>NC_066347.1:13746023-14367013 GCF_024516045.1 Bombus affinis
ATATATTCAAATACTCGACATTACTTTCTTTTTCTTAATTAAAAAGAAAACAAAGTAAAGTTTTAAAATTCTGCTTCAAAATAGTTTTTATTAAATTTTTACCATTCTTGCCACTTATTTTACAGCCTGATTTTATATAAAAGAAATAAAAAATTTTGGATTACAAATGATAAAGATTTAAAGATTTGTATAACTTAATTCTAAAGTGAACATATTTGTATTCCAATGCGATATGATATATACATATAACATCCTTCATGCCTTAATGATTTGATATAAGTCTTCTGAATTAATTACCAGACAAATGGTATTAATATAGAAGGTAAATAGTAATATATAAAATTTGGCTAATAATTCTCAAAAAATATATGAATTACTTGTTTACATCCGTCTTGGTATTTTCGGAACGAAAATTTAAGATTCTGCAAAAAAAAGAAGAAAATATAATATAACAATTTAACCTGTGAAATAATAATTATCGTTCAGGTTTTATACCTTACATCTTGATAGAGGATAGATGTTTATATTTTCATATTTCAAATTCTGCTCATCATATTTAATAATTTTAAATAGAACAATTAATGTTATTCGAATATCCTTTTCATAATATATAATAATTTCAAATAATACAAGTATTTATACATACCAAGTGTATACTCTGAGATTACCCATCATTTTTCAGGCAGTTTCCTATAATTTGCCAAAGAAATGTTTTAGATAAAAATTAGTTTTAGGTCTGCTATATATTTGGATATTAAAAATATCCAAGAAAAAATTTTTTCGATAGAAAGTTTTTTTTAAATGGCAGACTCACAGCTGACGATAAGATAGATAAATTCAATGACCTATCGCGCTATGATTTTGAAATAACCTTGAACTTTGAAATGTAGATTACATCAATAAGAATATCACATTAATACATACATATTACATCAATAAGGAAAATTATTTTATTTTGATTAAATTATATATTCAAAATAAGACTAAAACTACCAAACTAATAAATTTATCGAGTAAATCCAACGATATTGATAATACATTTTTATATTACATATTACAATGAACTACAACTGTATATCGCACATAAATTTCTGAATTCGGTCATCTCAAGGTCATTGTATGGTAAGCTGTTGAATTCGTGTTAATATCAGCTAAAACTCTATAAAATCCAAAATATAAAGTGCCATTTAATAAAGATAACGTAACCTTAATTTTTTTATTGAAAAGAAATTTTCTTGGATGTTTTTATATCGAGTATGTAGCGGACTCGAAACTACCTAAGCTTTATTGAAAACATTTCTTTAGCAGATTGAAAAATAGTGGTTAATCTCAAAGGATTGTGTATAATATACTAAATTATTAATTTATGTAACAATTATGTGGTGTGCTACATAAATATTATATATTTACGTATATATAAAATGATACACTATTATATATTATAAAGTATCTCACCCATATATAGCTTATACTATTTTGTAACAGAAGTAAAAATTATATAAATGTTTCTATTTGAAGTAAGATCTATAATAAAAAGTCCTCGCTTTTCTCTCTCTCTCTCTCTCCCTCTCTCTCTCTCTCCCCCCCCTTCTCTCCCATAGAAATTGTTTAATTGATATAGCAAGCTTAACTGATATCTAACTTTAATATATTAAAATATAGTAAAAAAAAAAAAAAATTATACAATTATTCTTCCAATATAAACATATTCTTTGAGACGAATATTTTGAAATTTATTTATTTTATGTGTAGTTATTCTATCTTTATTTTAAAAGAAGTATCAAAGTTTTAATCAATTTTATTATTGTATGCATTTGAGCTTCTGCTTTTGTATCTCCTATTGCAAATTCAACAATACTAGGAGACGTATCTATTCTCATAGTTACAACGAATTTCTCCAGAATTGAAGGAAATACTGAAGTTGTTACATCTAACCCCATGATTGCCAAGACATCTTGTAATTTGTTTAGCAGATCTTCTACAAAATCTTCAGAAATATGACTTTCATTTTGTGAAATAATAGATGTGAATTTTTCAGTTAGTTCTTTCTGCATTTCAGTATCAAACAAATTCTTAAACTGTAAATGATACTCTGATATCTTAACACCTAAATTAATTTTTCTAGATGTAGGTAACCTTGAAAGTGCAGGATATCGAGCTTTAGCAATTTGACTATGATCTTTCCTTTCATCTAATTCTTTATCAGTTCCGATGTTTAAGCCATTTGTCAATTCGTTTATTTTATCTAACATCTTTTTAGCAGCCTCCTGTTTAGCTTGCTTTTTTGTTCTTGCAACACCAGTCTCTTTAAAAGTTGTTACTGTGCATTGAATACTAAATATTTTTGCATGTGGAGGTCCAACCTCATTAATTTGCTTATACTTAGGTTCTTGTAAATTGTTTTCAATACATAAATCCTACAATAATATGCATATAAATATTATTGTACTGATACAAACTAAAAGTAAATAAACATAACTTACTTGTAAAGCACCAACTGCATTAATAAATGGTACATCTGGTGGAGTTCTTTTTACCTCAGGAATTGTTGGTGGTAAAGGGGTTCTTACAGAAGATTGTGCTGGCGATGCTGGTAATTGTAGATGACCTCTATGTGCTGCAATAGCTTCTAACATTGCCTTTGCAGCTTCATGCTTTGCATCCTTTTTAGAACGTCCAATACCAGTAGCAGTAAGACCTTCACATGTTACCCGATATGTAAAAGTATTTATATGCGTGCCTCCTCCATCATGTATAAGCTCATAATTAGGCATTACTAGATTTTTTGCCATTATTTCATGTAAAATAGATACTGGTGTTTTATCCATTATGGATTGTTGCAAATTTATCTAACCTAGTTTTAAAAATTTGTATCTATATTATAATTTTCTGCAATCAGTAACATTAATGTATCACCATATTTAGTTAAATACATATATTTTTTATTTACTATATGTTGTTATCTGTAAAAGAAAGAAAACGACTAAATCTAAACATGCTGTAAATATTTATATATATCTAGAAAGAGTGAAGCGTTCTTCAATAAAAATATATTCAAATTTATAATACAATATATATAATTAAGAATAATTACCGTTCAACGATAAATGGATTACAATAGTAACTCTATGTGTTGTACCACTTCTATTGATCACTTTATACTCACACTCAAAGTTTTAAACGCGAAACGAACCTCAACCTTTCCTATTTCCTTAACAATTATTAGTAGTATTCTTGAGTGCGTACTAGTCAAAGTACAGGAAGTCCCGATTAGACAATCATAAATAAACATCCGAGAAAAAGAGGTTCATGGAAATCTAATATACCGAGAAAGTACAATTTTTATCTTCATGATTTGTTTACAATTAAGTAGTTGAAAATAAAATTTATTTTATAATTAATAAAACCATACCATATAAGGTACAAAAGAAAACTAACGAATAACGAATGTACTAGAAAGGACGATTTAGGAGTAAACACAGACATTAGAAATAAGCCAACGGAAGTAAATTTACATAAAAACCGATCATTATGTGAAACGAAATAAAATATATTTCAATTCACATCAATATATATGAAAAAGTCCATGAAGTTAATATTTGCTAACATCTGATAATATTATTTCAAGGATTTTCAATATTAACATAATTGAAAGAAAACTGAACATAATTGAAAATTCTATTTAAAATAGTTTATTGCCAACACAAGAATACATACATTCTAGGAGAGTGTTCTTAAACTAATTAAGGCTTATTTTAATGAAATAATATAAACGAATAATATCCAAATTTTATAAAAATTAAGTGTAATATTCATCGTATTATTGCTACATATCAATACTATGAACATTTGATATTAATATATTTTGCATAAAATTATATAAAATAACATACGCTAAATAAAAATTCGTACTCTTTATAAAATATACTAATATATATAAATATACTAATATAATATAATACATATATATATAATATATATATATATACATATACATATATATGTATAGTCCTTAATATTTGAATTTAAAGTATCATAGTTTTATAGAAAATTGCCTATTATGTGTACAGTGCAGTGTAGTGGTTTCTAATCTTAGTAAGTCGTATTTAGTATTTACTGGCAGTTTCAGTGGCTACAGTGAAATTTTGTTGTCTTGTTAATAATTAATGCAAATTGTTGTTATATGTATATCGGCAGAGAAGAGTGGATAAAAGCATAACGTTAATTAAGTATTCAAGTAATAATGAATTTGAGCTTTTTGAAAAATTGCATTATAGAATTGAAAATTATATCAAAACATGTTAGATGTTTACATTTCTTGGGAAGTTCCAGAAATGTTTTAATGTCATCAACAAATACATGTACTAATTTGTACGATTTTTCACCCAAATTGTATAATATAAATAAGTTTTTTACTGGTGATATATTGTTAAAAAGTAAAGACCGACCTAGCAATAAAAAATCAGTGATACATGTTAATCTTAATGAAATATCTGACATTGTAAAGGTAGAACGTATGATGTCACAATTTGATGGAGCAATTGAAAGATATAAAGATGAAATGGTAAAAAACTTAGCTGTACGTACAAGAGTAGGTGCTGTTGAAGAGTTGACTATAACATTCGAAGATGAAGAACATAATCTTGAAGAGCTTGTAGATATTAATCGAAAACCTAATATGGTATTGCTCAATGCATCTGCATTTCCACAAATAATCCCAAATATTTTAGAAGCTTTATCAAAATCGAATATGAATTTAAATCCACAACAAGATGGTACAACAATTTATATTCCATTACCTAAGTAAGCTTTGTTAATATTAAATGCTTCATGCGTGTTGTTTTTATCTAATATTAATGTTGTTATAAAATTTTATAGAGTTACAAAAGAACATAGAGAATGTTTGGCAAAAACAGCAAAACAATACTTTGTTAAGTGCAAAAATATTATTTGTGATATAAGAAACGAACATATTAGAGACTTGAAAAAAAAAGAAGGTTTACCAAAAGATTTAACATTTAAAGCTGAAAGTTATGTAAGTGCTCTACAAAAACAATATGTAAATAAAGCGGAAGAACTGTTGAAAGCAAAACAGAAAGAACTTTTAGGTGAATCATAAACATTTCAAATGCATGATCGTAAACATGTGCATATATCCATGTATATATAATAAATAATGACCATAGTGTAATAAACATTATTGTCATCTATTTTGTTAATGTACTTTATACCATTGTATCATTTTAAATCATGTTTATAACAATTTCTTGAAACTAATATGGAATAACTAAATAAAATTATTGGCGATTAAACGGTATTTTTATAAAGAGTAAGAAGTTGACATCGCTGTTCTATTTTATAATTCGATTTTTTTTACTACGTGCAAGACAATATATTTTTCGTAACATTAATTAAATATTAACATAATTGGACTTGGAAAATTACCATACTATAGTTCATTTATAGTCAATATTTTTTCTAACATAGTTTAAAAGAGCTTCGCAAAGTGATTTTGTAGCAGTTTTTAAAACTTCTTTTCTATGAAAACTTATGCTAAGTCGAAGATAATTATGAGATTTCCCTGAATATGAGAATAGTATCCCTGGTATGGCGGATACTTTGTATTTTTTCTGACACCATTGAATAAAATCAGCGGCATTTATTTCTACAAATAAATTATATTTCCATATATTAGAAATTTTCTTCATGATAATAATAATAATCATAATAGAAAATTTTAGATGAAAATATATTACCTAAAGGAAGATGAATCCATACAAAGTAACCACCTTCTGGTTTTTTATATGAACAGCATCGTGGTAAATAGTAGTCCAATACATTACATAATATTGATAGCTGTTCCTGTGTAAAATATACTTAGCTATTTTTTAGTTGTATGTTTTATGTACATTTTTAAATATACCTTTCGTTTCATTATTTATATAAATTTATATCTTAATAAATATAATTGTGGAAGGATGGATATTTAAATGTTGTACAGAAAACAATAATTTTAGATATTTCAGTTTAGTTTAGAAAATATACCTTATATATTTGAGTTAATTTATCGAGATAATTATCTTGAAGATTTAGCTGTAGTAAACTTGTAACAACACCGGAAACGTAATGATTAACTGCGCCACCATTGCACAAGATTCCTCTAGATAGAATATGGATTTACATATAAGAGTTAAAACAGCAGTACACGCTAAAAAAATCTTTAGAAATTGTTTGTGTTTAAATTTCATAATTAATACTTGTTGTGTTTAATATTTGATGAAATGAAGAAAGTAAAATAAAAAATAAGTGTCATATTTACGAAAGTCTAAAGATTTTAGCAATTCGTGGACTACATTCGATCCATCCAAAGCGAAATGCGGAAGAAAAAATTTTTGAAAACGATCCATTTGATACAATATTGCCAGCTTTATACTCAGGATCCGTTTGTTTATCATAGCAAAATAATCGATGTGGCGGTAAACCGTCTCCATAATACAGTAAATTATATATATCGTCACAAGCTATTAATATAGAACTTTTTCATGCTATTTCAACAAGATGCTTACAATTTTCTATTAAAAAGAGGAGGATTAAACAACAACTGGAATTTTTAATAGATTTTGATAAGACGTATCAATTGTAACTTATCAGGTGGTAAAGTTGATCCAGTCGGATTATGAAAAGTGGGAATCGTGTAAAACATAGCCCAGAATATTTTTTGCTCATTCGTTAAAAAATTACCATTGCGTTTTTCTTCCACAATCATTTTTTCAAATTCATCTAAAATATTTTTTCATTATTTAGCTGTTTTATGTTATTACGTATTTAACAAAAAACAATCGATGACAAATAAAAAAATATTAAATATGTTTCAATTGATATAATTTTATTCTAATCAAGACATCAAATTTGATCAAAGATTTATAGGATGATACCAGCCTGATTAAATATGCTGATTAGATATGCTAAAATATGATTTTCGCCTTTTAAAGATAATTTTACTTTTTACAATTGATTTGATTTACTATTTTTACAATTGATTGTTATTCGACCGAGAAAAAAAATAAACTCGTTATGATAGTACCTGCGACTATTTTCATTAATGGAAATTGTCTGAAAGCGTCTAATGCTGTCATGTAAGTAACTTCTTCTACAAAAATTATCCCGTTTGGTGAAAGAATGGTATTTAACAAAAGTTGTAAACCATGCGAAGCTCCGCATGTTAAAATTAAATTTTCCCGTTTCACAGCATCGCCGTAACGTCTGCTCAAAAATCTTGTCAATTCTTCGCGACACTCCCATAAGCCTGCTGTGATGCCATATTGAAACAGATAATACTTTCCTTCTTTCTTTTCTTCTTCCTACAACGAAATATATTTTAACGTATATTAACAATAAAACGTATTGAAACGTGTAATGTAGTACGTAATGTATTAAGTTTTTACCAATCTCTAGACAGTTTTGGAGCAAGTCAGGACCGGGAACACCGACTGTTAAGTTTGTTGATTCTTCATTGTAGACATTAAATATAGAATCATCGTTGAAAAGATGTCTCTGATAAGGATCACTTATTGTTTCCATGTTGCAAGTTGTGTATTTTCGATAAATAATCCAATGAATTTGATGAAGATTTCTTTTCGATAAATAAGCTGTTAACTCGTCTTCCACCCTAATTTAACCACCTTCTTTTCTGATATATTTACTAATTTATGTGTAAAATCTGATTCATAAGTAAATATAAAAGATATGATTCGATGATTGTTCGTTTAGTCTTATATTAGATATTAAAATACAATAGATTGTGATGCTAGCAGATTAAAATGTGACTGAAGCAAATAAGGCTCGCATATACGTACATCGAACCACTATTATGCGTAATTGACGAAAGCAGTTGCAAATACACTTCCGTTTATATATGTCGAGTCATAAAAACGCTTGTTACATAGCAGAGTGCATATTTTCTTGTTGACGGACAAATAAATAATTTGCTAAACATATAACAATATAAGAACACAAAAGATAGAAACACAGTTACACGTGTCTTACTTGAAAACGTTTTCGTCTTTTTTGCCAGTCAGTATCATTGTCAAACGGGATGAAGAAAGAAACAAATCGTCAGGTTTCGTAAGAATGATGATGGTTCTTTATTACAATAATTTCTTTACGATATATAATGATATTATAAACTTTTATAAGTTCTATGTCCACAACCGAATGGCAAATGCAATTTCTCGCAGCTATTTTATCCCGGTTATCGAACGGTATTGTACAATTTCAAATTCACACTTGTTTTACACGGAATCGTAGAGACGGGAACAATATGGGCAGAAGCATATGGAGAAACACGTTTTCTCATTCTTTCTTTTTTTCCGACGGGAGTATCGAAAATGGACGTGTACACGTTTCTCGAGGTACACGTTGATCTGCTCGGCAACGCAATCATTACACATATAATATATTACAGAGATGAGAAATCAATAACGTAACCATTAATAACGATTAACGCAATGTACACGATACGTATTGGCTTATCATTCTTAAGGGTAAAAGCATGCATTTCGTGTGTAACGAGGTTACAAATTCGCGCAATTGTATTGTTGCGAAAAACATGTCGTATATTAGATCAGACAATTTTTATTTCTGAAACTCGGTACCATTTCATCACAGAAACTCGTTACAAATTTCATTTTATTACTCGTATCGTCACGAATGAGATCGGGATCTCGTACACATTCATACACGCTCTTCCTGCTAATCGAACGCATTGCCTCGAATGATTTGTTTTCCGATTTTCAAAATTTTGATTTAACACGAATTCCCTGTCAATAAAACGTATTCATCATTTTTTATTTCTTTTTTTTTCTCTCTCGCGCGTTCCCTGTACACAACATGGCACGTCCTAATCCTATGATTACGCGGCACAGCGTAACCCCGTATAATTCGCATACCGGCGCTGCGCTTTTAGTTATTTCGTCTACGTCCGTTTCTTTTTTCGTCCGTTTTATACTCGAAAAGAAAAACAGATACAAATTACTTAGTTTACTCAAGTACTTTCCGTTTTCTACGTACGTAGAATATCTTACGCGCTAACCATTAATCTATTTACACAGACGCGTTCCTACATAAAAAATCGAGATACTTCCGTGCGCTCTGGCCGAGGCCAATTTCATTGGTCCCATGTACAAAAGGCGATGGCATAAAAAAATATAGGGCATCGTTAAACATTTAAGTAGAGCCGCGAGACAAGAATCCTGGGAAACGGCAAACATCTGAATCTTCCTTCGTTGTCTTCTCAAGTGTTTCGTTCGATTTTGCCTCGACGAATCCCTGGATTCCGGCCGGTCTTCGCTTGCAACTCGGAAACTTATTACCATTTAAGCAGTAAATTAGGACAATTCGTTGTACTGTCGTAGCTTACTGCGATATATGAGAAAAAGGGAAACAGAGATAGATCGATAAACGATTGAGATGTTCCTTTTAAGTGTCCTCGAGTAATAGCAGTTTTTTATCACAGTCAAGGGGCGAACCGCACAGATGTTCCGCGCCACGAGGCGGTCTGAATATTCGTTACATGTTTCGAATTTCTGAACGGCCCCGATGTGCATCTCATGATACGTGCTCGATCGCGTAAAGTAGAGATCCAATTGAATTTACACACGCAATTCCAGTTTTAGGGAATAAAAGATAAGAGTAAGAGGATAATTTTGAAAGATACGTGTCCACCTTCGCGCTTTCATATAATCCTCTGTGCTTCGGCATTTTAATATAAAAATTTCTAACAAACATGCGTAAAACGAGTCAACAAAATAAAAGAACACGATGAACCATCATAGTGAGCCATCAAAGATAGCGTTAGAAATCGAAGACAGAGATAGGAAAGTAACAATTGTTTATGCCTTTTACTGCACGTCGTTTCCCTAAACTTTTTGTAGTCTTGTAGAAATGGTAGACAGTACTTTTTTTTCTTTATTTACAAGCCACCGTTAATGGCACATTAAGATTATCTTTGCACTACTTGTTTATCGTACACGCGCTCAACAACGATTTTACAGTTTATAAGGCGCGAGACATATATTTTTATTCGTTCGCGACAGTCAGCTCGTTAAGAAGGAAAATTAGCACAGTTTCACACGTTTTACGTCTAATCACAATCAAACACGGCACTTTCCAGCGAAGTGTTTTTTCTAAGTACACTGTGTAGTTTCCTCGAATGCGAGGAGCCGGGCTCGTCCGCCATTCTATGTTCATGCTATCACCCGTTGCGTTTGAGATCAACGGACGATCGAATGGCACCGGCTTTCCGATTCTAACTTGGAACCTTAACGGAACAGTCCTTATTCGATGTAAGTTTTAGGAATCTCGAAATCAAACGGTCGTCTCGTTCTTCCTAAGGGGTTTTAGCGGCTGCAATTCCCGTTCCAGGCGATCGAAATCGTTGTAGTATTCATGGTCAGATTCTTCTTCCGAACTCCTTTGTCTCACTTGAGAACCAAACGTTCCGTTCGTTAGAACCTTTTCCAGATCAGGCGTCGGAATACCTAAAGTTTGCGGGGTTAATGGTCCTTCGTCTTGGGACATTATATACTCGGGATTATCTAACGACGTTTTCCCTTGAATAGTTAGGAATTCAGGATACTTTCGGTAACCGTTGTTGACTCGCTTTGGTTCCATTTCTAGAAACGATAATGTAACTTGAGAATTGTTTCGCGGATATATATGAACGTATTATAATTGTTTAGGAAGGATAAGTGTTTTTATTTAAGTGATTTAGAGAAAGTGTTTCGTGCTTACCCGTAGGTTTCGAGTCACCTATGAGATCCATGTATTGCGTTGTATTCGTTGGCAATTGCGGCGATGGCATCAAATAATCATCTTCGTCTAATGGCAAGTCGAGCTTGAGATTACCTACTTGAGCCTGCTGATGCGCAGAATTTATTTCGCCGTCGAAACAGTCGTCTGTCACATCGCAATCTAAGTAAAGAAAAATGAAATTAATCTTTGACGTTGATTCATTTAAATTTCTCTTTATTCTATTTTTTTCTATTTTTTCTATATTCTATTATTTCTCTTTATTTTACAAAATAATATTAATTCTACCATATTGTAAAATTCCATTTATTTAAACTCGTCGAGTAATCAACTCACCTCTCACAACGATCATCTTTAACGGGTCCGAGCAATATCTCGAACTAGTAGTGTCCGTGCCCACGATGTGTCCGCAATGACCATTCGCAGGCGCGTAATGCCCGTTTTGACCGGAGTTTCCTGGTTCGTGCGATATATTTCCGTTTCTGTGATTAGCGCCATACCTCAACAACTCTCTGTCTAAGTTTTGTTGGTTCTGAGGCGTGGGTGAATCGGTGGCTAGGGGTTTTCCATTGGGCCAGCAAGCTTTCACGGGTGTATTTGGCGGAGAGCCGGAAGTACTGGATGCTGAAAGTCCTGGTGGGATGGGAGCCCTTGATTTCGGTTGTAGATACTCATCAGCGTCTACCAAGGCTTCAGGACCGTCCATGGCTGATGCAAGATTTCGTATCATCTCCTTTTCGTCCTAACAACAAAATCGCAATTATTTACCGCCCTTGTTACGACGAACGATAATTAGTTAGAAATAAGCGTCCATTCGGAAATTTCTATAGTGAAGAGGAGTGTTCTGAAATGACATGGACACATTCTGTGTTATATACAAAGAATGGAATAATAAAACATTAAGTGGTCTTTACCAACCTGCAGTGTATACGAAGGTAGCCTCATGTATTTGTCGCCCTTGATAGCAAGATATCGGCCAGGATCTCTAGACATCTTCGCAAAGTCTTCCGCCAGTTCCTTGAAGCTAGGCCTCGACTCAGCGTCCAACATCCAACATTTAATCATAATCATATACACGTCGATCGTACATATGGCCGGTTGAGGTAACCTTTCGCCTTTTTCCAATAATTCTGGCACGTTTCGAGCAGGCACATTCTCATACGGTCTACCGCCATAGGTAAGAACTTCCCAGATGGTCACACCGAAAGCCCAAACATCCGATTTATGAGTGAACACCCGATGTTGAATGCATTCCAAGGCCAGCCACTTGATCGGCATCTTTCCACCGGCAGCTTTATATTGTTCTTCGTTGATGTCCAATAGCTTGGCTAATCCGAAATCGGTAATCTTGACACAGTTAGGTGTTTGCACGAGAACGTTCCGAGCCGCAAGGTCTCGATGAACCAATCTTCTTTCTTCTAAGTAAGCCATCCCTCTGGCAATCTGTGTGCACCAATTTAGCAACGCTTTCGAGCCAATTTTGTCCTTAAATCTCCGCACGAAATCGAGCAAACAGCCTAAAGGCATCAGTTGGGTCACTAGCATCATTTGCGACGTCATGCAAACAGCTAGCAACTGAAGTAGATTCGGATGCTCCACGCTAGCCATGATGTAAGCCTCGTCGAGGAATTCCTTCGAGGTGTTCGCTCCTGTACCATTACCTTGCAAGACCTTTATAGCCACTGGAATCTTCACGTTCTCCCCTTCTGGCACCCAAACTCCTTTATAAACGTTCCCGAAAGCACCGTAACCTAGAATTCCACCTTTTCTCATCTCTTCTTCTTTGATGATACGTAATTTTGCTAGATTTGGTTTCACGCCAGTTGGACGAAGAGGTTCGTTGTCGTCCAAGCCGGTCAGAGCCATTGTCATTTTCACAGTGTTTTCTTTGGCTTTTGCTCGTGCACGCCAGAAGTACATGGCTATGACCATTATTATGATGAGCACTAGAGTGAATATCGCAATGCTTCCTAAGATAGCTGGTTGAAGTTCGTATTCTACTAAACCCACAGTTTCCAGTGAACAATACGGTTCACTGTCTGGATTGAAGATCTTGTGGGGATATTCGGGAGTACACGTTTCCGTGCAGTTGAAAGACGTGGTGTTTCCGTCTGTATCTCCATCCTGGAACGAGAAAATAGACTTTGATGATACATTCGAAAACCAGTTTACATTTGATAGAAGTTTCGTAACTCCAAGTCTTCTTTCTCATTGAATAAAAAATTTATACTCTGTAAAATTTGCATTTACTGAAAATCAGTATATCACTTACAATGTAGATCTTGTAGTTTCGACATTTGTAACATTGATTTGGGCCCGGTCCGAAACATCCTCGACACTCGCTGTAGCATGGTATACAAAGTTGAGTATCGGCATCCGTGAAGTGATCCGCGGGACACTCGTCTTCGCACTGTTCACCCCTCTTGTACTTCGTACATTCTTGGCACACGTGCTCGTGAAAACCGTATCCCGTGCACTTCTTGCAGCGAGAGTGACATTTGCGACAAACAGCCTTGCCTGCAAGTGGTTTCAGTGGTCCTTGCTCTTGAGGACTCACCCACTCGTAGTAATACCCTTTAACAGAAAAATTTTGGTTAAGTTACTGAATCTCATAACATTTTTGCACTTAAAAATGTTCTCTAGTTATATGTATTAGTCATATGTATTCTAGACAAACCGCATATTACCCACCCTTACGTATAACATGTACGAAATCCAACAAAATTGGTATCGAGAAAAGACATTTTTACAGGTGTACCCACTTTTATTACTTAACATTTTAAATTGAAAGTCGTAAGTACATTTATAAGATTTTTCATCGTTTTCAGTTATAAGACGCATTTTAAAAAGTTACTAAAAAACTGTGGATGAAAAAGTTAGAAACGGCAAACTGAAGTTATTAAAATCGTAGAATATTAAATTCGTTCTTAAGGTACTGCTAGAACTGAGTTCGTATGAACTCTGTTTATTTGAACAAAATTTTTATTGCGTCAATGAAATGTCGATTACGGGAAAATTGTTATTTAAATCGCTTAAAGGTGAAATTACAATTTTAAGTACAAGGAATTTGGTGAACTGAGATTCCAGTTCGTTCTTATGGAAACGAAATAAATGGCAGATCACCTACCGTCAGGACAGGGTTCCTTTTTCTGCAGACAATTGCCGTTTATGATCGCCTTATCGCAGCTGTGGCATCCATTAGGGCCTATGTTGTTTTCAGGACCGTCGCAACCACCCACACAGTTTTCGTGACAACTTTTGCACAGACCGTTGTCATAATACTTCGAGGACGGGCACTCTGGCACGCAGTACGGTCCATCTCGGGCGTGTTTGCATTTCTTACAGTGCTCGGCATTCGGTCCTGTACAAGAGCCATCGCACTCCTCGTGACACACCTTGCAAGTCTTCTCATCCGCTCGATAAATTCTAGATGATGGTATGAATTTCTTTGAATTATTGAAGACCAAATAAGGGAAAACAAAGTAATATACATGGAAAGGGAGCGAAAGCGTGCGCACGTGAAGCAGAAAGTTAAAGCCTTCTCAGGTATTTGCAGTTTACCTTCGATCCACAATCTGAGGTAGGCAAATTTGATATACAGAGATGTGTTATTTACGGTACGATACAATTGGTACGAATTTATAAAGTATTTTTGCATATGTTCGAGATTAATCTTACCCTGGCGCGGTGCAGTCTTGAATACAATCGTTTCCTAGAATGAAGTTCTTACAGGATAAACACTGTGCCGGACCGGGCCCCCAACAACCTTCGTCGGAACATTGTTCGTCGCATATTAGTCCATCTTTTACTGTAATTGTACAAGGTATTTATATATAATATATATTTATATTATAAATTCGTATAATATTGGTATTGTTTCATCTTGGGAATTATTAGAAGCTGAGTAGGCATTGCTAGAATAAATCGTGCGAAGGTGTACGTAATGGAAAGTATATGGATATATAAATAAAATAATATTTCCAATATTACAAAAATTACTACGCAACATGATAATTCTTGAAATTTAAACGCTCCAAGTATAAACTATATTCTACGTCTCATTTGATGGATTAGAAAGTAATAAGTAGTAAATAACACTCACTGCATTCGCTTTCGTTCCGATTGTTCGATAACAAGCTCTCATGCTCCGACGACTTTTTGATTCTAGTCCAATTGATACTTTGCGCGTAACACAGATTCTTGTTTTCCAATATCGCTATCGATCCGGAATAGATTTTCTTGAGAGAGCTGAGTCCGAACGACACCAATGACGTTTTCACCACGTACAGTGATGCAAAGTATTCCGTCAAGGTTCTGCCACCTATCACCTCCAGATTCCGGAAATACGATAAATTCTCGAAATCCTTGTGGTCCCCTTGGATATTTAAAAACCCTGTGATCTCTTTCAACGTGCTGAACACCTCCAACTTGTCCGGATGCATTTTTTCGTAACGTTTGCCGAAACTGAAATTCGAATACACGTGTTGGAATCCTTGAAAGCTTTGGTCGAGAATCGTGATCGATCCCTCGATGATGGTGCAGTCCTTGAAACTGTCGATATTCCCGGAATGTACTTTCTCCACGCCTTTGCAGGTTTTTGGGCAAGGCCCGTCGCAGGGAACGCATTCTCCGTTCAACGCCTTCTTCTTCGGCGGACAAGATCTTACGCAAGCTCCGTTGTCTTTCAGAAGGTGTTCTGGACACCTTCTCACGCAGGTTGCACCATACGCGTACTTCCCGTCAGGATTAGCCTCCCACGAGTACGTCGTAGGATTGTACCTGAAACGATCGTTGTAATCCTTACTCGGTGCGGCCAAAGTCATAAAACTTGGGAGTTTCCAACTTTTTAGCGAGTGTTCCTTATACGATACCGTACCGGGAAATCGATATTCGCAAGCGGGGAAGATTTATCGATGATAAGGATACTGTTGTAAAACGCGTTGCCGGGTTCGAAACGCGTGGTAAATCCAAGAAACGCGTGGACATCAACGCGGGTTGATAGACCATTCTTGCGTTTATAGTTTCCGACTATTCGCTTGGATGTAGAGGCCACGAAATATCATATCATTGTTACAGGACATTATGGGGGGATTGTTGGGAAGATTCTTTACGCGAAGATATTGTTTTTTATGATATGCAATAGATTTGAACAGTGTATTCTATCATTTTACCCATGTATGTCGGAATTAGAACATTTACTTTTCTATTGTGTCTGATGTTATCATTTCAATTTGATCATTTAGGATTCAGGGCATACGAATCCGCGCGAAAAACCGCAGCAAGGTTAACAATAACGTACAATGTTCTAAAAAATGCTAAACACTCCATTAGTAGAATAAACTTCATATTTAGATATTTATCGATTTTACTTGTCAATCAAAATGTAAATCCGAACACAATCCAAATTTGTCCTGGTTCGCGAGGGGAATACAACGAGATAGTTCACGACGGATCAAAGAGATAGGGATCAATCTACTTACTTTTGCATGGGCGGACATTCCTGGGTGCATACACCGTCGTCGAAGAAGTTCTTGCAGGCGATGCAGTCGCTCTGTTTCGGGCCTGTGCAGCCACCAGCGCAAAAAAGATGGCAACACTCCCGCGGATTGGGCCCGAAGCACCTGCCCTGCCAACACTGAGGCGAACAGTTTGTCTTGGAATACTTCTGACAGTTCTCAGGCCCCTCGCCCCAACAGCCTTGCTCGCAGCTCTTATCGCATGGCGGACAGGCGCGTTCTGGCGACGTGAAATTGTACACGTAGGAGTACGTTGCACTCGGACCGGTGATTATTTCTTCCCAGTTGATCTTTTGGACGTGGCACAGGTTGTAGTTGTTGTATATGCCCACGCTGCCATTGAGGATATCTGGTAACGACACGTGTGATTTAGTTATGGTGTATCATATCGGTGAGATTTCAGGTTTGTTAACCCTTTACACTGGAAATGCTCCTCCCAGGCACAGACGATATTTCGGCAAAAAGCTCGAGTGCAAATGATTAATTAAGAGTGTAAGGGCTAAGAAAAGGCAGAGGGACAGATGGAAGAAAAGCGCGTGAAGAGAAGCAGAGGATGGAAGGACGTAACGAAACTTGAATATTACGTTTTCGCTTATTAAAAGAGAAAATCGATAGATTCGTTTACCTCTGAGAGCCGGCATCTCCAAGTTCTGCATCTGACACATCGTGACGAATAGGGCGAACTCGGTGTCATGGATGGTAAGCTTGAAGAGAGTTCTGCCCCGTATGATCTGCAATCGCGGCAGAACGACCTTTTTGACGTCCACGTGGCTGATGAGCACGTAACCGGTGACCTCCCGTATATACTGGAGAAAGCTGAGGTCGAAAGTCTCGTTCTGGAGCCATGTGATCTCCAGGTTGCCGTCGACGTAAGTACAGTTGGTGTACCGGTCTCGAAGATTCCGATAGTGATGTTGCTTGTTGGACGGAACGGAGAGGCGGCCATTGGTTCCAATGCAAACTGTAACAACGAAAGGAAAAGCTTTTAACATAAATACATACGTAATAAATTATTTTATGTCATCGAATGAGAAATTTCGTCAAAGAAAAAGAAAAAAGACAAGTACAACAGAAATACAAATAAGTAATTTAATAGTCTCCAAAACGATTCAGACACTTATTTTTCAATAGAGATCTTCTAGGTATCATTTGAATGTTTATGTTACAAAAAGGACATCGAATTAAATTAAACACCATATAAAACTATTTTTATATTAAGATACAGAAGTGGTCGATACACGTATACTCGCGCAGTTTAAAAATCACAATTGCGAAACGTTCTTAGCTATATAATTAAAAGGTTAACGGTCTTCGTGTTCCACAATTTATATGCAGTTGAACAAGATACTCAAATGTCAGTGTTTGAGCAACACGTGTAGTAAAGTGCAATAAAGCTTACATCGTACGGTAGGACTATTGATCCAGCTACGGTGACATTTCGTAAATGACTAAGATATAGACTGGTCGCACGACTTCCGTACGTTGACGGTTCTCCGCGTTCATAAGATCATCGAGTGGAACGGTCTAAGGTTGCCACCCACATCGTCGAAAGCGCTTCTCCGATCTATAGATAGCTTTCTAAGCTTTGAAAGCAAGCCGTGGCAGTGGGCGAACCACTTCCATAACACGCGTGCACACGCGCCTGATTTTGTTGTACAACTGACAACTACCGTACGTATCAAAGTCTTGCATCGATGATCTTGTGACCACGCTTTGTCTATCGATACTGTACGTACACGTACGATAATAATTATTCGGACGATACGTGTCTTATACTTTGTTTCATTTCAGTTAAAAAAGTTCAGTAAACATTTTTGCTATCGTTACTGCAAATCGAAAGATAACTTAATGATTATTAATCCGTTCTCATTGAGTTCTCAATGAGAACACTATTAAAGAAAAAAATTTGTTTGGATCCTTAAAAGTAGTTACTTGTTATAGTTATGAGAAATAGTCCGAGTCGCTATGTACCCTCGAGACAAGGCACTCAATAACCAAAATTCTTCCTTCAGCAACCACCATACAATCGTGTTTAATTCGAGCCGAGTAGTTGTGAAACTCGTTCGCCAAAAACCTTAATAACCTCAATTATCATCCGTGCGACCGATCGCGCCGCCAATTTCTGTTCAATATCATTCATAACTTCGTTAATAACCGGAACATGGAGCGGCATCGAGGTAAGAGTGGACGCACCCTGAACAAAAACGATCGCCAATGATCGACAGACGTCCGAACACGATCCGCCGTCTTCCCTTTCGGATTTCTTCATCTGTTTACGTCTTTGTCCCGGTGTGGCGACGAGATTCGGCCCCGGAATCGTACCGTCGCCCGCGTCGCGGCGCATAGTCGCACGTATCGGGCCCGACTCGGGGAATTCGGTTTTGCTGCGTAACGCGGATCGCAAACGGACGCGACGCTGCGTTCCATCAGCGGTCTTAATCTGGTCGACCGATCGGAATCATGCGAAAATAATTGCGCAACGACATCCTTCTTGCGCATCTCGGTGGCCACTGCGCGTAAAAGAAGGCCAGACGCGACGAACACGTCATCGGGAGAGTAGGACGTACAGGGGGGCGAAGGTGGAGAAAAGAAGGGAAGAAGCGTCGGAACAACCGGACCCTGGTATTTCGTACTGACCAGATGCTGCGACGTAGCTTGTGCAAGACGAATGCAGAACGCGCGTACCAGCCCACGGCGCCACAAACTTTGAGAATGCGGATCGACCGTGGATCTGCATCGCTGCGGGATTCTTGCCGGCCAATAAGCCTCGCGGCCCCCTCGGACGCGTTTTCTGCGCTTCGACCGCTTGGAAGATTAATGTCCTAATCGTTGTGGAAGATAAGAAACAGCGAGGATTTCTTGCGAAGGAGACACAAGGACTAGCTCCTGATTGCGATGTTGGGAAGAACGTTAGCTCGCGCAAGAAGTTCATTAGGGTTATTTAATTTGTCGACGTTTGTCGATGCGACCTTTTCGCGTCTACGTTTGCAGCTCGTTAGGCAAGTTTGTCGAATGTGACTGATAGAAGTTAGTTAACGCCAGTGCTTAAACGGTAGTCAACCAAGGTTATCATTTTATCCTGCGTGGCAATATGTTTGTCTTAATCTTGAACAGTATCATTGAGTTCTTTCCTGGTACTGAAAGTAACACATCGTTTAATGATGAATAGAAGCGGGTCGACTTACACCACTGGGTGATCATGTACGTATTTGCATTCTCAAAAATTCTTGTTCGGCATACCGGTGTAATCATCGACGTCTGTTCGCATATAATTCTACTGGCTCGATTGTTAGTCGCGATATTGGTTACGTCCGCGTAGAACAAGACTCGCGATCAGTTGTGTGTAAAACTAGTTGGAAGACGACTTCCGCTAACCGGAGGCGCCGTCGGCTTCCTTTTCAGGCAACGCCATGTTCAGGACTCTCGTACATCACCCTGGCTCGTCTGTTCGCCTGTTCGTTTGTTATTTTACAACAGAATCGTTCCTTTCCACCTGTGTGTTTCCCTTTTATATTCTGCACGACGTGTGCGTCTCTCCGTTCCACTTTGCTCCGTGACGAGCAAGACGGCCGTACGATGGAAATTCTTACGGGAGGAAGAATATAAGGAGCACTGGTTCCGAACCCTCCGGGGACGTGTCCATCTCGTTCCTCTTCTTCTCCCCGCGTTTCTTCGGAACTTTTCATCGGCGCCGTGCGCTCACGCTCTCCGCTTCTGGTCGTGGAATCAACTCCAATTCCAAGAACTTTGTAAATCGTTCGATCTTTAAGCGTTCCAATCTTCTTCGATACAGGAATATTTTGTGTCAAATTTGAGAGAAGATAATCGATGTATAAAATAAAAATTGACGTATCGATTGTATTTTTGTGCGAGTTTCCGCTTCTGAAAGAGCGCGTTCGCACGTTTAATTCATATTTTTACGAACATTTTCATATCGTAATATATCATGAGGTGTTAACAGTTTCCGTTCTCGATAAAATTCAGGGAAGGAACCAAAGAAACCATATTGTAGAATATTACCAACATACGCGTTACACACTTAGAAACGCTTCAACAGTAAGTCTTTTCAATGGTTTACTCCGTGGGATCAAAGTAACTCCGAAAAGCCACAAGCCGTCGTAAAAAACGTACGACGCAACGCAACTCTTCGCACTTTGGCCCACGCATCAGAAGCGAAGTCGGAGGTTTCAGGAGGAGCGCGAGAGCTTTCACGAGGTTTCGAGGTAACAAAATTACGAGACAGCCGATGCAACCGCGTCGCGTCAAACAGAAAGTTATGTCGTAATGAAAAAAAAAAGAAAAGAAAAGAAAAAGTAAGAAGGAAAAGAGGAAGAAAAGAATAAAATAAAAAAGAAGAAAACGGAAGGGGTACGCATAAGATAACCGAGCGAATGGCTGGACCCGTTTAGTCGGGGGAGAAAAGTAGTAGTTGGGAGCGGTGAAGAAGTGTCGGTCGAGGTCGGCCAGCCAACACGTTCTCTCTCGTTCTCGGGCCCAGGGTCCAGCCACGAAGTCCACCGGCGAATTTCGAGCCCCGTAGGGCTACGGAAACGTGGCAATTATCTTCGACAACGGGGTTACGAAAATTACCGGGCCAACTTCTCGGTCAGGATTAAAATTCTCCTAAATTTACGATGCCTGCACGCTTCTGAAAGACAATGGCAACGTATCGATTACGGGGTAAGGGGCGCGAATTCTCTTGTAGTTCGCCAATTACCTTTGCCGAGTTCTAGGAACACTTGTCAAGGTGTCGGTTTTCACACGCCGCGCGTGTCCTTAAGTTGATGTTTATAGGAATAAAATTGGTGAATTTAATGGCGCTAGCTTTTAACTTTGCTACGTGCAGGCTTAAATTTTAAATGCTAATTTCCCATAAATGCATAAAATCTCAGTCTAGTAATCGTATATTCGCTATACCGCACGCAATAATCTATATGTTTCGTCTTCGTTCGATTCCTTATTTACAAATTTCACCACCTCCCCGGTCGGCTATTTGATGCTCGGATCACGCAAACGAGCCACCGTGTCTCGTGGCGATGCATAATGTATCATCGATGGATCACCATGGAGGATGTCGGGGCCGCGAGGATCACCGGCGAAGAAAGCCATCGCCACGTGGACTCGCCAATGAGTGAAGCTGTCGACAAAAAGTTCGAGTCACCGGCTCGTATCTGAGAGGAAGAACAGCCAGAAGGAAACAACACGAAGGAAACGAGCGAACGAGCCGACGACGGCCGCGAAACCGAAATCCCGCGGCGAGGGCTTCTTCTGTGGGCGCCAGAGTTGTGCGCTCGCCGTGTGCCCGGCGACCACCTTCTAGGAGAAGGCAAGCACCGATTTTTATGCGCCACTTTAGGACGCCATTAAAGGCCAAAGTAATACGAAATAACCGCACGCCGATGGCGGCGCCGTCGCCGCCGTTTATTTCGCCTCGTAAACATCGATACGCACCGTGCAGCCTCTTCTTCTCGATTCTTCCCCGCCGATTCGGGGTCTTCTCGTGCGGAGCCGACCCTACGGCAAACCCTACTCCTTCGAAGGAATAAAGACCAGGTATCGTAAATGCGCGAAATAACCATCGGAGAGCTCTGGTTTCTTCCGACGTGGACCAAGGGAGAAAAAGATCGGTGGTGAGAAGGGACGCCAGAAAAAAGGATGAGTGGAATGGTGGGAGATGGGAGGGGTAGGTGGGAGACAGCCGACCGGACTGGAAGCTCGAAGGGGAAACAATAATTTAGGAACACCCGTCCGGGCGAGAGACCGAACGCCGAGGAACAATGGGCTCCTCCACCTCGAAGGTGAAACTCGTCGTACCGCACCGAACACCGAGACACTGATTCTCTAATAAAAGTCACCATGTAAACACGAGTTTGCCATCCTCCGCTCTGCAAGAGCAAGCGTTACGAGCGCTGACTCCTGACATCGAACCAACGGGGTTTGGATAAACAGTATCCTGCTTCGTTGTCGCTCTATTCCACTCTCTGTTTTGCGAGAATTAATGCGTATGTTGGCAGCGTTCCTTTGTTCCGACCCTGGATTGATTTGCATGAAGGAACCTGAAGTGATCTTTTTGTGAATTGCCTTTGTATCAAGTGTGGGTGATGGGAATTATGGATGAGACGTATGGCGGTGGTTTCGGTCGCGATACAGCGCGATTTTTGTAATATGTTTCGAACGCGAGAATGATAAAAGTTTGTATCACATTTTCGAACGATTTATTATTTCAAAATGAGAATTAAGAGCGTACCTACTTTCGTATAAGGTTTGCGATCGATAAGATCTTCTAAGAAGCCATCGATCTCGATGTAGATTTTGACGATAATTTAAAACTCGATTTAACGTTAAATAAATTACATCCAACGGCGTTTAAGGGAGGTTATATTCGTGTAAATTGCGAATCCGACCTGTAATCGAAACATATGTACATGAAAGATTTATTGCGTACAGCGTGCTAAAACGAAGCATCGAGGCGAGAGATTCAATAAAACCGAGTAACCGGACCAGAAAATGAATACGTCAACGCTACGCTCGAACCCGATGTGTGGTTCGTAACGTTAATTATCGCACTGTTAACCAAGGAAGGTTAAAATTTGCAACAACGTCGCCTTTCAGATTAAAAGCAAAACGAGATTAAAGGAATCGTTTGGCTCCCAGGGTATCTTTGCCAGTGACAAAAACGGGTTTGCTTAAGCGAAAAGCAATTAATCATCCATACGAGTTCCCGGTTTGCGTGTAATCTCCCGTTCACCGTGAACACGCTCGAATCCACTGGCAAAAAGCCGATGGTTTCGTCGCGAAAAAAGAAGGGAATGAAACGAGAACGAAATGCTCGGACTTCGCGGTCTGACACATATTTATGCAGCCTGGAGCTCCATTACCGTGCCACACTTCTGAATATTACTTCTCGAACAAACACGCCACACTCCGGGAATAATATACCACCTTGGGATACCGAGACCGATCTTCGCCTGCCGGTGCTAACCGCATTTTCTACTGCGCTCCATTTTCTCCTCTCGCGCGCCAAATCGACCGCGATTCAAATAACTTTCGTCCCGCTCAGTGTACGAAAGGCAAACACGTCGATTGTTCGTTTCGCGATAAGAGAACTCGAGCGATCCCGTAAGAACCGGTTCGCGACATTCCGCGATCTTTCTGCAAATTCGAATATATCGAATATCTTTTTTTTTTTTTTTATTCTTCGTGATCTCCGCGCTATCTTCGCGCGGTATTCTCGCAAACTTCACCAGAAATCTCATCGATGGTCCTATTCGTTCTGGTTTCTTTTATTTCTCTTTTTCTCGGGTATACTACGAGACCAGATTGTGAACGTAACACGGAAGATTACGAAGAACACGAAGCAGAAAAGCATGGTACTGCTCCATGACTGCACCTTTCCTGTAAATTTGACCACGTCACTTCTCGCCGTGTTAACGGCGAATATTCTTCTGTTTTCGCAGAATCTTCAACAGAGTTCGCGTCGATAGACTCTTTCCCTTCTGATCTCTGCTCTGTTTCATTTTAGACGCGTTACGAAAAAAAGTCTCGAACGTAACACGGAAAATTACGATGAACACGAGCCAGAAGAACGACGAATCGCTTCGTCACTCTCGATCAAGGTGGAGTCACGGCCGCCATGACCTTGCACGAGGATCGATCTTCGCGCGGCGCGGAATTGAAGAGCGAAAAGAAGGCCGACACCGAGCGGCAAATAGAGTACCAGTTCGAGGATATATAAGTGGTTCGTATACGTTATAAGCCGTAGCATAACCATCCCAGGGCGTAACATTAATAGCTTTATGGTTTATTGCTTTCGAGTCTGCGGTTAAGCTTCTCTCCGCTCCCTGCGGGCGAGCTATGCGTTCGAGTCTCTTAGCGGGATAGGCCCATACAAAAAATAATAAATAAATGTATGAACATTTCATTGACATTTTATCTCAGAATGTAATTTCGATTCGTGTTCTTTCGAAATTCGATTGTATCCAATGCAATCGATTCTAGTCGGGGATCATTATAGATTTTTGATCGTCACGGTCTTGCGAGCCTGGATCTCGTTTGCAGTAATTCTAATACTCCATGACAACCAATCCTGCTCTGCGCTTTACATTATTCCAGTTTCAATACGCGCCAATTAGTTGCGAGTAACATTTTAATTGCATTTTTTCGCTGATATTCCTCTCTATGTTTTCGGTGCTTCGTAATTTCCGACTTATATAGATCGTTAAAAGAATAATCTCGTATTTATCTTTAACGACGCACTTGATCGTGCTATTTCTCGCCGAGAGTCATGTGGAACGGGAAAGATTCAACAGGTGTTCACATAGTCATTACGTAATTTGCGCAGATTGCGAGGTATTAGCGTTTCCAGTCGATACACTCGAAAAATCTTTGTTTTGCAAATTTGCTGTGAACGTGATAGATATAAATTGAAAATAATACGAAGTCAAGCAGTAAATCGTCCAAAATGATATGCCTCGTGTGAAACATTCACGAAGGCGATACTTAATACACAATGCTCGATCTATAACGAATTACGTGAACAATTTTCTCATTATTACTTAAAATCGACTTTGAATTAGCTAAGTCGATATCTACCAATATGACATTAACGAAGTTGAATGGAAGTAAGATCATAAAGAAAGAAAAATTTCCATGACGTAGATCGGTAATCTAATTTCGACTTTGTTTACTTGAGACGTAGTTCTTCGACGAGCTATTGAATTCAAAAAAAGACAAATTACAATTTGTAATAGATGTTAATCCATGAATATAAAAAACATGTTATTTCACTGGTATTCATTTCATCTTTATACAAGACTTCGCTCGTTAGTCTTTGTTGTTTCAGACTTTATTGACGATGTAGGAATGTCATGTTGCTTTTGGAACCTTTTAATCGTAACATTTACAGTTTTGAAAATTAAAGTTGAATGTAACGAACCTCGCCTTGAATATACGAAAAATGATTATGATAGTTTTATCAGTTCAATTCTTCTCAATCGTAACTCGACGTAATTATACATTCCACAGCAATTTACATTTTAAATATTGCACATTGTATTCACTACGCTCATGCAGATAATATTGAACACAAAATTAACTGCAAATGAATATAACCATCTTTTTACAAAACAGTTATTACATAGGTATTTTCATAAGCACAGAAACTGAGAAGAAAACGAATCTAATAAATAGAGCTTTAACTGCTATAAGACTCTCTTCATCTCAAAATGACTAATTTCTTTAGTTTCTCATACTTATTTATAAACTTTATCTTAATTGAAAAAAGAGCAATATCGATCAATCCTTTTAGGACGAAATATTTTAAGAGCCTGTGAGAAAAATGATTATTTATTAATTACGTACAGTGTAAACACATCTTTTTGGTTGGTTTTGTAAAGAAGACACGATGCGCTAAAATATAATATCCAGTTTACCGAAGATAAATATAATTAATAACGCGCTGCGTCAGAAAGCAATACCTTCTCCTTATTCTCGCTTCTTATTTTCACAGATAAATCAATCTGCATGTCAACTGAAACGTGGCAAAACGCGCGAGATTTAAATTCTCTGGAAAGAACGCAGCAATCAGCATCGCTCGACGAGAGTCACATTTTCTCTTTCCATCCGCGTAGGATAATACGCTCAGGGCAGAGGCGAGAAAGTAACGACGAATCGAAATGAAGTACGGAGGGTAACAGAGTGGACGAGGAACGAACGACTGCATGTGGAATGCGCTTTGTTCGATCTTCTCTCTCGGATTCGCGGCTTGAATGCTGTTCGTGTCTCGTTCCATCGTTCCTCTCCCTTACCTCGGGAGGCGGTAAGATTGTTTCTCGATCCTTCTCGTTCTCATCTCACCTCGGCAACCTCAGCAGCCGCCAGGCTGAACCTCGCGCGTTTGTCGAGGGCACGCGAACTCGCGTTTGCCCTCCGAGAGGGTATTAACTCCCAGCCGCTGCTCGTACACATCATTTCTCCTGTCGCTGTCTTTCGTTCTCCGCAATTCTACCGCTAGTTTCTACTCGCTGATTGCGAGAATCGTCCACGAATTATCCTGGCCCCTTAAGCATAGCGTTTCATCTTTTTCAGTGCATCACTGACGAAAGCGTTAGCATCACAGTGTAAGAAACTTCAAATTGAAAATTGTCGGAAGACTAACGGTAAGAAGAAGATCAAGAAGATGATGTAGAATTCGGGAACAAATAATGTTGTGTAGATCTTATTAGAAAATATTTAAAATATATCGTACTTTATAAAATGCTGCTCAGTTGAGCTCAATTTGTACATCGACGAATAAAAGTAATTTCCTTTTCTCTTACGTTCAGAGACAAAGTTAATTGTACGTATATTTTCAGTTTCAAGCGAACAACTGTACTATTTTTTCCCATTTCCACGCATTAAAATAAGTCGCTGTATTTAATCAATCAGATTCTTAGGCAGACAAAAGGTTTTTATTATTCGTTGTTTGTTTTCCGCGCGGCACGCTGACATTTTATGAACGTTCGTAGGAAGAAAAATTCACGATTCGATTCTCCGATTCCTTGGTTCAAGAATAAGAGTTTAAACAAAGATAAAACTTGAATAACATAATCGGCTTTTTCTAGTGTGTATTCTCACGACTCTGAAAGACAAAGAACAGATAAGAGAAACTAGTTTGTGGTCAACATGTTGAAACGGTGATCCGTGTTAACAATGGAAGTAGATGCATATCTATTTCGATTTCATGGTCGAAGGTCATGCATGAGCATACCGACTGAAATACTATGGTCAAGGTCGTTACGTTCGACCTTCCTTGAATTGTCGAAAAGGTAAAGCGATAGGTTCCACAATTTCTACGATCCACAAATATAAATGACACAAAAATAGATTTACGTCATATTTTGCATTTTATGTTGAAACAGGTATGCATCTTGTACTTTGTTTCTTTAAATACGATCGCAAGATCTTCTACGTACCTAATCTCGTACAATAACAAATCGTTATATAAATCACATTTGTATAATGTATCACGAGAATTAATATTATACGCACATTAACACAGAAGGCTGGTTATTTATGGCATAAATAAATAATTTATGATATGAGCGAGAGAAGAAAATCGTAGTAATGATAGATTATAAATAGGAAGGAACTAATGAGATAGTGTTATACATATTATAATTATAGAATGGAAAATAGATTCTTAGAAATTTGCAGAATGTATAGTATACTGTAATAATAAGAGGATCGGTGTAATTATATTCGATGTTCAGCGACTAATTTGTCAGTGAAATTATTCCAGTTGCCCACAGCTACTCATTAGCAGCGTAATAAGTGCATTAGTGAATTCGATAATGAGATTGTGTCCTTTCACTATAGAATATTTCACAGTACACGAATGCAAGAAACATTGTTACAGCATTTAACACGTCATTCCTCGTAAAAAATGTCACGTATACATAAATCTTATTTCCAACTATATTCTATGTTTCTTTGGAATTTCCACGTTGCATGTTTACTTGTATACTGTATACTCTCTCTGCTTGTTTTTATTATAGCTAAAGGCCAACACTAATGGGACACGATTAGATTAAACGTCGATCGAAGCATCAACCAGTGAAAGTGACTTTCACCCCTCCGAGGATTCTGGAATCTTAAATTATCGATACCACAGCTCGTAAATCATTTCGTTGGCGGTCTGAATCGCGGATTCGTAATGGCCGACGTATAACTCGCGCCTCGGATAACAATCTCTTTTCTCCCTTTCGAGCGGTTTCGCCAACTGCGACGCAAGGGGAGAGATTTTAATATACGAGCGGGCCGAGATCGGTGTAAACCGACCAACTCGTACCTATGGAATCCCTGAGCTGCAGATAAACACGCAGATACGAAAACTCGACACGTTTGCTCGGCAGTCCCTCTTGAAAAACGCCTTGCATAAGGATTTTCGTCGGGATATTTTAATTGCCGTGACGAATGGTGCTCGCGAATCCCTGGCTTTATTCGTTTCGAAATATCAGTGGGCTCCGTTGCTTGGAATTATATTTCGGTATAGCGTGGTTAGATGAAGATTAGAGAACAGAGCTGCAATAGACTTACTTCGGTAAAAACAAGAAAGAGTGAGAAGGCAACAAGTTATATTAAAATTCTCTTATACCTTAACTGAAACTAATCTAATATTCTGTCTCTCTATCTCTCTTTCTCTCTTCAAATATAAACTCCAGAAGGATCTAAATTACTATATGTTTTTGAAATATTTTTCTATTAAACGAATGACTTTTTGAACATCATTTATCAAACACAATGTAAAACATTTTTCACGAGCCTGTCGAATTCGAGATACATCTCGGTCTCGTTATATTATAGCATCGCTTTTTCTTCTTGGTCGATCGCGGGGTATCCGGTTCGCCGCGTTCTCCGATCGAGGCGAACGTCTGACATTTAACACGCGGCGCATCGAGTCGAGGCGCCTACAAAGGGAATCGGTCTGTGGTGGATCCAGAACACGAGACCTCGCGATCGATCCATCCAGTGTGAATCGCGTATCGGGCGTCGACCACCCTTGAAGAGACGTACATCTTCCTCCAGCTTTTCTCCTTTCTTATTCCACCTCGAGAGCCAAGAGACACAAGGATCGCGATGTGGATGCATTTCAGGCGCCATGGATCGCGGCACGAAGAGTATACCTACTACCGTTCATTAAGTACTTATTTACGCGCTTTCAAATTATTACACATATATAAAATACATTCGGAATGAAACTCTCGAATCTGATTTTATCTTCTATCGTGATTAATCTACCATTTAATAAAAAAGCAATAATCGAGAGAGTAAATGATAATTGGCCCCGCTGCTGAATATTGTATCTATACAAATGACAAGTTAAACGGCTTTAAACTTGTCTGTTTAACGTTAAGATCTCAGAGCGATTGAAACATCTGCTTCTGGCACTTTTTAAGGTTTAAATAGATTTTACGAAGCATCGGCTATTGGTTATAAATAAACACGAAGTTTGAGTAACGCAAGTATATTTTCTTTTAGTTTAAATTTAGCAGAGCATTTGACACCAGTTTTAAGGAGGTTTTCAGAGATATGGAATTAACAATAGAAAAACGTTCTTCGATCGAAGCTTTGAAAATACAACAAAGATATCGATCTTTCGATCCAACTGCATCAGGTATCGAAATATTTATGGTTGCGAGTGTCCATATTGATTTCTTCTTTCGTATTTTGCTCGGTATTATTCAAGGTTATCGATGAGTTTTCCCGCGACCATCCTCGTAGCTTCGATCGATCGATGATCCTCTCAGTCGTGGTATGTGGGCGTACTGTGCACTCGACTTCCCCCGAGTTCATTGCAATAAGCGAGCCGATCTGAGCCCCCTTCTATTTCAAATCGATAACCCGCATTTCTGCTTCTTGCCTGGTTCGCGGAGCATAATGGATTCGACTTATTTTATCAAGATGGAGAAGCTACAGAAATCTATCAGGGTTGGTTCATTTGTTATTGGGCTATCTTACGCAATCTCGGTGAAGCTTTCTCTAAAGAATCAAGCTAAATGGAAAACGTTTCTGCGAGCATTCATACAAAACGCCCACGCTTGACACATTTGTTTCGTGGTCCGATCCGATGATAATTGCAACGTTGCAAGGAGTCTGTGATTTACCAGTTCAATCACTCGC
Source organism: Bombus affinis (assembly GCF_024516045.1). Lineage (NCBI taxonomy): Eukaryota > Metazoa > Arthropoda > Insecta > Hymenoptera > Apidae > Bombus > Bombus affinis. The sequence goes on from NC_066347.1 coordinate 13,776,008, forward strand.
ATTGAAACAGTATTTTTGACACATGATAAATCGTGCAAGATTTAAATGTGCTTAGGGCAGTTATCGATGATTGATGATACCTACTCGTTATAAAGAAACTAGCGTCTGTTTCCTTGGTTTCTTATTTCGTTCTAAATTGCATCGGATTTAATCACTCTTGCAAGATATTTCGAGTTTTAGGTTCGTAATGGTATAGAGATTGAGTAACATTTTGCAATTTTTCTATCAACAGCTTATATTTTTCACGAAATATCATTTGATATAATGCATAAAACCAATATCAGCAATAAGAGAAACAAAAGAATCAATCTGTTTCAAAGGTAAACTTCTATTCTCTGGAATAATATAATAAAATTGATTGGAACTGTGAAACGGTTAAAACCCATTTTACGGAGACCTGTAACAGTTAACGGTCGTTAAAACACGACGAGTTATTGCTTAATTGAATCGCGGAATAACGACTCGCTCACGTAACGTCATAGCTCGACTACCGCAAACAGATTCTCTTTATCACCGCGCATACACCTCGTTATCCTCGCGTCATCTGTCGTAAATGAATTTGCCACTAGTTGTGTGAATATATGGTATATGTATGAAAACGAATATATCGTGATTATGTACCTGCCACGTCCGAAAACCCAGACGATGGACACCAGTTTTATCGACACGCTTTATCTCGACATGGTCCGATACTCGGTTTAAGTTGGAGCTCACCTCGAAGTCGTACGTCACCAACAAATTCCAAAACTTTGGTCGCAATAACGTAACACGTGAATCGCGAGTCGATAGAGAAAATGTACAATGTAAAATCCTGTTATAAGTAAAGCAAGGAAGATTCTACGTTTCGCAATAAGACGAAGATTAAACGTAATAAAATTGCATTGCAGGCCTCGTGTTTGAAGGAATCAAGTTCGAAAATTTGTCTAGTAGCTATACGCGAAGTCGTTTAATTTCTAACTAGACAGATTCGATAGACTAAACAGGAAGAGAAGTTCGAAAATGTAGCGAAAAATAAAATTTCATCCTTCAAGGCTTCATTTTGGAGCAAATGAAATTTGAACGTGTTTAGTTACATTTTTATTTATGTATTTACGAATATAAATAACTTCACCTTAACTTCGATTGTGCCACGAATTAGTTTTGGAGTCGTTCTATCGCAAGAGAATAGATCGCATCAAGAATTTTCCAGTTACCAAAGTATCACACTCGTTAAGAATATCGGCTACGATAGAATAGAAGAAGATTCGACAAAGCGTTGCAAATAGATTCACCGATTGTGAAACGAGGGATCAGCCCTTGAATGCGCAAAGGCCTGCAATGCTGTACACTGGCCATTGTTCGATCCATCGAACTCGACGCCCCACGAATCGTTCTCGATTTCTTCCCGCTGTTCTGGATTTATGTTCGTTTCGATTACCTTTGGCTACAGTATTCTTTTTGCGCTTGAAACGAAGAGATTGCACGCGAGAGATTGCGATCGGCTATTTTCTCGCCCGTGCTTTATTCCTGCTTGCGGTTCGGTTCTTCAATAACGCTTCGGAATAGATCGTATCGATATAGCGTTTCAAGTTTGAACGATGATTTCTGTGTGCATTATGTTTTTTAAAATACTATATTTAATCGTTGATCGAAATTACTATATAATATTACGATGCTTGATATTTTGCGTAAATGATCCACGTAGCGGTTATTATTATATGCTAATGTTTCTCTAAAACACGTCGATGATGCCAATTATTAGTTTCTCTAGATTATAACCTTCGTCTGGCATCGAAAGCGAGTAACATTCTCTTTTCTATGAATAAATTTTCATTTATTTTCGAATTGTCAGTCTCCTGTTCTCGCGTAGCGAAGAACGGTAAAGGATAATTTGTCAAAGGTTTCGCTGTTCGCAGGTAAAAAGAAAGCGGACCACCACACAGTTCAGGACAGGTATCCCATTGCAAGAAACAACGCCCTGCATCTTGTGAATTCTTGAATGCTAGCTCTGAATGCAAACCCAAATGGTGGAATTCCGTTTCCGCCGTGAAGGACATTTGTCGACCATGTTGAGCTTACGCGCAACAGCGTCTCGCGATCCGTTATCCACGGAATGCAAGCGGCGGGTTTCAAACCGCGACAGAGGCGATTACAGAGCAATTAAAGTCCTCGAGACACGCGAGGATATCGGTGGCAAGAACACGAGATTGATATAAACGGTGCGGCGTTCGTGCCGAGACAAGAAAGCTGATTTCCCACGTGCGCCACGCCATCTCCTTCCACTTTCCCGATCACGATTTCGCGTTTACTGGCTGTAACGGACGGAATAACAGGTATCCCTTCGCTGTATCGTGCAATTTTCTTCTTTTTTACGATAATAATATTGCAAGCTATTTTTTTGATCGATATCGGTAAAATAAAGTAGCAATAACATTTTCTGCAAAGATGCTATCTTCTATCCTATGCAAAAATTTGCAAAATTATTAAGACAAGAAGTATTTTGATATTACGATGAGTAATATTCTGCAAAATGTTGAAGAGCGTCAAAAAACATGCTTACTTTCAAATGAAAGGACAATTTTGGTAAAATTGATTTTTTGTAAAAAAAATACGAAATGTGGCTTATCGCGTAAATTCTGTACGCGCATATTCATTACACTTTCACCAAATATTCGATACACCATAAAAAATCGCGTAATCTCGCCGGCGTGTTAGGCGTGTTTGGCGTGTTTACAAGGCTCGAGGAATGTTTCACGACGCACCAAGCCGACTTACTCGTATCCATTTCCCCTTCGCTCGCTCAATCTCTTTATGGCTCTTCTCGATTCGCCATCGATGAAAAATCCACCTACTCTTGCCTCTCACCCTCGCCGCCGTCCACCCACCCATTTTCGTAGTTAGACCTGCAGGAACCCTAATGGAGAACGGCTGCTGTTCGCCATCCATCAAATGGTCAGGCAACCGCGAAGCAGCCGAGGTGTCGGCTCGACTTTCCGACCGCCCTACCTTTCGACCCGATCAGAACGATCTATTCTTTGCGAATGCTCTTCACGGGAGATCGCCAGACGTTCTATTGCCATGGGAAAGATAGATCATTTCGCAGTGGATCGTTTCGTTTATCTAGTCGAGATCTAAACGAGAGTCGTTCTATGCTGAAGTCGTATATCGAAGGACGATTGTTCTGTCGTGACGCTATGGAAGATACGTTAGACTGAAATGGAACTAACTCATGGTATACGTATATCGTAATTAAATTTATTCTTTTCAGTAGCAGCTGATTAGCATCGATAGGAGGAGTATAATAATATTAAGAGGTTTTAGTGGCAGTACTTGATAATTAGTTGAATGTAAATGTGCGAATTGTAGTGGTAACGATGTTTATTATTTGCTCTTCCTAGTTTCAGCGAATTAAACTACAATATGCGTGAGTAAGAGTTAAAGATCGTATCTAGCAAAAAATTCCCAACTACTTGAATTCCCTACAAATCATAAGAAACTAATCATTTTACTGTATACCAAGAGGCTCGAATAAATGCCTCAGAAAAACAACTTCATTAACTCATTTCCACTATCTTCTAAAAGGAAACTCCTTTTAAGAAGCCGATCCCTAACAATCATACTTCTTCGCAATTCTGCTAGCAAGGCAAAAACAATATCGTTACTTGAACGATTCGAGTCGCTGACACGCGGCCTATTTAAGAAGGAAAAGGAAACGAGCCATGAATCGTGACGCGTAACGAATGGGCCATTTTACCCATTATTAGTACGCACCTGTGGAAGCACCTGTTACCATCGTCCCTAAGGCCTGTTCATTGGCGCGCCTTGTTTACCCCCTCGGCAGGATTGCGAAAGGGATCCAGCGAAAATGATTAATAGGACTTGCCTCTCATCTGGGGCACGTGGAATTCGCTTTTAATTGAATCGATTTTATAGAATAGTTTGCGAAACGAACGCGCGCTCTCAACGCGTGGCTATTCAATTAGCGAATTCTTTGTCGATCTGCACGTGTCACCGCACCGGTCAAATGACTCGGAGACGACGATCGGTCTCGGACGGTTAAATAATAGAGAAGTAACCTCGTGGTCGCGACGTTTATTACCGCGAACAGAAATATCTCGATCCTGTAATCGACGCGATTAAACTTTGAATGGCATTTATGTGATGGTTGGCTGAGACGTTCGATGCCGGACGAAGTTTAACAGCGATTACCGCCGGCATTTATTACGTTCGTGAGGCGTTTGGTATTTCTGTCGGGCAGTCGGAACCCCGATACGCGGGTTACTTACGGGCAACCAACTTGACCGGTTGACGATACGATAGTCGAGATGGTCGAATTACTGCTTTGGTTAGACGAGAAAAACTGGCCGTAGAGCCTATGAGAAAATTCATCCAGCTTTAATGTAAAAGGATCTTTCTTGTTACCAAGTATTAATAGGATTTTCTTCTTTATTAAGGAAAGATTAATAGGAATTTCTTTCATCATTTCTTTCGTATTTAGTTATGAAAGAATTCGATGATGCTGGTTCCTGAATAGCGTAAATTAGAACTTATAATTTTATTACGTTCTTTTGCTGTACTTTGTAGTCTTTACATCGAGGTTTACGTAATCGTTATAAAATGCAAATTGCGATTATATTTTCTTATGTTCGTACTTTAACATTCGATCCGTTCTTGACGTTTGTCTGAAGTTTACGATTGGTATGTCTGTAATTTCGTAATATCTGGTTACTTTGAAACTTTTGGAAAACTTAAAGAGAAGACAGTGCTTGTTATGGTCATTTTTCTCTGCCTTTCAATTTACAGAGTTGATTAGTATGACAATTCATAAATATGCTGCCGATCATATGTAATAGGATACGTCTTGACAGTTCTTACAAACACTATAATTAACCATAGACTTTCTCGGATGAAAGAGCGTGGTGCTTCTGCAACTTTGTTGCAAACACGACCAAACGGACAAACAATGAGACATCCTCTGGAATCCCAGCACGAAGATGGTAGAAAAACGAAGGGAAAAAATAAAAGGAACGCTTTCTACTGTCTCCGAACCTGTCCCGATCTCTTTCGAACCCCTACGTCAGGCGCAATCCCACGAGTACATAAATATCTGCCTAGCATATTGAACGGTCATATTTCATGGGGAGGCAAAAAAAGCGAACGTCCCTCGGAAATTCAACGTCTCAATCCGTCTCTGGGATCTCGTCAATATTCCGAGCGGTCAATTAAGGCATGCCTCCCAGATGTCCCTTTCCGATCCTGCACATACACGTCGATGGAGTTGTTGTCCACCGTAGCGAACATTGCACACGAGGTGATCTTGCATCGCGTTTATCCTACCACCATGTCCTCCTTCTCGGTTATTGCAACATTAGTTCGCCAAACTAAGATGGTTGAAAACGCGAGTGGCTAAAATGACGCGCTACGATGAAGTTGATAATAATTAATATAAATGAAGAGGACGATTTAAAAGCGTAGGAAGGAGAAAGTATCGAGAGGGATATTTTAGACGTTTAGACGTCGTACCATAATAAGGATAAAATTAATATAAGGAATATTAAAAACTTAAGTTCAGTGATAATACATGTAGGATATTGAAAATATGTGGAGAACATTGTAGGTGAAAAATTTCATCGACTAAATGTACGAGGAGAAAAATCCTTGGCAATAATTGAGTCTTTGAAATCCGTTACTTTTTCGCTATACTAAAGTACTTCCAAAAATTCAGTCAGGCCAACGTTCTTACTAAGATATTCTTATTTTTCTTCTTTCAGATTCTATAAATGTCATCAATGGTGGAATCTTTCAAATTAGATACTTTGTCCCATATTAAAGTTCTTCCAATAACTTCCTTATTAGAAGCAACATTTGTCTTTCGTCTGTAACCTTCGCGAGCCTTGTCAATAATCGAGACGAAATTCATTTCGTTCGTCAATCTTTTAAAGATCCAGTGCCAATAACTTCCTCATTAGACAGAAAAACAAATCAACATGCGGCATTCGTAAGCCTTATCTATTCCATTCTACACATCAGCCATCACAACTTTATAAAGGCACGGAATCAAACGAGTTATTCCACAACGTGCGCAATAAAAGGTGCGACAAAATTTATCTCGTTTTACAAAATTCTAATGGTTAGTTCACGGCAGCTTGTAGCCGACGAGTAGAAGCCATAAATCGAGAGATATAAAGGAGGTAAATCCGAGTACATACCAAGCCTGAGCTCGCCTCTCGATAGCTGCACGATTATAATACACGGTGTGGTAGCGGTGTCGTTAGCGAACACATGTTTCTTCTTTCGAGAAACGATACGCGTCTTTAACATGGGTAATCCGGAAGATCGACGGCGTATCAGACGCCTACTTAAAGGGAAAGCCATGGCTCGAGCTGATAGAATTAATGCGTCCTGATCAAAGACCGACCGCCTCCGTAAAAAAAACCCAGCCACGAATTTCGTTAATGCAAAAGCGAACGTGACTGAAAGCGCACGAGATCGGCCCCGCTTCGCAAAAACTTATTTCCGATTGGCGTGACCGCGACTGCTTTTTACCGAATGTCCAAAACGATGTCTTCGTTAACTTCAAAATTGCATTCACGGAGACTGAGAAAGGAAACAAGGGAGGAAAGGTCCGTATGACGTCCGTCGTTTGTACTCGTTATAGCCATGTCATTAGTGCTGAATATGGGATGCGAGTTGAGAAGGTATTCGATATGTGGTTTTTGACGATATATCGTTAAATTGTTCATTTTAATGTAAATTGTTAATTGGAATGAGAATAAAATATCCCTGTGTTTAGTAAATTTCTGGAATGGCACGTTATTATTTGAACGGCACAGGTGGGACACGTAATATGCCAGGTTTGCTGCCTTTCGTAGAAGAGCAATTTTAAAATTTAGTTACCCTCTCCGATGATTGAATTATATCTAAGTACTGATATTCTATTTGTTACAAGTCAGAAAATTAACGAAACAGAAAAGTAAGATGCAGAAAATTGAACAAATAGAAACAGGACGAAAGTTAGTAATAAAAAGAAATGTACTCTAATAAACTAAAATAAAATGCATTGAAAATTTATTTTCAACGGAACACTTACACTTGCGATAAGAAATGCTAAAAATCTCAAACGTCAAAATAATAAAATAAATTGGGAAAGAAATTAAAGTTTGACAATCCTTCGACGTATTCAGATAAATCTTCACGACTGAATAATTTTCCACGCGGTATAAAAGTGGCTCCGCATTCCAAAAAAGAACCTTCCGAATTCCACGTGATAAACAACACGAAACTTCGATTAAATAACTCTTTTCGGTTCATAAGACGAGGCAAATTTGACAAGTTATGTGATAACTCATGGCTGCAGTCGCTGCAAACATTTCAATTTGCCTGGCAAAATCTATGTATTCCCACAGTGTTCAGTGAGGACGGGCGTGCCGAATGCGCCATGTTAATTGGCGCTTCATTTCCAGCTGCGATTCACGCTAAAAGCTCACAGCGATAAAGTGCAACGATTAACTCGGCACGGAGTATAATTTGGCGAAGAAAAATGTCGCCTGTCGCTCGAATATCGTACGGCAATAACGTGTCGAATGTATTTTCTCGGACGAAATAAAAAATGATAGAAGAAAATCATGAAGAGTCTCTGCACACCGGCGACACCACGTAGGTTACGGTCCCCTAATGGCCACGAACGTATCAACCTCCCCTTATCACGTTAATGGAAACCTTTATGGAGACCACTTTAGGTGATATCTCTCGAAATTGCGGCACACCGTGGAATCTTGGGTGGTTATCTGTCTGACGAGTCGCGTCTTTAGGTTCCGAGCATGGACCCCTTTTTAACTCGAGCATTCGATACGTTCGAAGGAAATCGCTATTTATTGCTTTTCACCCGCTAATTCGCTGACACTTATCTAATTACGGCGTTAAGTAGAGAAAGCGTGTTTTGGCTTCGTTAGCCCGTATCGTTATAGATGATTAAAAAGAGATAGATAAACTAGACAAGTACATTGTTAATCGTTAATGAATTTTGAAAGAGGAATTCTATTCAAGTTTGTTACGATATATAATAGAGAAATTCGTACGTTTAAGCGTGCTGTCACAACGATGATAGAATAAAGGATGTACGTTCGCACTTTGCATCTTTCTCCAAAACCTTGTTCGCTCTTTCATCCTCGCAAGAGACGACTTGAACTTCACTGACAAGCAAGATTTTTCATTCGTACGTTAGCCAACGATCTTTCTACGAGCCGTTCTCCAATATACAAAGCATTTTGAAAGTCGAAGGCGCGTCGACGAGTACAATGTTGAAGTTCAGTCGTATATCACGAGAAGAGGATCACGCGTGTGGTCCAAAAAAGTGTGCACCGGTAATAACTAGGAACGTAATAAAAGTAACCGGGGAAAGGTCTTCTTACCAAGACGAAGCAGGCACATGGCGATGTGGGTCAAGCATCGACATCGCCAGGAATCAAGAGGAATCTCGTTGTTACACGCGCCGGTGCACCTACACGCGCGTTCCCGAAAGCAACGTAAATATTTCCTAGCGGAGCTCGTGCTAGAACGAGGCGGGAGTTAAAGAGTTTCCTCCTGCTCGAGTGGGAAGAACGGTACTTTCCAGGTACTTCGAGTAAAAGGAACCCTTCGACCGATCGAGCAGCCACCCACGCGGTCGTAAAACCTGGCGCAACTTTACTTTCTACTTTTCTAGGCGGCCTCAATGATGTACACGCGACCAGGAAGAGTTCTCCATTAGGATTCAATCTGAAAGGTATCGTAACGCGGTGTACGCGTGTCTTCATACTGGTTCGTGCTGGTCGAACGGTACGATCGATGTTCCCAGGCTAATATTTGACGTTCGTAGTGGTTCTAGTGCGTCTTGTACGAATATAGCCGAAAGATTGAAAATGTTTAAGAGCGAGACATTTTCTAAGAATATTGCTCGTTCGAGGATTTTCTAATCTTTCGGTTATGAATACTTTAAAACGGTCAAGTAATGTAATTTTGGGAGAGTTGGTGGATATTTAATTTTCAGTTTCTAGCCATACAAACGAATACACGGAACGATGAAAGCACTTTGTATAAATTATTTCCAAACTGCACTGTGTTTCGTATCGTCTATTACAATTCTACCGTTACGATTCTGTAAACATATTTTCTTTGCACATATTTGCAACTTTTAGATCGCTAAATTTTATTCGAACATTATCGGTTTTGTGTCTATAATTTATTTAAACGAATTTACTTTTTACAACAAATGTCAAAAATTTAGAACGTAAAAAAACATAGCTATAGCAGCTAGTAACTAATAACAAATTAGTTGCATATTTATACAAATTGTTTTCGTACCATCGCAGTAAGTCTTACGTTACTTGACATTTAAATCTCGTTAGAATTAGTACATATATAAAATAATTTTTTTATACCAATAATATGAAAATCGCAAATGGTTTAAGCGATGTTTCGGAAAAGGACAACTCACTTTTTCCTTTGACAAATTCGGAGCTGAGATCCGCTGACACATTGTAGCTACCGGCGACGATCAGTAGAAGAAAAGTCACGCCGAGGAGGTTGCAGGTCGACAGCGTTCGTGGCCCGTGTCGGTATTCAAACATGATGAGCTTTCATGCCCTTTACGAACCCATGGACCTTGCCAAGGTGATCTCGACAATGATTCCCACTTCTTCGTGCTCTCTTCGACTGTCACGAACAAGGAGAATATCGGAAGAGTCTCGAAGAAGCGTTTCCGCTGCTGCCATCGCTGTCTCTTCACCGTGTTACTTGCATGGTTTGTGTCACGGGACCGTTTCACGTCTGTAATACGAATAATTCACCATTAGAGTTTTCGAAATTTTATATCCCATTCAGAAAAATTCACGGGATTATCATAAAGAATTTATGGTTTCTCTATTTAAGAATATAATAATTTTTTAATGATTGGTATCGTATAACCAGATATCGTAGTTTCACTATTTTTAGTACGTTTATTCAAAGCTACAATCACGCGTTGTCACACGAGAGCGAAAAGTCTTTTCATTTGGCTCTTTGCTAAAATGTTTAACGCTTGATAACAGTGACCCATCCATCATTGAAGAAATGATAGAGAAATGGTAATAATAGAATATTTATAGTATCAACTGTAGCGACGCGTGAGTCATAGGACAATTCGAATCATGTTGTTGTTTTACCTCGGAGTATTAACACCGCTGTGATATACGAAACGTAATAAACAAACTCCGGACTAAAGAATATAGCAGCTACGAGCAATCGTCAACCGAAGTTGAATTTAAACTTTCCGGTACTCCCCTGACCAGTATAAATAAACAAACACGATCGTTAAGACAATGAGTTAATTATTATCGAGCGTTCTTATAGCGAGTTATTATCGGGCAATCTTATATCGAGCGAATGTACGCACTATCTTCTATACGCATATCAAGCAACACTTAACGAACGACAACTCTATACTGCGAACAGCTTTAAATATATTGATTACGCTAAGTATCAACTCGCCTAAGTCATTAGGTAATATTTAAATGAATCAAGCCCAAGACACTCGAACGAATCGGCACATTTGTTCTCACGAACAAATTTAACGCATAAAGTGGTATTGTCTGAGGCGACATATTTGCGTGTCGCGTGATTTTTCCCGAGAGTATTCAGCTTTCCAGGACACCGTATGATCAGCATCGATTCCCATACTCGGGTAGCGTACCTCGATTTGGAAATAGAGCACACCGATCGCGAAAAAACGTCTATTCGCCTTTTACGCCGGCAATTGTTTTGTCGTCGCCTCGGCCAAAGGGCTCGCCTTCTTTCCCTTCCTCGCCAAAGGTCTCGTGGATTGTTTCGAACAGATCCAAAGAAGAAGAAGAAGAAGAAGAAGAAGAAGAAACGAGAACGTGACGAAGAGGAACAAGGATGAAGAATAGAGGACAAGGAGAGCAGAAGACGAGAGAAAAGAGAGACAATGCAGCGAACAGCAGGTGTCTGCTCTTCCCTCGCCCTTTTCTCTCCCTTTATTTCTCTCTTTCTTCATCTTCCTCCTGGCCGTGACACGATCTTATCCCGGAGGCCCTCTCACGGCTCCTTCTTTGTTCTTTCGCACTCCCCGCAGAGTGGCGAACACGGGTTGCCTTATTCGGCCGTGACGGCCAACGATCAACTTAAACAAATGACGTCGACTAGGGTTTCGTCGAGTCCTCCCTTCCAAGTAGCAGCCTGATTACCACCAGTCTCGTCTTGGTCAGTCTCACCCCTTTCTGTCGCTCTTCTATTAATTACGATCCTCCGCTGCCCGACTACGGTTCAGTCGTTCAATCTCGAAGTCGATGAGCGGCCGTTCGATCGTGTCGATCGTGATTGTCGAGCATTCCTCGCGCTTCGTCTTCGCTTATTCCCCTGCTCTTCGTTTCTTGCACGAGCTTCTTTCTCTCGGCTCTCCCCTTTCTAACTAGTTTCCCATCTTTGTCCATCTCGCTCATAGAAGCGACTGTCGTCGTGGTACCAGGCTGTCTGCCGGTGAGAAAGACGTGGGACGTCTTGCAAGCTGAGGGCTCGCGAAGCGTTTGGTTAAACTAGCGTGAATATTTAAATTCATCGGGGTCATCCGGGAGCCAACTGAAAATCCTGGTTCAGGATCTAGATCGTTGTGCTACCTATCCGTATTGGCATTCTTGATAAATACGCGACAGTTTGACAATCCTCTGACAGCGCAGTAAGTAGATTACAGATGGAAATTAGTAATATGAATATGTCTAAAAGAGGAAGAGCTAACTAAGCACAAGCTTGTTTCATCTACTGAGTATCATAAAGAATACTGAATTTTGGATACTTTATGTATTCTTGCATGTTTTGTATGTTCTATGCATTCTTGCATCACTAAATCTTCCATAGGTGTAGAAAAATCTAAATACAACGTTGGACATGTTAAATTTATTGTATTATATTTGTGTTATACTGTGAAGAAGTTCGATCAATTTCGTAGAGCAAGGACGTTTACTTCCCGAATATTTGTCGTATTCAATTTCATTTCTCCTGTTTCAATATACGCAACAATAGCAATGGAAGGTTATAAATTGTTTGCAATTTACAAAGTAGAATACCCGCTTATCGAGCAATACTCTCCTAGAAACCTTACTCAGAGCCTCGTGAAAGCGGATCGTATCAATCAGACATCTGCGATCGCCTAGCTTTCAAGATCTATTAAGTCCTGTGCCAGTTTCGTCCTTACGAAACCATGTTTCTCATTAACAATGTTATTCCCTCTTATTCTAAGATATTTCTCCGAAACTGTTCTTTTTCTTTTTATATCAAACAAGCTTATCAACCTTCGCATAATACGTTACTGTGACCTCGTAGAATCATTTCGAAATAACCGCCACAGTACGTCACACCGAGAAAGGATTAAGAACTCTCGTACACGTCCATTGAATTAATAACGTAACAAGATCTGCGTGATCTTTTTTTAAAACGTTTTCTCACCACGTTCACGGCGATACTGTTCGATTTGCCAATGCGTGCTCATTTTGTCAAAAATCGTGCGAACAAATCACGAGGAACGAACCGGTTTTGTCTGTGCGTTCCGGTTGACAGGGTAACTCTGGTTAATAGTCGGACACGTTATTAGCGGCTAATTGCACGTTTTGTCCCGATTGTTAATGAGTTTGAGCGCATTTTGATTGATCGTTCGTTGAACCTCGACTGTTTCGGTGCCATTATACAGCGCCACATACCATTGTTTGCACCTCTTTCAGAAACTTTCCAACTGAATGCAGGGCTTATTGGATAGACTCGTTGGTCCCTTTTTAGGGCACCTCCTTCGTTTAGGGCTATTCAGAAACTGAAGTAGAAATCCGAGGTGTTCTTGTTCTTATTGGCCACGTCGAAAGGGTTACACTTCACGTACTATATACAAGTTGGATCGTTTCATTAGCAACGAGAGTTAGAAACTTGCTGCTGAACAAGATGCAAGATAATGCGTATTTGTAACGACGGGTTTTTTTGACTAAGTCGAGAGAAGGAAGAGAAAGTTTCGCAATTATGCTCGTAGACGATCTGTATTCTGGTGATTCATACTTGCAATTTCGGCCATACTTCCAGTTTCCTCGTATTTTAATCTTCTAATAGCGTATAAGACATTTTACAATTACATCTTATTTATAATTATAAAACTGTTCGTCGGTCAATTATCATTTTGTTATTTACGAAGAATATGATTAGATATTTTCTATTTAGATTTATTTGATAAAGATTCCTGAAAGATTATTGCGTATTGAAGTCATTTCATACTTATGCAACAGTTCAATTTATTATTTACATTTCTGGTTTGTTTATCTGCTCCTCTCTATTTGATTACAATTTCTGTATTTATATCTTCAAGTTGACTGTTTACTTTTTCCACTTGTTTATTCGTATCACCGACTTTATACATCGATTTGTTTGCTTATCGGACTATTTGTTTATATTTTCGGATCGTTTGTTTAATGTTTCAAGTTACGTTCTTCGATTGTTTGTACACAATGGCGAACACGTACAACATATGTACATAACCCAGTAACTATGCAGAAACACACCTTCGTGTATCGTTTACAAGAAAGAAGTCGTAAAGTTTCCACTCGAACATAATTAACGTTGGCTATTTGTTATCTGCTGTTGGAATAAAACTCAGCGTTGCTCCATTCGACACATCTGATCGCCATTATCATCCGTTGACATCGACAGAATCGACCGAGCAAAATTTTTCTCGATGAAATCGAGCAAAATGCATTTGTCATTGTTGTATCGAACGAATTGACACGTCGATCCTTGCCACGGTGACTAATCAACGGGGTGTGTCGCCCATGGTCTCGTTCGTTTGTCCTCAGAGTCTCGAATCCGCTGGTATATACGTTGAGCCAGGCAAATGGAAATGCACGTGGTCGTCATGGTCGTGTATCACGATATCGCGGGCCTTTCTCTTGTAATTACTCGAAAGAGAAAAAGCTTTGATATACACGTCCCGAATTTTGATATTTCTGTTCTGTGCGCGAGAAATTGCTTGGTTAACGAGGCGGTTTAACTGGTTACTGCAGAAGGTTGCGCGAAACACGCTCCTGATATCTTTCGAGATAGAAAAGAACATTAAACCTTGTTGGCTATCGAAAGCAAATATACCGTATCACGCAACCTAAATTAATGAGTTTTATAGATCCATAGTTGACAATGATTAACAAGGAGCTAAAATTAGTGACAGCCTATACAAATTGGCAAAACATATTTTCATAATTTATTTCAGAATAAAATAATAGCTTATTATCTTAAAATGTAACAGCTCCTTTGGAATAATGATCGGTGTAGAGTGTATTAAATTAAAAATATTTCAAAGTGTTTTGATTCGTCGTGTCACGAGGACAAAATAAATGAAACGTTGACGAACATCGCAGTCTGTCAGATTCGCGATACATCGTGGTGTCGACTGTTTGCAAACTAGTGTCATCCAGTACAGTCGTTTTATTAATATCAACGAGGAGAGATTAAGAGGTGTGGTGTGGTTCGCAGACTTGCCAAAATAAAGATATCGTAAGATAAATAAACCTTGAGTTCCTGCAATATTGCATTTATATCGTATCACCGCGGAATTTCTCATCGAAGCAATGTACTCCTTGTCGTTCTCAGATAAACTTCAATTTCGTTTCGCAATTTCAATTCCAAACTTGTTCTTCTTTATTGAAATATTAGGTTATTGTGCAAGTCCTGATTGCAATTCTGTGATAACAACGCTGTATGCGTTGATATAAATCACGCTAGCATTGCTTTAAAGGAGACAAGAATCAAATGCTTTAGAGATTAAACGGTACCGAGATCGTAAAAATTTCAACGATTTCTTGTTTCGGCGATAAATCCGAAGATTTTTATAAAGAAATCACAATGCAACGCATAGATGGACGTTATAAGATGGACACGATATATGTAGCCACCTAATATCAGCGAACAAATTGCAGAATCGAGTCTCCGTATCGACTCTCTCGAAAGTATGGATCAGAATCAGCGCTATTGACAAATGGATGCAAGCTGTCGCGCGTCGCTTGGCTCGATAATAAACGACGATAAGCCCGAAAGGGCGTAGGCGACGAAAATACGCTTCTGAAGGCTTGGCAGAGAAGAAGGAAGGAAGTCGTGTCTTTTACGAATAAAAACTTTGGAATTTTCTTCAAGTGGCGAACCACGGAGGGAAGAATGCCAAGAGAAGCTTAGTCGAACGCGGTGCCGCGAATGCCGGAGCAGAGTTCGCAAAATGACGACGAGAGTAAGAAAAGAAAAGAAAGGAAGGAAGACAAAAAGAAGAAGAAAAAGAGAAGTAAAGAAGGAAAAAAGGAAAGAAGAATCGAGGTAGACCAGGGTCCGGCATACGGACAACGTCGGTTGTATTTATCGACGCAAGTCGTCCACCTATGTTTCTCGAGGCTGCTCCTCGGGCCTCCGGCATCCTGCTTTATCTAAAGTCTGGACCTTGTCCCTCGTCTTTCTTCCCTCTCCAGCGAGAGGCAGCCCTACCGAGAGCATAAAAGCGGCATCTTTTGAGGGAGAAATCGTGGCAAAAAAAGGGCTGGGGAACACGGCGAGCAACCGTGTTAACTGCGCTGCTTATGCATTCATATCCTTGTTTCGCGACAACCTGCTGATTGTTTCCACAAAACGCGACAAACCCCCTTGTACCCGTGTCCAGGCCGGTTTTTCGGTGGCCAGCCACACCGGACACGCTAGCTGCCGCCCCAGACGCGACGCAGCACCGGCAAAAAGGATCAATTTGTATGCGGGTGAAGGCTTCGACACTCGCTTTCTCTCCCCTGGTCCTCTCGATTCACTGTCCTCCACACTGTGTAACGTCTGTACGACAATGGTTGCGGGGGCTGTGCCCAGTGAACAACAGCCATCCGAGGAGCTCGCGATCAACCAGGAAACGCGATCGAAGCCACGGTATTGCGATGTTCGTCGCGTAAAATACGTGGATGTTTATGGAAATAGTTTGTTGAATTGGCTTTCCGTGAATTGGAAGATGGTGCGAGTGAAGGACTATGACGGAACTGAGAGATCGTTGAAATGGTTGAAACTCCTTGTTAAATTTTCTATTTTATAAATCGCGAGCTTTTTACCATTTCTTTCAGAAGTCATTTCCGTTTTTGTGCTATCGTGTTATATCATATCTATATTAAACTTTCTCTTATTTATACAAACAAAGGAATGGTAAAATTACACATTTTTGTCTCAATTACGATAAATCCTGATCTTAAGGCACCAACGTCTATTCTACATCGTAGGTCTGTAAAAATTTATCGAACTTATGCCTATAATATTAACGTTTATACGTCTGTAAAAATTCAATCAACTTAACAGTTTGTAAAAGCCTGTTTGGAAATGTTTAACAGTGACCTTGAGTATCCAATATCTTGGGCTCCGGGTTAGGTCGGTGACACGGTTACCTCGATTATCGCAAAAAATTCCGCGCACCGATTTCGTCGTCTGTGGATCGTTGTTAATGGATCGAGAGCGTGGAATCCCGAGGGTGCACCGTGACGTTTGTCGAAACGTCGAGCGGACAGGGTTTGCGGCGCCAGTCGTGGCAATAAACGAGCGTGAAGTACGGCCGAGCGATTAACATAAATTAACGTTATTTACCCACGTGTAATATTTCTTCGTGAGCATATCGCGTGCATGATTTATCGTAACGAGGGATCGCGCAGGACACACGTCGTTGGGGAGAGTCAGCTCTCGTGCGCAGAAAACAAAGAGAAAAGGTAGAAAAGTGCCGGATGAAATATGGCAGCAACTTCTACCGCGTTAGAATATCTCCGTAAACTGTACGTGCCAGTGCTAACGGTACAGTTCCCCTTTTTCTCTCCGCCACATTTTGCTGTCAGCCCTTTCGTCAGCGTTACTTTAACATGCACGTGTTATCTATCTTTCGTAGAAGAAGTCTGATTACGAAGCTGTGATAAACGGAACAGCGAGAGAAGAATCGAGTCCTACGAAGTCCTGGAATAGTCCTGGAAGATGAGACTACAGAAGAGAGAGAGAGAGAGTGTGGCGGCAGGTCGAAACGCGACACGCGGGAACCCCACCCAGGTGTGCGACGAAATGGATTGTGCCGGTCAAAGGGAGTCGAATCGATCGTCAATCAAGCTCCGAGACTCAGCGATAATTGACCGAAGAAGAGGGAGCACGCGGGCCAGAAGAACGGTCGGAAAAAATTAAGGAGAGGCGAATAACAGACGGCGACGAAGATGATGAAGAATAAAGACTCGGGCTGGGAAAAAGGGGAAGAAGAAGACAAACAGGGAGGGGGATGAGGGGAGTAGTATCGTGCACGAAGAAAAAGAGGAGGAATAAACGCGGTGTAACGGTAAAGCCGGACGTGAGCGCGATTTCGATGCATTCGGACCAACGAGAGGATACGTTAAGGTATCTCGAGGATGCCCAATCTGAGATACGTTCCAAGGTACCGTCTCCACCTCCCCCGTAGCTCGACTGGCCCCATCACACAGAACCCTTTTACCTCTTTCTCTTTCTTTTCTCTACACGTCTTTCGTGGTATCTGCTCGCGAACGAGCTTTGATTTAGAACACGGCACAGTTGCCGCCGTCGGCCTGTGTTGTCCCGGCAAAAACGGCCTCTGCTTAACCAACTGAGAGCGAACCGCTGTGGTCCCAGCGCCGGTTCACTTTCCCACTGGGCCGTATATGGCTCAACATTTTATCTTCCACGGCTCTCGTAGCGAGGGATTGTATGATCAGACGCCGTAAAGGCGAACCCCGACCGGACCCACGACCCTCCCCCTTCTATCGCGATCCATCGTCGGACCGTTGGGCCATTTTCCCTTTCGATGCAAATCCCAACGGAGCAATTGCGCGTTATGCAATTTATGCCAAATCGAGATTGCCGTGCTTCGTGCTGTTATCGGATATTTTTCGATCGGCAGTTTAGCATCCTGATAATAGCGTAGGAATTTCGATATTTGAATCTAACGCAAGATCGTAATTTGCATAGAAACCTAACGCGATACGAGATTCAAATTGCGGCTGAAGGAATTATTTTTGGAAAATTTTCGAGAAATTTTGCTTGGTTTACACATGCACCATGTTGATCGACGAGGAAGAGAGAAGCTACTTTAAAGTATAGTCAAACAGTACAAATTATGTAGAAATTTCTCACTGTATATCTAGCACTGGATATTACAGTACCATTGATTATTATTTAAACCTGGTATCTGAAAAAGTACCGCAAATAGAAACTTGATTAGCGAGTCTCTTCTAAACGCTCCTAATTTAAATATGCATCACGTTTAGATTAGCTATTGAAATTAAATTGTTGAATCTAAACGGCGTTTGATTATGATCCACTAAAGAAAACACGAAGTTTGAAATCCACGTCTTTAATGGAGTTTCAATATTTGACGGCTTTCGACCAGTTTCTACTACGATTTCCGATACAAAACTCCGTCGTTTGATCTTATCGGTTTTTATACATTCACGTGTTACGCAAATTGTCTGGTATAATTAGCAGCCGCAGAGATCCGCGTCTATACGGAAAGCAAAGCGCGGCTCGTGGAAACGGTGAAACGTTCGTTAAATCGTCGTAAGCTTCTTATTTGCGAAATGGTCCGGTTTGCGGCTGGGTCGAGTCCGCGACTTGCTAATAATGTTCGTGACTTCGTGATGGTTTTCAGTAGATCGAGCTGGGCACGAGGTAGCCGAAGGAAAGCGACGAAAAGAAAGAAAAGGAAACACTGAAAACCTTCTCGTGGATCGCCGCTCACGATCAGCCTCGTTCGTCTTGAAGAGAGGCTGCGCCGGTTCGTTCTCTCTGACCATGCACCACGATAGAATTTCAAGGCACGAAGTGAGTTGCTCCTCGCTGCTCGACCTCTGCACCTCGTGCAGCTCCAGATCGTGACTTTGCCCGTTCACGGCGAAGCAACGCCGTGGCCTTTCGTGTTGCACGTATCTGCCACCGCGAATCTCCCCGAGAACCGGTCAATCTCGCTGGAAGACTTTCGAATTTCCAAGAATCACCGCTCGCGAAACCGACCCGGCACCTTCGACCGCCAGTTTCGATCCTGTTCCCAGTGTGCCATAATAGCTGATCGACACGCGAAGCTTCGTTCGTAAACGACGTTTCGGAAGCTTTGACGAATTCTCTCTAAGCCTTAATTAAGGAATCCGCTCGTGATTGCAGATTAAATTACTGCACTATAAAAATCAATTTAGTTTATGTAATAATTTTTTGTTTTATCCAATGGTACATCGTTCACTGTTATCGTTAATCTCTCCCAGAGTCTGCATTTTTTTTTATTTTATTACCGCGATCTAATGATCGAAGCTGCAGTATCTAGTTGCAAGAATTTAGGTACATTGTCTGTTGTTCGAAGCAATACATTTTGCGTATTGTCTCATCAAGGAATAAGATATATATAGAGGAAGAATACACGTGTAATATTTCATTTTCAGCGATATTAATTAACAGTATAAGAAGAATGTTCTGTACATAACAGTAAGTCATGTAAATACCACAGAGTGAAGGTTAATAATTCGGGATGATCCGTGAGGAATCACGAAGGGACAGCAGATCGAGGGCCGGTAATTAGTCAAATGAGCAAACGTTCTGACCACCTGTAGGGAAGAATTCGTAGCCCGAAATTATTGCCCGACTCGTGAAGTAGCACGTGATAAAGCAACGTAATGATAATAATTATTGTTATTTCGTCGCACGTGAGGTATATAAACTGCCTTCCTCTTCGTAACTGATTTTTATCAAGACATGCTAATTACTACGCGTTCACGCTTATGCGTACGATTGTCATCTTTGCAATTTTGACGAGCCAGTAATTTCGTTATTACCAGTCATTAAGTATCTTCTGAATTTTAAACAATAAGCGACGCGTTTTCATTATAAGACATTTATTACCACACGAATCAGTTTGCGTTTAAACGTGAACAAGGAAATTTAGGGAAAGGGTAGATATTTAATTTGCCTTTTTAGCTTGTGTCTTTGTATTAAATCGAATTTACATTGTTTATATCGAACTATTACGAACATACAGTTCGTTATGACACAATATGGAGTATTTTACTGATAACAATTTACGATAAATTTGATGTTCCTTGTGATCTTGTACGCAGGTTCTTATCAACGGCAATACAAACACTTCGAAATGTCAACATTTGATATTTGGGCCTTGGCTGCAAAAATTATCGAGAGTAATAACTTGACGAAACTCGAAAGAAAAATTCCCAATTCGTTATATCGTGATGTACTTGTTTTGCGATAATTTTATATATCAATGCAACAGTTATTGTTCAACAAATGTTTGAACGATAGAAATAACTACACAATAATTCTTTGGTTAAGGAAAAATAATAAATTCCGTTCTCTCGAATAGCTTGCAGAAATCAACTCTTCCTTTTCCTCAATCGATTCTAAATCTCGTTAAATTCCGTAATAAATTGAATATGTTGTTAATATTTTCGAGACTATAGCAAATAATACGCAACAAATTACTGAGAACGTAGCGATAACATCAGCAACGTCGAAATGCCATCTGGACTTCGCGAATGATCGATCAACGTGTAGTTTGCGCTGCAGGTAAGATTATACGCGGAACCAATCGGTGGTTTTGCCTTTCCGGGTGCATCTCACGTTTGACATTTTCGAATAGAATGCAAATTGATAGTTACATTGGAAAATATATGTAGAGCCATAAGAGGATTATAGTTTTACTTCTATTCAATCTTGAAAAATAAAGGATGGTGTTTAGGATTAAGAGAGATATCCGTGAGAAGATCTCTTCGTATGATTTTTACGATGGCTAGTGTAAATATGTAACTCGTCGGCGGATTTTTACGTCGACGTGTGAATCGGTTGACTTTGCGATAACTTTCAGACGGTCCTAAAATGCGTTCGCGTTAGTCACAGTTTGTCCTTCTGCTTGCGAATTGTTTGGCAGGAGGCAGAAAAATTTCCAATGTCATTTCTACAGGTAATCGAAATATTTTAGTATACACAACTGTATTTATTTATGTAACTGTAGATACACAACTACATTTTCCCTAGATCATTATACAATTATATGTTAAATAAATATTAGATAATTTAATTGTGTAAATATTCTACCAAATACACAATATCCATAAATACCTCCACAAATGAATTTCACGTGACGATGAACCGTTTTTCTCTACGCTTTAACCAAACAATTTCACTGCGGTCAAATTTCTCAATTTTCTTTTCCTCGAAAAAATATGTTAAAATGGGAACATCTTCAAATCGATATAAAATCAACGTATTGCTCCAATTGTCTTCAACCGTTCTGCGCGATTCGTATCACGGATTACGTAGCATCCACGAGAAGAAAAAAGAGGAGGAAAGATCGCGAAGATAGAGGGGGCTTCGATTCGTTGCATTGTGCCACGTCGAAGATGCCGGCGTGACTTTAACGCCGACAGCGATCCTGAAAATCCTTATCCTGCGATCTAACCGCGCGAGCCTTCGTTGAGTTGAAAGTGCCGCCAGTACCATTTTTCGAAGTTTACTTACGGCGTGCAGTGACACAAAAGCATTGCCAGCATACTCGATTTTCGCGAATACTTAAAAGAACACGTACGAATACTTAAAATTACGATCGAAAGTCGATGGTTTAATACGAACGAGTATCGTGCATTTTTTTAATTAAAATATTTTTTATTTCGAAAGGAGAGTTTTCTGATCGAAATATGTTTAATTTCTACGGAAAGGGCAATTATCTTCGAAGTTTATTTGGAAATGGTCGTTTACGAAATGAAAAATATTGTTCGAAAATGTTATTTTATATTTAAAAATATTACATAACTGCTATTCTGTGTAAAAATTATAGGAATATCTCTACAATATTTTACTAACGAGATATGAATGTATACATAATTTATTAATCAATTCACCGCTTGAAGCGATTCGACGAATAAAATCGAGATGTAAATTCCTTTGTTTGATTGGATTTTTCGTATAACCCGATTGACATTTCAACATGGTATATCGCGAGTGGTAGAAAGATCATATCAAAAACTTTCATTCTTTTTTTCGATTCGTTGTCAAAATTACGAGTAAAAATTTATGTATAAAATCGTCTACCTGAATTTTGAATTTTAAAATATTGAAATTAGTTTACACGGTTTATATACCTATACAATGAATCGTTTGAAATGTGTACTTGGTATTAACGTCCCTCGTCGGATACCATCCAGTAAGATTCCATAAGAATAATTATTCTCTGTTATAACATCATTGCAGGTTTTCAAACATATTCGAATGTTCTTAAATACAATAATACAAATTTTCATATGCCTACGAAAAAATATTTACATTTGATATATGATTATAATTAAAATTTTCAATAAGATTTTCTATTTCCTCTTGTATTTCTTTGTTTAAACATCATCTTCATTATCCTAACTCGTAATAAATTATGTTCAAAGATACTGTGACACTGAAACAAGATGTCAAACATATGTGCAAAAGGCAGAAATCGGATGTTTGTTTATTGGAGATGCCACCGCTTTTGCTATCACGAACCAGAAAGATCAGCGACTTCAGGAATTTTCACTGCCCGCGAACAAACAATGAAACGGTGTCGACGCAACAACGCGGCAAAAGGATTTCGCTGGAGGGAGTTTCTTCGGAAAAATGTATCCGAAAACCACTGATCTCGGCGTGTCAAGTGAAAAGGCCATCCAGTGGTTGTAAACTGCGCAACGTTGGGGAATATATCGAGAAACCGATAGATTTGACGAAAAAGGCAAATCATTTGGATGTTTCGAAAGAAATTAAAGGATCAATTCAGAAAGAACCTCGACCATACGCGCAGATGATAGCCAGCTACAGCGATAAAATGTATGGTTCGAGTAGTTCAGAGATGCTAAGGGACAATCTGAGTTCGGTTATGATCAATGGGATCCATAGAAGTCCGTTTAGTACCGCGTCCTTGGTTTCTTTGGAATGGAATAATAAACGTAAAGAAACTAGGAATACGAACATCTCAGACGTTGGTCTAAATGCCTTCAACCAAGACGCTACATTCAGTAACGCATCCTGTGCGACGCGTTTTCATTTTCGACGCGACGACAGGAGTCCAGACATCGCGACAGCAAACAGCAACGAGCTTCACAAGTCTCTGTCGTACGCGTCAATGATAGAAAAATACAGCAACGCGATGAATCTTGGCATCGATAACTACGGTGGTACTCAAGTATCTAAACGTAATATGTCCACGAAGTTCAATCAAGTTCCCATGATTGTAATGGGCGACGAGGACGCAAATAAAAAACCAAGCCTGATTGCATCGAACAACGCAAGTGAAAACGTTGGTGGAAGTCAAAGCTTAACCGAAGTCGAGAAAAACGAGGCGAAAACGCAGGAGCGAAACAATTGGTTAATGAAAATGGACGAAATAATAAAGGATCTGCAACGAATCACCGAGAAGGCGGATTCGAGCAGCAAATGGATGTTGCAGTCGGTGCAGGAGCGTGCCTATTGGTTGGACAGGGTGATGATCGCGCACAAAAAGAAGATCAAAGACAAAAAGATGCTGGAAAAAGTGTCGGTTGACACTACCGCGACCGAACTCGCAAATCTTAACGCGATACCTGACACGACAGTACAGGATAACGAATCTGTATCAAACGATGAAACTCAAAGTACAGTGCAAGCATCGTGGAATCATGGTCCTATAAAGCCACCTGGTTCGAAACCACCTGGCTCGAAACCACCGGGTTCAAAACCACCTAGTTCGAAACCTCCTGCTTCAAAACCTCCTGCTTCAAAACCATCCGCTACAAAATCATCTTCGCAAACTGCAACTATCGATAAATCTTCGAGTTCCACGATAGACTACATGAAACGAGAGCCTGTGAATACTTCGCGAATCACGCCGACGAATTCGGTGAAGGAGCCACAAATTGAGCTCAGGATGACTCCTTCGCAAAATGAGTCCGTGGTATCCATCAACGTGGATGAGACGGCGACAAAAACGGCCGGTAGCAACAAAGAGCAACTCTCAGTTGTGATTTCCTCAAAGAGAAACAGAACTGACAAGATCGAGATGAGTAATATGAACGTACGTCCTGATTTCGGTTCGATGCAGATATCCATTAGCGAGAGTACAATACCAGTGAAACAGATCGAATTTTCAATAAACGGGAAGCCGGTGTCGGAGTTGAAGAGCATCGTGGCCAGAGCGGATAAACTGGATGTCGTCAGTTCAGTGGACAAAGTCGAGATCAGGATTCCTTCGAAGGGTCAAAACATGGCAGCCGAGCACTCGAGGAACATCACGGCATCGACCAGTTCGAAACCTGTGTTAAACCTGCAGATTGCTGCAAAATTTAACGAGCCACGGTTTCAACAACCTAGAAACGCGGAGATGAAGACGGATCCTCCTCATATGTCACCTCCAACCTCACCTGTAACGCCTACGCCGCCCACGCCTCCAGCGCCTCCTGTAAAACCTCACAGACCGCAGAATCTCTTCAGCCAGGACATCCCAAAAAGTGGAATAACGACGAGCAAAGCGAAGGAAGGCGATCTAGCGACGAAAGGTGAGCCAACGATGAAAACAACGTACATGGACGTCTCCGATGTGACGGACGTTAAAACGTCTGAAAACGTCGCGTCACAAATCGAAACCACTTTTTCTGAGAGCGGTATTCGCGCTTCCATACGCAAGGAAGAAACAATTCCAAACACCATGGACGGTGTTTCCTCGAATGCGGATCCTAATAAGACCATCTTTCAGAGTAACGCGAACGTACCATCAAATCCGAACGTACCATCGAATGATCGTCCTCAGCAGCCAACGATGAACAAAGAAGACGGGATAGCTAAAAATCGAACACCTTCGAACGTGATTCCCTGGTGGTCCTCCGAGGATTCTTTCAAGAAGATCAGGAAGAAGGGTAATACTCCAAAGAATGTAACAAAATACGATCGTATGTCTACTATAACTGCGACGGAAGGAAACGCAAAAGTGAGCGCAAGAACAGAAGACAAATCAAGTACCGATGTTTCACCAACTCAGCAACGTAGTTCCATAGAGTCTGCAAAACCTGACCCGCAGAAGGCTGATAATCAGAGGGATATGAAACCAGTGACTAAACAGACAAACGAGCCTGATCCGGTGATCAACTACGTTCGCGTGAAAAATTTGCCGAGATGGGTGCCTATCAAACGCACTTCCGAAGTAAAAACAAGACCTGAAAACACGAGTAGAGTAGTAAAGAGGGCGAAATATCGCGTTAAAACTACGACTAATTCTAGAAAAAGTGCGAAAAAGGAACTTGACACTCCGGTAGCTCCTACGGTTCGTTGTTCGCCAAAAATCGCTAAATACGACACCGTGTTTCCAGAAAGCGTCAACGTAGAGAAGAAACGTGAAACAAAGACATCGAATTCGAAATGGAAGACAGATCCGAAATATGTGAAGCCTGTAGTCATCGAGCGCGTTGATTCGCAAATTGGGAGAACAAATGTACAGAGTTCAAACACAGTATACAAAAAAGAGGAATTAGGAGGAAGTGCTAACAGATCTGCTGATGTTTCAGTGAAGGAGGAAAAGCGGACCGGAACAGAAGGAAAGAATTTATCGACTAAAGCGACCAACGAGGAGCTGCGAATTAAGGAGATTCTGAAGTCGATGAAACCGATCGAGAAAAAAAAGGACGGCACGTTGATCGATTACGGCGTGATCATACCATCGCGGAGCCCATCGAGAAACGTCAGACAGATTCCAAGAATTCTGAATAAAACCTCCGTTAATATCATTTCAAAAGAATCTATGCAGAATCAAGAGAAGATCGTTGAACCAGAGAAGGTTTCTTCCACGAAGAAGAAGACGCTGATGGAACCGAAGAACTTGGTGGAACAGTCGAAAATTGTAGAACCAGAGAAGATATCTTCCGTGAAGAAAGAAGCGAATGATATTGCAAACACTGAGATAAAATACGCGGCGAATAAAATGGGCAAACCCGAATTGAAGTTTCAAGAAGAGAAGACGAAAAAGGAAAAGAAATTTTTGTTTGATGTAAAGAAAGACGATTCTAAAGCACGAGAAGATGCTACTTCGACGATTAAAGAGTTTAAAACTAGCATTTCTAATATAAATCAAGCTGAAAATGCTTTCAACAGAAATAAACAATCCCAACAGCCGATTTCATCAGTATCAGGGAAATCTCCTTCGGAAGAAACTGTTTCTAAACGATCTTTCGAAACTCCAGCAGAAAAAGCCAACGATACGAAATCGTCATTGTTAGATAAATCAAAGAACGCGTTTCCTGGAAGCTCGGTTACATCAGGCGAAACGCAAGCTTCTGAGAAGAAGGAATCAAAAGATACTTTAAAATCAGTAGAGCAGAAGAAAGCGCCATTAGAAGGAACGACCGCTGCTCCTTCTAAGATCTCGGATAAAACAACGAGCAAGGTCGATACTCCTCCACTAATGGGGACCATTAACTTCCCTGGTTCACAAAAATCAAGCGCTAAGACAGTGAAAAGCGATATTGCACCCTTAAGGGAAGCCGCTGTTGATTTAAAAGAAGAAATCGAAAAAAATAATAAAACTGGCATTGCACCGTTAAAAGGCACTATACATATTCAATCTTTGGATAATCAGGACAATTTGCTGAAGCTAGCTAACACTGACAAGGAGAAAATAAATTCAGAATTGGCGAACCAAAAAGATCAGTTCGTGAGACTGAACGTGACGAAGAAGCCTTCGAATGGAGGAGGAGGTAATACAGGATCGAGTAGTCCTACGACAATTCCTACAGGACCTGCTGGTTTATCGATGCAGTCGGAAGACACAGAGTCACCCATTGGGTTGAAACAAAAGCAGGACCAAAATGCCGATATTGAGAAAAAAGATAATAGAAGTTCTACTAATCAGAAACCTGGTAGCACGTACATGTTGTTCGTGGACAGGCCTGAGAAAAATATACTATACTCGTCATGGTTACAACGTTTCAGGAACAACTTTGACGATGATAAAACAGTTTAGAGTTTGAAGGTTTTATCGTCGTTAAAAAGCCTCCAAATTATTTGCTGAATTTATCGCAGTATTTTATTTTAGTTTAAAAGAAAACATGACCATATTTGTTGTAGTGGACGTTTTTTCGTATGTCTTTTAGCTTTTGTGCTTTATTGTGTTTTTTAATGCAACATTATTTTGTTACCATAACATGTTAATATATTTTTAATATAAAACACTGTCTACGATTTACAATATCTGTATTCGTTATTACGTTGAGCTTGCTGCAGTCCTTCGATTATTTTCGAGTCAATGGTGCTCTTCTAACGTTAAAAAATATCACGAATTTGGGAAAAATATGGAAGAATTATTATCGTGCGTAAGAATTATTAACTCTGTGCTACAGATTTCTTTAGAATATCGACTCTTAGAAGCTATCGTCAAAGGAGTGGAAGTTAAACCAACGTGGCTAACTCTGGTACACCTTTTTGTTTTAAAAATTAATATAGTCGAATGAACTGAATTAATTATTTTAATATTATTGAATATGTCGTTCAATATTAATAAGTGTAGTATCGTGGACAAAAGGCCTAAGATATCGGCCGAACCGTAAACAATGTCGCGAGAGCCGCGGCATCGTCGTGTACATCAATGTGTCGTCGGTCCTTTCAAGTGGATAGTTTCGTGGAAAGGGCCTGCGTGACCCTGGCCACGGACGTTTCGGGACACGTGTCCGATAGGACGGGAAAAGACAAAGAGATGTTAAAGACAGTGTTAGTTGAGACGCCGACGAGAACGAATGCAAAAGGCGTGCAGTGTGAGTTGAGAAGCGAGAGCGTGCGAGTGCAGAAGCCGAAGACTAGAGTTGTAGAGTTGAGAGAGTCAGTGAGAGTTGTAGAGTTGTAGAGAGATCGAGTTGTTGCGTTATAGAGTTGCGAGAGTGATTTGAGTAGAATAAGATTCTTGCGTTTAGTTCAAGTTGAACATTTATCGTTCTCTGTCCAATTAATTTCTGTTATTTTTATTTATCTTAAATAAATAGTATTAGGAGAATTTTACAAATCTAAATTATCCTAATCCTATCCTTTCTTCCGATACTACATAAGAAAGATAGAAAAGCATCCTTTGCACGCGTTACGAAATTTATACGAGGCGAAATGGGCCTTTAGGGGTTAAAATAAAAGTGTGCTGAAGTACAAGATTGAAATGTAAATGTTCGGGGATCGCAATAGAGTTAAAATATTCCAAAAGAATCCAATCTCCCCCCATGCACAAAAAATATCGGACACCCATGAAGTGGACGGCCAATTTAATCTTAATTAATCGACTCTCAAAAAACGCGACCTTTTTTGCATGAACCGTTAGCATACGATCGAAAGCATCTCGAAGAAATGTAGCGAGGTAACGTGGTTGCTTTCTATCCTCGATCGATCACCTCGACTCAGCTCGTACGTCGTTCACGCTCCAGGAACACATGCACACCGGTCCATCCACGTGCAATTTATCTGAGTACATATACATATACTCGTGTAATCGTGCTCTCTTGGATGGTTACAGGGGTAACGGAGAGTGACATGGCATGAGTTTTCAATGTTGCTTGCGCAAGAGTAATCGGCCAGGCTGTCCATGAGCATTTTACAAGAGGGGAAGAGAGAAACAGAGCCATGAGAGCGCGGAGTCCGCAGGATTGGGTAATTAAAATTCTCATTAAAGCCAGCGGCGGCATCTTGAAACGCAACGCGGACAATGGGGACTGGATCGAGGCCGCGGGCCCCTGAGGGTAAAATGGGCCCGGAGAAACGTGGTCAGAAGAGTGGGAGAAGGGAAGAATCGAGAAGAGGCAAGCTGGTGAGAGGCAGAATGGAACGGAGCTAACAGGCCATGAAGAAAGAGGAAACCCGTGCCGAAGTCTCGTTTACAATCGAGGTATCTCGAGGAGCCGAAACGCGGAGCAGCCCCGCGTATCGAGCTTGTTCTTCTGCGCCTCATAAAATACCTGATGCGTTCGGACATGCTTGTGATACGCTGTTTCGGGTCTCTGATGTTTCTTAACTGGTATGTTTAGATTTTAACACTTGGGACTTATCTACTGTACATTAACTCACCGATAGATATAGCATGTATATGTTTTTCTATATGGAGATCACAGGAAAAATAAACACGGCGAGATACATCTTTCATGTTTTATAGTTAAAGAAATCAAATGCTAAACGTCGTAGATTGAAAACTTCGCGAAAGATTTGAAAGCACAGAGTATGTTACTTACGTTAGAAATGTTTGTCCCCAAAAATTGCCCTATACATTTTTCTCTTCTTATTTACCAATATACAAAGATCTATATTTAGAATTCAATCTATAACTGTAAAACCTTCCAAAACTTCCATAAATATTCCCATGGAATTATTCCACCCTACAGCACGAACGTTCGCGGCGAAACACTGCAATCACTCTGAAAACAACGGTGTAAGTACGTACGTACGTTGTTTCGGTCGCGTTTGATTAAAGCAGCGCATGTTACCGTGCCATTTCAATACGGCAGTTGGAGCAATCGGCGCATCGCCGCGATACCGGTCATTATTCGAATCTGGCGGCGGCCGCCAATTTTGGCCGTACAACACGAAGCTCGGTCCGTATTGGGTGGAGCAACCATCATTGAGGGCGCCGTTGGTTCGTGCCACGTCCTGAAACCCGTCATTACACACGCGTTTACTGCGCGCATAACCCCGTTCTGGCAGGTTGCCAGTCATTCGAAGTAATGCGTCCGGACAGGCCGAGGTTAAGCGAAGCTTTATCGATGCTTACACGCTGTGTGCGCCTCGTCTCTGATCCCGCAAGTGGTGAAACCATTGACGATCACCACCATTCTCCCGCCAACGAATCGATATTCAACGAATAGAGTCGATCGTTCCTGTTAGCGAACGTGAAATCGCCAATTCTTCGCATCCCGAAGCTTCTTGAGTAGCTGTCACGGTAACGCGGTGGATACGCCTCGATGGAGAAGCATTTTTATCGTCCGTACTATTCATGCAGGTTGCGGTTGGACAAAGATTAGCGTGCCTTGCGGTTAAAGGGAGTTGAAGTTCAGGCAGAGATTTAAACACCGCTGGTGTAGATAGCAATCTGATCGTGAGCAGAACGATCGTTGCACGTCATCGTGATTAGAGGAAAAGTGATAATTTTCTTGTCGAAAGATGGTATTGGAAATGCGTTAGTTTAAGCGGAATAAAAGGGTTAGTTGGAAATAGCGAAGAAGTTTGACCACTCTTAACTGTCAGATGCCATTTGGACAATGGATTCAGCTTGAAAAGAGTTAGTAATCACGCGACACGACTATAGGCTGAGCAAAATTTTTCCAATTCCGATCCGCGACTGTATCCGAACTTATTAAAAATTCAATTATTACGAGTAACTGCAATTTTTCAAATTACCAACAATTTTACGAAATGCTCTTTCCAAAAACGGAACCACATACACGTTACGTTCAACGGATACGATCTTTCCGCTCCATTATACAAAAGTAGCAAGGAAAAATGATCACCAGCACCATACCGCACAGAATCGTTCTTTCATTATTCAATCTTACGAATCACGCGGAGATACGCCGCCAGTTAACAGTAATGACAAAGCTCGGTTAATAACAATAGCGAACGCACGCTAGTCGAGTCATGTATGAACGTATTCGCTTCTCATCCGGCATTCACGAATGAATCGCGATTGCGAAGCGTATGGTTGGCGAGTAACAATAAGCGAGGCTCTCGAAAGACGATAAGGCGTGCTGATTATCAAGAGCAGCCCGAGTCCGGCATCGTACATTCAGGAATGTAGATGAGGTCAGCCTCCTTTCGGCCTGCATTCATCACGGCCCTGAGCGTCCTTCTCCCGTGGTCCAGCTTCTCCTTATTTCCAATCCTCTTCTTTTTTCTTCTTTATCCTTCCTTTACGACCCTTCTTCTCTCCTTTTGCGTCGTAGCGAAAGCTGATCTGACCCCACCAGGAGCTGGTTCATCCCTGGCCGGGGCCTGCTTTTTGATTTATCGTTGCGTTGCTCGTGGTCTGTTATAAATATCCGGGAACAACCTTCCTTCTCTTCCCCGTTCGTCCATCGGTCACCTACTCGGCGGAAGAGATACCCCGCTGGCTTTTCCCGTTCAACCTTGAACGCGAAAGCCTCGAAGGCTAAGCTTTCCAGGCCCCCTTCGTATTCAAAGGATCGCACCGGTTGGAAGATTGATCATCTGACGCTGTACTTTTCGGGCGTGAGGAAGCGTGGTGCTCGAAACGCCTTCGAGACAAGCGGCGTTTTAAAAAATTATTCGGGTTGGTGCAGTGTCGTTGGAGGAAATGAAGTTTCTTTTAGATCACGTTAAGCATTATATTACATGTTTAATTTTTTACTTTAAAATAACAAAAGGTAAGAAGACGAGGAAGCGAATCTAGTTCGAATTTTATAGCTGTTGGATCTTTGAATTTTTTAATGTTTCGATATCTGCAATTTTTTAGTTGTTTTTAATCGTATTTGAATTTTCTAATTTCTCTGAATATTTCAACCTGTTTTATTTGGTAGCTTTTTCTCTTCACTTCCTACGCGCTCCTTTTACGTTTCCCTGCTAAAAACGCAATCTTAACTAAACTATCTTCCTGCGCTTAAAAAGGTGGCCAAAGAATTATTCGCACTCCGTAACTGGTCCCCCAAATGTGAACATTACCGCACGTATCAATTTATTCCTCTCACGTAAAAGCATCAGTCTTGTTTCAAGCGTCGATGTCATCCTGCGACTATTTTAGTCAGCGGAGGAAACCGCACGCGCAACGGTTTCTTCGCGAGAATCCCCTCACGAGATTCAGGGTTCGAACTGCAAGGTCGACAAGGCCCCACCATCGGCCAATTCTATGCTTCCCAGCACTCTTTGTTTGTTTTAATTATGCACCGCGCCACCTCGTCAGTACAGCTTTTGTTTTATTCAATTTTCACTCGCATCGACCTTTCGTTCCTCTTGCGAAACGTCGAAGCTTCGTCGGGGTTCTTCCGATCAACGTTTCTGACATTTTTGTTTCTGTATCTAACGTTATTTGGAATCCGGTAGCGCATCGTGTTTCTACGAAGAACGTCTCCGGATATGTCGTTTGATAAATTATTTACAAGAATCGAGCCGGCCTTCGGGAATCCTCAGGGATTTTCCTTATTACTACATACGTGTGCGTTGTCGAGCGATAAATTTTTTTCGCGAATTTCTATTTTTCAATCGTTGACATTATAAAAGAACTATGAGCGGTTCTATCCCTCCAATTAAACGATGAAATCCTATAGAATAAAATAATTAACAGATCGACATATTCACCGTATAAATACTATGATATATGTATATGTATAGTTTTTAGGACAATCATATAAAAACATATAAAAATCAAAGGAACAGAGAATTACTTTAGGAGTAACTATCGCGAGATCAAAATCTTGCACGAATTTCACCGATAAATTGTAAAAGCTATCACCACTATGTATCCTCTATGCATCCCAACTAGCCAACAACTTTTAATACGGAAGAAAAAAGATTTCGAAGAAATCAAAGAAAAAGAGAAAAGAAAAAGTCAGATTCACAGCGAGGCGCATTACCAGTCAACTTTCCAAGAATTATCGGCAAGAAACGGGCCGCGAGATCAGTATGCCTTGTACCGAGAAAGCAGTGCGGCAAATACCTCGTCGGTATTTGCACGTACAATACATACAAACACTTGGAAGCTGCCTCGACTCTGTATTCCACGATATTCCGTGCGTACCAGGCTCGGAACAACCGATCGATCACGCGTGCTTTTTACGAGGTCCTTATTAATCGTATATTATAATCCTGCTCGACGAACCGGCGAGATTTATCCTACCTTTCCTCTCCGTCTTCTTTTCTCCGCGCCCTAACTCGCTTTTTCGTTGTATCCCCCTTAATCTGTAATCCTCTCCCATTTCTGCAGCAGCGGATTAATTATTTTTCTGCGACCACGATGGGCCACGAGTGTTCACGGTTGTTCCCGTCGATCTGTTGCGACGCTTGCTTGCCCATAATCCTCTGGCATCCTCGAAATACGCAAAGGACCGTGCGATTCGAAGCAAGACGACATCTTCCGAGTCTCTTTTCGTGTTATTTCGCACTCCAACGAGTCTCCATACTCGATTTCCGTGTGTCTTCCTCGAGATATGAAAAGTGGCTTTGAAGCCCCTGTTTAATCCGATCGAACGAGAAATGGAGATCGATTCTGTCGGAGTTACACGCAGGGAGTAAAAAAAATGACGCGAGGGAATAAATGTCGTTCTTGTTGTTTGTGTGCAATTCCGCAGTGTTCTTTGAGAGATTTGTATAACACATATGACATATACATAAAAATTTCGTATGGTAAATGTTCAAATATGATACTTCCGTGAGTGACTGTATTTTAAATCGAATTAAAGACAGGAAATATAAATGGCTCAAAGGAAATGATGAAAGTCCGGCTTTGAGATGATAGAGATTTCTTTTTATCTAAAGAGAGTAGAACAAATTTCTTGAGTTTCAGATAGTAACGAAGAAATTCTTATTGATTTTTCGTTTCAATTTTTTGATAAATATCTTCCGAAAGCTTGAAACGATTTTTTGTTTGTTAAACATAATTTACGTATATAAATTCTAAATTATAAAATGTTAAAGAGAAAGGTAGAGAAATACAGCGGTAAAGTCGCGAAATCGTGGCGATTCGCAGGAGTAATCCGCTTACAATATATTTATCTACGAACCGAGGAATACCATTGTCGAACAATTCGTTCGCGTAAAGACGACATCGTTCCAGGAAATACGCTTAAGTCGCAAAATGATCGAAACATCGAGTCTTAAGATTCGTCTGTACGCGTGGAACGAGCATAATCCAAGGCGGGTACATCGCTTGTGTTCCTTTCTTAATGGGTTTGTTCATGGGTGGAGGACAGTTCGCTGACGTTAAAGTGGAATTGTTATCACACGGCATACGATTTAATGGCTGCTGTTTGCGAGAAACCAATTATTCACGGAGTTTTAATGATCGTGCTACGCGCTCGACGAGTTTCGTAGGAATTGTTCGGCCACCGAGGACGAACACAGATGA
The DNA here is from genome assembly GCF_024516045.1 of Bombus affinis. Lineage (NCBI taxonomy): Eukaryota > Metazoa > Arthropoda > Insecta > Hymenoptera > Apidae > Bombus > Bombus affinis. The sequence continues at coordinate 13,810,110 of NC_066347.1, forward strand.
TAATTTAAGCAATAAAAGGAGAAGAGAAGAATAAGAAAAAATATGTTCTTGCATTCCTGGTGGAACGCTACAGACGTAGAATTGTGAGTATAAAAAGAATTTAATCCGTGAAAGGATTTTATTACAGGATGTTGAGGCCATACGAAAATTCGCTTCCACTTGCGAACAACTACATGCAGAAATATTCGTTCGTTTCTTTCTCTTTATTTGCGTTCTGATTTGACTTTATTTATCTTTATTCGATAGGATCGTGCATTTCATCGTAGAAAAAGAAGTATACTATCGTTAAATTTCGTAATAACTAATTTTAATTTATAGTCTTGCGACTCCATAAAAACCATTCATTTCTATTAGCATTAATTTCTTTTTAAACTTTAATAAAATATCTATATTATTACCATAAATCCATTAAGTTTTTCAGATCCTTGTGAAAAGTAGTGCACGCTATTTACCATCGATTACTATGGTTTCAAAAAAAGCAGATAACAAAACTATTTCAATTTCTCATTTGCCACCAGCCAGTTCAACCCCTAAGCATCGCCATAGCTATCACGTCGAATCTCCATACATCGACCAATCGAAAGAAACTCGAGGAATAAGGCGAACACCCTTCGACAAGTCAATTCAACGCGCTAATTGAGCGAGCATTGATACGTCGCTCGGCGGTAAATCGATTACTTTATAGCAAGCAGCAAGAATGTGGTCCTCCCTCGATCTTCTCGTTCATTGGAGAAAAGGGAGTCTGCTGGTAACGTGTCGTCGATATATTAGCGTAATTCGCCCTGTTCACTACGGGGTAATGGGGTAATTGCTTTGTAAATCCTCGAGACCGCCATGTTCTGGTTGTCTCGACCTGTTTATACGTCTTGCGGCGTTTACCCACCGCAAACTTCTAACAAGCTTCGCCGCCAATAGACATTTTTTCGAAACGCTTTACGCCCGGTAGTCGTAGCTGTAAAAGCCGCTTCACTAACGTGCTCCAGCTTTCCTCGTTGTTCCTTTTACTTGGCGAAGTAGGGAAAATCCGATAAGTCGTGTAGGTTGTATCTAAATTGATTCGAAGATCTTTGAGAAATGAGATTCGATCGATTTTTTTTTTTTTTTGTTTAGACCAGTGGAAATGTTTGCAATAAGATTATTTTGATATTCTAGTATGCGTAAATTAGCTAGATTACCGTATGTATATTCCTTGATGTTGAAGTCGAGTGGTTGCAGACAAGATTTTGAAGAATTTCTTTTTTCATGGATTGTCATCGTTTAGATAAAGACTGTTAGTCCACTGCTTGATAAGTCGAGATTTAAAATTTACATTTAACTTACATTACTTGAAATATATATTTATATTTCAATTTCGTTGTGAATAATCCAAGTAGGCGCATTTTAACAATTATTTCTTACTGCTATATATAACGAAATTTGAAAGCTAAATTGAATTGGAATATTTTATCACTACGTACATAAAAATCAGATGGAAGATTCCACGAATAAATATAAATAAAATTTAAAATCTTCGTCTTCATCGAGATTATAAAGAATGAAGTTGATCGATTTAACTTCTATGCGGCTCAATTATCAATCGAACAATTTCATTAAAAAAATGTCTCATTTGTAAGAATCTAAAATCACACAACGTCACAAAGTCGAATCTCTTTCCTCTTTGTAGCGATCTTCTTTCCCACTCAATTAAACCACGGCTCTCCTTTTCCGATATCTGGCTCGATCATTCAGAATGTCACAAAAACCCTTAGAAGGGTCGGCGATGCTTGGAACAAAGTTCCCGGATCGTAGTCCAGAAATGGTTAAGCATTTTTCCACGGTTGGTTTGTCTGACACGTAGAACCGTTTCAGCGCGGCGGCGCGGTCGCTTCTACGGAGACAAATGGAGCGAGCATGGGCTGGCATCGCGGATCGCGTGTTTCCGACTTGGTCCGAGGACTCCACGATGCCCGGTGTGTCTTTGCTGGAGGTTGGCGAGTGCGAAGTAACGAATCGACTATTGTCGCGTCAGCAGCAGTCGCGCTGCCAGTCCGCGCTTTTCACGGCCTGATGCCGCGTGATCCTGCCGACAGCAACGGACAGCAGAATACTGAAACGGCAAGGTTCTAGCTGTTGCTTCGTGTCGGCTGCTTACCAGAGGAACAACTGATAGAAGAGGACTTTACATGGGGAAAGTCGCGTGAGAAATTCTCGTGTTCCGAGGATGTTTTTTTTGTGTTTCAAGGATGGTATCGAGGGATGGACGTGAATAAACGTGAAGAAACGACGGGAAGTGATGGTTGAATAAGATCTATGCGGAGGATGCTGCGACGCTTCGCGAAGATCGAATCGGATAAGCTCTTTCATATCAAGAGGGAAGATAGGGAATGGAAGATCTAACATTTCTGGTTCCTTTAACTTTTTAAACTTTTAGTTTGCAAGTATGCGTAAAGCACTTTTTCATTTATTCTAGAAAAAAGTGTAGTGTTCTGATTTCAATATTTTGTATACAACAGTTTAATGCATAACTTCTTCGTTATATCTGTAAACAATCCTCTTATAGAAAAATATATTCTGTAATGGAATGAAAGGGAGATAACAATTAGAACGACCATGATAATATAAATAATACAAGACAATTAACTTGAACATACAGGAGAGACCGGTTTGAAAGCATCGATCGGCTTGGTAAACTATATCGATCATCTCGAGGGGTTAATGGGGGCAATAATTATGATCGATTCTCGCCTCACAGTGTTCGCGATGGTATCAATCACCACTTGTTTTTACTCCGGCTCTTTCTCCACCATCCTTCTCTCCCTACTCGTTCCCCTTCGACGATTCTTTTTCCACATTCACCGTGCGTTTACACGCGTTCTTCTACGACGAAATATAATGAAACCTCCATTAAAGTTCCAATCGTCCCGTTCGGAGATCCCGTATCTGTAATGAGAATCGAAATTCCTCCTCTTCCGTTCTTTTTCTTCCTTTCTTTCTCCTCGTAGCACGCGTGACTGTCGATTAATAACGCGCGGACGTCTATTTATCAGTCACATCGTTCCAAAACAGATTGATGTGCTGTCGATGTTGAAACATCGACGGCATTTCTCCTTGACGTTCTTTCTCTTGTATTTCATTACGGAATATTTCATCTGGATTGATAATTCGTTTGGATTTTTGGTAGGGTGAAAGTGATACAGCAAGGTCGTGAAATCTGTGTGTTCCAAGTTTGCAACTTTCGATCGTAACAAGTAATTTTCAAGAGTTTCGAGGGTTTCAAGGACTTGGATTTTCGTTTAGGATTGTACGATATCAACTCAGAATTAATTCCTACTCTTTGTAAAGGAGGATGATTATATCTAGACTGAATTTTTATGTATCGATGGGGAATTCAAAGATGCGATAAAAGAATAAATTGATCTCGATTAGTAACGCTACCTAACGCTTTATTTTACGTTATCGCTTCCTCTTACTGTACAGTACAATTTAACACTGGGAATGTTGGTATTTTTCATAATGATGAATCGACAGAAAAGGATCGAGGAGAAAACGAGAAGAGTTGATAGCATAATCGAAGAGAAAATTGCCGATTACTAGCGTTAAAAACGGTGCCTGATTGGAGCGCAATCAACCGTGATCCATGTAAAGATCGATCAACCTTTTCAACATCAACATCAAAGAGTGGAAATTAACAAGAAGTTACAATTCCATCTTTCTTTTTTGAGACTATTTTTTCGAATGACAATATTATGGACAAATTACTAGGCCCACGCTTGGATACACTTGATGTCACGCATAATGAGCAACGCGTCATTGATATACGCTCAGCCTATTGCTATCTGACATTATGGAGCTAAATTGAATTTTAAAACTGTTCGATCAAAATTTCATGCTAAATGGATTTATCTTCGGGGCTATATTTTAACAAAGAAAACCACTAAAGCTACCTACGATAGAACCTTTATTATTTAATCTAATCATAACACGGTATTTCAATAATATTATCGGACAAAAACAACATCTTTTAAATAAAAATGTAAGAATTTCTTTCATCTTTGTACGTTGGTCCGGCGATCTTTCTTAAAAGAAATCATCTCCTCTGTTAATCGATATTCCATTAATTAATCGTTCCATTGATCGATATTCCGAAAATCCATGCTCTGCCGTACTTCCTGTCTGATATCCAATTTGAAAGACAGAAACTTTCGTACGTCTTCCAAACCAAACCAGCTAATTATCTACTTTCTCCTAGAAAAGAATTCCTCCAGTGGAATGTCTACGCCAGAACGAATTAAGATCACGAAAAAACGATAATGTGAGTCTTCAAGCGGTATATATAACTCCTATCCATTCGTTCTACCTCGTATCATTCGCAACAATAAAGAAAAAAAGAGGAAGAAATAAAAGAAAGAAAATGCGAGCACGCGTATCGAAAATTATTGCCACTTTTAGACTCTCGTAGTTGCTCTTATGGAGCGTTAAAGTGAAATATCTGGTTGATTCGCGTCGTATGCAGATTTCGTGTGCCGCGAACGCTTCTCTCGTTGATTCTAGCCTCGAGTTGCTTCATTAGCGCTCGCCGTTCAAGGCAGATCGGTCCGGGATTCGCGGTAGCGGCGTGAGAACCGAGCATCGACTTCGATCCCTCGTTTCGCAACATGGAAAACCTTGATACGATATTTCTAATTGTCATTCACTGCGTTCGTCGTTTTAAATGAGTCACTAACGACGTATCGATGGCGTCTAATATGTGGTCTAGTGGCGTTAGTGGTGCTAGTGGACCTTTCTAACTGAACAGACGACTGTAAAATAGACTTTGATATACATCGCTTGTACGATCGTGAATTATTTAGATGTGTTTTAACAAATAGTGGATTAATCAGGATTAATATTTAGATTAATTTCATAGTGTGTAATTGCGCGATGCTTTTGGGAAATTTATCTAACTTCTTCGCGCTTGATCGTTTTTAAATGACCATTTTTTTATAGACACGTGATTAGATTATGTGATATTATATAGTTTGATCTATTCGCAGTATTATTTTCGAAGAGAAAATTTCATCATATCAGAAACGATATTTCATCACCTTAGCTATCTTACTATACCAGTGTTATTAACCAGTATTAATTGAGTGGATCTAATCTCGGCTAATTACTATGGAAGGAAGAGACGATGAAAAATTACATCGCGTAAATTGCTTTCAAATTCTTTCCTTTCACCACTGGCAACATACAAAAGAAAAAAAGAAAAGGAAAGAAAAGAAAAGAACTCCATAGGTACGGACAATAAAAACTCGTACAAGAATGTCCAAATACTTTGAAAGATTCTTTTCCCCTGTCTCGCACACTATAATTCTCGATAAACGGAGCATTACCCGAGCACACACACCTGACCCAATCCTTCAACCAGGTCCAGCTCAATTTCAACGAACCGTGTATCGTCCGCCAATTAACCGAACAATCTCGAAAAACATCGAGATACCTCGGAAAGAAACGCTGTCCGATTCGCCGGTAACGCAACGCGTCAGAAATCCACGGAATTGGATGAGACAGAGAGAAAGAGATGAATGGAACGCGGCATACCAGCGAACTGACGATGGTGGCGAAGGGGAGGAAAAAGAAATGTCCAGAGCACTCGCAGACCCGAGTGTCTCTTGGTCCCCTGATTAGATCATCAAGAATCGTCCGTCGAGTAGCCGGCAAATGGCGATGCAGCGGCCAATGAAATGCAATTTATTCAGGTTAGGGATCACTCCCCGCGAAGATACAATTCGCCTGACGCGTAGAACACCCAGGAGCAACGGTGGACCGGCGGAGAGGAAGGGCAGCTGGATACGCGCGCCCTGAGAGCTCGTTATACGGGCAATGGGAATGCGACGGAACGACGAGCGCCGCTCCACCGCCGGACCACCCTGTTCGATACCGACGGAGAGGGATCGAACGACAATGTCTCACTTGAATTTACTATCGGCCCCGTATTCTCCGTACCCGGTCGGCTTTCTTGCGACAACGCTTGCCCGTGCCTTCGTCGGCTAAACCGAGGGCCATTTGGCCCGCCTCGCGATTCACAGTTGCAAGTGACTGGAGAGTTGCGGATATTAACCCCCTCGTCTTGTGAATCTTTTCGAGTAAGATTAGTCGTTTATTGATTTAACGGCATTTCCCAAGCGAGACATTGGACTATCGTGCTAGGTGATTTTAATTCAGGTGACTTCGTCAGGTTTATGATTGGACGAGTTTAAGAGGATTAACCCTTGCGATGTGATCTTTCTCAATAGGCAAATATGACAGTTTAACGTTGGTTTAACTCTAGCTTTAAAACGGAATATTAAAATATCGTGTCGGATGGTTGAATTTTTGTCAACTTTGATTTATAATATTTATGTAGGATATTCGAGTAAATTCTTTAATTAAGTCAAAATATACTAGTTGCGATTACGCCGCGTTCGTTCGTTTTGTGACTCTAAAGCTATGTACAGGCGGTACAGGGCAGACACGAGAGGCTGCCTCGGGATGAGTCAACGATTGTCAGTTTTTTGGCGAGATCAAAAATGCCTTGAAGCTCCAGCTATGTACAGACAATGCGAGGCAAACCCGCGAGGCGTGCCTCGTACTATACATAGCTTGGAAGGTGAAATACGATCGTAGCATAGCGCGGTGTTTAGTATTAACTGACGCAGTAAAGCTGGTTGGGCTACTTGTAGCGATTCAAGGCTAAGGAGCAAATTTCGAGGTTAGATCAAATTACCCTAGTAGGGTGAACACCTGTAGAATTGCTTGGGTACTGCTATACAGTATACTGACTGACGGTTAAATTCGATAATCAGATTTTTCCACGTAATAGCTATGCATTATATATGTGTGCACTTCCCAGTACCTTGAAGAGAGAGTAGAGAAAGTTTCGCAAGTTAGAGGATCGTTGGGAGAATGGTGAACCACTCTGCCGGTTTACTGACTCGTTTGCTCAAACAACAGAAAGCGCGACCAAAAAATATACGTATACTTGATTTTATATGTACTTTGAAAGTCGTCAGTGAACATAACTAAGATTGTAATTGGATTTGGAGAAATCGTAATTTTGTGACTGGAACTTGCATCGGGAAATATTTTCCTTAAGGGAAATTAAATATTTCTGTGTAGTGCAACACTAATTTGTAATCACGAGTAGTAGCGAAGGTCGTGTATTTTCATTTATAACCTACGGGTGAGTGTCTCCGATGAAGAAACCTGAACTTCCTGCAATTTCTCTTTAACCTCAACCAGCGTAGAATACTACTTCGGTCGGAAAATCTGCACGCTGATACAGCATACTTGGCATACTAAAACCAGTCGCATAACTGTACGCGCAAGTTGACGCGCGTTGTTTACGTTAAAAGTACCACAAATGACGTAATATTTTCTTCGCATACATTCGATTCGTTGGAATTTTTTAAAAAGATACTACAAGGTAAAATCCGAGAATTATTATTAGAGGCATGAATTTTGCCATATGAAGAGCACACGGGAACATGAACGTCCACTCTTATTAATTTCTTGGTTTCAAATAATTTGTTCATAAGTATATGTTCGTAAATGCTAATTCTGTAAATGAGAAAGTAAAAACTTGCTTTCGTAATGTTCAACAGGCTGCGAAGATGTATATTTAATCCCACAAAAAGTTAGTCGTAGTTCTTTAAATTTTGTCACAGGTAACTGTCCTCCGTCGAAAGATCCCGATCGTTGCGTCAGTCCACCTTACGTTTCTATCCACCAACGCACTTCCGATCGGTGAAAAAACACGTCCGCTACTGGCCACCGAGGGAGGGGAATGCATCGAAGCTGTTCGATTGCGTTAAGGTCGACATCCGTTCGACTATTGAGGCCGTGTCTGTACGAATACAGACGATAATAGTTACGCGGACAACGATAATTATGCAGCGCACTTTTCTCCGCTCTTTCGCTCCATCTAAGTCGAGTCAGCTGACTGCGTGACCGATGATGTCACCGTTGCAGCGTACTCTCCTCGATGCGCGTTCTCCAGAGAAGCGACACCCACTTGGCCTAACACCTACTTGCCGTGCAACGTCACGATTCGAGTACTCCTCGCGTTTCCAACTCCCCTTTTCCTTCTCTTCTTTTTGCAATCTTACCTCTAATCGTTTTCCTTTCTTCTTCTGTCGTTTCCTTCTGTCCATCCTTGCCTTCTTCGACTCTCTTTCCCTTTTACACCGGTTTTTCTCTTTCTCCCACGCGTGGAACGGTCGTGAGCCTCTCGCGAGTCGTACACTCGACGAGAGCTTATTAGAACAGACGTAGCTAGGATCCTTCGGATCCGTAAACGGCAGGATTCGCCCACGTGGCCAGCGCCTTGAAAGGTATACTTGTCTGTCGTTTTCAACCGCGTCTCTTTCCAGTCATTAGCGGGGCTTCTCTCTCCGCGAGTATCGAGCAAGCAGGAAAGACAGGCCTCTTTGTTCGGGGGATCAAGGTGACGAGCCTCGTATCTCCTACCCGTGATTCCACTTCAATGAAGTCGTCTCTGCCTGCCGCGATTTCGCCGGTTTTAGTGGTTTAATGGATCGATTGCTGGAATTTATATCGTTTCGGTCGAGATTTAAGCCGAGCGTGTGTAATTGCAAATTTCGGTCGCTACGGTGTAAGTGGTTGAACACGATTCATTGCACCTTCTTGCGAGATCAAACGTAGATCTATGGATGTAGGTCAGTGTTTAAAGCAGATTTTAATAATGGAAACTGGTATTCGTTTCGTTTGATAACAATGATCAATTAATAGATATTGTCCTTTTTTTAGCGTTTGATAATTTGATTCTTCTTATTTAACGGGTGGGTCGTAATTTGTTCCTAAAATCTACGTACAGGTGAAAATAATATAAGGCTACAAATGTATTCTTTCGAAGATGTTAATATAGAAAATTAAATATTGGTAAAAGGTGCCTGATATCTGGACATGTAGACACGTTTTATCACTGCTTGAATATAGGAGTGGAATGCGAAATGCATACTTATATATCGCTCAACGATAAATATGATAGTATAAAGTCGTGTTTAATATTATCAACAAACGTAACTTTAAAGATTACTTAACTTTAATTCCTCGGAAATTGTCGTTTAAAGGTTGGGTTATTGGCTAAAAGTGATATGTGTCTTGCACTTCAATTATTCAAAAAATGTACTATCGGTGTCGTTCAAATAATTACAAGCAGCAATACACGCTGCTTCTTTTTTATTTGCCATTCGAATTGTAACGGATCTTGTCAATAATTCTGCGTAATTTTGAATCTTTCGTAACTGTATTATTCTACGACAGGGTGAAAGATGACAAAATTATCCTCCCGACAAGATACGATTTATCATTCGTTTCCAATACCTTCCACGCTACTCTCTCATCGACAAAACACTGTGTGCTGCAGCATTTGATAAATCCAGTCCTCTCTTCGCGCAACAAATCTCAACACATTCGTGGCACGTCAGACACCACAACGGCGGTAGGAGTTCGCGGTGGCGACTTCTTTTACCCCGCTGAAATATCGCGACAGAGGTCGGCAACTCGTCGCCACTTTTTCCTGCGTATTTCGTTCCCTCGACTCGGCTAAACCAGCATTTGCCGCGATCCGCCGAAAATATCGGGGTGTCCAGCGTATAATAAGACACGGATGAACGTCGTTACGAACACCTCGGACACATGTCACCAGGTACACGGACGAATCCTTGTTGTTCGTTCCCCGGACCGCGTCTACGTCCGCCACTCGTCAATTAGAAGCGACATCGTTCCCGACACGAAAAACCTGGCCGGGCTAGTACCTCGAATCGAGGCCGTAGGGATTCGGGAGAATGACATTAACATACCGACCGTGAACGAGTAAAAGAGAGACAGAAAGACGAGAAGAGTCAGGATAGGATCGACGCGCGTCCACTGGCCACGAGATCGGCAAGAAACCAACTGTGGCCTCTTCGGCTACGAAAGATCTCGCGCGCCAGCTTTCGAGAAACCGGCAAATTCCGCGCGGTTCCCCGGAATCGATCGAACTTCGCGCCTACCGGCACGATGGGCCTCGGGTAATTAAGGAAGACGACTTGATTCTGCGTCGCGTCGTCTGTCGTCTTCATCAGGAACCCTTGATTACCTGAAGTCTCGATCCAGCGGATTTTTTAGCCCTGCTGCGACGAGGAATTGTTTTCGGTACGTTTGAGCGTGAGAGAGAGCGTGAAAGTAATATCGAGGTGTCTTTGTTTTTGAGATGAGTATCATCGGGCGCGCTAATTTACATAATTGAAAGGAGAAATGGAAATTTGAATTCGCAGTGGAGAATTAGAACGCTTTTGTCTATGCGAATGAAATGAAACCGAAGGCGAGAGTTCAAACAGTGACGTTATTATGCGCAGTGGTGCTGTTATAAACAGGCCATATAATACCAGGTCGTGATATTGAATCATAGCACCAGGTTATAACGTTCAGTTGTAACACCGAATTACAACATTCTGATTCCTTATTCATCCTCAACTTTTGTGCTATACTTAATGCACCATACACTTTTATAATTGAAGCCTTCATCGATCAACTCCATAAACTGATATTTAAGAAAAAATAACGTAATAAATAACATTTTTTAAGCGAAAACTTAAGTAATCGTCCGTCTCTTGAAAATTGAATATTGATTATACTACGTAGGTAACGAAATTGAGAAATTTACAAAAATTGGTGTTGACCAGTTTGATTTTAGAAAATCTCAATTACGAGACACAGTTTCGAACTTTTTTTTTTTTAATCTTTGTTTATTAATTTCAGGTTTTTTACATATTTTTTTACATGTTTTTTTTTCAGAATAAACGCTGAATTCTGATTGTAGGGTGGTACAGGCAAAAGTACCGATACGCGACGGTACGACATAGCCATGCATTATTACATTTTTTTTTCCTTTTTCTTTTAAGATTATTATTGCAACTTAAATTTAAGCCGCTGTTGCGCTGTGCTTATGTGCGATATTTTAATTTATGTCCTGAAAGCCTGGACGCAAAAACAGGACAGTTCGCTAGCCTATTAGGGAGGGGATGGGAGAGGGTGGACTGGGAGGGGAGGGGAACAGTTTCGAACCTATTCCATCGCTAGTGATCTATCACGACTGATCAATGTGATGTACCTCTACTCGTTTTCTTTTCAATTATGCACTTTGCACAATAGTCGCTGCAAACCTAACCGAAACCAGTGACCTTCGATCTCATCGATGAACGACGACGTGTCTAGAAGAACGAACTGAACAATAGCTCGGAGACAGTGTCTGGGGCCACTTGGAAAGATGAAAAGCGTCCATTGGGGACAACGGGCAATTATGCAAGGCGCCGCGAGTGTTTCCTCGTACAATGGAGGTTCGCAGGGCTTGCCAGCGTCTGGGAAGCAGGACGTCGTCTCGGACGTCCTGAGATACCCGTGGCGAGGAACTGTACACACAGGGTGGGCGTCAAGGACTCTAGAGGCGAAGGAGAAGAGACGACGCGAGGGAACGGTACGGCTAAGCGGCCATATGTGGACACCGTGTAGACGGCGAACAGGCCGCGTGTACGCGCACACGCGCCTTCTGTCGCGTCACACAAGTCGCCTATGCGCGACCGAACCTACCCATTCGTCGGCGAACTTTCGGTACGACCGGTGATTTGCTAATTGTATGTCGGTCGAAATTCTGCTCTGTGATTGTGGTGTGTTTCTAAAGTGATATGCATAAGAGGGAGATATGAAGCAGTTGTTTTTTTAATCTCGTGATGTCATATCTCGTATAGATTACACGTTTATAGAGCGGCATACGAATCAGTTACACAATTCGTTATTTAATTGATCAATCTAAAATTGAGATATTCGAAATTATCTTGAAAGATCAGATATTAAAGTGTTAACCGATACTACGAATATAAAGTTACGCCATTCGTCTATACACGATGTACTCTTTCCTATTAATAATGTGAACAAAAGGCTGTTTTGTAAGAAAGTAAAAATAGATACTGAATATCAAACAGTAACTTGACATCCCACCATCTATCTCAAAGTCGTTCGAAGTAATTTTCTATAAATATTTCCTTCTTACTATTCCAAACAACGCTGCGTCTACCCCTGATTAATGCAAACGGCGTATCAGAAGCGATCGCTTCTCGAAACCGTGCCCGTAAAATCCTGTATTTTCCAGCATACGTTCGAACATATTGTCTTCGTGGAAGCGAACGCTTACCACTATAACGTTAACAATGAAATTCCAACAAATCTCTCCATGCTCTTTTCTCTTTCTGCTAATTGATCGTAAGTGGAACTGTATGCTCGCGATGGTAAAGGATGGCTCTTCACTTTGAAACACACAGGCAACCCCGTGCGAATAGGAAAATAAAGAGGAAGAAAATGAAAAAGTGGCGAACGTACCGGTGCGAGTATGCGTGTAGATGTTCGAATACTCGTTTGTCGAGTTGGTGTCTCGGCTGCAAGACGGATACCGTGTTCCTAAGGAGTCCACTCCGGTTCTCCGGGCAGCGCGTGCCAATGTAAGCGACTGTTTCGCGGTCCTGCACCAATCAATCGTCGGGTTTTACACCGTCGGGACGCAAACTGGTTTCGCAGAGACGTATTTGCGTTAATAGGACGCCGGCACCGTGAATACTAACCATGGGTATGCGACACGTGGTGAAATGAGCCGTTCGTTTCGCGACCAGAGCCGGAAAAATACAAGTTATGATGTAATTTTCACGAGGTTCGTGCCTTCGCCCGGCATGTGTATACTCGTTTAGCGAACGACGTCAGTCTCTGGAATGCTAGGTTTGACGATTGTCGCTAATGATCTTTCACATCACTTTTTTATACGTATCTGAATCGTGGTAGTTGTGTTGTTTATGATTGCGATGGGGAAATTGAATATATTTAGTGGTTAGTTGTGTTTGATATAAATTGGCGCTTTAAGTTTTAACTCCAGCCTGTTTCTTGATGTTATCAATTGCTACAATATAATATAATATAATATAAATTTATATCGATGTTTGACGTTATTTATATGTAGGGAAAACTGAAAATATTCAGCGCAAAAAGGAGCACGTATATATACACTGCTGATCATAAGATATTTAATACCAATGAACGCGCGACTGTTTTTATTTTCTAGTTATTTTACTGTAAATCTGTTATTTCATTCGCGTCATATTTATTACGGTACTCTAATACGTATGATCGGTATGTGAGTAAAATGTAAAAATACTCGTAAATAAATTACACGTACTTGATATTTAAAATTTAAAATCATTGGATCGATGCTTATTAGCATATTCAACGTTCAAATGAGTAAAAAATTGGTGCAGTATATCATACAAACAGTGAATATATTATATCCTAGTCAACGCGATAAACAGAGATCGGTAAACAAAATAAGAACAAACCTAACGTAACGTAGTTGAAGTACAAGTACTAATTGGCCAAGTACAACGCAAATTATGTACTTGATCGAGCTATCGTACATCTTTCCTGTTTAATACCCCGACAGCGCTAAACGATTTGCGCGTACCGACTTCATCGAGTAATAACAAACTGCCAGCGATAAGGCGACACAGCACGTGGGTGTCCGAAAGGGCGATATCGATGGCAACGATTAGCTCGGTGTTTAGATCCGCAAACTCGTATCACGTAATCGTCTAATAACAGTTTCAACCGTCCACTACCATATGCAAGTTTCACGCGGACAACCGCGACACGCAAGATCAATTATCGGATGATCGAGGGTCGGTGTATTTCGTACTGCTTTCCTTTCGTGCACGACCGCTCATTTGCGTAAGTGAGCGCGGCACGTAGAACCGTGAGCTCGCGACGCAATCATAAAAACCGAGTATAATCGACGTAATTACCAGCCAATGAGCGGTTCGTACTTCTAGCTGGTTACAGTACGTATATCTCTACCTACCCATCGGCCATCGGTTTCGTTCCTTTCATTTCGACCGACCCACGTAAGCAACGCGAGCTACGCTGCCGCGTGCTTTGCAAAAACAAAAGGAGAAACGATTTTCTCGATCGAGGCATGCCATCGAGAATGGAACGATTCGATCGCCACTAAACGTACATGCGCGTAAGTACGTAGCATGTGTAATTGTACGCACGAAATCGCGTGCCACCCGAGGAGAAAAAGTGGCTCGGGTTCGGGCAAGGTTGAAGGTATTCTGGGAAAGGTCCGGTTGGGAAATAACGTGGATGAATATTCGAAGGGAAAGTACGTTTGTGTGTAAGGCTCGGAAACAACAGTTACTTTTGAATATTCTTGTAGATGGTGTTTTATGTATTTTTATGGTAGAGCATAGATTTTCAATTTCTCCGCTGGAATATTTTTCAGATCAATCGTTAATACCAAACCGAATAGAATATACGGAACAAATTCTTGGCATATCTTTGTACAGTCGTAATACGAATTTTATGGAATATAATTGGCTATAAAACGTTACAAATGAAATGTTGCGTTAACGCAGATGCAACGCGTGTGAATATCATCGATTAAAAATCTTACCGTTCAAGGTCTTTTAAACTTCTTATCCTTTCTAAATTCAAAATTCTTTTTAAACTCAATTAAGCCTCAGAAAATTGCGAAAGCAAGAAATAGAAACCAATAGCATCGAGACCGAACGAAGGCAGCGTATAAGCATAAAGGCATGCGAGGCATCGCGAGATAATATCTCCTTTCGCTTAGTTCCGCGCTCTGATGGAGCCGCATCAACGGAAAAATACGCGATCATAAGATTCTTCTGCAACTGGACTTGGCCACCTAACCGCGTGCTCTCGAAGCTTGGATATACAGAGATTAGAGAGCTACGTGTAAGCTCCTATATATCTCGTTCAGAGGTTGAATTCTAGTCGTGGCGAGCCCTTGTAATCTTTAGCCCTCGAGGTCAGCACGAGCTCGTCCATACCACCGGAGATCCTCCGTAGATAGAGAAGCCCCGGCTGAGAAACTCGTGTTGGTATGTAGCTCGGTACACGATGCTACCCCTCTGTATTGGTAGATAGATACCCGACAGTGCCTGGTCCAGAGGCTGACCGCATATTATGCAGCCAAAGTCGTGCTCTGGCTAAAGACAAAGGTCTCCATGGATCCTGTGTCGTGACATAGCAAATAGCGAGGGCAGTCGAGAGTTCAAAGGTTTCAGAGCATTCGGCGACCACATCGTAGAATTACAGAATTATTTCTTTTTCCTGACAAAAGAGAGTAGATCTGAGTGTTCCGGAATTATTTCTCTTCGCCGATAAATAAGAGGAGAGTTGGACGTTTTGCTTGTCATTTCTTTTTACCAATATGACAGAGATGAGTATAAAAACCTTTTACACAAATCGTAGGAACCCCATAGAATTGTTGAATTTAAATAGAAGAAAAATAGTAAGAGAGAAAATATCGAGCAAATTCTTGAAATTTCTTCTCTTAAGCGGAATGTGAGTTGAAACGAATTCTTGAAGCCAATGATTCTACTGATCGTTGATTATGTTTGAGTCTTAATTACATTAAGAATATCAGACGCGTTGATCGTATAATTATAAAGATTTATAAACATTTCAGTTGGAACGATCTCTGGTACCCTTTGAACGTTCGTTTCGTTGTAAGTTGCGTGTTTGTGCAAGACTCGCGTTGAAGATTAACATTTAGATGTTGACAGCAGAAGTAAAGCTTCGTGTACGAACGAGCGTTACGAGTATACGAGTTCGTGATAAGAGATAAGAGCGTTGTCCAACAGCGGTTCGTGAGTTTTACCAGGTGCGAATGCTAACTAATAAAATTCCCTTTATCTTTTCGATACTGCATCATACATTTCCCAATATCGAACAAGATATCTCACGAGCATAAGCGCGTTTCTACATTTCGCATGAAACGAAAATTTCATTTATTCGATGAATCCCTCGAGCATCGAAGATTGGATCAATTTTAACTTATATTGCTAAGTTTGAAAGAGATATGAAAATTTACATAGAAGCTACAAAAGTATTCGCATAGCTAGCAAAAGTACCTAAAAGGTCAATTATCTATTATATTAATTGTAAGCGTCAATGTTCACAAGAACTATTTTAACGCTTGTACACTTAAAACGCCTATTTATCCTGTATACTAACTTTTTATTACAAATATGTTTGCAATAAATATCTTGTAACTTCTATACACATACACTTTCGGATTGTTTTTTTTTTTTTAATATTACCAATACAATCATGACGATAGCGTTCCATTACGATATTAATGAAATTTCAATATGTTTTATACGACACATACGATGTATACGTAACAGTTTTCCATGATAAGCGTTCAAATACGATCGTAAGCCACATGTGTACATAAAGTAATCCTTTCTAGCACGATCAAACGTGATCCATGCAATCAGCCAGAAATCGCGAGAATCGTAATCGCATCTCGCTAATATCTCAGTCGAAATCAAAGAAGAAACACGGAGAAACGGTTGAGGCTCGATTATCTCGAATCTTGGCAGAGGATCGAGGTACTTGCGAAGAACGGTGCAACGTCCAACATATCTGTGATGCAATCACGGATCTATGATCCTCTGTTCGCGGCTTCGACTCGCGGGAAACCTCGAGTCCCGGGACGCTGCGTACACTTCTCGCAGGACCATGCATCTCGCGTGCATCCTGCACCATGGTCCACGCTATAGCTACCATTCGAGCGTGACTTTAGCATCGGTTTAACCTCATTCCTGCCGGTGACGTCACTCTCGCCTTTCCCTCGACTCTGGACCTTCCAGCATCTCCCGAGATGTGCAACCAGCCACCTATCGACTATTATAGACGTACGGACGATTATTCGATTCGGTGAGCGATTTGCGAGCCAGTTAAACGCGATCGTTCGTATGTTCTCCCCGCGCGTCTCGAGTGTTCGTGCGAGAAACACAAAAACCGATCACGAACAGTCGCAAGTTTGCCGCGATACGTGGTCGCCGTGAAAGTAAGTCAATTGTGAAATTTAAGGGGCTATGATTCGACTCGCAATTTTCGATCAATATGCAAGCTCGTTTGCTATTTAATTAGAGATTTGCGTTCGATTTGTTCGCATCATTGTCCCTCTTAGCTTTCCGTAGAAATGTTTTTGCGGGATTGATTCTCTTCTTCTAACGTGATTCTACATTATATGTATAGATATCTATTCGCTATACTACATGTTATATAGTTGTACAGAATATAAAGTTGCATTTATTCGACGTTTACGTAAATAATACTTTAACTGCTCGGTCCTTCATCGATTATTCAATATGCTGAATGTCGATGAAGATCGATCGTCTTCTTAATTTTCTGACGTTGATTCTGACGTTCCACATTGCGGTTATCGAATACTCGTAACAATATTTATCACGCAGTGTATCGAATTGTTGCCAATTATATCGTATCGTAATTCTGTTTCCAAGTAATTTTGATTAATTATGGAAATATTATAGAAACTTCTCTTTAAATGCGCATTCGTAGTTTCTTACTTACATAAGAAAAAGGTCGCTGACAATTGGCTTGTTTCTCTTTCTTGTCAACGACAATCCGTCTTCGACACCGCGAAATTGCTATAATTACGCTATCAAACAGTTATTAGGACGAGTGATGATTGTCGTAGCTGGTTGGTTTTGTAATCGCAACGAACAATGTATTCTAAATAAAGATTTATTCTATTTGATGATAAAAAATTGCACAAATTGCAGGTTTTCTCGCCGTCGAGTAAACAAATCGACTTGTGTTTCTATACAAGGTTTCCGATGCCTTATTGGTCTTAATAACTCTGCGGATCGAGCAAAGAATAACAGTAAAACGTGACGTCTTGGACTTTTAACGAGCGACAGATCTTTGTGTTGCCGTCATTAACGAGGTCATCGATGCTCTATAAATTCCGTGTCTTATCTAAATTACGTGTATAACAAGATATTAAACGTTTACACCGTACAATCTACGAAATGTTTTTTCTGCCATCTCTCTATATGAAAACCTTTCTTTCTTCTTTACGAGGCCAAAAAACAAAATATATTTAATGGAATTCTATTATATCGATTTCATTAAAAACAGAGAGAGAGAGAGTAATTATGGATGATCGTCGATTAATAATTTCTGCGTTTAAGATACATCAACGGGTAAAAGGAAACGGAGGTCGTCGAAAAACGAAATATCGAATTCTTCTGGAGAAATTAACATTTTTTATGACCAGGGAAACAAACTTTTTTTCGAAGTAATAGTCTAGTACGTCTGTGTGCGTGTATACCTTGTATTCTTTTCTTCCAGGCTATAGAAAAGAAGATGAGGTAACCCCTAGGGATCCGGCATCAATATCCTCTAACTAAGATGGGCCTCAAAGACCCCTGGCATGGGCTTTGAAGTGTCCCATAGATGCTCCAAAAGCTACGCGCGCTGCTCTCGACTCTTGCACGTTATATCCGGGAAAACCGTGAACTCTCGGTCACTTGGCACAAGTCTTTTTCACGCAGAAACGATTGCTTTCATGGGCACAGAAAAAGGTCTCGAGTTGAAAGCCATGTAACGACATTTTTCACAGAACGTTCAGAAGAAAAATAGGTGCTCGTGGTCGGAAGACGCGTGAACACTTTTTTTTTTAGAAATCAAGTCATACACAAAAGTTATAAAATGAACAAAAATTGTACTTACTTCTTCGCATTTGGAGATAGATTTTGTTATTAAATTGATAAAGCTATGATAACCGATGAAGCGTGAAACTGATAAAACGATCATTATCGATTTACGATACGTAAAATTATGCGAGCGTCGTAATTACGATAATATTTATCGAATGATTACTTAGCTCGCGAGCAAAAGGTAAAGCGTAGAAATATTTGAGATAGATTGGTCGCGATAACGTAAACACTATCGCGCCTACGTCGCCGCGACGAACCGTGCTGGTTACTCCGTCCACATCCAGCACGAACTGGTCGATGTGACAAATTACGCGATATCAAGGAATCGAAGTAAGCGGAAAAGAGGCAAAAATGTTGCGCAACGTATTTATCACCGACATGAGTCTTGTCTTTCCGTTGAAAATAATGGCTGGCCGTGGCGCGCGGAACCGCCGCTAACAATGCACGTTGCATCGATTACTCTAACAATCGGTTCTCCTCTCGGCTGCAAGTAGGGAAACGTGCTTTCAGGACGAAGAAAAAGCAAGGGAATTTCGTGTAGGCCGTCTTGCACGTTCACGTCATCGGTATTCCGAGTTTCTTCAGCATCTACGAGAACACACACCACGCTCCATCGATACAGGATTTTTCCATAAATTACCTCAAAACATAGAAGTCCACTGCATTTTCAGTGGATGCGTTTAATTTTATTCTAATTATATGGATGACATTCTAATGTCATTCCTCGTCAGGTTTTCTTTTTTATTGTTTTGTTTCTCTCTTATCTTTGGTTGGAGAACCTACAACGCGAACGGATTATAGTTCCTCCGTTTCAAGAGTAGGCGCGTCCTTAGAGGAAGTAGGATATATATATCCTTTTTTCTTTTTTTTTTTTCTTTTAATACGCTGCTCCACGAGAACACTGAACGCATCCTACATCATACTCGACCGAGTGGACGCATCCATATGTACGCATAACCATAAAGCGACATCCCAAACGTGGTATCCGTCGTCGAATGATGCGGAGAAGAGTCGAAGGCATTCGTTATCGTGACGAACGTTCGCACACCGGCAACCTAATGCGGCTTCGTTTAGTGCATTTCAACAAATTATGCGGCTGCTTTTCTTCACTTTGTCTACGCAGGAATAAATTTGTACCCGGATGAAACATGGAAATCATCCCGGCCCTATTTTATGATTTTCAAATGAGGTGGAATACATTTGTCTTTCCGAGAAACAAACTCTATCGACGTTATTGAGCTGCGTATAATTTATCGCTATCGAATATCTATTACCTTGTACTTACTTACTAAACAGCTTTATAGGTCATTGCAATCTTTTAAATAATATTATTAAAACGTCGTTAACAAATTAACAGAGGCTAATTACTCGGGAAAGATTGGATCACTCTTATCACGAGCTTCGTATGTTTCGTTCCATTACGATAAAGCAAGGTCTTTTACTTCTACGTGACAACTAGACCGCGGATGTTTACACAAAGTCATAGTTTTACAAGCGCTCGTAGAGAAATGAAGCGGGGAGAAATAAGATCGAAGTCCAAATACAAAAATTATTTGCGGTCTAATCGATAATTAGTCCGATCGATAGTCTAGCGTCATATATCAACTAACAATTGTGTGGCGACCGAAGAAATTCCACGCAGAGACGACACAAGCAGATGTCACGGGGTAACTCCAGTGGGAAACAGGCGATGGGGAAAAAGGGTGGACGGGTCCATGATTTCCCCGTGGCTCGAGAAGTTTGAAAAGGTAAGCCACCTAATGGTCCGGTGCAGTGGCAGATGTCACATGCTCGGCAGTCGATGTTTTCCAAACGGGCGTTTTGCCGCCAACGCAAGCCGACAGCTTCTTACCCTGGCGTTCAAGTCTCTCGATGTTACTAACGATCCAGCAAACATTAGGCGGCAGAGATCCCGGCGAGACCGCGAAGAAGAAATTCCAGGCTTGTGCAATCCGCGTGCTCGTGGGCCTGGATATCGACACGGAGTTTCTTACCAACGATCGGTCGGTTAGTATATACGTGTGCAACAACTATGTGAAGCAATTGGAACGCGGCATATCGAGGGGAACGAGGAAATGTTCGTCGAAACGTTGGATCGGCACGTAGCGCGTACGTTGATATTGAAAAGAGAAATTCAATTTGTAAGGAAGGTTTCGAGAGATCTGTGCAAATAGAAAATCCACGAACGAAATAGAACAAACGGTTAGATATGGGAAATACGCGAAGGAGGATACGACAAGTCGAAGAAGCCCGTGACCAAACATGTTTATTCAAACGCTGGACTCTGTATCGAATTCGTCGTTCCTAAGCTCGATACACCTCTGACAAGGTGATCGGATTGCAGGACGACCGCGATGCGAAATCGGAGTAAAGTCGATCGAGCGCTAATTCAGACGAGGGGAACGGTGAAGCCCTCAGTTTCAGGGACTCGATCGTGGTCGATCGCGCGAGGGATCGTGCTTTTTCCTGACCACGGTGTCAAAATGATCAAGAGCGATCGGTCGACGCGGCCCGGGTAAAAACCTATATATCTGGTCACGTAGTGATCCGCGACAAGCTACAAATGGTTTCGCGGGGATCTGTTTACGTTCACGGCCAGAATTTATGGGACGAACGTGCGCCGCGACTCGTACGTGAAAGTCTAGGCTCGCGCGATTTCGAGGAAGAAACACGATGGCGATGGTGCCACCGGCTCGGTCCTTTATAAATCTTTTGGCTGAAAAGCAACGTCGGTATGCCGTGCTTTTTACAGGAAACACGCGCGTCTCGTTGTCGCTGCGCGTTTTCGGTGGCGGCTCGCAAAAGGCCGCGTTTCGACCGATGTCGCCGAGGATACACTCCAGGCCTGTGTGTTGCACGAGGGAAGAATGTACGCAAGAAAAGTTAAGGCGTGTCGATCTACCAGACCGGAGAGAGACCGTCTCTCGACTGTGGACGAGACGTTTCTCTAGAAACTTTCGCTGTTGCCGCGTGAACGTGCGATGGAGCTACGAACTGAAGTCTACGATCGTTAGACTACTCGTAGTCCCAACGATAGTGACGGGAACGTTGTAAGAAACAACCGAACAGGAGGGATTGCGTCGAAATGATAAAAAAAAAAAAAAAAAAAAGAAAAAGAAAGAACACCAATTCGATGAAGTTATTTCGTACGATAGAACTCCGTTTCGTATGATCGTTATACACAGCTCGAAGGTTTCCCTCCCAACACCTGATACATAACGCGTGTCCATGTGTAAAGTTACTCACCGTCTATCTGGCAGTGATCATTCGACCGACGAAATATCCAAGACAAGGCATTCGAAACGTTGCACGTTCGAAACTTCAAGGGAACTAACGTTCACTTTCAAAACAAGTAACTCGTGTCCCCGAAGTTTTCTTCAGCCGCGTGCACCGGCAGAAACATACAGAACATTGTCGATATTCGTTCCGCAAACTCGTATTGCACTTACACGTAAACGAGGCTTCGATATCGAGGAAAAACTAACGTCGTCCACGTGACCCCATGGGTGGTCAAGGAAACAATCCTCTTGAGTGGATAGTACGTGGCGGACGTGCGATCTGATATCGAAATCGAGTTGGTCAGAAGTGCTCCAACAACGATCAACGCACGCAACGTCACACGAAACGGTCGACATGCGTGAAAGAACACAGCAGACGTCTCCAGACAGGCGCGTCCATGAGATCAACTGACGAGGTGACACGCGAGATCGAATTTACGCAGCTGATAAGAGGTGCACGCGCGCACGCGTTATCACTGTCAAACACGTTGACGGCGCATTCTGCGTCGTTCTGGCATCGCTTCCTTCCACGAACTCGTTCTCTCGACCGTTGTTCTCGAGTTGCCGAGAGCGGACACACCAGAGAAACGAATTCCTTCGTCGTTGCTTCGTCCGCATAAAATCCGAAAGTTTATCGTCACCGTTTCGGCCAACCTGTTTCCACTGACAACAATACCCCGAGAGTTCTCGAGCCTCCCCTTGTGTCAACGTGTCCGTTCGCCTCAAGACGACCACGCGTTAGTTCTCCACTGCCTGGATAGTAGTCCGTGATCGTATCCACCCACGATGATATCCCGCGGACGAAGATGCTCTACGAGAGCAACGACAACCGAACAACAAAGATTTCCACGACGACACACGATTGTTTCACGGATCACTCGCGATTCCACGATACTACACACCGAGAGAAAGAACGCACGCGCTAAACAACACGAGAAAGGAAGAGGCGGCTTTCACGAGAATTCCAGCCGATCTTTCGAGGCCTCCTCTTCGGTCCGCGCGTCTCACCTTGCGGAGAGCGAGTCTCCAGGTCGGCCATGCAACGACGCACAGGTCCACGCTGGGCAGGAGCCTCTCCTCGCCTCTCCTGCACGTTCAGGCCTCTCCCTTTCCACCTTTTACCACCACCACCGGCACACGTTGCTCGGTATCGCCACTACCACCGTCGGCACCGGAGTCGCCACCACCGTAGAGTGCCTCTCCACCTTCTCCTTCGCTGCCGTCAGACTTCCTCGCCTCTCTCGCCACCCCTCTCGACCGACCAGAAGACAACTCCTAGCCTCTCCTCGTCCCTCGTACCCTTCCCTTACCCCTCGACCTGCCTCGCCTCGCCTTACCTTACCACGGCACTCACCTTCCTTCTTCTTTCACCTCCTCCAACGTCTTCGTCCTTCTTCCTTCGTGGATCACTCGGTTTCTCTACTTTATTCCTCTAGCCAGGTAGAGCGACTGCTAAGTATCTCTACGCGCGCACATAGCCACACGGAGCAGGGGCCACGACTCTCGGCCCCTTTGTAGCTACGTGAAACGCTTCTTCGCCGGTGTGGATGCACGGCCAGCGTGATCCCCCTTGGTTCTCTCTTTCTCTCTCTTTCTTTCTGCATTCGAGGGTTGCTTGCTAGCTATTTGCTCGCGCACAGTGCATCTGGACTCGGAAAAAGCATACGTTCCCTGACTCTGTTTCTTCCGTCAGCGCGACACAGGCAATAAGAAGATACCAAGAGCCACTCCGCTCGAACTGCGACCCGCGATTTAATAAAATTGGAGCGCTCGATGCGTGGGTGTCACTCTGACGATCGTGATTTAGATCCCTCGGAGAGGCACAGTAAACGTTCCCAGAAGAAGTTTTATGTCAATGCTTGAATCGTAAAGTGGACTACCAGGCGACCTTTCCATACTTTCTGTGCACAGCTGCATAGGATAGGGGAATTCCGGAAGCGGTATCTTATCGGGTGTCGTGCCCTTTGGTAAACTAAAATTTTACCTTAGGTTTGGTGAATGTAATAAACGTCGTTGCATAAGGAGTTCCAAGAAGTACGGTTACATATTCCTTTGATTTCGATCCATTAATTAGATAACTCGTTCGACGATTTGTGAATAGTTCTTCTATATTTGACGAATTGTTAGAAAAATTTGTTCGTGCAATCGGCGCGAAAACGCTTCGCTCGTGCTCTATACCTAATGAAGCAGCACTAGTGCTGTACTCGCAAGAATGTAGAATCTCGTTACGTGAAAGCCACCTTGGACAGGCGTGAAAATACATCGCGTTCTGTTTCCAAGAAGAATCTACAGCCAGTGGCGCTGCCAGAGAACTGGAGAAACATTTTCAAAATCGCGGTCGGTATTTCTAGCGACTGTTTCTTCCGCGAACCACGCGAAAACGTCTTACCATAAATATGTAATAACGCAGGTAAGTACTTGGTCGAGAGACCTGGTGCTTCTTTCTGTAGAGGTTATACCTTAAAGCGTAAACGCTTTGTGCCGGCAAATGGCGAAAAAAGGGAGACGTTTCGTGGAACTAAAGCTCGAACTGACGCGGCAGATCGACGCGAACGTAACGGGAATCTGTTGAAACAGCAAATATTTAATGTATGCTTTTACTCTTTGTGTAACATAATTATTATGCGTATTGCGATTATATAATATTCTGACTCTTTGATTATACATAAGTATGTTCCTAATGTTGTAACAAATATAACATTACCATATATTCAAGAAATTAGTTTACTTTTAGCGATAAGTCCAAAAATTTTTATAATCTTTGTTATTCAATTCGATGCGTATAAGTTTTAATCGATGTTCGTGAAATAAGAAATTCCACAAACAGCTAGTGTACGTATAATACTTTACGTACATTGCATTTTTCCTTGTTACACCCAACTAATCTCATGTATTATGTTTATCTCTTAGTTTGCGAAATTTCTTAGAAAGTAGAAACTTACGGTTAACGAGATTATTTCAATGTCGCGAATGCATTAAACGCTCAATCGTCTGTTTGAACAATTCGATAAATTCTCCAACTAAACTCAACTTATCGACCAACCAAACTCTAACCACTCGCTTCAGTCGGAAACAATCTTTCGTTAAATTTTCAACGAGTATTGTTAAAACTTACCGACTCATTGTTGTAACAAAAATTCTTTTCTAGATCTGGAAAAAAATCGCTATTCTCTAGATGGTTCGAGATAGAAAGCTACGATAGCGCAGCTAAGAAGCTTCTCACAGACGTTCTGGAACGCAGGAGGGTAGCTTCTTAGCAGGTGCCTGTCGATGTTCCGTTTCGATCGTTCGATGCCCGACCCTCGGCCAACCATCTCCAATTCATCCCTAACGATTTTTTCCGACCACTGACCGGACAACAGTATTGTTCCCTTCAAGTGGTTTGACTATCCCTGAGGTATTTGTTTGCCAATGGTCGGCTTCACCCCCGCAAAGAGGATCCCCATAGAGAGACACGACTACGTTAACACTAGTAACAACGTAGGAACAATACTGCAAAATTGCAGTTCGTCCGTATCTATTTCGACCCCATTTGTCATTATTGGAGGGGCGTGTTTCTCCATGGGACACGATACCAGACCCTTCTTGGAAGGCCGACTTTCAGCTACTTGAACAGTCTTAAAGCCTTTAACTATAACCGAATCGGTGATCCTTTTATTTCCAATGCTGACGTGAAAAGTCGTGCCTTTCAAACTGTCATTTCTAAAACAATTTGAATTTTAAAGTTAACCCTTTGAGTGCTGTGGGCGCATATAGGTGTCTGGCGAAAGCTATCGGTGTGGACTAAGGACTTATATATGCGTTTTCTGTAAGTGCCCGGCATGGACTAAGGACGCATGTATGGGTTTTTCAATTTTTCCGAACACCTACGCAGAAGTAATACTATTACGTTTGTGTGAAATAAATATAATTGCATTCCTTACGGCAGTAAACAAATGCCAATAGTGCCTCGTTATTGTCGAAGTGGTCACCACTTGTAAGAAAACTCTACATCTGGTTTTTTTAGTTTTCTCAAGCACTGAATTTTTCACACACAACTAAGTTATTAACTTGTGTTATATTTACTAAATTTAGTTTTCTAGTTTATTGTTTTCTAGTTTATTACCCAAATTCTAGTTAACTGTAAATTTCAATGTTTATGATAAATAATTAAAAATAACTAAAAAATAACGCTCTTGAATCATTTAATCTCGTGCAAAAGAATTACTATAACTTATTACGATTTGGGCTTTGAATAGTCAATCAACAGAGTTCAGTCTAACGAAAAAGTATTCCGTCCACAGCGATCGTCAGCGCTAGACGCGCGCCATCCATATGGACGGCATAGGCCGCGAGTATTCAGCACTCAAAGGGTTAATAGTCTCGTAGTTGTGGATTAAACGAAGGATTGACTTAGATTTAAACGTTTCCACGGTGAAAGTGAGCGTAGCGTTTGAATATAAAGGGATATAAACGAATTTGAAGTATTTGCTTTCGAATTAATGGTTTATTCCAAATTTAGAGGATTTGACGTTTTCGAAATAGTTACGAGAATAACAAAAGACGAGACAGAAAAGGTCATAAATTCTAATTCTTCATAATTAAAAGAATCGTTTGATCAGTTTCATTTCAATATATTTCCATCTATATTTCTGTAGAGGATGGTTGGTCGTGAGGTTTAAATGACCAGATAACTCGCTGTTGAAACCGTCAAATGTATTTAAAAATATTTAATAAATACAGAGAATGTTCGCTAAGACGTTCGGTACTAGCGGATTCGTTAAAGACTGTGCTTAGATCGCTAATAAGATCGCTCGAGACTGAGATTGATAAACTGGTCGCCTTACGATTGTGTTCGTTTATTTATACTGGTCGGCGGAGTACCGGAAAATTTTGATTCGTCTTTGTTAGATGGTTGCACGTAGCGGCGATATTGTTTTGCTCGGAATTTATTTATTATTACATTATGTATGTCCTAACGATGTTGATACTCCGAGGCAAAACAACGATATGATCCAAATTGTCCTCTAACTCAGGTGCCGCTACATTTCCATTTATGTTTAGTAGCACAAAGAATAGAAAATAATTAACTGTCTTTCTACTCGCATAAAGAGGGTCTTCAAGTATAAAAGAGACGATTCGACATTTACAAATTGAATTACGTTACAGATATAAAAGAAACAACGAAAAAAAAAAAAATGAGAACTTTTAAACTTATCAGGAACCAATGATTTACTATTCACGATAATGCTAATTATCGAACGTGCAACTCGTCTCGGGACGATAATGGTGGTCGCACGAGTTTGCCAGGAATCAACAGGTGGTTTCATGAACGCGTGGGCCTAAATTTAGCCGCGACATAACCTCTCCTACTCTCTTTCCGCGACTTCCCCACTCTTGTCATCGAATTTGTTCTCTTTCTGTCGTTCTCTCCTTCTCGTCTCCACCACCCATCGCCGCTCTCTTGCTCTTTCTCTTTTCACGTTCTCTCTTACCAATCGTTTTCTTGTTTCCGCACGTAATGCAATTAGTTCGAACGTAACCGTTCGACCTAACGCGCGATGACAAAATACGCTCCGCCGTGGAACGTTAAAAAGATCGAAAATTAATGGGCATCAACAATTATGAAGTAATTAGTTGGAAATTGAATTCAATCGGCGATGAGGTTCGTGTTGGTTTATTAAACACAGCTCGTGTACGATGAATGCCTGTGATTGACCGGTTGATCAACTGTGATTGAGTATATCAGAATTGGAGGAGGGAGAAAATTAGTATCACGTCTCGATATTACAACTCAATGTTATTTCTCAAAGGCACGTACCCTTTTCCATAACTGTACTCTAAATATTAGTTGGGATTTTTGTATCCTTCTTTATTAATAAGTTATTAATACTTTTTTACTTTTTACTAATAAAATTATTTTTAATTCTCTTGCAATCTTCTATGGATAAACGGTATGGATGAAACTGAAAAAATTTCGCACATCACCAAAGTACGTCTGACACGACATTGGTGTTGGTTGGCGTCCATTAACGCTTCGTTATTAACTACTGCAAATATTCGTTTCGATTCGAAAACCGTTATCGTTAAAGAAGAGGTTGCCGAGCCGTGTGGCGCGCGCATTTTAATCTAGCGGCTGGATCCATTTGTGGTTAAAGAGTTTATGACATAAACCCTAAAATGAGCACGCGCGTCAGCGAACGAGGTAGCCCGGGGGTAGATCTTTTCGAGGAATTCCAGACGTATCCGCAACGCGGATCAGGGCCATAATTCCGATGGTAAGGACGACGATGACGGCCATAAGGAAGCGTGAGATCAATCTCTATGGCGGCCGTTGCGGACCTCAAGCGAGACAGGGCCAAGCTCGTATCTCGCGCTTCGACGCGCGATTTACAGCTGCCGCGTTGCTTTATTCGCCAACCTGTTCTCTCTTCTCGTTTCTCTTCTCCTGATGTTGCTCGCTTCGAACGAACGAAGGCTCTCCTCGCATTCCTCTTGCAACGTCGACCGCGTTGCCGTACGCGAATCAGATAAAAGTGGCACTGGAAGGTATATACACCGCGGCCTCCACGGCGACTTTGAAGAATCGGTGTGGATCCAGGGGGATCGCGCGCGCTTACGATCGCGTGACCGCTGGTGTATTATGGATGGCCAACACTTTCAAGAGTTTTCACGAGGAATTAAGCTTTACGAAGGATTAATGTTCTTTGCAAATCTGGATTGTCAGCAATGGTGGCAAAATAATTTGGAATGGAGAATTTGGCCTTTATTTTCGTTATTACTATTATCGTTATTATTATCCAAGGAGTCGAAGAATTGAAATTTTTCGAGTTTGTTGATACAGAACGTTTGAGAATCGTTTTACTTCGATCTTGTAATTTTTAGTGTCGACAGAAATTCGATTCTCTAGCGTTTTTTTGTTATACTCTAAGTAGATTAATTTGGAATTTCGAATTGCGAGAATGCTTATTAGCACGAATTTCCACTTTAGCAGTGGCAGACAGCGTTTTATAAAATTAACAAATTCGTCATTCGGTATAATGAGGTTTTTAACACCTCTACCGAGAAGAATGTAGCTTTTTCTTACTTTATTGCCAGTCGATTACTTAATGTCAATTAGATGTATAGTGCGAATCAAGTTTCAGGATTCACATTTATTTGTCGCAAATATTTAACGGATATCGAGAAACGGAGTTCTTAAATACCAGACTTGGAATGTATTATGGAAGTTCTACTTGGATTTACATACCACACTGCTTCCACGGGAATTAAAATTTCCCGCTCGACTCTCTAATCGCATAATTCTTATGAAACTGAATAATTTCTACCAGAAACGCTCGTATATCTATATGTAAAGTATATGTATATCTACATGTATCGCACTTACGAGCGCTAGTGTACATAAAAGCATGTACCTTTCGTAAGAAGCGTGAAATTATACCTTTTTAAGAAAAAATAAATTTCGTTGCCAGTTGGCTAGCCAACATTTATGTTTCTCTTATTAGGATTCTGACGTTTACTCATCGCTGAGACACCATAAAGCGACGCGAGGCAACGAAAAGTGGCGAAGCACCCTCGAGCGATCTCGCACCGTGAACCTCTCTGGTTCGTGCGGCCAACTCTCCCCGCGAAACTCGGCTTCCAAGTATACCACGGGCATAGAGTGTCGACCATAACGTTGGCCAGAAGAGAATACCGGTTCCGAAAGCACAGTGGCGCCGCTACCCGAGGAATTCGCCTTTGGAAAAAATCGCACTGCTCGACGAGATTTGAATAACCCTTGCATCTTATGTCACAAAACTTACTCGACCGCTCGCTTCGTCCATACGTTCCTCGAATTCCTCACACCGGACAGTCACGCGAATTTTTCCTCGGAATCGCATACACAAGCGTACGCTTCCTCTTTTGCTCGGTTTCTTTCCCAAATAGAAAGTATACTCGATGTCTTTAATATAATTTTTTAATAGGATAATAATTTTACATATTTTTAGAAATACAAAGAATACAAATGTCTGCGTTAGATAAATAATCTGCGACATTATGATTTTCTTCATGTGCAGCCTCGTAAAAGAGTGTATGGTTACCATACTGATATCAATAGCATAGTGTTAAACATTAATAGTGTTTATTCTTCCATTGATATTTTCTTCCAATCCAGGCTCGCAATTAAGAACTGTATCTTATCCTGATCTATAGTAGTTTGTATAGAATTTTATTTGTATGAAATAGTATGCATCTTTATGAATTTAATTTCATGTTATGTAGAACATGTTTACTCCAATGGATATATTTTCCCATAAATAGATAAATAAATACATACTATGGAGGTTCTCCGTGAGGTACACGTGCACTGAGCACCATATCAAAGTATAGTCGCCTAAGTCAAGAAACATCGTGTGTATGTATGTAGACAGAGAGGAAGAACGAGAGAGTAAGATCCGCAGCGAGGTTTCCGCGAGAATGTTAACGATCAAAGAGCCGATCGATAAGGGGGAGCGCGGTTCGCTCGCGTAGATCGAGCGTCGGTTCCAAGAACTCGTTAATAATAATCCCTGGCAAAATTATTTATTTAGTCCATTTGCGGATTCGCGTCTGTCTTAGTACGTGACTCCGCCGATAATGAATCCTTCGTATATACGTAAGTTGAGTTACAACGACTTACGGGCTCCGACCGAATATACCTGGCTACAGGACCGTGCAAAAGATGCGCCGCGAGGATAACACCATCGAGCCACGGTGCTTTTATTTTACTTGGTTCGCTCTTTCGTTCGTTTCACCCTCCTTACCCGCCTTCCTTAGGCAACGCGAACGCGCCTTCTCGTTCTTCCTCTTCTGTCTATACAACCTTTGTCCGCGCCTTCGTATTTTACTTTCGTGTTAGCAGCAGGGGCCATTGTTCATCGCGTAGAAAATCGAACGGGCGTCTTTCCGTTGTTGTCGTTTCCTAAGAATCTCCGTCTCGCGAGGGAGTTTTCGTTTCCTGGAACCGTCTCGTCGTCACCCTTAATGAGGGGCCGGAGAACACGAAAAACGGACACGATTATGAAGCCGACTTGCATGATACTGTACTTTTATTCCGTGGCTTTTTTTAATCCTTGACTTTTTTTAGGAACAGGTGTATCGGTTGCGTTCTGTAATTTGTGTTTGTTTTGTCGTATTCTGAGAATCGAGAGCTCATAACAAAGGTGATTATTGCCCATGTTCGTCTCTTTTGAAGAAAATATAACAACACTTGTGTATTTTTAACTTTTACCCGTTCGGTACATTGCAGCAAAGTAGCAAATGAAAAACAGGTTTGTTAAAAATTGAGATAATTTCGTATCCTTGGTGTAAATTTTATAAAGAAAAGGAAATTAAGATCCTGTACTGCACAAATATTTTTCATTATTTTTGAACAATATTACAACTAGTAACGCGTAATTTATGGAATAGTATTTTATAAAGTACATAATATACTTATATAACTCAAAGGTTATATGCTTTTTGCAAAGTGAAAAATTACATTCTGTGCGAGTAAGACTTTTAATTCTCTTCCGCTTATTTGTTTAAAACTATGAGGTTAACGGTGTTTCGCGATACTTCCAGGAACTATCGAGACGCTATTGAAGTATTTCTGAGAAGTATCGAACTATAATTTCAATTTTTAGCGCCATCTTCGCGTCAGCTGTGTCGATACAGCATCGATGGCGTCCGCGAACATTCAAGGATGATGGGAAACGAAACGAGTAGTCGTCGACCCGTCAAACTCGTCAACAAGAAGAGACCTTGCGGTACGACAAATTCCTCTTTGCCTCGTCCTTAGCTATGCGCCTCCCACGAATCGTCCCACGATTGCCAATATTTGCGGAAACGAAAAGAGTTGCTAAACATAAGCGCTTCTTTTCTCCGTCTATCCTCTGACTACTCGAAGAAAACAAATCGTGCAGTGCCTGGTTAAATGCAGCAACTTGCACCGAGCTGACAAACCTTTCGTTTTACTATGTTCATGTACCTATATATCAATTTTCGTTTCGATTAACTAGATCGGGATCAAAAATTCCGTAATTCGGCGAAATAACGCATGAACAGCTACAAGAAGACCAAGAAGTGATTTATCGTTTGACTTTTTCGGAAGGTATACAGCAATTTTTCAGGGTGATTGTATTTTGTATATAAAGATACATGCGCTTGAATCAAGTTATGACGTTTCTAAAATATTTAAGTATTCTCAATGTGAACGGGGCATACGGATTGATACACGACAAAGGCCATTATAAGAGATCGTCGACTAATCGAAGCAGTAGCTGAAACAGCACCAGGTACAAGGGATTAGACGCGCGTTAAGAATGTGGACGTAGTTGCAGACTGGATAAGAAGCGCAACTCTTTTCAATTACGCCGGCAGAATCGACATTCCGCGGACGAGCTTCAGCCATATTGTCGGTAGAGGATTTAAAAATCAGCTGGAACTTGAGTAAGCGGACCGATAATAATAGCTGGCATTCCTCTGAAAATCGCGCGGCTCCTTGGTTGGCAGTAAAGGCGGTAAAAAGAAAGAGTCGGTGGCGATGTGCCGCGCGACATTAACTTCGTGATTTTAACTAGTATTCGTTGACACGTGTCGATAAACATCTTATGTTACTGTGCGTTGATAAAGCGATTCCACGGAGCTCCGAATGGATGATGTCGAGTATACGAAACGCGAACAAGTACCGTTGCAAGAATGCCGATTTCGAAGAGAAGGAATAGTTTGCAGGACAAGAAAATATGTACAGTTCTTTCGATTTTCTTAACAAACTGCATACGTGTAATTTATCAAAGAGGACGAGGGAATAGCGTTACGCAAATTACTGATCGTGAGCGCTTTGTTGGAAAGTTTGAAGTTTAATAAATTTTATAATATTTCTAGATTAATCTCCTAGAATTTGTTACAAAATTCAAAATCACCCCACACACGTAAAGAATTGCGTTATATAGAATCCTGCATAGAGAGAGTTGAATTATTCTGTAATTAACCGCCTATTTGTTACGATACGGGTAATTTCGTTCCGCTAATAGCACGAGGTTATCGAATGATTTCGAAAGTCGGACATTAATAAGTCGGATAAAGAAAGTTATCGAACCAGTAATGATTCGTGAGTAACAACAGGGTAATTTAATCGAAATCACGGAATAATAACGTATATTGGTATATTATCGATTCGAAGGTTTCCCTGTTTTTTGCCTTCTCATTTTTTTCCTCTCGGTCAGTCCCTCGGAGGTTGGTACGTCCCGGTGCACGCTGTCGTTCGATCGCGATCGGTTTTTTCGCCGATCCGGCCAATTTCTTGACACATGTTCGACCGTGCAACGCTGAATCACAGGGAGCAGCTTTTTATGGGAAAGCCGCGAGCGCAGTTTAAAAGTCAGCGAGCTAGCTACTTTCACCCGGTTCGCGTTGAAAAACAGCCGGGGCCAGAATTTTTTTGGGAATTAACCGGAGCAAAAGTCAGCATACGTCTCGAGATTACGACGTGCGGTGAGTAAAATCCACGCTGGATCAAAACATTAGCCTTTCTTCTGGGCCTTCGTTCAGCGCAAGAACCGAATCGTGGAATAACAGGTTGCTACACCTGCCATCCTAACCAGGAATTCGTGTAATTTTTTATCCATCCACCTCGTCTGTCCATCGTATCCCTGTCGCGTCTATTAAATCCGTCACTGAAATTTCACTTCCATCTTCCTCACGAACCTCGTGTCCCCGGACGTTTCTACACGTATATTCGTTGTTCTATTATCTTTTTTTCCAACCGAGAAACCTGTCGTATCTTCTTCCTTGCGTGGCCCTCGCGTTTGATTTCAGTCCAGTCCAAACCGATATGATCGAGGGGCAACGCTATCGGCTGGACGTCTCGTGCTTTCCCTCGTGTTTCCGCCTCGACGGCTCTTCTCCGATCCGCTGACTTTTCGGGAACGTCACTCCAGATCCCCGAGGAGTCTCGGCACTTTGTAGTGACGAAGAGAGGCACGGAGGGTACATCACCTTCGCGTGTTTACCTCTTCGGCAACCGGTTCTTGCCTCCCTCTTTCCTCCTTCGTGTCCACTATCGTTCTTCTCCCTTCTGTATCGGCCGCGTATACCTGTGTACAACCTGGCGTAGAATCTGCCTTTCTTCTCCTTTCCTCCTACACCATTTCCATTCCGTCTCTGTCCCACTCGTTCGCTTCGTTTCCTCGTCCTTCTCGTATTCGTTCCGCGGCGATTCTTCGTTCTTCGTCGATCCGCCTCTGCCGTCTCTTCTCTCGCGGTATTCAAATGACCTCGGATGATGAATACGCCCATCTCTCTCGGCCTGTCGGTAATTGCCGCTATTTCTATCCTTATTTTTGCCCGCGGTGCGTACACCTTCGAAGGTGCACGGACGTACATACTCCAGGTACAGCAAGCACGGTCGGCTCCTTTCTTCCCTCTCTTCGTATACCTCTTCTTACCTTTTTACCTCGTACGCGCTCACACAATACGTACCTTGGTACCCGCTCCTCTTATCTCCGGGAATTTCGTAAGGGGCGATAAACCGCGCGAGAACCGATCCAGCCAACTCTCCACCCGACTCGACCTTCTATCTTTCTTTCTTTCTTTCTTTCTTCGTGCATCGTGGAGGTGTGAAAGCATCGGGAACTTCAACCTGCCCATTATCACGCTGCCTTCCCAGACCGCGATGATGTTGCAAGTGGATCTTGGAGCGCTACAGGCTTTTCGATCAACGAAGATTTTAGAAGGAATTGAATAATTTTGACTGGATTTATATCGGGTGCTTTTTGCGACATAAATGACGCTTATATGACGATAAAGTGTAATTGAAGATTTAATACAGTGACATACCGAATAAAGTAAAATATTTGAAATTTTAAGTCTTTAGTTTTCATCTCGCCTGAAAGCGGGCAATGATGTGTATTTTTCTCCTTCTTGAAGAATATTCGAAATTTAAGATTTAAAAAGAATTGTAGATGTTATAGAAAAAAAATGAAAATTTTTATTTTCAAAAATTTAGTTCAGCATCTAGCATCTGGCAATGACAATCTTTTTAAACAACAACTTTCTTTCAAGAAGATATTCTTCTTAATAAAACATCTTTCACGAAGCACGTAAAGTTATGACGCAATAACACCGTTACCTGCTTAGGATCAAGGCCTTGATAAGAAAAAGAGCGATCAAGGGAATTAACTTAATAGGGGTACAATTACGCTAATTATGATCTTCCAGTTGAACACGGAAGATCCTCGATGAAATATTAAAATGAGATCCAGTTTTTCCAAGAGTATATAATTTATGTTCTTTTCTACATTTTCAAAACGTTCTTTAAACAATTTCTTTAGATACGTTTCTGTAATTAAAATAAAGATACGTAATTATGAAAATTCATCTAATAATAGTAGGACAAAATGCTACGTTAAACTCCGTGTTTTCTTCTGCAGTTAATCGCTAGGAAGGTTCTAATCGGCCCTGTTTCCCACTCGCACCGATAATTAATGTTTTCACGCGCCGGTGTTATGCAAGTTGACGCCATACTACCAACGATTTGGAATATGCGCGGCAGGATGTGGAATCAAATAAGAAACTTCATGAGTTTCTATACACAAACACCGTATCCAGTTACGTAATCAATTAATGGAGCATGTAGCGAAAGCTATATTATATGCGTACGTTTGTTCATCAATTTTTTAGTTGAGAAAATTACGCGCGAGATATGAAAATAGTATAATTGGAGTCTCTGGCACAGTTGAACTAATATCGCTAGCGGAACTTTGCAAGTAACAAGTTCTTGGTATTGATAAATTCTCCCCTAGCATAGTAATAAATTTGACAATAAAACAACAAAGTAAATTTTACAAATTACAAGTTGTCTAATTATTTTATTTCTCGTACATGACATCCTCTCGTTTGCATATACATTATATATGTGTATGTCAGGATGATGCAGCATCACTTTTGAAGCGACTTGTACCATACGTATTACAAACGTGCACGGGTAGCTACGGGGCAAACAGCAATCATACCCATAAAGTTCCCGTGATCCCTTCGTGCCAGGGCCTCGCATGCTGAATAACAGCAACTATTAGTGGTCTGTCGGTCATTACAATCTGTCAGTCGAACGTATAGTCGTGTAAGCGCTTGCAGGTAACCTTGACGAATGAAACTATCGGCCAGCACGTGTACTTTTATCCTTCTCTTCTACGGAGCCGTAAATACCTTGGTCCAAAAGAAAAATTGGTTTCCCTGTTGGTCGACGAGAGAACCGTATCGAATTCTGAACGATTTGATATATCATAGCTTGCACAATGTTTTACGAGTTCTCGCTGCAACGTTACAAACAGAATTTGCTAAGTTAATAGCGGTTGAACGTGATTTACGCTTCAATTTCTGTTATTTTAAGAGTCTTATGTTAAAATATCATTATTCTGAAACGTTGCAAAGATTTTTCAACTTTCAAAATCGTAGAATCATTTTGTAATTGTCGTGGAACGCGTTTCCTGATTCACCACTTTTGAAATTAACAACTTACCAGAAATCTAAGAACGATTTGTCCTTTTACTTTTACGAAACGATAACTTCCTTCAATTTCTAGCTCTGTCTTTTTTTCAAGGAACCATAGTCAAATGTTTCATTAATTGATATTCGAAAAATCAAGGTTCTGCCGTATTTAGATTACTCTAAACGAAATTGTCGCGTTGAGGGACCGTGCGTATGGAATAAAACACGACAGCTTCCAGCGAATCGGTTTTGTGGCAGGAACCGCTGACTCAACTCTGCGTTGGGAGAGGTCTCCGAGTGTCTAGCCGAGTTCGCCCACATGAGACCCGGTTCCGTTGTGCTTAGGCGTACAATTGCACGGGAACGTGCCAGAACGATCGACGACGATTAGGCAATAGCCGCCGTTTTATAATTGTTCCCCCGGCATGCACAGATCGTGTATAACCGTCGACAAGGCCCACAGTTTCGACACACGCCGCCTCGTGTTATAACCTACGTTTCGCGCGATTAGTTCTCGCGGCAAAGCGATAAATCTCACCACAATTCTGCTCCAAGGGATTGGTTAGTCTTCAAGGGCTCCAGGAGCAACTATAAGCCTAACCTAGTCATTAGGGTTGAGTCGGTTGAGGTTAATTAGGATTTTAATTGGAGACGAGGAGAAGAAACTTCATAAGAGAGAATGATGCGTTTTATGGGGCGGTTAAGATGGAATTTGATAAGAAATGTTTCGTGTTCCTAATTTCTATGTTCTTTGCGTAACTACGATAAAGTGATACAATATCTGCTTACGCTATATTTCATCGTCCTTTCAAATCTACCTCGTCAATTCCAATCATAAACATCGTTTCCTAATGTCGCGAAAATTCTATTCGATCATAACGCATAATACTCGCATAATCAATAAAACATCAATAACAACAGTACCAACTTTCCGATATTATAATATATAGGATGTGAAGGCTAAAAACGTGACAAAGAGAGTCGTAAAGATCTTAGCTCTCGGAACAAAATTGGCGACACCATAAAACAGAGAGGGCTGATATCGTTCCTTCGTGTTTACGTTTTCTACATTCCTATACCAGTGGAGGCTAAAGTATGTACGGTTTCAGCGATGGAGGACGCGTATAAGCGTAATGCACACCAACACCAAATATATATGGGGAACGATAGGTGATATAAAGTGGTAATGTCGGGACTGTCGCGGGTAACGTGAAACATAGGCTGATTGGGCCGGTTTAGCCGCGCCTTATCGCTGCCTGTGCTTAACATACATCCACTGTGCAACACCCTATTCTCGTCGCCGTTCTTCACGTTTTTAATTCACGAGTTAAGTTCGCGTCACAAACGATGATACAGTAAGGTTGGATCGCGTTCTATTTCCCAAGTTTCCTAAACTTCGATAGCTTTAAATTTAATCTTGAACTTTGTACGGAATGATCAAACTCGAATATCGTAAGACGCTATTAGTCTTTTATGTAATAAAAAAACGAGAAAATGAAAGAACGAGAAAATAATTCGGTAAGATTATTTGAATCAGCGGAGACGTATCGTATAAGAATAAATAAAATAAGCGATGAAATAATATGCCAGAAATAAAGCGATATAGATACAGGCGCCACTGAATTAAACATTTATCAACGTTCGGTTGAATACCATGTTTTACATTAATAGAAAGTCTCATAACCAAAATCTATTATACTACAATTTTGTAGGCAGTAATTTTGTCTCGCTGGAATATCACACTGTCCATCGTGCCATGACATCGTGTATATTTACGATCAAACTCCGTTTCCTCGAACATACAGTTTACGAGACACGGTTGGTCTGGTGACCGATGTCATCGAGACATTGCCGCCACTGCTGGATTTATGGTCAGGATTCAGGATCTATTGGATGGCGTTATCGGTAGCACGGCAAATCGTGGGTTTACACGATTGTGACAGCTGACGGTATTACGTACATTTATACAGAACTGGGAGTTTTGTTTCTTCCCGTTTGAAGTTTATTTTTGATTTGTAAAATGGTCGGGTCTTGTACTAACAATATTAGTACATTGACAAGTTACAAGTTATGAGTAATAGATTTCTCGTTTTATCGGATTCTATGTACGCAGTGTAGATGCAAACTATAATAGAGATTTCAAAATCTACTTTCAAAATCTATGCTGTATAGTGAATTTCAAGAAACAAGTTTTAACTGGCCAATTTCTTAAGTATTTTGGTTACAAAAGAAAAAGCGAAGAATATCTGCGCGCGACATATTTTTGTAAATTATTATTTTGTAAAATATTAAAACAGAAGCTCGATTCTTTCTTTCATCGTATTTATTATTTATGTTAGGTTTATGAAACGAATTTGTCGGAAAACGATCGGTTCGTCGAAAGTTTCATTTTCAAATGTTTCTTCAGCAATGTTTCTCGAAACCAGATTCTTGAATGTACTTTCACATCGAGTAATTTTTCTACATACTATACCGCAGTGCAAGCATGTTATTTATTCGTGCGATAGTTTAGCGCGTTATTGTTGCTTTCCAAACGCAATCGGAAAATAACTGTCTGGAGGTAACGAAGCTGTCTGTTCAGCGATAGGCAGCACGTGGGCGTCCTTTCCATTCAATGCTTAATGTTTCACGTTCGTGCCATTAACTTTTAACGGGGTTTACTTTCTAAGATTTTCCTCGATATCGTATCCCATCTTTCCACATTAATTTTCTGTTCATTGCGTTTATCTTCTATTTAATTTCGTATGCTTGCACAATCTTTCTACTGACACATTTTCACGTCGTTGCTTCAACGCAGCAGTATAATATCAATATGAAAATATTAATTAATTTCTCGTTCGAAGTCAAATGAATGTCACGATTTGAATAAAAAATTATACTTAACTCGAAGATAGAGATCGTATTTAGATAAATAAGAAAAGAAGATACAGAATGTTGGACGAAGATTTATTGAACTCGTAGAAGCGAAACGTGACTATAAAAGTACTGGTATCGAGCTTTCCTCATTTTGATATATGTAGAAATCAATATTTAAGCGTGATATAAAACGTGTAACTAAGATAATGCTTCACCTGAACGTCTTTAATCACGATTGAGAGAACCGACGTCGAGGTCAATTATTTTCTTCAGCTAAAGAAGAGAAGAATATTTCATCGTAATTTCAATGAAATTTCAATATACCTGCAGATTGGTCTATTAACTGTTTCCCGAGGAACGTAACACGCTAACTGTAATAGTCGACTTTAAAGAAATAAACGTGCAAATATTTTATCAGCCATTGTATGTTCGAAACAGCTGTCTTCAAACGTGTTCGATCTCGTTCTGTTCGAACAAATAAAATTCTACTCGTTAGAAATGAAATTCAATCGAGGTAATCTCACTGTTTGACGATGAAACAAAACGAATCCAGTTCAAAGGCGACTACAAGCTTCGTCCGATCACGACATTATTTCAGTCTACGAAATGTCAAGGTGACCGATCGCGGGAAGACGAGTTTCTCCCTTAACCTCCTACGCGATCTATTCCAGGCATCGAGGATCGAACGTGACGAATATCGGTGGCTGGTACGCGATTTACGCCGCAGTTCGCGAGAATAACGCGGCCGGTTACACCTGGCGATAAAGCATTTGTGTGTAATTCGATTATCTGCAACGGTTATTGCATGGGGTGGTGAACAACCAATCGAGACCGGGGGCCGTCAGTGGTCCTTATCGCCGCTACTATCGATGTTTCCGACCGTATGTTCAACTCAAATATTGCGAATCGCTGGTTGCAATGCCGATAGCGCGACGTTTACCTCGAGTTGCGGCGTAAATCGCTCGAATCGCGTTCCTCTGGTAAACAAGATTCGTTGGAAACTAGGCATTACACGGTCGCGATCGTGTAACGCGAATCGAGATTACGGTTATCGTTTCCACGTAAGTCCTTGAGCTAGTAGCGAGCTGACCTCGTTCCCGAGTCGATTCGAAAAACCTTACAGTAGGGTGTATCGATGGATATGTTGAAATTCGCTGGTGGATGATGCTGAAGTTCCTGAAGCGTTTATGATTTCATCGAAGATTTCGCCTGTAGGATTCTGTTCGTGGTACATTTCCACGTATAACGCAAACGAACGTACAGAGTCATCAATTTCTTTGTTTACTTTCAACGCTTCTGAGTATCTTCGTTATCAATGTTGTCGTTAGACTTTGCTCGATCAGAGAAAAAATTTTGCAACTGAAAGGTCTACGATCGATAGGATTTGCTTCTTTCTCAGTTGTCATTTTACTCGAACGATAATGTATTATATATAGGTGCTCCATGTTATTTCTAAACTATATTTTTGTCTTTTCGAAATGACAAGTTTATTTGGAGCCTAAAAGTGAGTTATCGTTGAAATTTAAGGTGCTTTATCTAGAGGTGGAGGCAAGCAGTTAATAAAGTGGCTCTTGCAGCTGTTTGCTCTTGCTGCTAATTCAGAGTTCAGCTTCTCTTTAACATACGCGCGTCGAAAAGCCACGGTAAACAGAACTCGTTCTCTCGTGATACAGCTGTGAGCGTGACATTTCAAATTACCAAGTTCAACCAAATAGAGCTGGCAGGCTCCGGGTCTGTTTGACTCGATTCTCTTATTGCTCCAGCACGAAACATGTTGTTCTTCAAACAGTATTACTCTACAAATTCTACGGCCTCCTACATTCCTTTGGAAGAGTCCACAGAACGAATCTTATCAAGCAAACGTAAAGTAGAACTCCGCTAGCGATCATAAAAGTCGCGCTCAAGATGCAAGTTATACTTCCACTAAATATTATTGACACATACTATTTATATACTTGATTCTAGTATTCGATACATTTAAACGTCACTAATTTTCGTGTACTCCATCCTTTAAAAATGAAATATCTCAAAATTGGTAGAAAGATATTCGAACGCGAAGAAAACACGAATAAATTCTAACAATTGAATTTTCTAAAATATGACTTTCTTACTTCGTACAGATCAAATGGCGCAAAATCAAAGTTTTCCAAATATGTACGCCCAATTTACGCCTACCACTGATACCAATGCCAAATAAAGATATACGTTCTGCAGATTCTTCTCTCGTACTTTATAAATTAAAGCAAAACATCGCACATCCTCCATGATGAATCCGTTACACACCACACAAGTTAACTATTTTCGTTCGTGTCTTACACAAACGTTCACGAACCAGTTTCCACCCGTTCTCTATTCATCCTAATCTCCGTGGACAGCGGTTTCAACGCGAATCAAGCGGGACATAGAAAGGCGAGCAGCGTATGTACACGCATAGGTGAACACCGGAGGTAATTTAAAAATGAGAATTACGAGCATAGCGCCGCCCGTAACCCTCGGGCATGGAATGTCAACGGTAACTACCGTCGTACGTAGGAATAATATCGACTTCTTTACGGGTCGTTGTAACAGTACAAGGGCCCCGTGCAGTTCGTTCCCCGCCGTGAATCGTCGAGAGAATGTCGGGGCCCCGACCCGTCTTGCATATAACCTACGCACCGTGCCAGATGGAGAAAACAAATATGTAGTGTGATCGCTTAACTGTTGCTGTCTAAAGTGACTTTCGTCGGGGCACGACCGAGTCACGTGTTCAAATATTGTGTAAGGGGATTGTTCGGGGAACGGGGCCACGGGCAATCTACGAGGATGTCGGGGATGTATAATAATTCCAACGAGGTGAGTCGGGCGATTTTTTGAATCGTTTTGACGATACGCGTTCGCTTTTTTTTACTCTTATTTTATATCTATCGATATAATACAAATTCGTTGTACGAGTCTTTCGAAACTAAATCGACCAAGTAAATATTGTATTTTCGAGCTATCGCGGGGAGACGCGTTCGCGAGAAAACGCGTCAACGGGAGTCATAAATTCCCGTTACGATTGTAGTAATCGACACCACGAATAGATCGATCCCCTTATTTCGCTTAAGATAATAGGGGTGATTGTTGCAGTATAACACTGCGATTAACAGGGTTATAAAATTTATATTTCCAACATTTAATACACCACTGAGTTACACCGTTATATATGATATAAAAGGCGTAGACGAGATTTTGAGATAAGACGCTCTGATAGATGAAGACCCTCGTGTTGTAATAGAAGTAGCGATTGAACAGACTGAACAGATCAACCCTTTGCTCTCATGCAATTACGGAGGAAAGCTCGGTATGGGTGTGTTTTTTTGAGCGAAGAAGATTCGTTGCTCACACTTTTTGTTAGTTAGGTAAACCTCCGCTTTTTGCGTTTGGCCACTATCCGCTTTCTCCGTAATTCTTAAGAGTGTAATAAACCTAAGGACCTTTCTAAAAATCAGCCGAAAACACTTCTAGAAAATTAGAAAATCTTTCCGGGCAAACAGATTGACTTAAATCCTATGTGAGAACAATGAATTTAGGAGTTCAAGTTTATGGTGGGTCCTTGGGTCTATTGAGGGTCGGAAGGACGGCACGTAGACCGTTGGTGTCAAGCGGCGCGGGATGGAATGTAGATGTCTTGCGCGACATAACAAATATATTTGGTGAATTGGTTAATTTTATTACTACTCGATTTCTCGAAAGATAAATTACTTACTTTTGTAAATTACAACTGTCGAGCTTATTAGATGTATAAAGAGAGAAAACGCGTGGATAAAGTGTAAGATAGAAAATATATATTTAATAGAGAAGTGTAATAATAAGTAGGAATACAATTTGAGCTAATCCAGATCCACACGTTAGCAGTGTTACCTTATAACTGAAAAACCCCGAAGCCAACGTCGCTTGTCTATTGTTTATGGTCTGCCTTCGTGCCAGTCTTTTGCCTATACGCTGTCGATGGCTTCGGCGCTTGAGAAAACTAAAAAGACCAGATGTAGAGTTTTCGTAGAAGTGGTGACTACTTCAACAACAATAATTGATACGACATCGGTATTCGAAAATCCTTTATTTCACGATTACATGTATCCATCTAAAATTCACCACTTTAAACGAGGTAAAATTTGAATCAACTTCATAGGCAAATCCTTCGATCAAGTAGTCCTATTACGAAATCATATTTCTAAGAAATAACGACACAGAAACGATTCAACAATAATTTACCCGATAAACCATGCTACGTAAACTGTACGTTTTTTCGACGGGAATGTTCACGTAGATCTTCCACTCCGGCTAACGTTTATTCATCGAGATATTTCCTTGCTTGGTATTGTTTTAACTCCGTAGCTTGAACGTTTTGTTTACAGTTTATTAAGCCTGGTAATGGCGATTACGATCCACGTGGTAGTAAAAAAGTGCATACAAAGCAGGGATACACACTCCGTCGCGATTACTTCAGTGCGAACGATACGTGAGACTCATGAAAACATAACCTTAGCTCATTCATGGCTTACGTTGAATTCGTAGTCGAAACAGTCGAATGTCATTCATCGTGGTCACTCGATTCGAATTATGATTTTTGATCGATTGTAAACCACGCGAAGAGAAACGTTCGTAAATAGAAAATTCCACTTCGATTTAACCGAAGCGTTTTAACTCGTAACATGTAATTCTAATTTCTAATAATTTGTAATTTTAATTCTATTGTTTTCTACGTAAAACGTCCAACTTTGACCCTTCGACCGGTGTCACGACAAAAGTAATTACGCAGAGGTGCGCGACCGCATAACAATAATATCTTCGATCGAGCGATTCAACGCGAAGAATACGCCAGCCTTTGAATAATAATTTGCATGACTGCATCAGCCTTGCATTATTACCCTATCGAGTTACGTATCCTCACATAACGCAACCGACTTGAATCGTGCGGAATAGGGATTCATGGCCGGGCATTAAAATTGCAAATTACATTACGAGGGTGTTGACAGACT
Source organism: Bombus affinis (assembly GCF_024516045.1). Taxonomy (NCBI): domain Eukaryota; kingdom Metazoa; phylum Arthropoda; class Insecta; order Hymenoptera; family Apidae; genus Bombus; species Bombus affinis. The sequence goes on from NC_066347.1 coordinate 13,854,309, forward strand.
GTTCCCGCTTTTTAGTGTCCCTTTCTTCTCGTCTCGTCTCTTCCCTTTTTCGCGATAGTTTGTAGAAAACGTCTTTCGTCTTTAGATTAGATTTAGAAGATTGCCTTTAAATTATGTAACGTTTGCACATAGTCAAATACATCCTCCGATAAATGGCCGTAGCCAACGAATTCAGGAAAACGATCAAATCGTTTTAATGCTACTAATTATCCTGTTTGGAATCAAATTTACAATTCTGTTTAAATATCGCTGCTACATTATGGTAAGTAAATTCAATTGGAAAGCTAACCGGGAATTGGAACGTCGAGCTTCAAATGTAAATTCAATTTGCTGCACTGTAAATAGAAAATGCTGGAACGATTGAGAATTAACGTTTCGATTTTTCAGAATGTTATCGCGTTAGTAGGGTATTTAAAATCTGTCTACAAAAGTCCAATAACCTTTGACGTAACGCTTTCAAAATTGAAACCATTGTCCGTTTGAAAAAAGAATTGCTTTTTAAAGAAATCTGCGCATACGTATCGAATAGCCAATCGCCAACTTAATTTTTAATCATTAGAGATTATTTCAAATATCAGAAGAAAGAAAACATTGCGTCAACAAATTGGCTAAATTTCAAAATCCTTCAATTGCCAGAAGCAGGCTGATCGATCTTTATAAAAATTTCAAGGTAAGAATTATTTGGAATAATAATCTTTTTCCAAACGACGAGATCAACGATCTTATGAGACCCGTTTTAAGACCTCTTTCTCGAGAAACTTAGCGTTGCTAAACGAGATTCATGCAACGTAGCCGTCATTTTTCCTCCAATTCGAAGAAGCACGGTCTTACACGCGTAACCTGTTCACAATTTCGCACGTAGCCGGTCGGTTTCGAGCCGGAGACTTTTAGCGAGCGTCGACTAATCATCGAGCGCCGTAGTTGCGGACTTTGACAGTTGCCAGCATTGTTAGTCCGTACAGGACGATAATTACCAGGCTCGTAACAATCGCTATAGAAGCAGACATTATCGTTGCAAGCAGGAATTCTTGCTCCTCCGCTTTTCTTTCGTCTCGACGTTCTTGGCACGAACGACTCTTTCAGTTCCTCTCCTTTTTTTCCCCTATTCCTTTTGTTAGGTTTGACCGTTTTGAGCTGCCAGTTTGCGCGGTGATTCTCACCTTGGCTCATAAGTAGTTTGTTCGTGGAAAAGCAGCGAGACCAACGATCACGGAGATCGTTCCGTACGGAGCAGGAATACTGAATATTTTGCAAATACCAGGGGCAATCTGGCTAGTCGATTTATGGCCGGCGAATAATTCAAGAGTCGCTCTGACATTTCGTGATTGACTGAGTTTCAGGTGATCGTTTGGCGAAACCTTTGAGGCCGTAAAGCGGATATTCATGAGCTTCTTGCGAGCAATCGATGGGAAGATACGCTTGTTTTGCCGGCTTTTTGCCGGCGATATGCTTTCTAAGAGGCGAAAATCGCTTTCTTTATAACGATATTGCAGTTAAACTTTATTTGTTATTTAAAAATACTTTGTAACAGGATATCTTCTAAAATGTGTGCTTCCTAAAAGGCGAAAATCGCTTCCTCCGCGGCGATATTGTAGTAAAACTTCGTTCTTTTTTATCATTTAAAAATTTAATATTCGAATATCGATAATAAATAAAATTCAAAACTAAAAGCAAAAGAAAATTCCGAAAAACTGCAGAACGATTGATTTACGCTAAATTTTCGAAAATGAAAAACGTGTTCGAAATAATTCGATAAGGATACGTGTCGACGAGAAGATGTGCAAATTAAATTATAACAAAAGTAAATCAAGAAATTTGATAACCGCTAAGCGTGTTGATTAATATCGGCAAAGTGGTAGGTAGAGGTGTGCCTTGAAGCGCAATTATCAAAACAATCTGGTTCTCGTGGTTCATCTTCCGCCAGATATTTTAGACAACGCCATATGACCATATGCCAACAAATTAGCCATACGAAGAAGAGAAGAGAGAACGCAGCACGAAATAAACGAGCCAATCGGTTATTACTGGCCGTGTTAACCACTAGCGATAGATAGTTGTATATACTTTCAAGCATCTGTTGGCGATAAAACAGTACTTGATAGGCATCCATTCATTACTATCTGTTACAAGTGATAGTTGATTCCTTATAGTAAAAAGAAGAAGAAAGCGTAATGAATCGATTACTTAGTCGATTACTACAACATATAATTCGATAAGATACGTCCTATAAATTGTAATATTTGAATCCTTCGATTGACTCGGTTCGAAAAATGTTGAAGAAATTCTTATCTCGTTGATAGTAGTATTCGAATAAAATACGAGATAATCGAATTGATAATTTCTAGAACGAAGTAACTTTCTGCTTACGATGTCGTCATATTTTTTATAAGAATTATTACACAATATCGACAAATTATCATGTATATTATCAGATTATCACGATAAATAATCTTATGATACGAATATTCTTTACATTATTCTCCCTTGTTGTTTATAGATTTTCATTTTTAACATTGGCTCTGCCGTGATCCTTTCTTCGTGTCTCAATCTCGCTCTTACTTCAACAAGCAAAAAGAGTTTCAACGTTTTGGAAAAAACTTTAACATACAATCGGAATGTCATGCCAAGTCCTACAGTATTCTCTCGACATCTCGTTCGCCTTAAACATCAAGTAGCAAGCACCTCTATCTCGATGCAAACGTCGTAGCAAACAATAGAATACTAAGTTAAAGCCAGGGCAGCGTAGTAGTAAGCGTATGTAGCAAACACGAAAGCGATCTCAGTGCGAAATTCACGACTGTACATATCACTGCCTTTGAAACCCCTATGAAATCGAATTGATCCGATTGCGGAACAAGATGCAGCCTCCAAACACATACGTACTTCCGTCTTACGACGCTGAAGAACACTGGAACCGTGGAATTCGACTTTGCGAGTGCGGATAGTCGTTCGTGTAACGATCGATCGTGATCGTAAATCAGACGCGAGGCAACGTTACGGTTTGCCAGCATTCCAGATCCGTTTGGGGTGTGCGATTGGCAGAAGTGTCGCGTGAAACGAGGTCGATCCGCAGGATTCGATAAATTATCGCCGTCCGAGGAGAACACTGCGCGAAACTGCGCGGATAATTTACGGATTATTGTGAGAGCTGTGAATCAAGGGAGCCGAATGGACCGGTCAATGGATTTCGTAAAACATTCAATCTTCCCAAATATGTATAAAAGTACATATGCATCATTCTGATAGTTTTAGAAGATCTACGTTTTTCTAAGTTTTAGATACGTGGAATATTGCGAAAGTCTGTTTATCGAAAGTCATGTTTCTGACGAGGTTACAGGAATGAGGAAAATTGCTGAGGAAAAAGTGATCAAAATACATCGATTTTTAAAATTGTTGAAAAATGTTAATATATATGTGTGAATATTTTTGGTAGTTTTGTCAAGATGGGACAATTTCGGAGAGAGTTATTTTTGGCAAGTTAAATCCTATAACATTTTAATTTTGCATCAGTTCTAGATGCGACTTTCAAATCTCAGAATAGAAGTATTTTTATACTTGGTACTGATATTCAATTTAAAAACGTCTTATCATATCATAGTATATAGTAATAGTACTACTATTTACCACAGTGCCATTTTTATTTTCCTTATCAATTATCGTCTTTTATCGGTTTGCTAGCGAACATACTCGTGTTTAACTTGTTGATATTCTCGATAATCAATAGTCTCTAAACGCGACTACAAAACTGCGCATATACTTGTTTTTTCTCGAAATAATGCGAAAAATGACAATAACGCAATTTTTTTTCAGGTTGTTGGAAAAAAATTTATAAAGTTTGTAATTCTAGACATCGATACGACAACGAAAGCTCATGTACAAAAATGTCGTTCAAGACTTATTTTTCAAGTTATACATTTTTTTATCTATTACATCCTGTTTTTTCTTTTTACGATGTAAAAATATACTTCTCTAGAATAATTTCCTACATAACAACAAACAAGTGAAGATAATAAAAAGGAAGATGTACACTCACCGGTATCTGTTGCGTCGTTCATCTTCGTTCTCTTCAAAATTTCCTCGTTGGTGTTTGGTAGATTCATGCAATTCAATTCGCGGCCTTACGAAAAAGGACAGGCTGGCTTTCCTTTCTTCTGATCGTGACAGTGTCCTCGAGGATAAATTGCGCGTTGGTCGCGTATGGATAGACAATAGGGCCAGAGGCGTGGAACGTGTGTCGCGAGTAAAACGCCTGAAAATTGCTCCCTCAGGGTGACATTAGACTCGGGCTGCCACGAATGCGCGAGACAGGGCACGTCGTTTAACGTGTAATTTGTTTAGCCGATCGAGGACAACCAGACCTCGGAGCAACGGTTCTGGAATTACGTCGTCCGCTTGTAAGAAACTTGTAATCTCAAATTTATATTTATTTACATTTACTCTATTATAAGATAATTTATACGCTTCAAAGAAATTAACACGTAGGATAGGTGTCTTTAACTTTCCCCCAAATGCCAAATTTACCCTTTCAGCTCTGAAAAATTCTTCGCTTTATAGAGATGGAAATGATTTTCGACAAAAATGAATAAAGTTGTAAAATACCTGTAAACGCTGAGACTCGTAACAGTATCTTTTGATAGTATCGAATCTCACTGTCACGATCAGAATCATCTGGCGGACCTGAAACAAGCTTCAAGTATAGTACGTTCTAAAACAAATCGCTTCTCACGAACCGTATCCTTAAAACGAAATCAGCGGGTCAATTACGCGCGAGCCATAAAAGCGTACCTTATCGAGTTCGTTTACACCGAAAAAGGAAATCGCGTTAGCAACAATACCCTGCAATCACCTGATTCCGCCCGTGAGATTGCACCGTTAAAAGATTAATTCTGAAAATTGCCACTTTCCGACCGATCTTGTACATTCCCGATCACCGTTATCAAAACGAAACTCGCGTCCATGAACCGGATAAGGGGTTGCTTTCGAACAAATACCAACTTGCTGGCGAATCATAAACGAACACAAACATAAGAATTCTGCGGTCTCGAGTGTATCCAAGAAGATCGTCGAAGTATCGAGAATATTTGGAAGCGCGGAATCGTTGCGATTGGCCCGAGATCAATGATTAAAATGAAAATCCCAAGGGGTACACGCTCGTTCAGCCTCCTTTGGTCCTTTCGAACGCGGTTTCGAACGCGAGGCCGCGGCATCTGCCGGTTCTTCAGGATAATTATTTACGGCAGATAGGATCTCGACTGGGGTTCCGCGGCGGGAAACAAAAGAATCCAACGTAGGGAAGGATAGAAGCGAAGAGAGGTTGGGGAAGGAGAGAATTCCGAGGACAGGGTACGCGTTGCGCCGCGTTTCACGTTTCCCCGTGGACGACAGCCGACCACGGACTCTTTGGATTTTGCTTCGGCCAGAGGGTTCTGGCTAAGGATCCTGAGAACCTAGTCGTTCGGCAGACGCACTTTTTTCCCTCGATACGGTTTACAGATATGAGACAATAGCCTGGAATCCTCTCTATGACGGCGCTGCTCGAACCAGACGGCGACTTTTATGGCTCGCGCCGATCGTTATTCTTCGGTCTCTGATAATACGTTATACGCGAGGATATTATGGTTGAAATATATGTACTCGAGATCAGGTTGACGCGAATATTTGCACAACGAACGCCAACAGAACGTCCGTTCGTGCAATATTACTATACCACGATCTAATGAAATATTAGCCTGGGAATTAAGCGTACCATCGTTTCAGTGGGAGGAATGCCGCGCATGCGATCGCAATTAATGAAGAATTATTCCTCGAGGAGGCACGTAGACGCGTGCTTTTATACCAGTACCGGTATAAAAGCCGGTCCACGCATCGGGCACGGGTTGTAAAACCGTCCGAGCGTCCGGGGTATAAGCTCGCGGATAAATACTCCGTAGCAGCCAGACGCTGTAAACAATGTTGCTACAAACGAGCTTGATAATTGAGGCGGCTCTTCCTTGCATACCTAGTCTACACGTGTACCGTTCAACCGCATCGTAATTCCTCGACTAACCTATGAGGCGTTCCCAACGCTCTCGGTGCCCTCGAATATTAGCCAGCCTCTTTGTAAAACGCATTTACGCGAATCATGCCAGTCACCGATGATTTAGGCATGTCGTCAAACAGTACATGATATATTTGCCGTCTCGGATTCCTCTTGCGAAATTTAGACATTCGTTGTTGTTGAAAGGCTAGTTCCATACGAAGATACACGTCGTACGTACGACGGATATTTTTCTATATTGGATCATAAAAAGGCCGCTTATAATCTACGACTTTGATTTAACTCGTCCCTGTCCGCTACTATTATTACGTAATAAATTACTATGCAAGAGAGACCTAGTCACGTACATCTCTGTATAGAACTAGCCTAAGTTTCATTGCGGTTGTACGGTTTGGTCGATTCTCAGACCTTGTAACCTTGTATTTTTTATTTTAAGCAGATAAACCTTGTCACTTATCTTCTCAATATCTTCGTAGCTGCAAAATAGTCTTGTTTATAAGATATAAGAGAAAGAGATAGAAACAAGCGAAAAACAGAGAGAAGCTTAAAAACTAAGAAAGCTGTCTATATCTTACGACAATTACCTCAAGGTAGAACGACGTATAAAGCTATCGGTAACAAGATCGGGTTCGTTTCTTGAAATCGAGTTGGTCGAACCATCGCGACGCCTCTAGGCGTGATAAGCGATGCACTTTTATCGGCGAAGGAACGCTAGCCTATCGCGGAAAGAGTGTCGACATGCAAAGTGAGAGTGCTCTTATTCCGGAATATCCAGTATTTCCAGTATAGCGGTTGGCGCCGCTCCATCGATTATAAATTCCAAACGTGGCGGCGCGATTATATAAACCCCTCGATCGCTTAATTACCCTAATGTCCTGCAGCTTAACGGGTAACGAAAGGTTTCCAGTTGCGACAACGCAAAGCAAAAAGTTGTACCGTTTCGACGCGATACGGCCACTACCAATTGTGCTTTGGAAATCGTGCGTAGATTCTTAATAAAAATCTTTTAATGAGATTCGAGGAATAATTTATCAAGGAAAAGTAAATCAACGTTATTTGCAATAGGATAGACAGTAATTAGGATTTTAATGATCCAAATGCTAGGAGCGGTATTTGTTTTAAAGTCGTCAACTCTTTACGACACACGCAGCTTACTAATACTTAGCGTTAGTAACGAGTTGGTATAATAGTTACGATAAAGATGCGTAATGAATACCTAATATAGTAATTGTAATGCAGTAATAACATGGTATAGGGAGATGTATTAGATAAGACCGAGGAAGAATCTAATAATATAGAGAAATTGCTTGTCTTGTTTCGATTACATTTGAAATTTATATATATTAGTAGGAAATCCACTAAGCAATATTCGTTGAATCAAACCAATCTGTTGCATGTATATATCCGTGTGTTTATTTTTATAAATGCAAGCGATTAATATCGATTCTATTATGGAACTCTTTTATCGTATAAAATAATCGAGAAAACAAATTGCTAAGCATCTACGGAATTAAAAGAGTGTTGTCAATCGCTTACGAAATTTTCTGATGATTAACTCATTCTCTTCCCGAATATTTAAAAAATACTTCCACTTTTAATCTATACAAAATTTCTTAATTAACATTCCTAAGAAGATTCATCACAAGGTAACTGATCGATCGACAGAAGTTTATGGAGAAATCTGACAATTTAAAGAATTTTTAAAGATTTCTCTCGAAAGTGACACGAGTATATACAAACGGAAATCGGTTTGATCACGTAAAACTGTCCACCAGGCGAGAGTTACGTTGTAGAGTCGCGGAGGCGTCGACAGCAGAACGTTTCAAAGCCGGGAGCATGGTCGAAAAGTCGAATCCGTGTCCAGGACAAAGGAGTGCGGCGGCTAACGCGCGGAGAGGGAGAGGTCCTGGGGCTCTCAGCGTGTGGCGTTGTATCCTTTGGTTGTAAAACAACTTGTAAAACGTGCGGTCGAGATGCGTTCTGTCAGCTCCGGTTCCGAGGCGAGGCTATCTACGTGGCGAATCTATAGAGGACCCGATGAAAACAAAACAAATCTCCCTACTAATCCCAATTATGGCGTAATACTTTGCGCAAATTGCGTGACAACGAGGATTTGCATGAATTATCGTCGAAAGATCGTCGAACAAAGGTTTTATGTTATTCCGAAACAAAGTGTACGTAATTTTTAAAAAATCTTCAAAAAATTACTCACGATACTTTACATTAGCCTCGTCGAATTTTTTAAAAGCTTAAGAAGGCAACGAATGTTCGAGAGTCTTGTAAATTATAACGCTAAACACGCGGAACAATTTTCTACGATTAAGAGTAGACGAGAAGAAGAAGAGGAAGAATCATCCGCTCGGATGAACTTCCTATGGTATTAGCAATCATCCTCGAACGTATCGATCAATCTTCGCACTTGTAGATAACCATCCTTCGAGCAAAATCACGAACGTGCTATTAAAATTATACAAACTCATTTTTCAAGCAATTCTTCCGTTGCCAGAGGCAATCTTTCGCTTTGAGCGGTGTTCGGTTAAATGTGAACGGTTTTTGCAACGCACTACAAAATTGCCGGGAGAAAAATAAATTAAGTGCAGACGCATGTCGCGCCTGACGGTGGACAGTTTTCCATTTACATAAATGCTGGCCGCGGCTTATTTTAACGCGAACGCGCTTTATAACCGAGCATGCAAATTGATTTACAGAGTCGTAGTTTCGAGGAAACGTTGATTTTAACCGGAGTTAACCGTGCAACTGTCGACTGGCCGCGCTTGTAGAATCAGTCGTTACGTTGATTTAGATAGCATTGTACGGTTCACCTTTAAAGTCTACCGATCGTGAATTCTACTTGTCCGCGGTAAATGCAACTTGGAACGATCGAGCAGTTTGCAAAAGAGATTGAAAAATTCGATTGAATAGATGATAGAATTTTGGTACGTATTTTATCGTTGTTCGTAAAAATTCTGTATTTCGTTTACTCGTCTGAAGAAACAATTTTGATTAATTTTCTAATAAATAGAGAATCGTAATTAGCGGTACAATTAGAGGAAAAGTATGATTCTATAGGATAAAATACGATATAAAAGAAGGATCATATTTAATATCTTCGACTTATTTTATCCTACGGAATCACTCCTCTTTACGGTTGTGATAATAAGTTACAAGATACTTTCTAGCCCTCTGATAAAAATAAAAGTAAAAAAAGACGAAAAACGCAGAAGCCTCGTTCCCCGAAACAAAACGCTCGACAAATTATCATCACTCCGGATCTTCAGCCACCTCTCTAGAAATCCGGAATACCTGCGCAAGGAAAGAAGAAACGCCATCAACTATAACTTCACGAAGGAGAAGAAAAACGACACCCCTTCCGCTTCTCTGCTATTCCTGGCCGATAGGGTCAAGATAATTCGTTAAAATGAAATCGCGTCAATCTGAGCCTGACACGTGTATCCCTCTGTTAATCTACCCTCCCGATCTAAGTCCCCATTGCACAGGCAAACGAACTACTCCGTTGCCTCGTGGACTCGTTCTGGGCATTATACACGCAGCGAGGTACATTCGAACGAACCGTTCCACGAAACGCGCGACGACCACCGGGCCGTTTTGTTTTTAAGCGGTGAGGTTTTCGGGCCCGCTAACGAACAACCGATGCTTATCTGCCTGAGGCTTGGTGCATTACCGTCCTTCCTTGAGGTCAGTCCCTGGGTCCGGTCGAGCTGGACGCGTGAACTTACCTGAAACAAAAAGAAACGGGCGAATTTAGTCGACGAATGATCGCGAATACCTGTGGCCTAATTTAATTGCTTGTTAGCAAGCTCGTTTCGGGCAGCTCGCCCTCTCGAATACGAGAGATAATCCAACGGGGCTGCTGTTGCGTATTTCAGGGTGAAGAAGAGGTTTTACTGGCGCGTCAAATGCCGATCGAACGAGGTGCTGGTAGGGGGTGAAAATGGAATGCAGTCGGATTATATGAATTCTTTGAAATTTTCTTTTGTTTTCAATATTGGAAATTATCGACGTTAATAATGATGGGGTTAATACGAAAAATATTGTTCGAATATCAGGGAAGTAGACGATAAAACTCATCGATGGTGAAATAATTTGGACAATAATTTATTTCTTTATTTCTGTCGGAACTATCTTCGTTTCTAGCCTTACATACAAGATATACATATTTTCAATATTGATAGAAAAGGAATATCTACAAATGTATTACATATGAGGTTTCATTTTTCGTACTATACCGTGAAAGGGTTAGTTTTTAAATAATAATGTCACACGAGGCTCTATAATAATTTAACTTTGTAGAGAAACACAAAGACAAATTAATTAGAGACGCTTGAACAGGATTCAAAGAGTCGCAATAGTACAATAGGTCTGGTAAATGACTCGAAGAAACGTGAGTACATTGAACACATCTTTAGCAGGTTACGGACGACATAAAGTTCAAAGATGTCGTTCTATCTGCAGAATCTCCTGGCATCGAGGTTTCTATTCTCAGGTTTTCTAGGTATCACAGGTGTTAGCATTTAATTATATTTGTTCGATCGCAGTGTCATTGAAAGCTATAGACACGTAGCATCTGCGTTAAAATTCTACCTCGTTAGAAGCACGTCAGAATGTATTAAGAGTACGATTGACCTCAGATTGTTCTCTATCGATCAATGGCCCATTCTCTCAGGTGTCTACAGATATTAACATATATATTAACCATTCATTTATCTGCCCACAAACTTTGGTTACATTAAATTTCGTCCCACCCATCGAGACGAACGTAATCATCCCCTCGGATTAGCGAAATAATTTATTGCACTTTCTCTGTACCCTGCCACCTACACTGTTTCTCTCTTGATCGAGGAAATCGTAGAACCGTGTAAGTACGCAAATCGCATTCCTTTCAGTATTTATCGTGTACAATCGTGATGTGTTCCCAGAGAAATATTTGAAGAACACAGAGAAAAGACACGACTTTTTAATTGTCGTACGAAAGCTACATGAGAAAAGCAAGTTAAAGAAGGATATCGTTTGGAAAAAATTCGAAGAAATAGAAATTATGCTGAAAAATATTTATTTCATTTGCTTTAAAAAATATTCTATACTATTGTATATACAAGTATTATATATCAGATGTGCTGTTAGCTTTTTCACAGTACTTCATAAATTTATCATCCACTTGACAAAAGTTCTCTACTTCTGGGGCGAATAGATCGTTTCTCTTTTTAACAATGTTATATCAAACCACATTTTCCATTGTTAAATAAAATCAAAATCAAGAAATGAACAAGATCGTACTTAACATATTTTCCATGTGAATGCGTGTGCATTACGAATGAGAAAATGGACGAAAACTCGTATTCTTTTCTTCGTTTGATCCGTTTATTTCATTCGATCATACCAATGAATGATCGCTGTGTGATATTCATACGCTTAATGATTTAATATTATCGATAAAAATAATATCGGGACGGGTAAATAATTGCCTTAAGGTTGATATTTCGTGTACTGGCCATAAAATTTAAGACGGCACACGGTGATAAATCTTTGCTGTTAAGTATACGGAGTGCAGCCTGTCCGACAGCTTCTCTCGGTTGCAATATTTTATTCAAATTTTAAGTTATTACTCGCAAGAAAGCCATACGCGCGTTATATTTCCCGGTGCTCTCCAGCGGATCATCGTCGTCTCGTTTTCGTGCGTTCGATATTGAAAAATACACCATGCTGCGTGCTGTGAACAGCGTCGACGAAATCCGGAGACAAGTATCGATATTGCAAATATCAAATTTATAAAAATAACGAAGGAAAAAACTCACGAAAACACGAACCTTTCCAACAACCCAATAAAGTTAAATCTCTCCGGAAAGCTAAGAGCCGAAAAATCTTTAATGACTGATTTACAACGTGGAACGAAAATCCTTCTTAACGTCGGAGGGATTATACGTGGTTGAAAAAAATTCAAGGATCCTCGAGTGAACGAGTTCGAGTAGAGGACAACGCTCGATTCGCAGCCAGACTCATCCTTGGGCCGAAGGATCGTATTTCTAAGAGTTTAAAGCGAGTTTAGAAGCGCTTGTAGAATGCTATAGTCTGGACGTTAACGGTAACCAGCGATCGTAAGGACCTCCCGGCATGGTAGTAGGATTTTATCGAGCGACCATAAGCAAAAGATTTCGAGCCGACTCATTTCGGTAAGTGCGTCCTTCCACGGCCTTGCAATCTACTTCTGCTAATGGAACCTGAATCTTGACTACGCACTTTGCCATACCATCCTCTTCAGAACGTTCGTAATGCTACGCGTACCGGTCTCGCAACAAAGTAGAAATCATTGGCTCAATTGCGAAATCAAACTGATATCGTCTAATTGTAAGAGAGAATAAAAGATGGAATTCGATATTGGATTTTAGGAAGATTTTCTTGGTCTATGCTCGTTACTATAGCGTAATATTCGCGATTTACGTTGAACTGTTTGTCCAGTCTCTTATCTCTGTGATAACTACCTTCGGCAAGAATTTTTCTCCCTTCGAAAAACTGATACAAGAAAAGATATAAAGAAACATTGTATCTCTCGTGTACACGATGACATTATTGTAAACATTAACATCGCGCTCGCGTTCAGTGTGCCACATTTTGCTCTTCTCGCGTCCAAATTACGTCGTTCTCTCGCGCAATAACGCGCAAGAACGTTCGCGAATTACAGCGCTAAAGACAGTCAATGTCCCCCGATTAATTAACGCTGGAGGATTATTTTGGAATCGAGTTAGGATAATGCAAAGCGTCGTTGGTATAAATGAGTTTACGAGCGCATCGGTGTTTCGCTGAATCTGTGAACGGTACCGCGATAGCGAGTGAAAGGAAGTGGATATTTTCAGCATACCGGGGCCGTTGGAACATTTAGAAATTCGAGATCGGCCGAGAAAAAAAATGTTTAGCAAGATATTACACTGCGAATATTACCTGGAACGTTAATACCGCGATATAAAGATATCTGCTATAACAGAGATGAGAAGTTTTCAGAAAGTTTATTGCCCGTGCAGTAGAACGTTTCGTAACGCTTCCATTGCCGACGTAGCAACGTATATATATCCATATGTACTTAATTTTAAGAAAATATCCCTATATACGATGTACGACTAAACGTTCTACGTATCTGGTGAATGCTTTAACTATCGAATCGACTCGATTCGACCTTCGTAATTCGTTCGAACTAATTGAAAGTACGTGGTAACAGAACCGATAGTCAAATGTTATAGGAACGGAATGGAATCGAACCGGAGGTATTTGATTTTAATTAAGAGATTATTTCAGCCAGTGTACTCGGAGGTGGAAAAATCGATCGCATCGTCGAACCGTAAATGTTTCTTAACGAACTGCCGAAAGACTATTCCAAGACCAGCGGACCAGTAGAAATACAGCTTTTGTCGAAGCTTCCCTATCGAAAACGCGCAGAGAACAACCATTAATCGTCTGAACACTCACTACCTATCTACTGTCGCTCTCGTAAAAAACATCGCTTTTCTTTCCCTTTCTCTCTGGCTGTTCGCTCGCCCTTCTCCTTTGTCCTCCGCATCTCCTTCGTTCTCCCCAGCAAAGTGCATCGAGGCTCGAGATCGAGACGCGGAGTTATAATTGCCTACTCGGCGAGTCCAACATTCCACGTGCGTTAAAGTTATCGCGGTTGAATCGCCGCGTACGCCATAATGCTCCTTCTTCTTCTTCTTCTTCTTCTCCTACCTCCCCCACCTCCTATGGATCTTCCTCTTCGTCTTCTTCTTCTTCTTCTGTTCTACCCTGCAGCCGTTTCGCGATGGTCCTCTTTTTAAGACGACGTTGCCTGAATCTCTGGCACCGACGAAAAGAAGCTGGCGATATCAGGGAAGATCTGGTCGAACGATCTATCGCGCGTTATTCCCGGAGGAACTCGATATATCCGAAACACCCCGGTATTATCCCTCGCGCTGCGTCCTGCACAGGTTGTGATGTAAGGCGTGTAGCATCGATAAGAAAGGCGCCTACTTAATTTCAGAATTATCGCACGGTCTCTCGGTGCATCCTTCTTCACGCGGACATAATTTGAGGCTCGAACGTTACTTTGTAACAGCCAGATTCTTCTTAATTCGCGGGTACCGAGAGATAACGCGTTTTAATATTACCTTTTAAAATGTAATGCTTGGGAATACCGAACGATATCTCTTAAGTTCATTATCAGCCTTTTCTTGGCTACGATTATTCAAATGAAATTGCATCTCTTTGGTTAAACCTTGTTAGGACTACGTTCCTACGAATTTTACTTTAAAGCATTGTCTCTCAACGATTAGAATCGAAGCCACTCTGAAAATTTCTCGCAACGTTTAAAAAATTAATATAACGAAACCGAAGAAAGAATTATCGAAAGATGAATTTTATTTCTAGCACTGATGTTCATATTTTGACGCTATTCTTTTGTGCGAACTATTGAGATAGCGGTAACAGAAAAATTATTGTATGTAAATTAGATCGGAAATAGAAGAAGAATGACTTATTTTAAAGAAACACCGTAATAAATAAAATTCAGGTATAAGTATGTTTGTTTCTCTGGACAAGCGTATCGATTTGAGCACCCACGACGATGGACGAGGATCGTCGAAAGGCCAACCGGGCTCGCCTCTAATTAGAATAATTAACGAAGCTGCTGGTCGTGGATGATCGTTCCGCGTCCATTACCCTCGGTCGTAGCCCGTTCTATCGTCGGTATTTTCATAAGCGAGCACTCGACCTTGCTGGAATCCGACCATGGTCGCCGAAAAATCGCTTTAAAAGGATTCTTCGGCCGGTTCAGCTGTGGCGGATAAATAAACAGCGCGAAAAAAGGCGAAAAGGAAGGTCGGAAAGGGAATCGGTGTCGAGCAGCGAGCAGTGCCGCATTCTGGCATCGTGTCGCATGCAAATATCCTCCGAGAACTGTTCGTTCCAGGTGGCACGCACACCGATTGCCTTTCCTTTCCGCCTTCATTCTCCTGTCCTTCTCGATACGATGTTCCAAAAGGGTTGTAGGTTAAAATATTAACAGATGTGCTGAGTTTCCTCAACGATAGAAATTAGCGCGCGTATCCATCGATCTTATCTTTTTAGACGAATTAATCGTTTATCGAACATTTTATGAACATTTTATCGAAGTTATACGATTGACAGTATCCGAACGATGCGGTCAACCTGATGTTTCGTTCTGTGAAATTAATCTTGCAGGATAATGACTATTAATGGAATCATGATCTGCTGCAATAACGTGATGTGCAATAATGTAGTGTGACTGTAATTTTAAGTGTATTTTGGCCAGATTTTTATATATCATTGACAATATTACTAGTAGAGTGATTTTCGTTAAATGGTATATCATAAGAATGATATGGAATTATAATAATTTTGTGGTGTCTTGTTAAAATTATATAACAAACAATTTTGTTATTACGCTAATATGGTGAACCTTAATATTTACATGTACATGATTTGGATGTAGAGCTTCAGAAAAATTGACATTAACAGAATCACAATATTAATATAACGTTATTCCAGCTTCCTCGGAATGAAAGACAAAAGCTGTAAATTTACGTGCCATGCAACGAGACATGCATTCACGCTGCACAGCTGACACGATAGAACGACAATTTAAATTTCGTCCGCTGTATGCATAAGCAGAGTTCAGCCAAACGATCGCCTGGATCATCAACGTAAAAATCCTCTTCATTAGGCGGCTTTCCCTTCCCGACAAATATCAAATCCAAATCGATCGCGTGTAAATTATCCTACTTTGCTTTCCTATTTTCCTCGAAAACATTCCTCGGGAACAATTCATTCCATCGTTAAACTATCACCGATACTTTCACGCGTTTTCTCAATAACGATCGATTTTGTAAAACATAATGAGAGCCATTAAACTAAACAACAGCTATAAAATTCAGCTCTCGCGTGGATAAAAAGAAGCAAGAGCGTGGTGTTTTGAAAAGTCATAAGTGCGATCGTCATAAAGAAAGTATCAATCGTAAAGGTATAAATGGACAAAATCGAAAGCGCCTGTCGTTCGAACGCGTTGAAGTAACTGCTTCGACAAAAAATCTACACCTTTTGTTTTGCATGTCCGTGACCTGGACACCGCTGTTACGAAGAGAATAGAATTTACTGAAAGAATTCAAAGTAAGGATCGGTCCGTGTTATTGTGTTCTTGAATATAGGTTTGTTTTTATGGATATTGGGTTACAAGGTCTAGAAACAAAAGAGCTATAAGTAGATTTCTATTGTTGTTTTTTATAGCCTTCAGCTAGAGCTACACACCAAGATCAACTTTTTGGTAATGTCCTTTGCTGTAAATATTTGAACGTGTTTCCTATCATACTTCCTATTGTATTGTACCATAACACTGAGAAAGCAAGAATCCGGATCAGCATACGCTATACCTGTATTTATACTCATACCTATACTTATTTCAATATATTTTTCAATTACAAATGCCTGCACTCGTTGCTCTATCAGTCAACCTCAACAGAACGCATCCGTGATACCAGTTGCGATTACTATACCGAGTCTCGTGTATAACGACCACGATGTTAAGAAACATAACGCAATACCATCGGACGACTGAGAAATGGTTATAAATAAAATACTGCGTCGACGCAACACGTTGGCCCTTAATAGTGAGATAATAATTCCTCGTGGCGAGCATCGGCTAGGTATGATATCGCGTGACTCAGCCATTGTTCTGAAAAGTAAGTGCGGATTACGGATCGTCCTGACCTGCCATCACCGGCCAGCCACTGCTGACCTTCGAGTATCGACCGGTACGCATAGACCGCATGCCGTACGAGAGAAAAATGCATCTCTCAAAAGCAATGCGCCCCGTGATTAGCTCTTTTGTCGATATCCTTTAAACCTTGCAATCGATCCGCCAGTTAGATAATAAAGCATCGTCGGATCGATGACTCGGTCGAATTCGTTAATTAAAATTCCTGCCCAACACCATTAAAAATCCTTGCCTCGAGGTATACGGTGTAAGATAAGTATTATCCTGTTTGGTTACACGAAGTGTTCTATCTAGCGTTATTTCGTTTTTCAAGATACGAGATGTTCAGAAGTCACATCGATTAGCTTCGTAAATTGAAACGTCGGAAAAAGTAACGTGATATATCAAAAATATTTGTTTAAACGCGTCTTGGAACTACAAATTCTTATTTGTGTAATTTTATCGACTCGATAAGTTGAATTTTATTATTACGAACATTATTTAATCGATATTTGAAACGCACGGTGTACAAAAATTATTGCGAATCTTTAACAACGTCCTCTTTATATTTGTCAAACAACATTGTTCGAGCTATCGATATCTCGTTGGTGTCTGGAAATAGATCGTGCACAAATTAAAGTCTCGCAGTGCAATTTTCCCGGCACAATCAGCTTAACCTTATCAAATGGTAATACGACCACGCGAAAGATTAAGCGCGCGTTTATGTATCCCCATAGGAGATCGTAGCGCGCGCAGCGGTAGTGGAGCAACAGCAGCTCGCGAGCTTCTCTTTCGACTGCAACAACAATGGTCATGGATCACCCGGTATAGCAGCTGCGGCTCGCGAACGTCTCCAACAGCCTTGGGGCCGCGGTTATGATGTTCTTGTTATTAATTTGTTTTGCGCGCTACCCGCAACACGTCGTGCGGAAACCAGTTTCTCAAGACGTATAGGATTACCAAGCGGCACGACCTGAAGAACCCACCGACAGCTTTCGGACGAATAATGCTACCACGACGAAAGCTCGTCGCTCTTAAAACTATCTCGGAAAGTTTGCGCGCTTATCCATCTTGATCTCGAAACCAGTTTCGAATTTTCGACCGCGGGATTTTCGTATATCCTTTGGGAATACTCCCCGATCCAGCCGAATAAAAATAAAAGACTGGCCGCTTATGAATTATAGAAATATTAGCATTCCTTGCGTAACGGCTAGTCGTGGAGATTGCCAGAGAAAAAAGGCGATATAGCGTGGCTAATAATTTTATAAAGTGCTTGTCAGACACGTAAAAATATTTCCAAAGCTTTTATAGCCACAGTTTTGCTCCGTGGTATGCACGTTAAAATGCTTGACAAAAAATCCATTATAAGATTGTGGATTTCTATGGGTTTACGTGAAATTCGGAGGTGCAGAAATGCGCAGAGTGCGCGAGTAATGTGCGAGATAAGTTCTTTCTTAGAATGGAACGATGGAAAAAAAAAAAGAAAAGAAATGAATAAGAAAAGAGCAGAGAGATGGCGTTAATTCGACGAACGAATTTCTCATAATGACGGCGAAATCGTCGAGCGAACCTCCTTGATACGACCAGAACCAATCGTTGAATAGAAATTTCCAAGGAAAAAGAAATAGTTCGGACGAATAGCGTATTTTAACACGGACGATTTCTGAGTAAAGATTTTTTAACGACGTTTTCTACGTGGCGTGTGACGAGTACAGATGCGTCGTTTCGACGCGGTTCTTATTTAAAACGGAATATAGAGCGTGTTGAGAGAAGGACGGAGAGAGAAACGAGGTCCGAAAGAAATAGCTGTCAGCTTTGTCAGTCGGCCACTACCGTTATCTCTTTGGTTTACCTGTTCGTACCTAGCTGTACACACAATGTGCCGCCGTAAAAGAACAGAGAAAGGAGAGAGAGAGAGAGGAAGGAAATTATTTAGACTTAAGGTAATACGGGGGACAACGGGAGATGTTAGAAAGTCTGTCATGGATCGAGGTTGAAGTTTTGACGCGGCGAGCGTGTGCTTTGATTCCTTTCGAAAGAGGAAGAAGAAACGTTGTTGGTTGTTATGTAAAACGTAGCGTAACTGCCGTTTAATAGAATGCACGTCGAATCCGATTATATGCCATGCTTTTTGTAATGGAACACACACTATACGAGGAATGTTGCTCGAAGAAAAGATTTTGTAACGAGGAAGAACATGCCTTTGTAGGCTTCATTCAGTTTTTATCATTCTAAACAAAAACTAATTGTAAGGATCGTTTTAGTACTATTTTAAAATTTTACGGCGTACTTAAAAGCAAAAATGTTGCGTGACTGACACGTATGAAGATTACTGGAGAAAGATACGACAAGCTCAACTTTGTTTTCTCATTTTCCTCCTATTTACATATATCCAAAGTGTAATACCGTATAATGTTATTTCGCTTATTAAATAATAACATTATAATATAATATTAATATGCTAAATATTCCTTGGAATATTTTACATACGTTTGAATGAATCGCGCTATTCGCGCAATTCTACGTCTTTAAAATTCCCGCGAATGCATAAAACCCTGCAGTCTAGTAATTACCAAGTTCCTTAAAAACACCATGTGCCTTGACTACTTTCACATTAACGCGAACTTCGATTGAATTTTGATCGGTGAAACAGCCGCTTTACGACTTAGCGTGGCGAGAGTTGCAGAGGAACGAGTACCGAAAACGGTACCAGTACGTTTCGAGTCGTGTTAGCCGGTAAACGATGAAAGTTTCGTGGCAAGAAGCCGCTTCTGGCCGAGTGCCAGTACTTGCGTCAAGAAACGCGCTCACTTGGAGGTCACTGATCGGCCGAATCGCGTCTCGATCTTCTAGTCGGCCACGGGGGATCAGGGGGGCTAAAGGAGAGCTCTCTACGAGGCGATTATAAGGAACAGGGAGCGCCACCCTGATCGCAAAAACCCTAAATGGTTTAAAGACTACAAATTCAGGCCGTGATACACGAGGAAGGGTCGGTCTTGAGCCATTATTTATGAATTTGGTGCGCCGAAAAAGGCTGCCCGGAGCAGATCTCTGGCCCGGGAACGGGCAACACAGTCGAGATACGAGAAGCCGAGAGAGGCGCTCTACGGATTTCAAATCGATCCGCAAACCGGATAAAATATTTTATGGAGAACGTGCTTTAATGGCCCTTACGACGAAGCAGGCCCTCCGCGACCACATTGATTTGTGGTTACGGAGGACGACAGACCTTATCGATTGGCCCCGTGTCCCTCGTCAGCCGATCCGTTTCCAGAGAGATTGCGATATCGCGAGAGCCACTCTGCAACGTTGAGAAACTTGGAAATTTCGGGATTTCAGTCGCTCCGAGCGAATCGTGGTATCGGACGAGAGTATACAAAGACCTTGGTTTTACCCTGCCAGCGCTCAGATGTCCGACGAAGCGTATTTATTACACGATGTTCGCTTATTACGACGAAGCATGCGACGAGTCGAATAACTTTTCATTTTTTCTACCGATTTATCATCGGTATCATGTCGAAGTTGTTTGAAGAGTAAAACGCAAAAGCTTCCAAGTTACATATTTACATCGTTACAAGTTACATCGAACAATTAGGTATTGTTTTACTAAGATCGAGGCTATTCTCGACCCGTTTACTTCCCTGGCGAAACGCGTTAAATATTTACAGTAACAGCGTCGAAGAAAATGGAGACTTAACCGGAAGCCAATCTCTGGCCATTTCGATATCACTTTGTCCATGACAATAATAGTTTACGAGACACTGGCGAGGCGGATGATATTACGCCACCGTAACGCCACGGGCTCTTGATTTAATTTAAGGTGCACCGTAACGTTCCTCCGCCTTTTTACGTGGGCGTTGAGCGCGTGCTGTCCGTTTACTACGATCAGCAGAGTGTTACCGACGGGTTCGGTAAACCTACTGACGGTTTCGAGAGACCTTCCGACTCGATCATGCTCGTTATGAGCACGATATCAATTTTTCACGTTCGAAAGAGTTAGCCGACGATTTAATCTGAAATTAATCAGAAGCCAACACGCGGTGAACTCGGTTCGCGTCCAAATAGAATGACACTCAATTTCAAAGTGACGGGCCTGCGGGATGTCCGTTCTATCCTCTGTCAATTATATCACGCGTGTTTAAACAGCAGAGAAAGCTTATGTTAATTCGGCCGATCGGCGATGCGTACTGTGGAATTAATTTATCGAATCCTTTGTGAAAGGAACTGCTGGATTTTTTATCGATCCTTTGTGAAATGGTATGTCAAACTGCTAAGTTCTAGATATCTCGAATGTTATTAAATTTTTAGTCCACGAGTTTGTCGCGTGAATCGTACAACGTCGAGTAACTTGTACATTTTGGTTGCGACGATGTATAATTATAATTGGACGAAGAATCCTATATAATTAATCGTTTAAAATAAATTCAGCAATACGGACATTACATCTGTATCGAACAATTAGAAAATACTCCTGCTATTGTCGTAATAAATATAATTATATAATTAATATAGTAGATAATTTGTAGCTAAAAATTTTAGTAAATACGAACGCGTATCGATAGGACGTATAACAATGGTTAGCTCCAACTAATAACCTTTGAATCGCCTGTAATTTATTCGTTATCAGAACATTTAAAAATCAATATTTTTGATCAATTCCATTTTTTGAAAAATCTCTTTAAAATTCACCGGTCACTGTCGTCCATTTAAACAAAAATTCAATTTTCTAGATGACCTTTTCTTATAAAAGTTTGAAAAATAACTGTTACCTGCTAAAAGATTATAACAAAAATATTGCACGGTAATTCATCTAAAAAAATCCATGTAAATCTCCACTGCATTCATCGCGTGCTTGGTTGCAAGTAATAACGCGCAGTTTCAACCGAGGGCATTAACGCTGTAACCCTCTTCATAAATACGAGTATGGGGAGCGTTTCCCTCTTTACGACGACGAAACGACATCGACCACGAAGAAACCATGGCTCAGAGAGTCTATCCATCGAGGGCTCGCCACACGTATAACATACATGGATCGTCGCGTGTACCGTTTGGCGGGAAACAAGTCTCACGCCGATCTACGACGACGTACCGGTTCGCTGGAGTCTCGTGTATCGGCTACCGGTCCATATTAATTGCTTTCATAATTCAGATCAAGCATACGTAATACTACGGCCGTGTTGCCGTCGCCACTTGCCGCGTGGCCGAGCTCCGAACATCGTACGAGAGCCGTCCATAACGATCGTTCCACCCTCTGCTTCGCACGGATCGCACGCGAGCAGGTTTCAATTAATAAATAACGCTACATCGGTTATTAATTCCAACATTTCGGAAGCGAATACCTCGGACCAACCATCTGCAATTAGCCGGGAACGTTTACCACGATAAATTAATATTTGGATAGTCGAGGGAATATTATCGACGACCGGCGAGCAGTTCTCGAAGGCAAGCAGATTTAAGGGATTCATACATATTCTCGTTCGATGGTAAACGGCGCATGTTTATGGGTTTAGTGGAAATTTAAATGCGTAGGCATACAGGGAATGAACGTAATATGCAAAAATATACAAAATTTCACGAGAGAAACACGCCAAGGCTATTTTTGCTAATCCTCTAATTTCTTAGCTAATTAATGGTCAGAAGATATCTATAATAATACGTATAAATTGTTTTGAAATATCGAAGAGGGTGTTATGAAAATAAATATTTAATCTGCAAACCAAATAAGTACAGTAATAGTATGATATATTAAATTTCTATGATTTTAATGTAAATAATTTAAAATAAATTGTAGTTTTAAAAAACGACACGACGGCAAAAATATCGATATATGTCATCTTTCGGACGTTTCCATCGAAGAATCATAAATAATCGGTATTTTGCCGTACCATCGAGCCACTCTGCCGATCCAGAAACGAAACCAGATGATATCTGGATCGGAATGAATTTCGCATCTAGCTCGTTAGTCCAGACGTCCGTCGAGAACGCCGGACCCAGCGAGGTCGATGGACTTTCGATGATTCTTCAGTGGTCTTTAATGGAGATTTATTATTCATCGAAGATCGAGGACGTTTCGGTAAAACGTTGATGATGTGTATTGTTCCAGACTATCAAGCTATGTGGAAGAAATTCCATCGATGGCGATTAAAAGCAATAAAATCTTCTCGCTACAGCTAAATTAGAAATCTCCTAACAGTATGAATATAAAGAATATTTATTATAGCGTATGATTGTAATTTTATCGAAAATTAGTTGTTTTTAATCAAAATGATCGTGTTTCTCTTTCTCATGAAATCATAAAAATCTAAATTTAAACGATTTAAATATCGTACAAACAATCTATTTTTCCATAAATTTACATAAAAAATATTATCTGCGTATTTTTAGTAAATTTTTAGTAAATTTCTTTCCCATGAAATCATAAAAATCTAAATTTAAACGATTTAAATATCGTGTAAACAATCTATTTTTCCATAAATTTACATAAAAAATATTATCCGCGTATTTCTAGTAAATTTTTAGTAAATATGAAAGAATTTCAACTGAAAATTATATCTCCAGATCATCGCCATCATCTTGCATCTCAATTTTCCAGAGGATAGATCTCACGAGAGAACAAGACACGTTTCAAAATTTGCGAGGTTACCTCGCAGTTATCTTTAGGACAGGCCCGAGGTGTCTGCCAAATATTAACACAGCCGGTGCAGCTGTCCTACGTTGGATCGCGTCGATATTTTCTTCTTTTTTCTTGACTGACCAATGCGGTTTTCAACGGATTGAAAGTGACCCAGTGCTGCTCAAGTAGATAAATCTGATCGCGATAGCGTGGTTTACTTAGAGTTTCCCTAAGGAATGAACCCGAAAATTCGAAGAGTTGAAGGACTGATAACATGTGACCGAACGAAGTGGGAGATTAGATAAACATTGAAGTATTTTTAACTCTCGTGAATCGATAGGTAAACATGAAATTACTGAAATTTCGGGCTCGCTCGTACCTGTTATCGTTTTTTATTTGTCGCTGCTTTCGATGTGCAAATACGAGTTCTAGACAGAAATATGTTAGGTAATTTAAGAAAATATAATCTACTGGAGACTTTGTGGCGGTGAAAAATTGATAAATGATTTCATGACCGGTACTTTCTTTTTCGTTTCAACGTATTTGATATTTATGAAATTTACATTCACGTACGTATAGTCTGTAATGTCATAAATTATAAATTACGTAAGAGGAGAAAATTCTTAATCTTTGATAGACACCGAACTTGTGTAATATCTTATCTGTCGGTATATGGACAGTTTAATCTCATTTCGCTGTTTCAGTTCTATTCGAGCTGACGTAAACGCGATCGATCGCGTACCGAGGCATAATTAATCGATGAGATGCAACGTCAATAAAAATCCTGATCAAAGGCTAAGGAGATTTCACGCGGATAATTTCGAAACGACTAGATACCGCTAGAGGGCATTTAATTTGCCAGCAAAGTCGATTATAGTTAAGAAATCCGCATCGTGCCAGCGTCAATCAAACGACCATGCTTTTATCGTCTTTCTGAACCCACGCGTGTCGCTGCTCGCTTGTCCCTTTCTGTAACAAATTAAAACGTTCCCGAGAAGTGCTCCACCGTGGTTCTTTACGGCTGAAAGCAATAACCGCGTTTAATGTACTCCATAATACGAATGATACCGTATCTTGTTTCTTCCATTTGGCTAATGATAATTGAATGCGCTAGATCGTAATTTGTAAATGTCTACAGCGGCAGCAAGACTCTATAATACGATATTTCTGTGAATAATATGTCATTTTAATACACATTGCGATGGTCTGTTTAAAACGAATAAATCTACGAGGGAAGAATACGATAAATTACGTTTTCTACTCTTTACAAGGAAACAGATTTAGAATTCAGCACGTTGTCAGTCGATGCTATATCAGCAAAATTGTATTTATATTTGGTTGTCAATTTCGATATGTCTTCCGTTGCCTTCAAAATTTGAGAGGCATTGATCGACAATTTTAAATGTATCGCGTAAGGTAATTCGTTGAATTAAATTTATATCTGCTCTAGAATCGTACTCGACTCGTTACAGATAAAGATCGCAGCATAAATTAAAACAATTTCAAACGATCTGTTCTCGATTCGAACTAGATCCAATCAGAGAGAGATATCGAACTACTTCGTTTGAATATCAACGCGATATTAAAGCTGAATTACAATATGAGTCAGCGACTTATTTAACTGGAACTCTAACGCGAAAGAAAATTTGGTAACGCTCGTTTTGCTAGATCTAATCGACGCTGAAAGTCAGTGGTGCACGATTCTCTATTGCACAAGAATAGATTCGAATCAGACTTATTTTTCACAAGCTCCGGGCATAAAGACGCTCGATATAATAAACGCCTTCTCGATTTACATCGAGTCACTAAACACGGAGATTGTGCAAGCGCAATTTAATAGAAACGCTACCGAGTCGTGGACAGGGAAAAGTGGACGGCTATTAGTCTGCGAAACCGGACACTGGCTCGATCGGCCGAGCCAAATACACCGATCTTCGTCGAAGAAAACAGAAATCGAATCGAGTCACGTTTCCAGAGGCCAATAAACAGCGCTTACGAACTGTAATGTGGTAAGAAACACGGGACAATGTAACGTACGAGACGCATAGGTGCGATTGTGGCCGGTAATCGAGAGAACCGAAGTTGCCACCTCGGCAAATCGTATTTCACGCGTTCCGGGGCTCGTGTTCCGTTTGCCATGGCGCGTGCCCCGGAAATTGGTCGCCGGGGGTTAATTACTTGGCCGAGCTTCTGCTACCGATAATATAACGCTCCGCGTAGCGGCGATCTTCGATCAAAATTGATTTTCAGCCGGTTCCTCGATTCCCTAATTTCTCTCTCGGCACTCTGTAATTTGCACGGTGCAGCGAGTACGCTTCTGCTTCCGGATGCTGGTTCGCCGTGCATTCAATGTTGTTAAGAGCCTTCGATGTGTGTCTTTAACGGTATAATTTCAGGGTGTGTTACACGGTAAATTCGAAGTATTTCATAATAAATGCAGGGGTATTTATAATACTTTCATCCGTATTGTGCCGGCATTTATTAAGCGAGTTACTTACGCAGCTTTTTTCTTCCCCTGTAAATGCACGTTGAATATAAACGCAAGCGAATTCTAATTAATATGCGCTTAACCCTCGTCTTAAACGTCGACATTAATTTCAATTATAGGAATTGATTATTTATGGTTCTCGATCTTATATAAAGAACATAAATTGTATTTCACCGTATCTAATGCTCTTTAGTGCTGCATAATTCGGTGTTCCATGGTTTATTTTCTACACACCTTTTTACGTATCGATGGATCGAAATAGGAATACGACGATCGGCTAATTTCGAGCGTAATTTTCACATCGCAAAGTAACAGAATATGATCCAGGTTACGTAAGATGGAAACGTGCAAAGTCTCCTCGTAATAAATACCCAAGAGAATGGCAGCAGATTCACATTTTGCTCGAGGGCCCAGCGAGATTTCTGGGGCATTTCTGATTCTTGCACTTCGTTAGAGGGGTCCAGGCTCGACCACCGTGCCGGGAATAATACATTAATGCGGTGTACCGACGGTGGACCTTAAAGTCCAAATTCGGCCATAATGCCGCAGTTTGGAGTTTAAAGATCACCGGGCCCCTGGTTCTCCTGGAAACACATGGAAACATTGGACTGAGACGATGGAGGAAGGAAGGGTCGTGACATGGCCGATCCCGAGCGGCGATATGCTCGCGGCGCTTTCGGCGGCTCGCTAAATTTGGTAAGACGACTTGCTAATCGCGAGCGATACTTCTTGCACGTTGGTTTTCAGGTAGCCTAATTTGCGTCGTATAACTAGCCCCGTCTCCTTCTATCTCCGTTTCGTCTCTTTCCTTCTAGACCGGTTGAATTACACGAATTCGAGACTCGTCCATTTTTGGACGGTCAATGACGATTCGTAATGGACGTGTAACATAGATTAGTCGTGATGTACGGCCTCCCAGTGAAATATTTATATCTCTCTTTAAAAGACGGCCACTTGTCTCGCTGATCGTATATATTCCTGTGGACAATCTGACGACAGTGGCTTCTGGTGGATCGCCGACAGAAATGATAGCCGATCGTCGATTATTAAAGAATATTAAGTTTAGAGATGATCGTGTGAAGATGGCGTATAAAGAGATATAAAATAGTTTCGATTGCTCGTTTTATTAATTCCTGTATCACGTAGATACGTTGAGACTCGTTATGTTCCTTCTCCTTTTTGCGACTTTTAGACTGAGTTGGAACGATCGACGAACACAGCAATGGACTTTAGCGGAAGCATCTTTTTATTGGATTCCTTTAGGCTTTGGGAATATATCATTTGAAAAGATTTGGAGCAGGTGGATCTTTGTCATGTTTTATCCACGATATATTTTTTATTAATACAGGTATGCAAAATGTTCTAAAGATAGTAAATAGTAGAATACTGTGCTACATAAAAATTAATCATTGGACATTCTACGATAAAAACAGAAAGCAACAACGCGAAATGTTACTTTCTGAAAAGATTTGGAGCTGGTGGATCTTTGTCATGTTTTATCCATGATATATTTTTTATTAATACAGGTATGCAAAATGTTCTAAAGATAGTAAATAGTAGAAAACTGTGCTACATAAAAATTAATCATTGGACATTCTACGATAAAAACAGAAAGCAACAACGCGAAATGTTACTTTCTGTTACTAAATTTTTAACTGGTGATCGGTGTCGCCTTCAGGAATACTCGACGTTCATCGAAAATGTTGAATTTTCTGGTAAAACCTCCGAATCGATCGTTCGTCCAGCAAACTCGTCAGGCTGGAACATTTCAGTTTCGCGGCATAGTATAGCTAGGTACATACAATGTGCAAACACTCTGCGCGGCTTGCCGCGTTTCTACGAAAGCATTCCCCTCCACTGTGGCTCGGTCTCTTGTTCAGGTAAGAGGTAAGTAAACGAGTTCCATTGCCTGGTCGGCTTTTCAAGAGGGAGTAACGAACAGGAGAGCCTCTTTTACACCCCTAGTCGTAAAACTTTGGGTCTGTCGGCTCTCGGATCGTTAATCGAGCCGACCTCGCGTCTTCTGTTAACGCTTACGTCCGACAAATTGTTAAAATCGTTGAGGAACGTAAATTTAGACAAACCGTCGGCGATAAATTAATCGGAAATGTGGCTTCGTTAAAGAAGCTAATTGTATGTAACATTGTTGTTCGTGCGAAGGTACAAGGAAAATCTAGTTCTTAAAAATTATGAATACCGAAGTATATTAGAATTTTCGGAAGATAACAATTTCATATAGAATTTTATAGCCACGATTGAATCAGTCAATCTGTGCGAAATGGATTGGATATTTGCATAGTACGAGATTAGAAGCAAAAAACCCATTATATTTGTCGGAGATGGAAGGACACCGGAGCCTTCCCTTTGGAACTTTGGAAAATACCCCTAATACTGTAATTTAGATTCTACGATAGTCGTAATTAAGCAATTGCCGTCATTCAATCCGACAGTATTTGTTCAAGATTTGTGATAGCGAGCTTGGGCTCGGGTCAAGGGATGAACGTTTTGTCTAACAAAGTTATGGAGAAATTCTAATTCTAAATCCTCCTTAAAAAGAAATAGTTGTAACGGCACTCGACAGTAAAAATTCTAACGGTCTCTGTCCCGTGGCTCGTCATACGCAGACCCCATTCTTCGTGTAGGATGATTGTCGGATATCGATGCATATCCACGATATATGTTCAGCTAGCTTGATGACCAATTATAAATCTTAAGTTTCAGTTAACAAAAACAGACAAACAGTCTTTTTTCCACGAACGACGCTTCCCGCTAGCAACTTTCCCTCAGGGGCGGCTAGCAGTCTTCTCTAACCACCAACATGGAAATTTACCCTCCGAACGAAGGGTAAATTTTCTCCACGAATCTGATGACGCCCTTAGACACACTCATCATAGTTTTCCTTGACAGCGTCACCGTGACGGAGAGACACTGTCTCGTACGATCTCATCAACGATCGAAGTATCGTTCCTACAGGCAGTGATTGCTCCGCGTTCTAAGATTGAGTACAACTTGGACGTTAAGGAAGAGTAAAGTTCGCTATCCCGTTGACCGCGGATTCGTTATCGAACCTAGGATCATTGTCATTAGCTTCTCGAGTATCTAATTATCGCGATTACTTGTCAAATTCTGTAATAATCATATTTGCACTAGTAAATATCTCCTCTATCGCAAAACGACAACGTCTAATCCAAATGAGGATTCGTTTCACGCCCATAATCCTAACCCCAATCTTAACGCCAACCCGATATATTAATAACTAAACAACTGACCAACTTGCATCTCACGAATAGTTTACAACAATAAAATATTTCTGCAACGTTTAACACGTCCGTTTAGAAAGAAGATTCCCTTATCGTATTCAACTGAAACCGCTTTCCACGGTCTGGTGATATAGCTCAGAAGCTTCGTCCTAGCCAACGAACCTCGTAAAAACGAAAATCTCGTTTCGTCCGAAAAACTCACTCGATACGAACATAGAAGGGCACGTAGCAGAGAAAATAGGTGGCAATTCCGTCGATTGATTTCTCTTAACGAGGAACGCAGATTTACGAAGTGTGGAGGCTAGATTCGCGCTACAGTTACCATCATAAATAGTCGAGTCCGGATAGGAATCGTCGTTGTTCCGGGCGCGAGTTCTGTGCTCTAACGAGCACCGGTGAAACTGGAAAGAAGACTCGGGACGATTCTCGAGAGGCGCGAGAAAGATCGAGGATACGACTGAGTTAGAGAGACCTGGACAAAACGATGATCCGGAGAAGGACGCGAGAACAGTCTCCCTGTGGCCAGTGTCGCGCACGCGACTTAACTGGCAAAGAGAGAAAACAGCTTGCGAACGAGACACGCGGATATATCTGATTCATGACAGTGAAACGGATAACTAACAACTCCAATTCACCGTCTTCGCCGCGGAGATCGTTTCCCTTCTTCGTTGTTGTTCGATTTTCTGATTTCGCGGCGTCGCCGTACGCGCGTTCCGCTAACAGCGAGCGACGTCTTTCGAAAACCGGCTATTAGAGGCAATTAGGCATGCATCATAGGTTGTAGCGTCGGATGCCTTACATGGACAGAAGTCATTGGCTGTCGTAATGGTATACGAGTCGCTGGAGAGCCTTCCATCCTCCACTACTGCCGATACGCATCCTAATCGCGCGAGAAGATCGATGTCGCGATGTTGCGTCGCGTCAGCGCGATGTACCTTATAAATGGTATAATCATACACTTTTTTCTTCTTTTTTAATATTCAGTTTCTTTTTTGTTCTTTCTTTTTCGAGGAGCTATCGAGGAGCGAGTGCTTTGGTGCTTGATTAACTGTAGGTTAATTGAATTTTATGTTTCAATCGCTGTCAACAAAATTACGCTCTATAAGACCGTAATAAAACCTGTCTGGACCTACGGAATCCAACTATGGGGAACAGCAAGTAATTCCAACATTGAAATACTCCAACGCTTCCAATCGAAAACGCTAAGATCCCTATTAAATGCACCCTGGTATGTTACCAACGAAACAATCCACCGTGACCTCGAGATACCTACAGTCAAAGATGAAATACACAAGTCCAGAAGCAGATACAACACAAAAGTCAACAACTACCATAACCCATTAGTCACCCAACTACTAGACACGACGGACCAGATCCGCAGACTAAAAAGAAAATACCCTCTAGATTAAATCCTTAGATTCTACTAGAACCAACGATATAAAACTATTATAATCCATGTCATTGTATCACGTCAAATGAAGTTACTGAAAATTCTCAACGAGAATTGATTGTAAATATTCTAATAAATAAAAAAATAAAAAAAAAAAAAAAAAGAAATTGCTGTCGTCTGGGAGAATATAAATCGCGCGTATTATATTAATTACTATCGTTTGGCAGAATATTAATTTTATGAAAGAAATGTTGACGTTGATTCTTATTTTATATCGTTATTGATATTTAATCCACTATGAAAGTTCCTGAAAGAACTATGCTTTACGAGCAATTTCACATTGGTTATAAGGCCACATATGTCATAAATCAAGCGTCGTATCGAATGATTAATGGAAGACTGGTCGTACAATGGTTCAGTCAAGGAGAGTTCTTTTTCAAATTTCCGCAGCGACAAAATATTTGAAATTCCTGGCATTCTGATGTCGCAAGCATTATACGATAGGTCGAACCTCTCTTTCCCTATTCGATATATTATATTATCCATCTTTTTGTAACTTCCTAATGATTGTGTTTGTCCTTAGAAAGAGAACAGCTGACCTTGGGCAAAGCTTGCCGAGAGATTCATTGAAACTTTCACCAGTTCTGCAACTGTTCCTCATCCGGTACTCTTTCCAGGACACCTTCAACGGCACCTTTCGCGATTGAATTTCTCTCGAACAATATTCAAGAAAATATAGTAACATAGAAACACAGAAATATAGGAAAATAGAAAAATAGAAAGCAAACGGAAAAATTTATCCGACTCACGGAAGGCTCGTGTAAGCCAAAGCGAACTTCCATCGAGACATCGAACGCTTAACACTATACAACTACCGATGGTTAAGACGAAGCTATTTCTACCAAACCAGTTGAAATGACTGGTCTTTAGAAAATACGTAATAATAAAATATTTTTACATTTATCGATTTATTACTTTCTTACAGAAGAAATTCAATGTTACGTAGTACGTTTTTGATATTATTAATCCATCTGGGATTCCTAAACGAGGATTGACACTTATACAATCGTAGAACCAGTCATTTTGCCTGGTAGGGCATTTCTAGCGTTGGCATCTAGCGCTCTAACGATCGATTTGGAATTTTCCTGATAACCGATACCATCGTATTGAATGATACACAGTAAAAATTTAAAAAACGCGTGGCAAGTTGTACAAAACGAGGAAACTGGTTGATTGGGCTTCGATAAACAGATTGCAGAGTCCTTTTACACTTTGACAAGTACCAGTCATTTTGTCTGGTATAGGTATAAATTATTTTGGATTTGAATATATAAAAAACAAAATAAAATTCATTATATTATTCTTTTAGTTATCGTTGCGAAAGTCATTAAATAATTTCGGAAAGAAAATATAACATGAAGTAGGAATTTGAAAATAAAATTGTAAAACCAGTCAATTTGACTGGTGTGGTAGTTCTAATGTCAATAAAACAAGATCTATCGTACTTCGAACGCCCTTTTTTCCAATAACCAACCATTATACCCTGACAAAACAATCAACCATTAGATAGAACGCTTCAAAAGGAAGAAGATAACGAAACGTTGTTGCATAGCTGTTGACATTTGAAAGTTAATTATCTCGTCTGTGTGGCGAGTGACACACAGTAGTGGCGTAACAGCATCCGCGACGCGTTCGCGATGCTACCAATACTGTCGCGCACTCGACAAGAAACAGCCGGATAATTAATTCGAAGGATTGTTCATAAATCGAATACATTATTTAAGAGTCGCATCGGTTGGAAACAGCGTGGACGCGAGCCGACGGGGCCATAGATTCTGCTAACGGGTCTCCCCGTTCTCGTAGAATGCGGAGTACCGAGTTTCCATCTCCGTCCGATAGGTGATGCTGGACCTGGAGCCCGATCCTCCGGAAGGCCGTCGACCCCGTGGCGAAGTAGACGCGTACAACGGACGCGTGCGGAGAGGCCATGCACCAACAGAGAGAAGAAGCGACCAAAAAATCCCTCTCTCTTACCTCGTGCTTCGCCTTTTCGCGGTTATAAGAACCCGCATAGTCGCGGCTTCGATGTCACGGACGGGGTAAATCTTCCGGTAGATCCAATCCAGTAGATCCTTCATTCAATCTTCCAATGAAGATTTTTAGAAGTATCAGGTCGTTCGAAAAGTTTCTTTCGTTTTATAAGGAAATAATGCATGCGCATTTTTCGTTTTATATTATTTTTCGAATTACGTATGATCAATTTTGTTCTATCAAGATAAAGGTTACGACGTTCGACAGATTATGTTTCGCGTTTGTATAAAGATGCGTCGTTGTAAAAGACGTGCTGTAAAAGAATGATGCTATTTGCAGAATCTAATAGATGGTACGGAATATAGCTAGCTGAGATAGCTACAAATTATTATACCTCTATACCGCTATTACGTAATATAATAATATTCTATAATTAATATAATAATATATATTATGTTATGGTGTGGCTATTGTATGACGATGTAAAAGAAGTTGCGAACGTTTTTGAAATCTCACTGCAGCCAAGGGGTATTCGGAATTCCTAGCATCTGGACGTTTCAAACGCTATGCAATAGCTGAAACTTCCTTCGATTTTATACGCGTGTACGTAATAGAATTGGTCACTCGCGATGACGCGAATGAATACTCTTGATTAAGAGGACAAGCCTGGAATTAATTGCCGGAGCATCGATTATTAACGGGGCGCCAAGTTCGCTGATGCTGTTCCATGTGACGGCGAGGAGGTCAGGTTCGATCTGTTGGTGGAATAATTTCGATTTGGTGGTGCAATTCGGGAAATTTTTTGCACGTGGATCTTTTCCAGAAATTTCCTCTCCTTTTGCGTTTTGAAGCCGAGTAACGATATATTGGCCATTATTCATGTGCGTAAATTGAATTTTAATATATCGTCGATCAATTTTTAAACGTATAATTAAATTTGATTATTCGTTGATATCGTAGGAAGATGCTAAATATTGTTTTTAACGGCTAGTTTCTTATTAATTTGTACGTACCACTAGCATTTATGTACCGTTACTACAAATGGGTTAATATCCAGGTACTAATAAACGATAGCATAAAAGTCAGAAATTTTAGTTACGACTCTTCGTAATTAATTTTTAAAATGTGGCAACGCGGACAATTTACAAATACGTCGACTTTCCTTACGGCACTTCAATATTTACTTGAATCGAAGTAAATAGTCGCAACGAAACAAAGCACGAGACTCGTAATACATGCATATACCAGGACCTGGAGCGTCTGCTTGCAAACGTGGATTAGATCAAACAAAGTAGGAATTAATGAGCTATTGTTTACCCCGAAGACTTGTCAAATATTTGAACAACGCTTCGAGACCCGGAAATATTCACGGCATCCACTCATCGTTTATTAGGTTCGTCAGAAATATCCGTTATTCCGTTGTCGTTCTATAAACGCGGAACAGTATTCTTTCTGAAAGAAAAGAATTCCTTGGCGCGTTTGCAAGTATCGAGGTGAAATTTCTGCGCGGCTAATCGTTGCCTCAAAATTTTTTGCAAGAAACGTTAAATCACGCTGACAGAATCGAATTGGACCGCGGACATTTTACCTGATTGGTCATGGATAATAAAACGAACGTTTCTGTTTGTCCAGCTTTTACGAAACAAAAGCCCGTTAATTTGCCGATTATGTCAGATTACTTGGAGAAGGAAACGATATTTTACGAAACAGAAACGAAGCAACTTTGGTAAAAAATCCCTTATATTCGTTCTTCGAAGTATTAAATAGACAGCGTATTGAAATAAATCTTTTTTGAAATTAAATCTTCTAAATTTCGTTGGAAATGTTTATAATGTTTCAAACATATTAATTCCAAATATATATTTTATAGGCAATGTGATGTTCGAATTATTTCGAGTGACAATTTCGTCGTATGCTTCTTCGTTGAAAATATCCCCCTCTATCGTTGAAAATACGAACTTTATCGACGATAGAGTAACCAGGTTGATACGACAGTTTCTATTTATCGATCGTTAGTGGAGCATACCGACATACAGGTTCCTACTTGATCATCGACCAAACTGTTATCCAAAGAATTTCTAGTGAATTTCCAGGGAGTTACTAGATCCATCGAATCGTGAATCTGCTTTACCGACAAACTGAAAAAGAGGATCTACAGGAGCAAGGAATACCTCGAAGCGGTGAAAGAGAGAGGCAATTTGTCAATTATATACGCATGAAATATAAATGTAAAATAGCCATGAAACCTTAAAAATAGCAACATATGCAGGTTCCTTAAAGTCAACAGAAAATTAAAGAAAAAGCTGAAACACTTGAAAGACTTCGAACGTTTCTTGTTTCTAGAAAGTCACGATAGCCCTCCCTATTGAAAGTTTCCTTATCTTCACGATCAGCCTTTTGTACCACGAGAAAGTGCGCTTCTTCCACTAACGTTCGGTCATAAATTCGACCGCTGGCTTCCTCGAAACCATCCAAGTGATGTCTTTTAAATCATCGGCTTATCTTTAGACTTAATTCACAGCAAGCGCCTAATTGTTGTTTGCAAATCAGTTGACTGGAAGGAACAGTGGCAAGAGTTGCGAGTCTTACGTTTATGCGAAGGTAGGGCGTCACGGACGAGGGCGTCCAAGTAGAAGGAAGAAAGACGACGAACATATACGGCGTCGAGTTTCAGAGTCGTTTCGGTCGTCATGCGAGGACACAAGAAAAACATGGCGACCTCATTGTCTTGGGCTCATAAAGCGACAATCGTGCCCCGCTGTTGGATAAGATACGACAAGCTTCAAGCGGTTTAACTCTATCAGCGGCGCTCGCATAATCGTCGAGAAACTCGATGTTGTTGTCGCCAGTCTAATAGAGACGAATACGTTTCGTGGTTCACACACGTGAGCGTGCGCCAAATCGCGATTAGGACTCACGCGTTTTCCATTGTGCTCCGAACGAAGCGTGTCAGCAACAGGCCGGTTCCGAGCGGTAAAATTCGTGTTTTATTGCACGCGAGCGCGCGCGTGACCACGGCGATACAATAAGAATTGTTTTTTATTAACGCGATAAGGTGGTTGTGAATGAAAAGTTTCATTAATGAACGTCCTACAATTTCATTCATACCACTTATCGGTGTAAGCTCGTTAACCGTGGCCCTTAGGTAAAACAATCTAATAACTAAATATTTTAAGTGCCATGGAGGAAGACAAAGATCGCACCAAAAACGATAAAACTTCGCTTTTTTCGCATATTTCGAGATGGTAGAGAATACATTTTTTAAACAGGCTAGTCTAGACCTCAAGCTTTATCATAGACGGTGTAAAGAAATCACGAAGATACAGAGATTATTTTTAATTATTCTATTACACTGTATTAAAGGATTAAAGAGAGAAGAAGACATATTGGACGGCTAACAGGGATGAGTAGACCGAAGAAGAAATCAAATTTGAACGAAATATTATCTGTATAATACAAGGAATGATGGACAGGTTGGACGATAATTGCTGGAAATTCGATTAACTGATGCGCGTTGGTAACGCGAATACTTCGAACGAGATAGCTATTGCTAACTCAGCCCATTTAAACGAAACTGACACCTGTTTATCAACTAAACACTGTTGGAGAACGCGATCAGCAGCTAAATATTGCTTACGTGGAGCAACCACGGAATATCTATGGTTGTTCGCGACATTTTTTAAACATATTTCGATATAACTGTCGATTCATCGGTGATAATCTAACGACGAGGAACGAGAGAAACCTTTTGCAGGAGCAAAGTACGGCTGTTCGTTTCGTTATTTCCACGTTCTAGCTGGCTCGCTTCGTTCGCGACCCCGCTTTCGAGAGCGAGGCTCGTTCTCGCCATTGTTCTAACAAATTATGCATATTAATTCCTCGCATCTTGTATACGAGCTACTGTATAAGCGTGAAATATTCTCAGGACCGACCCAGATGTCTCGACAGATGATCGGCAATACCCGTTAAGGTGCGCTTAACAATTCAGAAGGAATCCGTCGCCTGTGAGAAATTCGAACGCGTTCCTGCCTCGAATACACAGGTTTACCCCATTAGTTGCAATGTTACAGTACAATGTTACTGTTATCTTTTGCACAATGATAAAGATAATCGGAATTAAGTATCGAAATTGTTATCTTGTTCGTTGACGTATGATAATAGCATCTCAGAAACGAAACTGATTAATTCTAATTTTTCTCAATTTCTCAGCTTTACTACCTAGACAGCTTTTTCATACAATTAAATCAACGTTATCAGTGAAATTGTACAACTTACATAAGTTTGTCGATTAAAACAAATAGTTATAGTTACGAGTAACTATAAGCTCGAAGGTAAATTTTAAAAAATAATCCCGACGTCGCCACTTTTCTCCAATTTTCGATGTATGATAGCGATCTTCTAAACAATTGGTGTATTAACGATAAATTGAAAAGCATACGGTATATGATATAATCCCGAAGATGGAATAAAGTTTACTACGTTTAGTATTATACATAAGAGTGTAATAACTGCTAAATAATATGCAACTACTGTGTCTATAGAGTCATCTTCGTCACGTAGAAAATATCCTTCGTCAGACTGTAACCCGCAAGAGAATAAACCGGTATCAAGGAAAAAGGAGGAGAGCCGGATGGCACGCTAGTTAAACGCGTCGCGTCATGGAGACACGATACGCCTTTATGTAGACCATGATCGCGTGTTCAAAAATCTCCGTCCGAAAGAGACGATGGCGAGCAAATCGTAAAGAAAACAGGCTAAACAACTGGAAGCTGGAAGCGGACGAGAGAAAACGCGCAATTGTCGATATCTTCGTTCGAGGTAAATTGCTCATTTTCCGGTCTCGATGATCTTGGAGCGTCTGGTTTTTCCCGGGAGGTGGATCCGAACTGTCTGTCGCTGTCCTCGTTTTCCATCGCCTGTTTCGCACGACTGAACATGCCGATCGATGTGTACGTGTACCTCGAGGACCATCTGCTCGAGTTGTGCACGCGGCAGGTTCGTTTTCGGTTGCTCAGAAAGTGGGCGTGCTTCCTTTCCACCTCCCCTTCGCGTCTTTCGAATAATAATGAACGAACAAAAAAGAAAAGAGAAAAAAACTGCACGATGCAGAGTTCGGCGAGGCTGCGAAGCTGTTCGTGCGAGC
The DNA here is from genome assembly GCF_024516045.1 of Bombus affinis. NCBI lineage: Eukaryota > Metazoa > Arthropoda > Insecta > Hymenoptera > Apidae > Bombus > Bombus affinis. Next base: position 13,892,021 of record NC_066347.1, read on the forward strand.
TACGGGCACCAGATGATCCCCTTCTTTCGTGAAGCTGCTATCGAATGACATTTTCTTCCCATGCGAGCGTCGCTCGTTCATTCGGAAGATCGACAACGGAAGCAGAATCCTGGATAACCCTTTCCCTAGCCCCTTGATCGTCGACACCTTTCTTCCGGATCCTCTGCTCCAACGAGGGCTGATCGAAACGAATGATAAGATTTCCGGTCGATTATATCCGCACGCGCCAATAGGAAATTAAACGAGACCGACGCCGGAGACGCTCTCGAGTCACGCTCTGTGACAAGCGAGACGAGAAGAGAAGAGACGACACGCAGAGACGATCGAATCGAATCGGAGCTGTTTTTTCCGCAACAGGAAATCTCGAGAGCGATCGACGTTGATCATATTGTATAGGTGTTGTTACATTTAAAAATTTCAACCGATCGAAGAGGATGCAAGTTAAATGGCGATCGAGCATTGCCAGTAATACGGATCCAATGTCACGCGATTCAACGGGTATCGGCTTTATCACGAACACAAACACGATAGAAACACGAGCAATGAATTGGTTATTCGCAATCCCTGTTTCGATTAAATCGTTTGATTGCTTATCAGATGGTTGCATCGAGCTCGAAGCGACGTAGACATTGGTAATCTCGTATGTACATCCTGTCCACCTTTACTCGTGCCGTTTACGGCCATCTTGTCGACCGGTGATCCAACTCACGCGACATTTCCACCCTGACAGGTCGAAAAATTACGCGTTACGTCTAGGCAATGTCGTTGGTTTAATTATTCGAGTCGAAATTCGCGTCGTTGGTCGAATTTATGCCGTGTTATCGTTTCGACAGACAAAACGTAACGCTGTCGGCGAACATTGTCATTAATTCTATGGAAACACGAGGTCGGGTCACGGTTTTATGTTTATTAATGGCGGAAACATTCCGGAATTCGCGTTGCTCCCGCGTACACACGGCACCAACGTTTCCTTTCGACTAACCTTGTGTTTTACAGGTTCCTCTTTTAACCCTGATCGATAGCGCGATCAATACTGTAAATACACATTGTCTTGGCTCTCGTAAACCGTGGGATGTTTGGAAAATACCGTTAACTTTGCCGACTATCGAACGTTGTGCGAACCGAGTGTACCGTCTCGTATAAAAACTGGTACGAATGGCGAGGGATTAAATCATCGAACGTGTTTCCAAACTTTCAGACGTGTATCGGAACTAAACGATATTAGTGAAAATTAAGTCGTCGAGCATAAAATAACTTACGTAGTATAGGTACGCTGGCAGAATTAACCGAACAATTTATATACCCGGATATTTCTAGAAATTGAATACGAAACCAGGAAATTCAAGAATCCTTAGTTTTGAATTCAAAGGGTGTTCCGTGGTAATTGCACATTCTTCGATCTGCTTACACAGCACCAGCCAGGTCTTCCACCGATTTGGCTACAACCACAACGCGAAGGAATGTACTCCACCTATGAACTGCAGCCAGATAGATCCGAGTATTCGGTTCAAGTACTAATAGTAACAACGATATTACGTTAATACGACTATTAGTATGATATACGAAACTCGTAAGATTACTCGTAAGAAACTCGTGATGTTAATACGACCACGTAAATAGACAGTAGCGTGTAGCTTGATTCAAGCAAATTCGTTTATTCAAAGTTTCTCAAAATTCGTGTTGTATTTGATATATCCGAAGACCAAATTTCGAATTTAAGATATTCGTTTGATGTAATATAAAATTTGAAGAGGATTTAAAACAACGTGCATAAAATTATATCGCGTCACGCAGATTGGCACATACGACATTACGTATATTAAATTTTCTATATTTTGATTCTGATTTTTCGGAATTTATAGAGCCATTTATCAAACCGAAGAATCTCGTTTAATTCTAGCTAACGCTACGTGCCAATAATACGACAGATGGAAAAGATAGAAAGAGCAACAAATGAAAAGTCGATGAAATTTATTGTTTCGCTAAATTTTTCACGATGTAAGATGCTCCGATGATACATTTCTTACATGATCTTCGTAGGCAATATCAATGAAATTACATGGTGTTTAAAAAAAGAAAACGAGTTCTGTCGAGATTCGCAACGGTTTCGTCTATCTGATCTAAACGGACATCATCGCTATATTTCACCCGTTTCATGCCACGATCCAGCGCTCATGTCTTTCAATTTAATCGATACTCGGCATCCCGCGTCGTTCTTTCTTCTTTTCCCCTGGCTCACGCGCGAATGTATACATAAAGTCGCGGTTCATAGCGCATCTGGTTTGAATTACGGTTCATACTTTTTATGGGTCCGGATCGCAGGATGATATCCTATGTTCGTCTACACGTCGTTACGCCACCGTAACACATTTGTATATTCAGAAGTTTATGTACTTTTCTCTCTCCATCGCTTCCTCCGACTGCGATATACTCTACATCGCGAATCATTACCGAGCAACATGTACAATTTCATCGATGGTATCGCTGTGCTACGTGATTGGCAGTGATAACTAATTACAATTAGTACTTTTGTGGTTTGTGTTTCTTAATAATTTACGACCTAGAGAAAATTCAACGTTTCGTTACAACTTAGAATTGTCGTTTCTCAGCGACATTTTTAATACACGCAACATCGTGAGATGAGGCAATTCTTTTGTCGATTGATTTTCTTGCTGATGAATGGTGGTTGAAGTTATTTCAAGGACATTTTCATATTTGCATAACTATTTGCCATCTCTTAACTGGAAAATCTGACGTTAATCAAAATGACATAATCATATAATCTTCATAATAATTCATGATCTTCTATTAGTAACAAATAATTTTAATTAAAAACGTAGCAACTGATGTCGTTTACTAAGCACGTGGCAAAGTTATAACTTTGAGATCACATTCTTCGCTATTCATATTGCGGAATGTAACAAACAAGCAGCTATAATTACAATTCGCCTGCAACCGGTCACGAGTAATTGCTGCTTGTTTGCATATTGAACAATGCTTAATAATGGTTTTAAGGTGCTACTAAATTCTTCGGTTGTACGTCTCGAGGTTAAAAGTATATGAATAAGCAGGGAAGCGCTATGATATATATATTGTATAACCGATGTAATTGAAAAACGTTTGAAGTTACAAAATCCAGCCGTCGTTACATCGGCGAAAAAATATAAAAATTGTTTAAGTGGTATATAATTGAAATATCGAATAGCCGATCATCAAATTCCGAGATAAGTAGTCAGACGGACGCATGACAAAGAGGAAAAAATCGAGGAACCTTAAATGAGGAAGGTTTTTCGTAGGGTCTAACGGAGCGAAACCAGTTAAAACCAGAAGGGTCAGTGTCGAGGAGGAGAAAAAGTCGATCAATCGGAGCGCCGGAGGGAGCGTGGCGCGAATCCACGGAATCTTTTGAATTCTTTGTCGGCGCTCTGGGAACTCGAGACCCTCGGCTATCAAGGCAGCTTTGTAAGGACGAAGGAGACGACGTCTACAGGGAGGAGCAGAAGGAGAACGAGGACGAGAATGAAAACGTGCAACGCGAGCCGACATGAGAACACCTTCGTGAAAGAGTCTGTGACCAATGACGCATCATCGTCGCCCGTTCGAATTGCCTCTTTCGTATTTATCTCTCTTCTCGTGAACACCACTTACTCTGTAATTGCTATTTCGTGCAAAACTGTCGATCCGTGAACTGGTCTTACTGGAAACTGGTCTCGAGAAAGATGATTTTTATCGTAAGATCTGGTTCTGTTCAAAAAGTAAAACGTTTTCCTTACTATCGATGATGCAGAAAAAATTGGTTTCGGAGAAGCAATTATTTAAAAAGGAGCAAATATCGTAATTATTCGTCTCGGGATTTCTTTCACTGTATTCACTGCTATTAAAATATGTCTACCTCGTATTTGGGCGGTCTTGCATAATTAAAGTCGTATTACTAGCAAATTTTTCAAGTCGTAGGATAATTTTCAATCGTTGAGATTTATCGAAGAAAAAATTTCACACAATTTGCTTTTCAGCGACGTTGCTTCGTCATCGAAAACCATTACCACGCGATTTTTCGTCACTTGAAAGGCAATTCCCGTTCGTTTTTTCGCGAGACTGATGTATCTTCAGTTGCATCTATCACCGTGCATTCGTCATTGCATTGTAACGCATTTAGCAGTCTATAATCAGCATCGATTATTGCGCAACCTCCAGAGGTTCAGCATCTGTGATTGAATACACTCCACTTTACGCAGCTCTGTTGAAAGCGCAGATGTTATCTCGAGGCTGCGTTGGCCGAGACTCGATTGTGCACCAAATTGAAAACTTGGATCAAAATGGGCCGAGCGAAATGTCACCGCATTAAAACAGACACTCGCGTGTAACGGTCTCTTGATTGAACAACAAAGACACCGTGTGCACCAGCGATGGAGTGGCCAGCGTGTCTACCCTCGCTTTTATGCTAATTGCGCTTAGGTCCCGGAAAAAGGCAAAGCGACGCGTTCTACAGCCGCGGATTCGATTGCGTGGACCTCGACTGATTTACGTATCCTTGAACAATGTATACACCGAACTTTCACGAGACACCTGGTAACTCGTTCGTTCGTTCGTTCGTTCGTTCGTTCGATCGGGCTATCGCAATTTTTCCAATTAGAAAATAGACACTGACTGGCCTGATGTTGGCCGTTTATTAACGAGCCACTCGCAAGCTGATTTCTGATATAGGAGTTGAAACGGTTGCGTCACGGTGGTTTATTGCTATTCCATGGTTTTTCAACGCGAGACACTGCAATTATCGATACCAGATCCACGAAAGAAGAAAATATTTCGACTTGGAATACGTTATATCGAAATAACATGCGTTGGTGCGACTAATAAAAAGTAAAACTAGTAAAAAGAAAGTAAAGAACGGTATTTGTTCGAACGTTTCATTATTTGATAGAAATTCGTAATAAAAGTGGTAGAGTCTTTTCGAACAGCGAAACATTTTCGTGAGTCATTGAAAGTAGCTACGCATACACGAGCCACGAGACGAATCGTACAAAGGTACGATAATGACAGAACGAATTATAAAATTGTATAAAATCACGCGCTTGAAATTTCCTCTATAGCATCCTATTTCGTCCTTTCCACGCTGCTAATGGTATGAAATCGCATTTATATGAATTTCTCCTTCAAATTTACCGCGAACTCATCGCGTAATCGAGTTTTGCAACGCAGAAATGTCGTCGAACGTTAATGGCACCGCGAGTACACGCCTCGGCTTTCTACGATTGCCATTTCCTCTTCAGAAGTTCGCTCGATTGTTCGATCGTTGCGCCGCAGCGTTCTCAGTAATATGTTTTCAACCTGATGGGCGAACACCGAGCGACGAATCGAGCATTATTCGAATCCAAATTCGCAGCAAGGAATGATATTCACGCGTCGAGTAGCCTTTGCAACAGTCTGATGGGCTTCGTGTCGCGATTTCCGTTCGTTCACCGGAAATCGGGTGAAGAAAATAGGGGAACGGCTACGAGGGCAGGCGCGAATTTGCCGCAGAACCTGTTCACGGCTGCTCGACGCGGAATATGTCTTAGACGCTGTTGGAATATCGCAACAGAGGATGTCGTTACGTAAGACACGGGTGCGCAGAGGGCTCGTGCCTTGTAAAACTGTTTTTACAAGGAAAAAGAAGGTCCGAGCCTAACGAGCTCTCGTAACGGAACACATCCAGAGTATTTTGTAAAAAACTCACCGTGATTCGTCCCTCGAATTTTTGCTTATTAGCTGACGTGTCGCCAACTATCGAATTTCAAGTGTTCGATCGTCGTTGCTGTAAGCGAAATCGGCTCTCTCGAAAATTGTTACTCTTCTATTTCGTATATTTATAGAAGTATGTTAAACAACATTTTTATTCACGTGCCATTTTTCATCGCCGTGCCCTTTACGGCCGGATTATTTTTTTCTGGATTATCGTTAATTGAAGGTCGACAAACTCGCCAGCGATGATTACAACGTCCGTTCGCAAGGAGATATAGCTGATACTCTGCTATGACAATTAAAATCCACGGCAGATAGTTCCATGGAACGTAGCGAACCTCGTTAGCGCGACATATGTCCGCTTCAGGTAGACGAGCACATAGTGGAATGGTTAGGTTCCTGACCGAGAACATTAACATCGCACGATTTGTTTCTTGAATGGGAAAGACACGAGTCTGTGGCGACAAACCGAGTTTGTAGCGATTTAATTTGGCTGATTTTATGCGTAATTCGTGGCAGAATTAATACGATCTATAAAATTTCCTAACTCACTACCTTTCTCCAAATTTCTCCAAACCATTCCTTTCCATCTGTAGCCACGTACATACTTTATGAAAACTAAAACATTTAGAAACGTCTACAAAACCTGTACACCAGTTCCTGTGTTCAAACGTGCTCGCTCCACACAAGCACCGAGCAATCGCGTGACACACGTGAAACGACGATCTTACTACCATCGTCGTTTCTTTCATTCAGACATCGGTTCGATGTGATTGGGCCTGAAGGATCGCAAACATCTGTATCCTGCAGGAGACTGTGAATGATCTGAGAACGGCCTCGACGACTTTCACTTCGATTCTGCTAGAAGTGGAACGGACGCAACAAGTGGTTTCACATGTACAGATATATTAGCCTTCGATTTCCTATATTTTCAGTCACGTTATTGCTTTCGGATATTATTTCTGTTCATTTTTGCGCGCTAGAATCAATAAGAACTGCAAAAATTCCTTCGCTTGTAAGTCAATCTTGTTCTTTCTAACAAACCATTTCATTAATCTTTTACTAATATTCCGTTCTTATTATTTCTTAACCCTGCGGTCCTAAAATTTGTATGTTCCAATCTTACTCTAGTTTCAACCAGCAGAAATATCCTTAATATCCTAAAAGAAACTTGAACTTAAAATTGAAACTGGAAATGCAAAGTAATCCGGTAAGAATCGCGTAGTAAAATAACGCATAAAATGTATTAGAATAACAGGTATATAATAAAAGCTCGCACGAATTAGGAACGTAAACAGGATTTCCGTGATTTAAGAAAAGTTAACAAATTCATCATAGTGCTATAAATATTACAATTCCTTTGATATTCATAAAATCGTAATATCTACATGGAAAAACAAATAGCGACGAAAAAGATATTAGATAAATCGCTGCTACTCTCTTTCATGACCACGATATTAAAAAGTAAAATCCAATAATATACAAAATTATAAATTAAATGTTTCCTTTTCGCAATATCCGCCCCTAATGGGTTAATATACATAACGATTTTTTCATATTATCCCAATCTTAAAAAAAAATCTTGACGATAGAAAATCATGTTTCAGTAGAAAATTACCGAAAGAACACAACAGAGTCGATCAACTTGAAGTATATTCAAATTAATTATCCTTGTTGTTTCTCGTAACCGATTTTATCGTATGCCAAAAATGTCCGAAACCAGTCCTATTAATTAGAGAGTAAAATGTTTCCAGGTTTGCAAGAAGCGAAAAGACGAGTCTAGAAATCCACTAATTTTCGACTGGCGCGTACGATTCACGGTCGAGAACCTCAGGTGTACCCAGTTCGGTAGACATAGCCATACGAAAATATATACGAATCCCTTCTCTTCTAAGTCGTACGACGTGGTTAACCGGTCGGTTTACATGTGTACAGGTTATTCGAGGCGTGGGCGATCCAGAACGAGTGGCAGCACGCAAAAAGAAAGGAAGAACTCTGGATGGGCTAAAGGATATCAATCGCACGGCACCGAAACCCCGACGGCGTTCGTGAAACGCGAACGTCACGTGCAATTAAGCATCTATAAAGCTAAATTATTTATTCATTACCGGTGTTTTGCAACGAACCAGAAGATTTGTATCTGTCATCGTGCGATGCGTTGAAGTTTTATTATTATTTGAGCGTTTCATTTTATTTTACTCTTTAACAGTATATTTCATGTTAGTCTTATCTGTTAGTTAGTCTAATGACAAACAGTAATGTAAAAGTTTAATTAATATTTGTATTCGATTTGAACTTAAATTGTACGCACAGGGAGAATAATATTATCTTAAAAAACATCTAATAGAAAAGCTCATCCAGTCATGATCTATAAAAAAAAATCGAATCTATCCGTTCTAAAGATCGCTCGTGTCTTTGTATCGTTTAATTTGTAATAAAACTTGTTGGGTTTAATATTCCGCTTGTGTTTCCTTTGGATTATAAATTTTATCCACGCAAGATACACGATATGGTGTAACATCGCCAAGTTATCAAACTGAATTATCTCCCAATTTATTAGCGATAATTGACGTTTTCCTATTCTACATCCATCAATCATGCGAAATCAGCCGGCCCCGTAGAAGTTCATAAAATTGAAAAATATGTCACGAATGGTTATCGAACGTAGGAATCGATGCAGAAGCTGGAATATTGATGAGAGAAAAAACGAATTCACCTCCGGTATTGGCAATTCGTGCAATCGTATGCGTGTTATAAATAATCGCGCGAATGCAGAAATTATACGGACGAAGAAAAATTCGATGGTGCAGACAGGCGTTATTTTCTTGGAATCCTGGTCGCTTGCTTGCCAACCGATCGTTTCTTGATCTCGACACGTTTACTTGGCTGTACGCTCCGATCGTAGTAGCGTGTATTTTCAACAGCCCGCGAGAATACTAAGTATCTTTGCATTGAGTATTCCTGATATGGAGACCGAACGTTTAAACGTGTGTCGCCTTCGATGTAGATTTCCAGAAAAAACGCCGACGAATACGGGATTTGCTAACGTTTCGCACGATTCGAACTCTCTGAAAGATTTTTCCGACGTCAGGAAACGTATAGACGATAAACTCGCGCACAAAGGAAGCTGAGGGTTTTCCGTGTAAATATCGGATGCTTTTTAAATATCGTACCGCGTGTGTTTTTGCGAGAGATGATTTTAAGTTCAACTAGAACTGAAGATCTTTATACATTTAAAGACGTAAAAATGCGCAACATGTACGCAACACGCAAAGATATACAAAATATACATATTAGAGTTGTAACATGGGTGGAATAAATTTCCGCTTAGGTCTCATTTCTTTAATTGTGCACATAAAAATATGAAAATACTGAATAATATCTGCATCCTCTGATTAAATAATGATTCTAAGAATTTTATGCGTAAAAACGGACGCACATCGTTAAAATTATACATGACAAATTTAATATGATAAAAGTATCCGGGATATTTTCACGAATATCATGTTAGATATCGTAAGGCTGCGTAAATGATGAAGTACTATCTAAAAATAAATCGTTGCAACTGCACAACGGTTAAACTTAAACTGTTATGTTTAGATCGGAAGTTTAGAAGATCGAATTGCAAAATTCTTCTTCAAGCAAACTTAACACTTCGGTACTTTTTGAAAATTCTTAAAACGTATAGTTATTCCAAGCTTCTACTCGATACTATCTATCGATGGAGTGGATCATAGAATATAATTATTTCATAAAATAATTTAACCCTTTCGCGTTGAGTGATACCTTGATAATTTACTATTTTCATAAATGTTTCGCCAAGTTATCAAGCAACTAATTATTATTAATAACGAATATAGAAAAATTTGTCTTACAAGCTAAAGAAAATTCGTCTGGAATGATTAAATAACCTCACACGTAGGATGTTGTACTTCAATAAAGAAGAGAAAAGAACAAAGCGAACGTATTAGAACATTTTGAAACAGGGTGGGATTTTGTAAGCGCCTTGAAACGTGTAGGTATGAATCGACCAGTGAGAAAATGTTGAAGGACACGCTGGACATAGTCAGGGTAATATCTCGTGGAACATCATTACGGAAACGACCAGTTTTATCTCCTCGGGAAGAATCGCATAAAGCGGGTCGTGTGTGTAATCCGTGCCGTGCAGCCTTTATCATCAATGGAAAACAATCAAGAATGAGAGGCTTCTGAGGAAACGGTTTCGTATATGCAACGCTGTAAAATAATCCGTTGCATCTGTGCAATTCACTCACTTGCCAACTTCTGAAAGACTTGATTATTTATATTATCTTAGCAAATGATGATAATGACAAAAACAACGATCGCTTTCTTTCCACTTTTCAATTAAATGCACGAACCTGTTTGACATCGGTGCGAGAAAAAAATCTAATAGTTTCGACCGAGACCCGTATCTCTGGCCAGCGAATCATCTCGCACAAACTATATGGGCCACTTATGGAATTCTGAACGGTAATTAAGATATTTCCTTAATTAGCGGCCAACACTGGCCGCGGTCAGTTACTTGGAGTAAGGACGGCGATTGAATTAGTACCGCTGCTCGGTTATGCTCCGTAAAGTGCAACGTTAAAAAAATAGGAGATAACGGGGGCCAAGCGGCAAGGAAATAATTAGCTGAAATTCATGCCATTTCTCGTTTAAATTGACGTCATTCTTATATCGAAAATTATTCTTAATAACAGGTGCAAGAAAACAATAAACTTTAGAATTTTATTATTGGTACAGTTATCGTAATGTGCTATATCTTCTTGATACGAACAACAGCGTGAGAAATATCAAACCGACTTGAAATAGAGTTTTAAAATATATAAATATCGATATATTAGTTTCTCGCAAAAATTGTCTCCTTAAATTACGACAGGATTGCTGAAGCGAACGATGCTAGCATCGAAATTACGTAAAAATCGTCGTGCGCGCTTACGCAATTGTAAGAGTGAAAATGCATCGACACAAAACGATTTCAGTTTCTGATATATCCCCATATTGTCTTCTGAAATGTTTACCAACTTCTCTACACGCGAATGGTACCAACAACAAAGTAATTAAAATTCATAATGCTTATAATCTAATTTAACTGGTCTTACACGGTCATAATTAATTTTTGTATTAATATAGCGTGGCTAATATAACAGCTATATTCGTGAAATAATTATAGCAAGAAGAAAAAATGCCCAATTAAATTTAAATCGCAATAATGAAAGAAAAAAGATACATGCTAGTCATGGCCCATAGTTGGAGCCAAAGGAGAGATTCGCAAGTACCAAGTTAGTTAAGTTTATGTCGTTATCGGTTATTATTTCAGATAAAGTTGATTTAACGAGACTCTGAAATTAATTACAATCCGATGCAATGCCTGTAACGACCACAGGGTTTTATACGGTTGCGGGTGGTATTGAAGATTATCGTTGATTGAACATCGCGCGGCCGATTGAGAAATACTTGAGGATATAATAGCCCTGCCCACGATCCCCATAAATCACGGAAATTGTCAATTAATAACCTGTAATGAATGTTGGAATCGGAGAACCATCACTTTATCTAATGATTTCGGAGAAACCGAGCGATTGTTCTTGAAACTGGACCGCGCCGGTTCGTTAATGAGGTAACTCGAACTATTAACATCGTGTAACGTGAAATATAACAAGTAACGTTAAAATTTTCCTTCCTTCCTATCACGACATTTCATTTGAACCGTATCCTCAGATCGTTATTTCTATTTTTATACCATAAACAATTAACATATTAAAAGTCAGCGTTGCATTTATAATTTTATTTTTGCTTACGACATTATGACAAACTATTTTGTTTAGTTGCAGAAAGAATCAGAAATATATTTCGCGTCTTTAATCTGTAAAGTGAGCTCTTTAAAGCATTATTGTAATTTATTTTTCTTATTTTGATGAAACGCTTCTCTTATCCTTTTCATATTTCGTTTACACAAAATTTATATACAATTTCATTGCTCGGTCCATAATGAATCTGTCTTTGTAAACTTTAACTTCTATTATGTAATAGTACAACTGAAATGTGATGAAATGTTTACAAACGAACCAATTATGTTATTAACCTATCGTTGCTGATAAATCATTGTACACGAGTAACCTTTCATTACATCTGTCTTCGGAAAGTAATCGCAGCTCGAGGATGACGGGTATACAAATCCCTTGATTGTCGTTGTCATTCAAGGAAAATGCTTTCTGGCAAACAAGTTACCTTCGTAATATCGTGTCATTAATTTCATCGCTACAGTTTGGGCTATAATGTCTACCTGTCCTCGTTAAGTATGCGTAAAGAGTGCGTGGGTCGTGTACCGGCTAAAGCGTCTCGCGCATGACAATCAACGTGTAAAGCGAGCTTAATGGATTCGCGTATCTCGTTTAAATCGTCTTCCACGTGAACTTTCGAGCTTCGACGGTCTCACACGCGAAGTCTTAACTGATTAGATTCTTCGACACCCCATTATTATCGACAAGAAAAAGACAAAGACGAAGACGGGCGAGCAAGACAGTAAAACATCCAACGAGCCATTTCCCTCTCACTTTAGGAAATTTCTCTGTACAGGAAGAAATTATACGAACAAACACGAGCCTGATATTGATTTTTATCTTTTAACGACAAAATGTTACACAAGCATAATTAGAAAATTAAAGCGTAAACACTCAACAAATTTATTAGAAATATAATTCTCTACAGACAAGTAATCATTTATAGGTATAAATAACAACGTACCTACTGTGGCTCACGAAAGTATGGGCACATTATAGAAAAATTTTTACGATTATACCTATGTTATAAAATTTATTGAAATTTATATCTAGACGTATTTATATTTTCAAATCTATCAGGTTATTCCCTTCTTCAATCATTTTATATCAAAATACTTTCGTTGTATTCATTGAGTAACATAGAAATCAGGAAACTAACAAAAATAGGTCGAAAAAAGTGTAAGGAAAAAGTTAAATTTTATATCTCATAAAAAAACCTGACCTTTATGTTTACATCACCGCGCCAAATTCTACCAAATGACCAAATTGGACAAATTGTGAATACAAATAATAAAAAACATCACAACGCTAACTAATGCCAAAGGGAATGAACGCATTCAATAACAGTGTTAACGAACTAGACAGCTTTCTCACATGGCTCGACTAGATTTTCCAGGCTAAGCTGGGACACAGGTAAAATTCTTCATCGTGCATTTCTCAACGTACAAGATAATCCGATCGTTCCTGGTGGGTATCAAGTATCAAGTATCAAGATCTTCCTTGTCCATATTCCTTCTCCTGTATGTTCGTTCGCCTAGCGAACGTGATTTAATTATCAACCGAACAATTAACAAATGAAACACATATTTTCAACTAAAACGTTTATTTGCGCCCACTTAACTAGCAGAGGTTGATAATGATACTGAGAGCACTCAACGCTCCGAGAAATTACCATCCGTCACCGTGTGAACAGGGCCTAAGGTGAGCTAGCGGCAGTCGCTTGGTTCCCAACAAGCAAGAAATTCCGTTACAGGGCCGTATCCATCGCGAGTTGTCGCTTCCGTTTCAGGTCGACGTACATATGTATACGAAACCTGTTCCAGCGCCGAAAATGCAGCACGTACTTCCTTCGTATTCAAAAATACTCGCTTTATTTCGTTGCAGTAATTATCCGCACGTCATTTCGTTCAGGGACCTGGAGCGGTTACGCCTTCATGACACTTCGACTCGATTATCGTACCCTTTTTTGTTCCGGGCACGTACGTTCGGTACTTCTGCAAAATATCATTATCTTCTGCGGATTGTTCACGATAACAATGACACGAATACGTGACCAAAATTAGGGTAACAGGCAAGATAAATAATTTTATCGTTCCGCATAAACGAATATGCTGAAGAGATAAAACAGAGTTTTTAACAAATCGATTAATTGACAAATTAAGTAATGGAATACTTAATCCTTTGTGGTTCCTGCTTTGATCGCGTAATATTTGTGAAATATATCGATGATGCGAATAGACACTGGGAAGTTATTACATGAAAATTGTGTAAACTCCACCGGTCGGTGGTTTCTCCTTCGAGGTTAGTACCGAGGTGGATCGCACTCTTTTCTTTCTCAGAAACCTTCAGGACGTGGGAAGCGAAAGGCAGGGGCTTCGAAGTATGTTGCACATGTGCCAAGAAATGGGTGGCGCCCAACCATGTGGCGAGAAGAGCATTGTAAGAAGTAAAAAACGTGACACTCTGAAGGATAATTGAACATTTCCAATTAGTACAATTCCTTTTCGTTTCTTTTTCCTATCGAATAAACGATATCCATGATATATCCTCGGGAAACTCGAGGACATTAATGAAACTAATTTTAATGACAGATACATTTCTTCTACCATAAGAAATAAAATTCACATTGTAATAATTATAATAGTACTTTAGTATAATTATAAATCACGTACCATTAACGATCGTGTAATAACATGTTTCCGTGTCAACGTTCAATGAATCAAACCCTATGTTTAATAGCGCTACCTCACTCGTGAAGCATGTTCAGAATTTTTCTTGTTTAACCTCATACCTTTATCACGGTTTTTTCTTTTTCATTCTATTCCACGTTCGACCAACTTCCCACTGCAGGAATAGCAGCCTGTTGCTTCGCTTCACTTTGGCTCGCTTCCCACACGAGATGTACGCGTATGCATGCATACGTCGTTTTTACATATAGACGCGGAAGATGATGCAAAGTGTATAGTGTTAAAAAAATCGCTTTGTCTTCAATTGATCTTTAAACCCTGAGTACCTGGTAACATATATGTAGGTCTATGTACAGGACATAATTACTTATATATACATTTGAACATATTTGACAATATAGAGAATATGTCTCTTTTCAATTAAACCTACAAAGTATTGCAAAAAGATTAATAGCCAATCAGTAATATTATGACAATCGATATTTTCGAAACATTCAAGAGATGGAAGCAAACTTGTGTTTAGTATTTAATAGAGAGCGAATTTTATTTAAATAGGATTAATTGACAATATCTTAAATTTTGAACATACATGGCTCTCCATATTTTTCTCTTATGTTCTGCAAATGTTTATTCGTTCGTAATTTTGAGTTTTACATTACATCTAGAGAAGGGAAATTATAAATCTCGAGGAATTCCAAGTAATAATGCTATTAAAAATAATACTGTTCAAAAGAAAAAACTTATGGTATTTACTTGTCTGTAACTGTTCGTCTCGCTCTTAGAACAGGTATACTAATTAACGTTTCCTTTGAATGAGATAATAATTTCCACGTCGGCTTTCCTTTACTAAACCAGCCATTATATTTTCCGTAAACGGTATAGAATACTTTGTACTCGGTGATTGTCAAGGATTTTCCTGGTAGCTTTATGCGGAAATTGTTTTTTATTCTGTAACAATCGGTTGCTTTACATGCAACACTTATCGAATGCACCTTCATAGGCCAGGAATTTTAATGAATTATATCTTAAAATCACATAGTATGGAGAATGAGATAATTCTCGAGATTCAAAGGTAAACGTGAACGGAATAATAACTCGTTGAAAATTATTAAGCGATTAGAATAAGACAAATTTGAGAGCCTAATAGTCTTCCTGCGAAGAAATAAATTTTTCAACATTAGCTGTTTGCATAATGGAAAGGGACAGCAAAAAAAAAAAAGGGGAAAGAAGTATATTGCAATCAGAATGCTGGATAACCTAGTACATAGTAGGATGTAAAAAAGGGACTAGAATTTTACACATGTCGATTTTGTCGTTCCCTGCGAAGCGAAGGCGCGTGACCCGTAACTGATTGGCGTTACGCATGGTTACCCTTGGCATTTCGTCTGTACTCTGTGTGCGTCTGTAATTATAGGAATTTTATCTTTTACCTTCTGCAGTCGAATAGTACTTCCTGAAGAAACTATATTCTTGTCCGCTAACCACAACCCAAATAAAAGAAAAATCTTTCCAACTTAAATACTGACTCTATTTATTTACTTTCTACCGCTTTCTTGAAGATCGTATTGTCACTACATATATCGATTTCATCTCAAAATCTATTATATTTATATAATTCTATTTATGTGTAGTACATATTGTGCAACATGAATCATCAATGATTTGCAATAATTATGTAGGACAAAATCTCATTAGGCAAAACACAATATAGTTTATAATTACATTAAATGAGATGTAGGAGAAAATCAAAATGTCAGATATTCAACGTTAACTATAATTTTCTCTAATTAACGCTATGACAATCGATGATTGATCGATGAATTTATACATCTAGAGAAATGTTGTGCAACCCATCGCACGACAAACTGCATGACTTTGGACTTTACGAACATGACGAAAATTATATTTGTCGGAAATAATCAACTACTAGTAAAAGTTACCCTAAAAAGTAATAGATCTCCATATCGTTAAATATCCTAATATTCCCTCTATACTCTAATTTGAAATTCTCGCAATTCTCTCTTTACTTTACATTATGGACGAGACGCTAAAAAATCAAAAACATATATGTTAAAACACGAAGTGAGAATTCGACGACAGAAAAACAACAAAGTTCTATCCTGACCTACGGACACATCGTTCCGGCGCTGTTACGAATAAAAGCGATAACTGATTTTAAGAAATGGCATTAAGTAAATGAAAGACCGCACTCCGTCTGGCGTATAATTTTGGAGGGTGGCCAAGATAGAGAAGGGAAGAGGAAGGAACGACGAAGGTCAGGACCGTCCTCGACTGTGTTTCATGGGTTCACAAAGGCGCACACGCTTCCACGAAGTCTCAACGAACGAAATGCCTCTGTCTTCTTCACGGTAGTCTCGCTTGGTAGAGCACAAAACAACCTCGACGTTCGCCAACTTCGCTTAACCATCTCGCTTGGATAACGGAAAACGGTACTCGGATCGAGCGCAGGAATTATTGTCGTGCCGGGGTCTCGCTCGGCGTTTCAAATCCGAAAAGAAAAAAGAATGCTGCGAGGAACTTTTTGCACCGCATATACCCGGGATAATAACGATCGATTGTCCATCGTTGCAACTTCAACGGAGAAACGTATTCACCGTGCCGCGTTTCTTGTCACCGGTTCCTGCTGCCACGAGATACCTGGTCACCAATGAAATCGGCTTTACGCGTAAGATGCTTCCACCGTAAGGGTGCTGGAGACACGGATGGAGCGGTAACGAGCTTTCTCATAAAGCGAAACGTTATTTTATAGATTTTATGGATGTGGATAGAGATTAGAAGTTCCTATTTCTATTCCTCGATGTTCTACATTCGAATAATTTGAGAAATTGTTAACCGGAAGTATATATCGTTCGTGTACATATTTATAATTTTTTAAAAAACCGTGATTTAAAAATTTAAGACACTACCGGAAGAATTTGGGTACTTCTTCTCTACACAAATATTGTACTTTATATATGTAGAATATTTTATTCTACTTCAGTTATGTGTTGTACAAATATTACCCGTGTAGCCGAAATGAACCCTGTATTAATCTTAAAATGTTTAATAAAAAAATAATCTCTAGATGGACGAGTCAGGGCTCTGGAAAAATCGTTTGTTCTTTCGACAAATCAAACTTTTCCATACGTTTGTCTGTGAACTAGAATGAAAGAATATTATAAGTTTCATTTTTAGTAGCGTCAGGGAACATTAATGTGAATAAAATACTCATTTACTTAAGAATATCACTTTTTGTTTCGAAATCCTAACATGCTCCGCAATGTACGGGAAAAAGTAAGCCATAAAAAAACAACTCCATATGGAGTTACGCTTCATCGATACTAATTATTCTCGCCGGCTGTTCTACGACCGTTTTAGCCGAATTCCATCGTTCACGGTGCGGCGGAACAAAATGAAATAGGCACGCTTTCATTTGTATTATAGTTCACCTGTTGCTCTAAGACCAAAGGTCTGCGAAGGCTAGCGACCGTTAAAAGAGAAATACGAGCATCGCAGCATCCTCGACCTTTTTTCGAGGAATCTTTTCGCCTCGAATACGACACGACATACGTACGTACGTATGTACCTACATTCACTATAGCGGATCATTTTGTCAGCCTCGTTCGATTCCAAAGGAAACGAAGATGTTCCTCGCTTTCGTCGGTCCCTTTGCTCTTATAGTACGACCATACAAAGGTAAGCAGACGACTACCTACTTACTTACTCGCGATCGTGATCACGAAGTAAACGATTAATGCGCCACGAACAAAGGAACAAGCAGAGAAAGCCAGATTGTTCGTCGTGCTTACCACAGTTGTTATCTACCGATAGATTACCAGACCGCCCACCCTCGCTTTTCTCCAGCCCCGCTGCGAATTATCAGCCGAGAGTGATTCTGGTATCATGGGTGGTCGTGAAAGGTGCAAGCCCGTATTTTAGTTCGATTATAATTCGTTCGTTCACTGATTTATTGCCTAATTAATCTTAGGCAATAAATTACTCCGTTTACTCTATAGCTGTATAATTTAACTCTACCGAACTACAATATATGAAACAGCTTGTTCATTTAAATCAATCTTCTTGGAAGAAAAATTGATGACTGTTACAACCACTTCCGATTTAATTACCACACCTTCTTTAAGAATGGATAGACAGCTACGTCTTATCGCGTTACGAAATCTACGTTTAAAGACCGCCGTAAATTGCAGGCGAAAGCTAATAAAAGACGCCCATCGACGCGTTCAAACGATACATATGGGCAGATGCGAGGTGCACAGACTGTGGCAGCAGCTTGAAATCGAAAATCCTGACCTAGACCAACGGGAAAGTCGGAAGAATACTACATAACCTGCGGTAACCGGGACCATCTCTCGAAGTTTGCGAAAGGTGGTGGTTGGTGGAGGCGTTGGTTCATCACCTGCTCATCATCGAGCGTGGGATGATGCACCGTCCCAGGTAAAAGGCCTCGAAAAGAAATCGAATGAAAAGGGAGAGGCAACCTTGAGGATAACACGGGTTCCCTCCATTATTAATGAATCGTGTGAATATAAAGATCGTGCGTTCGTGTTGGTGTCTATCTCGTGAAGCATCGATCCTGATGTGCGTTTACCCTATGGACCGCAGCAGCATTCGTGGGACTTTCGTGTTTTTTGATAGAGATTTAGGATCATTTCGTCGCTTGTTCTGGAACTAGCAACGCTGTTACTCCTAGGTCACCAACAAATACGTAAACATCTGCGTGGTTTATTTCAGTGATTACTTATCACGTGGCTCCAATAAGACCAGATTTATTTGGCACGTTCAAGTTTCCAAACATACGCACAGCCGATGCTCAAA
Organism: Bombus affinis; assembly: GCF_024516045.1. Lineage (NCBI taxonomy): Eukaryota > Metazoa > Arthropoda > Insecta > Hymenoptera > Apidae > Bombus > Bombus affinis. The sequence goes on from NC_066347.1 coordinate 13,911,069, forward strand.
ACTGATTGGTGAAATTATAATGATATTATCGTTGTTATATTCATTATGCTATCGTATTACAAACAGTGATAACATTATCTCAGAATTGTATTTGTTTCGTTTAATACCGAGAAACTTAAATCATAATATATGTGGTCAGACCACTGCCATTTCGCATACATAACAAAAATTGTGTTTTTCGTTGTATCTTTTTCAAGTTGTGAAAACGTATCGCGGTAAAGGATAAAATTATAACTTAATTAATTATGAAACTTGATAGGGTGATACTTTTAATAATAAAATACGTGACCAAATTTAGACTCTCAAAATTTTGATATACACCACTATGATTTTCAATCTGTTATATAATACGAATGAAATAACAAATTTGTAAAAAATTAACGAGGAAATAGCAGAACATTTTAATCAGAAATAGCAGATGTCCTAGTACATAGAATATTTATAACCAGAATCTAAAGCTCCGGAAGTTTTCACTATTTTTTCTACCATTACTATAAATGCAACGTAGCATCTGTTGTTATTACTATCACTGTTAATCATGTTATTACTTCCATATGTTATATCGTTCATCGCAGTGGCCACGTAAGAAGCAAAGAAGTAGCGGTATAACCAGGGAAGTTGTTAATCTTAGCGCATAGTAGTACCTACGAGAGTTTGAACATGGATCGCGTTAAAGCTGATCCCTGTAGCATCCATGAATCACGACACAAGGAAGTAATCGAAGACGCTGGCAAGCTGGCGAGCTAGCTTTTTTCTCAGAGTCTCTGGACCAGACGCGTCATGAGTTTCCTTAAAACATCAAGAAGAAGCGAGTTGGCCAGCTGCCGGTGTCCATGGAACGCCACGCGGTGCGTAGCATGTGAAAAAAGGGAGAAGAGGCGAAATCCTTAGAACAGGACGTGCTCCTCTCGTACGAGAAAGCCTCGCTTCCGGGTTCGCCTCTGTATTAGATATTCACGTTCATTTCCTATGGGGCAGGGCAGCTGGTGCTTTTTCTCTCCCATTGCCCCCTCGATGAAACGAGGAGGGAACTAACTTTAAAACGTACACCGACGTTCGTCTCCGAGCAACAACAACCTGCTCGAACACCTACCCGTAGATTACGATCCATGAATTTAACCGTTTGTCGCTGATTTGTATATCTATGCAGTTATAAGCATAAGGAAAGTAGCAAAACAGGTTCCATGGAGTTGGAAGGGTTATACACGATGTTAATAGGTAATGAATCGACTCGTGAGAAATTCCAGTTGAAGGAATTTATAGAGATATAATGTTCGAATGTTCTAAACGGCTCATCTACCAGAAACGCGGGAAACAATATGGAATAAATGGAACTGCTCGATAAAAATATTAGTAGAGTGAATTTGTCGATTTTTGCTAAAGCGCCAGCGACAAAATGGCTCGAAATACGAGATTTTCATTACGTAAAATAATATGAATGTTCTTTATGACGTGTGTCAGATAGAAGCAGGCAGAAACGCGTCGTATTTCAATACAAGGTTCATCATGGCTCCCCAACTAACGTAAAGACGAGCGGTGACAGGTAAATTGATATATCAATGAAGTATCGGTCAATGAATCGTAATTATGAATGAACACGTGTGTTTATTGGAAACGTATTCTTCGACGTAATGTTTTCTTCTCTGTTAGAGAATATCGTTCTAGAATCAATAAAGTATCGTGTTCTTTCCGAACAATAAAAAGAAGTCCATAGTGTAAAAGTAGTGTAAAAATGGTTCTATTAGGTTAAAATGAAATTCTTAACGCGATCACGTGAGTTCTAGAAAGGGGCATGTTCCCATGATAAAAAGGGTGCTGTGTAAATTGTGCAGGGAGGCAGGATATCTCGCCAGACCTGTCCTAATATTTACGGAACTGAAGTGCCTTTTCACTTTGCTCCCTCGTCTTTTCCTAAAGAGGACACCGCGAAGAAGCTGGAAACCATTTTGACTGTGTAAGCGCCCTTTGTGTCCGTTGTGCATCGCTAGACAAGCACTTAGCCCGTAAGGAGCAGCAATTTGTGGGGAATTTCGGGATGCTGTCTTGAAATGACGCTTGAAATCGTCTTAAACAGTTCGATGGATAAGGATACCCGGAAACAAAGTAAGTACGGTAAAATGCTAGAGTACGCGCTAGTAAAAGGCAGGTATACATTTCTCAGATATTTCTCTCGGCTGCTCGTCTATAATAACTAGCTTTTACTCTAGTGATGAAAAATGTTAATTAATACGCAGTATTTTTGTAAAAGTGGGAAGTAGATTCACTCTCATATCATAAATTCGCTATTTCCACGTATCATTACCAAAGTGAATTCGTACAATCGTGCATTGATTAATTTTATTATGAACTTCGATAATTCAGGGAATTAAAGTGAATTCGTACAGTCGTGCGCTAATTAATTACGTTACGAACTTTGATAGATGAAGAAATTAAAGTGATGTACTCGTTAACGAACACTTCCCTTATTCATAAGTTTCAAGTACTAAAGGTAATGTGATTAAATCTTGTTCCCACCAACGATACGAGGCCACCACAAAAGGTGCAAAGTATATCGATAGCGTCGTGCCATCCACACTGCTACGAGGTGCAAAGTGGCGCCATTTATTTTCGAACAACAAAGCTGAATGACACCTTAATCTAGCAAATAATGAATCATCCAACGAATTAAGAAATTCCATTATCGTATACAGATGATTTAAGTAATTTAAAGTCAAATTAATATAATTTCGAAAGTTGATGACGTACCTCTAAAGTTATAACGCAAGGAAGCATCGAACCTCAGGAATGTAATAATAATGTCGCGATGGTAATACGGTGGGATCTGGTTTTTGCTATTTACGTATATTGTGTCATGTATATTTATGTATAATGCGAAGCTCTAGGGCTAATGCAACAGGTCTGCGCGTACACGCGCATATACACGCATAGTACACGATGTAAATAATTACATATTCGCCAAGTCGATGCTCGGTGTATGACCGACAAACACGTAGATAATATTGCATTGGCAATAGCTAGGTAAAAGAGCAGCGTGAACGATGCATTCCAACAACGCGCACGTTTATGGCACGCTGTTCTATTAGTATCAAACGACCGTTGCAAATTGCCTCTGTTATTGTGGATTGCATTAGGACAAGCGAGGAATTTCCTGAATAAATTCTGTTAAAAACGTTGTATTACGTGCAACGTAAGCTATATCACTCGGAAATTGGACGATAATCGCGGTTAATATTACTAGTGAACTCTTGAGACCTATGTCTGAAATGAAATCTATAAAAAGAACTCAAATCGAAGAAATTTTGTAGCGACAGAAAAATACGATTCTAAATGATTCTAAGTGTATATATAATAAAAGTGACCTAAAAGGCGTAGCATTATCCTATTGGAATAATTGATTAAAAGGTACGTAATCGCACCAACTTGTACCGTTTCCTTTATTTTAAACGTGTCATAGAAATATTCATGGATTAGAAGTCTTTTCGTTGCACACTATAGGTATAGGTATATCAAAGTGACGAACATCATTAGTCAACATACGTGATAGGCAACGAGTCAAGGGAATACATGAATACCTTATCCAATACGTGCTGCTTTTCCAATCTACCTCTCTTTCTTTCTTTCTTTCTTTCTTTCTGGACACGAACCGTACGTCACTTCGTGGAACTCGTTGAGTTTCATCGGCGACAGGCGTACTGCGTGTGCGGGGATTTTTTGAACGGAGCTTCGATACGCACGCTAGAAAGCATCTTGTCTCAAGAGGAAAGAAAGGGCGAGATACATCATAAGGGCACGCAAAAACGATACAAGGCCGGTAGTCTACTTGTAAAGTTTATTATAATCCAGCTTATCAACGACCATAAGTTTCTCAAACGAGAACGAGTATTATTTGCACTTCTCAAGTTCCACCCTTAAGAAAAATATGGTCATTCATCGATCTATTTAAAGACCTGACACTTTTGTAATTCATTATAGATACAAGAAACTACTATCTTAAAATATTATAATAAAATATTCGTTTCAATAATTCACGTACCAACTTTTTAAGCACTGAGACGATGTTAGTATAACTCAAATTTTTATATTCGCTACCGCCAGTATTGCAAAGGTGGTGGATTGCGTTCAGCACCTTGGCTGAAAAAGATCCTTTACGTGAACCAACAATTCATTTGGCTTGTCGGCATTCACTGGCGGCCGTTCTGACTTAAAGAGGTTCATGTATGCCTTTTTCTACGGGGCTAAGTTGCCGGTGCAGGACAATCCAACGCTCTATTGTTCGTTCCCGTGTACAAAGCAGCCTCGATACTACGCAGATTGCATTGACCATGGGCCTATCTTTCGTCCGGAGTAGAAATCTCTCGTGTCATCGAGATCGAAGGAAGAGGGAGCAAGAATTTCGAGGGTGGAAGAATACCTCGTAACTATAATAGGCATCAAGGAGGCCATCGTTGCATGTCGTACGCCTATTCTGCCTACCTTTTTCATCTCGGATGACGAGCTTCGAAAAACAACCCTAAAGAATCTAATAATTATCATTCAAGAGCTTTTTAAGAAAATGTCATGAGTAAAATTTCATTCGCGGATTTCTTCTAACTGGATATGTGGATCGAAAGGAAAAAGTTCATCGGCTTGAGTATCGGCAGCAGTAAAGATGGATGAGTTGAATAATCCAACGAGTCCTTTGGCCGTAGATCAAACGAAGTTTTGTGTGCGTTATTCTGGTTTTGAGTGGTCGCTGCTGGCATAGTAGATTCCAAAGAAAAAAGGGTACGATATTATATACTGGCAGAGATGGGTAAAGAAGTGCGAGGAAAGAAAGGTCGGAGAAAAACAGACCGTAAACCGCGCGGGACGACACGGGATGTCAGCGTTGTCTTTCTTTTCCCATAACGGGATTGGTAAGAACTTCTTGGATTGATTTACGCATTCAGCACCTCTTTCTACTTCATTCCCTGTGTCTAATTAAGAATTACATGGTACCTGGCGAGAATATTCTAACCTCCATATATAGCGTAAAATAATTACTTCTATGTTCGTTGGAACACAGAGTATTTAAAACTCGCGTTAGTGTTTTACTTCTGTAAAACATATCACTAATATAGAAGCTAAATGCCAGTAACAATCTGATCGACTTTGTCACGGTCTTACACGGTCAATTTTCTACTGACGTGTTTCGCATAGGTAATCAAGTTCGGTGTAATTTCACGCATGTTCACATGGCGTATTACTAAGTCGCGCGCGTTAAAAAGAAGGTATGGGCGTCTCTGAGCTCGTACACCCGCGAAAAAATGGTCGGCAAGAAGTACGACATATGCTTCTACACGGTGCGGCTACCAAGTGTGCCAACCATACGCACATGGCCGGCAAACTGACTTTTTTTACTTCTTTTACGACACGATGTCCTCTCCTGCGGCGCGAACAGGCGAAACGAGCTTTGCATGCGGCTGTGTTTTCGCTAAGCGGTGTCAGGGGTCAGTAAAAAAAAAAAAAAGAAAGAAATCGGACCAAAAGAACAACCTTGGATAGCAGTCGAATAAAGGAAGCTAAAGAAAGAAAAGGTTCTTTCAATCTTTGCCGATACATTCGTATTCCACTTCAGAATTTTTACGAAGGAAGTTTTTATTAAAAATTGGTCTCAGTTCGTTGAAACGACCGACAACCGCATACAACGACTCGTACAGACGTAATACGCTCATGTATTTACCGTATTGCGGAGTTCACAGTAAAGGTATCCTCTAGAAACGAAACCAAAGAGTATCTTATTCCTCTCGCATAAACGGGTTGAGCCAACACGGTGTTCCTTAACCGCGATTGTGTCCGACGAGAAGCAAGCGTACATGCCGCTGCTTCTTCTGGCACTTCCATCTCAGTGGCGTTCCCACACCAAGGCTGCTACCAGAGTGTAACGTTATATCTCCGCCGCGCTATGGTGGTTCTTTCACTATGGCGACCAACTCGTATCTCGCACACGTTGTACTTCAGCAGGCTGCATGGGTGGCCAAAGAGCGACAACAGACCAGATTTCACCGCTCCTTTCAACTGGTCAAGGTGATTTGCAATGTCGAATACGTAAGGGAGAATTTGCTAAGATCAAGAATTACGTCCAGAATCCTTAAACATTCCTTAGAAAAACATTCGAATTTACATTCAAGTGTTCGTTTTTCAATTCGTATAAAACACACGTTCTGACAATTTCAGCAGTGATGCCAAGGCAGATCTTCTTCTTCGGAGAAAAAATAGGATTCCTTTAAGACCGTTCGTCCATCTGGTCTTATCTTTTTGCGATCACCAAGGTTCTAAACGTGGCTGAAACGTAAGGTGCATGCAAACTAACTATATACCGACATCTTGCCCTCCGCCTTTTTTTTCTGTCCCTTGAAGGCGTCTGAATTCCCGTCTCAAGTTCAGTGCCACCTACAAACAGGCTCGCAGGTTAGTCTCGGTTCTCCTGCCGCTTGCTTCTCCACCTCCACCAGGCACAGCAGGGCCACGGCGATTCGTACCACGACCACGATGCAATAATGCGGTACCTGAGTGTCTTGGCCCCTCGGGTAACTTAACCCCCAATGCCTTTCATCCCTCCTGGACCCCCCTGTCTCGCCTACTGCAGTCACACCATCCGAGATTCTCTGAAGTCCACGTAACAATGGCCAAACAGATTTTCTTTATACCTATTCTTCATGGATGCGCCATTTTCTTGGTGCACATGCCGTATCATGCGAGGTATGGGGATGTCCTGAAGCTGCAAAAGAGACTCATACCTCTGTGCATTTCGTTGTCCAGCCAAGCTTCGGAACGGAAGTGGGTTTTCGCTATTTTAACCAGCGTTCGAGTTATATAGCCCTTTCGTACTTGCGTATTTTCACAAATTCTTGAATATTTGTTTTACTAACGACTAGTTTTTTTGAAATGCTTTTTAGAATATAATTTACTTCAAAATAAAGATTTTTGTTTCTTTATCCTTTAATTTTAATAACTAGATTTTGAAACCTACTGAAAATTTTTAATGGTATTAATTCCCTACTGTGAGCCACTCTTAGAGTCTGATTTCATTCACAAACAATAGTACGTATAATATATTTTTCGGAGGATTTATGATTCTTCTCAATTAATTGATAAAAAGATTCATATCGCTTAACCGGGGACGATCAATATCAAACGCGATGTGATCCGAAGGTTACATGTACGTGTTGAAGATGCGAAGGAATGGGATCTCGAGTTCACTTGTTCATCCAGTCTGACCGACGACGAACAACGAGTGGTGGACGTTTATCCCAAGTGACGAAGAGAAGGGAACGCGAGTTCGCGATATCGAGTCCCGGTTTGGACCAGAGCCTCGTCCCCGGAGACATATCTGGGCTGTTTTCTTCAAGACTGGTTGCCTCATTTGGTATAGAAGACAGGCACCTTGCGAGCGTGGACTCGTCTTGCGGCGAATCGAAGCTGCGGGACGGACGGATGTGGCTCGTTCTTCATCCTTTCGGTACAGCGGAGCGTACGTCGCAATTTTACACAAGTTTGTCGTCCGACAGGAAAACATCACCTTACATGGCCAAGCAATACGATTCTTTTGTTCATCGCGCGTTCACGATTCCGACAAGTCAAGGGTTTACGTGGAAACCACGTATTTCATACCAATCGTTCGATACAGTTATTATAAATAACGGATGGTAAATGTCAATTTGGAATGATAGCAACGTATTCGGTTCATAGAAATTCTCTGCAATATTCGATTAATCTCTTACGAATTTATCAGAGACCTCTTAAACGAGTATTGCATATTGTAATTTGTAACATTGTATGGGATGTAGAAACATTACGTATATCCAATCCAGGCGATTGAAAGTGAAGAGAATATTCAAATTAAACTTTGGTAGAAGTATAATCTACCTTCCTCAAGTCGAAATTGACCTCATCATCACCTATGATTTTATACGTTTTGATATTCAGAAGTAAAAATATGAAACTGTGTGTAAAGAGGAACCTATTAGAATTAATCGCTTTTTACAAATATCTATTATTGTTCAATAATCTTCATTTCTGCTGACTGTCATAGATCACCAATTAAATAAATTAATAATCATTATTCAGCATATTTTTCTGATGGAATGCCATTCATTTATAAGTAAAGATGATACAAAGATTAATTAAGAACAGAATAAATAGCTAAAAGCAGAAATAAAAACATATCAGCTTGAGTGAAAGTCTACTTTTTCCTTCGAGAAACCTCTCGTTTTCATTAGCACGTAATACACAGTACAATGTGGTATATGACAGAAGTCTTTGAATTGCAAATAACCGAAAGCTGTTCAGAGAAAAGGCAAGAAAGATCTTGTCAGCAGCGTTTTTCCTCCGTGACTGTCAAGAGAAACTCACGATGTTCGATCTGTGGTATACCGAACGACGAGAGAAAAGCCAGATGGAAAATAAGGAAGATTACGTTGCTCGCTATCGTAACGCTTAGTACCCTTTTCCTACTGGGAATCGGATGTCGCCTTTACTCGCGTGACGAGAAACTAGGAGAACACGTGAGAAAAACGCGAGAGCATGATATTCCCTCGTATATGCGTTACCCTTGTAACTTTACTATAATTAAGGCTCGTTTGATTTCTATTTTATACTAATGTTTAAACGTCGGATATCCACGCAAAACAAAACAAACACAAGCGATAAATAATTCCTCGATAAATGATTCTTTAGTCAGACTTTTTGGTCCTGATTACTTCTATCGAAACCAATTCTTCAAATTAATTGATATATACGCTTCATTTTTACATATATGCACTCAACGTGTAGGAAGATTCTTAAAGATCTTAATTCCAGAAAATGTTGTAAAACTACATTCCGCGGACGACACAGCCGCGAGTTTCATCAAGATCGAAGAACGAACGACTAACTCGAAATCCTGAGAAAAAGAAGAAAGAGAAAAACAGCAGAGAGATGGTCGGGGAGAAAGAAGAACGGGAGAAAGCAGAAAGGAGACGCGAGGAAAAGAAAATGGCAAGAAGCGTCGAAGAGGAGCGAAGAAGATTCGAGTAGCGAAGGAGAGGAAGAGGACGCAGGCCGAGGTCTCGTAGCGTGCAATCTTCGCCCATTGAAGACGCGCTGGGAAACTGCACGGTTATTATGCCTGAATGGAACAGGGGACGGGATGTGCAGGACGGGCAGGAATGTCGAAGGTAGCAGAGGATGGACGCGAAACGTACGCGTTACTCCTGGCAAAGGGGAGGTTCTTGCTCCGCAACCGCGACACGCAACCTGGAACCATTGGGTGGGGTTGTCCACGACCGAGTTCCTTGTTCGAAAACTTTCAGGAACCGTGTTTGAAGAGCGAGTGACGGTTTCTCGTGTCGTGGCATGGTCGTTGTTGATTTTACGACGCACTCTCGGTGCCCTCGCTTCGCCAGTTTTATGAACTTACTCGACAGGTTGCCGTTTGATAACTGGTTGCTCAAGTTGTGGCGATTGAATCTACAACCGACCCGATTAACCACGCTTTAAGCGACAATACTATCGCTGTGTAATATTATTTTACGAAAGTCGCAAGCATAGCGGTTCGCGAAAGTATTTGTATTTTTATAGAAAACATTCATGTGTTTGTGTTGTATGTATTATATGAAACATCTTGAAATTTTAATAGATTATCATGATTATATTGGTCTTTGAAATCAATTTCAATTGCAGCAACAAAATTTTTCTGTGACTAAATCCAAATTCTAGAATTGATTTTCAGCCCGTCGTATAATGTAAGTAAAATAACAAATCTTGTAACACAGTAATTATAAAATGAAAGCAGCGAAAAGTATTCAGCTTTTACTGTAGATCACGTGTTATTCAGACATATTAAATGCCCTAACACCAATAACTGACAGTGTTCTTTAATGTTGGTGAATTTTGATAATCATGTGTATTGCACGAGTTTAGGAGATCTTTCTTACGAGACTCGCCATTGCGATGTGGTCCATTTACGATCGTATCTTAGCTTTCCACTGCTCAGTTAGATTAAAGTTGTCGATGATAAAAACTGATACGCTTCTGTTTCCTGTTACTGCGTATTAACTTCGTTCCACATTATAATGGAGCACCTAGCGGTATCTCTGTTTCTTCATTATCTAACCGTAATAAGAGAACTTATTAACGCGTTGGTATCCACCGGCAACTACTTGTTTTTTTCCTTTATGTAACAGTCTATCGAGGCCATTGCCACAATTTTGTTTCGCGCACATCCGTGAAAGACTTTTCTTCCACCACAAGATCCTGTTCTTTTCTCGGTATGCGCGTTTATGTGCAAGTGCGTGCGTATCTGGAGACAGGATGCTGACGAGTGGATCATCGAAGCGGCTGGAACGCCTCCATTCAAAGAGTCAGTATCGTACAAGTCACGTACAAAACATGCTTGATAAGAAGCACCTATAGACGGCCATACGGCAAGTATTTAAAAAAGGATCCCGAATGTCATGAAAGACACATTCGACAACAAAAGTAGTGCACAATTCGACATAATTGTGATACAGCTTCTGTAACGTTATTTGATACGAACAACTATTTCAACTGATGAACTAGATATTGTCTGTTCAATAACTCTGATGATCTCATTCGCTTTTATCATTTTAAAATAAAATATTTCATGGCGAACAACAACCGAGAATTCTGACGATCGTTCATTCGACAATCGTTGTGGTTAAAGATACTATATTGGAAAATTTATGTTTTCCAAAACTTTGCCACCATGCAATCGTTGCACCATCTCGAAATAGTCGGTCGAGAAATTAGACGAATTCATCGATTTTTCTGACGCTTTCTCTCCAAGACAACGTCTTGCTACAAGCAAGAAACATCATCTCGGCATTGAATTCCGGGCCAATACGGACGCCCCCCTCATCAACCTCAATTAAACTCCACCGTCTCGCACTTATGCTCACTTCGCACCCGAGGCGCACCGAGTGTTGCTGGTGTTAAGTCACTATGTATTATTGGTCGAGCGAGTTCGTCTCAAGAAGGTTGTTCTGCAGACTTGGAATCATCAAAGGAATCCTTGTTTCCTCGTTTCTGATCGCAGAAAACTGCTACGAATAAGCGAACAATCGCCCCTCGTACGAATTACTTCGCGTTTTTGGTGCCTGCTCGAAGAAAGATCAAAGAGTGCAATTAAAACTTTCGATTTGAATTTGACTTTTTAATCCATTAGTGATGACGAGTACTTTCTTCGCGCGTTTCCAGTACGCGGTCCAGTGAACTTTACATTGCTCACACGGCGTGCAGTAGAAAGTTTCTTGTTTACATGTTATACATTATACAGCAATTATAAAATCGCGCTCTATTGTATCGCCGCGAATTTCTCAACATTCTCGTGCGTCCAACGTTGCCTGCAAGCGTCGCGTCGGTCACTCCAATTCCCGATACCAAGAACAAAGGCGACGCGACGTGGTATTTCAACACGTTGATTTATAAATCTTCATCTTTTTGCTATTCGACAGCAACGAAGAAGAAAGATAAGTAAAGATAAATACGAGTGGCGATTGATCCCTTTAGCCTTGTCGACTAGCGACATTTAGACTGTCACGATCAGCAACCATTAAGGATCCACTAAGATCTTTTCCTGTTAGTGACCCTCGGAGTGTGACCATGCTCCTTGAGACCTGTATGATTCAAATTTCACGCCGGACATGACGTTGAATATCACCGTTAGGATTATACATCGGTAAGAGCAATGTCGTTGAACTTCAATGCTCGATCATAAAAAGGTAGATCCTCGATTCGACGAGGGCCGTCTCAAAACCTTCCAGTGTGGCGATGAATGCGAGCAGCGTGTAGGTCTTTGAACTTGCTCCTTACGAGCAACAAGACTCGATTTCGAGCATGCACCAACGTTTCTTTTCACGGCGAGCGTGCGTTTCGGAAGAGGCTCTATATCATTTTCTCACGTCCTGAGTGCAGAACAGAAAAGCCAGATACGATCTGACAGCGAGCGAACATCGAAATCCGCAAAATCTTTCACGCTAGATTGAATATCGACCGACGATGTAGAAGCAAGCGAGTAAAGGAGAAAAAAAGGAAAAGATGTTCCACGTCGATACAAAATTGCATCGACAATGTGTTACAATTACATTTTCCAAGAATCTTCTCAATTTTTTGAAAGTTGATAATTTCTCGTTAATTTCAAGATAATACCCTAGTTCGATAATGAAATCGATAAGATGATCGTACAAAGATTTTCTTCGTTGAAGCACGAAGTCTAAATTAAATTACTAGACGCTATTATATTAATTATATTGATCATATACACGGAGATTACCATTAAATGCCCATTAGATGACTATACCATTACACGCAAACGTATAGAAAAATTCTTCATCGGACAGGAGAATTATATTTTCTTTCGGTTTACGCAAAACCGGATGACGCATCCTTTAATAGAACAACGACGAGAACATAAAAAGCTTCTTAAGAAAACGTTAGTAAGATTTACTTCGGAAAAATCCTCAACTGGATTCAACTAGAAAATCAGTTATTCTATTTGTAACAAGTTTCTGAACGAAAGATAGTGGATTTTGCGCCGGTTTTCGCTATTCATAACGAAGATTATGGACGTAAATGAAGAAATATACGCACGAATGAATTTCTTCGTCTCGAGCATAAGCAAAAACCTATCTTGGAAATATTTAATTCAAGAATAAACATGTTTCATACACGGTAGTTTCAAACTTTACGTTCAAAGAACTTTCTTACGGGCAAGTTGGTGCAATCGTTTTTTTTTTTCACATATACGTAAACCGGAATGTAACGAGAATTTCTCTCTTGCACACTCTTCAACGTGTTACGAATTACGCTCCCGTAACATTGCAGTCAATACCGTCATAACTTGCACGTAGTCAGGTCATTCTGAGATTCCTGCGTAGAATGAAAAGCAACATGAATGGAAGAGAGGTAAGCAGTCACCGTTAAACCCTCGCAGCAGGATGCATCTTTCGCCCGTAAGCTAAATGGACTCCATTTCACTCAGAATTCCTTGACCACGTTGCCAGATTTTCGTTTCCGATCTCTGACCAATTATGAAATTTATGCGTTTATGAATATGTCAGAATAATCTTTACCTAATAATTAAGAAGCTGATCAGAGAGGAACCAGCGTAAAGAGAAAGATTATACAACCGTTTTGTTGTAGATATTGATTCTGAAAAATTTTATTGTTATCAGCAAGAGCTTTGCGTACTACTGGAACCTCTTCTCGTAATTTCTCGTAATTCTCGTAAATTCAATTTCTACAATATCCGTGAAGACACATATCGACATTAGTTTAAACATATTTGGTATTTGATGATAATGTTGTTTCATAAAATCACTCCAAACTATTTAAATATAGAACAATATGATTCTCTATAGGCTAGACGAAAAATCTCACATAAAAGTTATCTACCATTGAAATAGCTGTCCACAGCCTAGTTTATTACACAGGCAACTAAAATGATACCAAACTATATAGAGTATTCATAGAGAGAGTATGGCACAAAGTCAGAATAATCGTGGAATGTCGATGGGGCACAATTGGCTTTTTGTGCGCGCTTAGATTCGGCGGGTGTATCATTTCATTAACCCATTAAACAATTACGGTTAAGCCCGGTACACTTAGGCTCGTGTCTACAACCAGCTGTGAATGCGTTCCTTGTAATTGAACTACGTTAGTTCGGTCTCTTTCTTGGTTTGCCAGACACGTGGGTCCGAGGTTCCTACCATGGAGATTGACAATCGTGTTCCCACTAATTCTGAACATCCAGTCCATGCGACTGTCTAATTAATATATTACCGTTTTCACTTATCCATTCCACTAAACGATCTGTGATTTTCACCATCGATCGTTCAATTCCTTTCTTCTGTTCCTAACCGTCTTTATCGTGAAATATTTCGAAGAAATATCAAGAAGTTAAAATAGAAATTAATATTTTGTTCACATTTTGCTCCTACTGCAAACGAAAGTTGGTAAGGTGGAGTTGTATGTTTGCAGTAATCTTCGTTACGAAATGATTACGGCGGTTGTGCATGGCGGAAATGCGGCTTGGATAGCACGAAGTAACATAGAGAAATAAGTATGTATATCGTTAGAACGCGAGACAATGTACTAAGTAAAGCGTGGTCGATGCACGAGGTGAATGCATTGTCGCTCGACCCTGATTGCTTCTGCTGCCGCCACAGTACCAGCAGAGATAGCTCAATTGTTGAACATCCAATGCTGCTAAAGTTCATTCATGATAAGTCAAGGGCGTTAGGTACTATTTTCAATAAACAAGATATAGACCGAATTAATTGACCTAAACCTGGAGCTTTTTTTAGAAAGTAGTTGCTAAAAAATTATCGAAGACAGGTAATGATCACAAATTGAAAACTTCTTCTACTCCATTGTACACGATATTTAAAGTTATCTGTCATGCAAGATGTGCAAAACTTTTAATTTATAAAGTAAGTGATGTAATATACACAGTCGAATAATATTATATTCATTTCTTCTCGGAAGAAATCAAAAGAACTAGAATATCTCTCCACTAAAATTAATCTAACGTACGATTTAGGCTACGGTTACAGTAGATGCGTGCTCTAACGAATGAAAGATCTGATAACCGAAATGTATATATTACACGTTCTAACGTACTCATTAGAATAACAATCTCTTGCATACACATATCAAAATCGTCAAGCTTCCATAAGCTTTAATGGGAGTGTTATTAGTCCGAGATAATAGAAGAAACGGAGCAAGATGTAAAACCTTGTCACAAGTAAGAGGAGAAGCATCGCGATGGTCAAATCACTTGGAAACATCATCGCACAAGATGATTCGCGAGGTGATGCGTCATCGGTAGCGATCGTCGTCATCGACATCGGTTCAAGTGGTGTTGACCCGGACTCGTTCCCTTGCATCCATGCGACTCGTTATCAATTCGTGGGAACGCCATGGCTATCCCGTACTAATTTTCCACCCGACGATCTCATTCGCGACAAGGTTTGCTAGAATAATTATCCTCCGAGAAGATACGTGAAAAAATGCCATGTAAACGACTTTAACAAGTGTGAACCATACGAGTAATACGAAGGAAGAAGGAGAATATCATCTCGAGTGGTTTGGAACATGAATTAATGCTGTTACTAAATATTCCTAATGGCAGAGTGAAAGGATATTTGTCACGTTCACGCCAAGTTTCTACCCGAATAATTCTTGATTAAGATAACATTCCTTTGATCGGTCAAACAGCAAAAACGAACCAGTAACCAGCGACTGCTATAACAGTTTATTAACAATTGTTCGTTCGATAGATCAAACGTCATCGATGCTAATGTGTTCGTGAAAAGAAACTAATTTCTGATATATTATCCAAGGCGAATCAAAGAACAGGCCGATAAATTTCTGGATGTAAAGATTTACTTTTATTATTCCGACTTTACTCTTTTGCTCGACAGAGAGCATCCTGGACTGTCCCAAGATCAATTACACACTTCTAATTCGCGTCCCGATTATTTCATAGCTACCGCGAAATCGTAGCGTTCGATTCGAGTCTCGACTTCATGGTTGGCTGACTACCGCTCCTCTATGTCTTTCCTTCGCATACTAAAGAGAGAAAAGAGAGGAGAGACGTTGCGTCAAGAACGCGAGGGAACGCGTTCTTGCCTCTTCCGCAGGTTGCTACAGCTTTTTCACTCGACCGATACTCGGTCGAAGAATTCAATGAAGAATCGGCACATGATGTTTGATTCTACCATTTCCTCGCCATATTTGGTATGTCGCCTGTATACCATTTCAACGTGGTTCTTTTACCCGACAATTTTTTACGATATCGTCGATTAATCGATATAATGAGGTATTGTGGAGGACAAAGATCGATCGGAAAATAAATCACAGTATATGCAATCTATTCTACTAGTAATAAATCTCTAATACGATTACATGCTTGAATGGAAGGAATGTAAAAGCCTACAACGCGATATCAGAGAGAAGTAAAATAGTAATTATATCTACGAGTATGACGGACAAATCTAATCGTGCACCGAGTAAGCGAAATCGTGACGTATTATCGTTTGTGCGTGTCATTTGATTGGAGGACCGATTCTTAATTAAACTCGTATGTAGTCATTGGATGTGTACAAGTGGATTGCAAATTGATCGTTTGAAATAACAAAGAGCGAGTCGCAAGAAAGCACCTGGCAATAGCTCGCGATTCTTAAGGAATGGTATTCACGGTTTAACAAAAGTTCCAAACGAGACACGTTGTACCATTGGCCTCATTCTTGGCCGAGCGCTCTGGGTGAACCGATCTTATTAAGGCTTAATTAGCCATTTAACAAGATATATTTAACTTACGGTGTACACAACGGCCACATGACGAAAAGTGAAAGAATCTGAGGTCGTTAAGCAGTCGATGCATTAATTACAATAGATTTTACCGAGAAACGAAACATTTACTTCGTTCCCTTGTTGGTATTTTAATCATCAAGTAAGAAAGATAAACATACATGTTTTTCGTTGATTCGAAAATATGGAGCAACGAGAGAAAGAAATTGGAGCAAAGGAAGAGAATCACGCCTATATGTTTCTACCAGGGATCTCCTATTTGCTTATCTGCAAGGTAATAGCGTCTGCTTGTTGTTTTGCTGAGATAGGGGATTTTTATTTTAAGTTTGATAACGCGCTTCAGGTGAAATCTACAGGTGACGAATCAAAATCGCGAAGATTTCAAAGTGTACATATTTGTATTATTTTTAATCTCGCGAAATTCACATTAAAAGAATGTTACTTCCAATGTTATCGCTTCTAACAACTGTATTTGTTGGACAACTTCGCTGCAAAACTATGAATCACAAAGCAATTGTTGCGTGATATTTTATTCATTCAATTGCGTGATATATTTATATATATTTATAAATGTACGTTGCATGAAAAATGATTAAGATGCTCTTTCAGCACGTAAGTAATGTAAAGCAAATAAAAACTGTTAAAATGATTCAACTATATACAGCATTGTTCATAAATTTACGCTACAAAATAAAAAGAAACTATTTGCCATAAGCAACAGTTACCTGTATCAACCGATTAATACACGTAAATGTCTAGCGTCTGTGTTTTTTTAATTTTTTCGCTAAAATATGTTTACGCTCTATGTTTTGATGCGGTAATAGGTTCCTATTTCGAAACTTGATATGATTTCTCAGTTGGAAGAGAGAAAAATAAACAATTGACGAACCTCTTTCCTCGATGACGTCGGCCTTGACGACGTACACCAGCACGAGGAGTACGCAAACCCCGAGGATCCTGGCTAGTCTCATCTTTTATCCGGGCCTTTCAATCCAGGAAGAATTCCCCAGGCACCTTCACAATAAAGATCGACGCATATCCACTACACCAGCACCGCACACTTAATAATGTCGCACTATATATCACTCCGAATTTTTTTGGACGCCCCCTGAACGATTTAGCGACAACAGGGCGATGGTAAATAGTTCCACATCGAGAATCAAGTGTCATAGAAGTAGTAACAAGTTGCTTATTACGGTATCAGGTGAATTAGACTTCCATCGGAATCTCTTCGACAGATCTATATATCAGTCCACTTCAAATCATTCAAAGTCTGCATCGTACTACACACGCTCCGTTTCAGTTCCGCGAATATTCCTCAATTCGAATTGCTCATTCGAATTAGGCAAGAAGCACGAAAAATTCGAACCACGTTCAAATTCAAGCGTTTTGGACGCATGCGCGCGTAACGACTACGTTTTCACCGTGATTTGTTTTGTAACAACGCCGGTTGCACACGGGGGAAAAACGATTTCTTAAACACTCTGTGACAAAGACACTGCAATTTCACTGATTCGAATGGACGATACTCACTCGCGATTTGTTCGATGAAAATACATATTCATCGAACGATAATTTAATAAAATTCGACTACCGTATACGAAGAAATTGGGTTCAATGTAAGAAAGCGCTTGATCGACCACCTTCTCAGGCGTCTCTCGGTGGACAGCCTTACTCCCACGCTGGCCGAGTCAAGAATACGCGCGCCTTGTCAAAGACGAGTCGTGATTCCGTTCGAAGACGGCAGGTGGCGGTAACATTGGGGCCTGACGGACGCTTACGAACAACGCCGATGATCAACGAATCGATAAGCGGCATCGCTGAAAGTGCCTGCATAGATATAAACATCGATTTTTAAATACGTGATTACAAAATGAATAATATTTCATCGAATCATATTGTTAGTGTTTATACGAACCATGTTTATCGACACACCTTAACCTTACATTAATTGTTGACATTACACGATCGATGTAATGTTGTAAAATCGTATTGTACATACAATACGAATAGAAGGATTTACTTGTTTAATTATTTAAAAATCACAGATTGTCAGTTAAAATTCAAATGCATCGGGTCATTGTCCATCGAGCCAGGTAAGACATGTCGGCATATACGGGCCTGTCGATTCCTTGAAGACAGTAGTCGTTTGATCGTCGCAAAAATCATCGAGAGACTGGTTTCTCGTCGCCGAGGAACGCATCTAGAGTACGTGTGCACATGCAACTGCGTACCCAAGAGAAAACTTGATACAAAAAGGTTACGATGAACTACGGTGGAAAGAGAAAATACGTCTACGATCGATTTTCTATCGATTAATTTAAAACGATGTAAGCTTTTTTATCGAATGAAAATAAATAACTGTAAATAGTTTTTATCATGTAACGCGTATATCTGTAATATTGAATATATTTAAAACAATTTGAAGCACGTGTTACTTTATAAAGATAAATACATTCTTTTCAGTTGGTATCTTTATTTACATACGTATATCGAGATTTCAATCGAACACAAAGTTCGATATTTGACATTTGGCAGCACTGTATCCAAACAAACGTTTGCGAGGGAGAATAGTAACAAACGGTGTGAATTAACAATGTATGTTTAGTTGCTAAAATAATGAGTTTAAGTAGTGAGAAGTGCAAGTTTAATGATAATTTATCTTTAATTTCAACTATGAAAACATGGGAAAAATCTCGATGCTTCGAGATAGAGTGAATAAGGGACATGTTCTTCGCACGATTTGGATGGGACAAAAATAGAGATTGCAAATGGAAGGGACTTTTTATCTATACGATATCTTTCAACAGGTAAGTACAAATGAAGTATCCTTATACTTGTCGTAGCAAGTTTTTCCCGATGTACGTGGCACATAATCATACGGTGATGCGATACAAGTAAGAAAATACTGTCAGTCGAATACCTATATACAATAAAATTCTGATGATCGACACTTCTGCACGTAGACATTTTCGAAACTTTGTTCATCACGTATTCACAGTCATAGAAGTATTATTAATGAAATATTTGTTACAAATAATTCCGATGTAACATATTTTAATCTCAATCTTGTTATGAAATAATCTTTATTGACATTATTTGCTCAACTTATTGAATTTCTTAATCGTTGTACGTATGTCTAATCCATTATAACTTTCGTACGATCGATACGTGGATTGTGAAGTTCGATTATGAAGGAAAGCAACATGGCGATTCACTTTAAGCGAATGTTTCATTCCAATCGAAGTACTTATATGATTTTATATGGAAACGAAATGTTATCGTTTGATTTGTACATTTTATCCTTCTAAAATCCTTTACAAATGTCTTCATCGCGAATTTCTTTCCCTGTAAGCTGTTTTGTTTCTTTTAAATCGTTATACCAGATCCTCCTGACTCACTGGTTCCCAGATGAGATCCGGGACCCATAATGCGTGTTCTTTTGGCAGTTTTTTCTTGCATGAAAGAAACAAGAAGGAATATGTTTATTATCAAAGATATAAGGCGGTAATAGAGAGCGTATGTGTACGAAAAACACGTTTACGGCTTTTGTCTGTGTGTAAAATATCTTTCGTTAATTTTTCTGTGTTGGCTTTATATGAATGATAATAATGATATATTTTTTCAACTTAAGAAAAAGATAGATTTTATAATTTACTTACCATATGATTATTGTAATAACAATTAACATTCACATAGGTATAAAGAAATATTTCATTGCTTTCCCCTTTTTTTGATAATTTTTATACTACATCTCTTGGAAGAAATAATTTTTTAAAAACAAATGGAATAAACAAATATATTTTTTATGTAAAGTATAACAAATTAAATGGAGGTTCAGTAATCGGAAACATTAATTTGATTCAGAATGGAAAAGGAAAATTTTATAAGAAAATTTCCGTTTCTTTCTTTTTATGTTCATTTATTATAAATAACAAGATGTATATTCGGTGCGCACGTGTTGTTTAACCTGTATATTTATAGATATACTCAAGCTCCGTCTAAGTTTATTTCGCTTACTGTACTATACCTTGTTTTACTTTGAGTTGTTGTCAGTAATATATTTTTTCCGCTACAACCTATTTGATGATACGGCGCGAGGAATTTTTTGGAAATTTGCTTCGGAGGCAAAAGCTCCACGCAGCACCTCAAAGAAAAACATCGCTATCCTCTCGCGAGATTGTAGTGGCGTTTTGATACCGATTTTTTGTGAACGGCCGTGTGCAAATGAACTTTTTTTTTAAGCCCTTCGTAACCAACAACCATGTCAGTTTCGCACCCCCTTCGAGCTTTATAGACATTCAATCACCGTTAGCATTTTCAATTAAAGTGCAGATACGATAGAATTCTCGGGATATCGATAAGTTGTTGTTTTTCCCTCTCTTTCTTTTTCGTTGAATCATAACGAATATAATATAATTCGTAAATTAATTCGTACTAATGATATGCGTACTCGTGAACATTATCAATGAAAGATTAAGGATTAAGATTAGATCTTGTCGAACGGTTGTACAATGCGTAATGGTATCACACTTTTCCACGATATGTTCAATCAAATATAATTAATAGGGAAACGTTGTGAGACTTGAACGTTGTGGATCTAATCCGTTCTTGAATGTTTCTATAATGCAGCTCCAAGAGCGACGTGGAAACGAAGGGATTAATAGTAATGTGTCGGTGGTCCTTCGAAGCTACGGTTACTCTTATAGCGCTCGCGGTTTAGCAATGATTAATGCGTGCATACCTTTATTTTCTCAATCCTCTCGAAGAATCGAGCCTGAAAGATCTAATACTAAGCTGTCGACTACAGATCTGTCTTCAATTCGCCGGCCTAAATAACGCGCCATAGGTATACATCTATAATATATTCGCTCTTTTTTTATAAACTCTCTTTTACATGAAACGATTAAACCTTTCGTCCCTCGATACGTCCTTTGTCTCGACTTTCGTCGTGTTTTCGCGCATCTTCTTCTTTTACGACTTTCCGATTAAAATACTATCGTTCTTTTTTTCTTCATTAATCGAGAAACGATACTGTATATCTCACCGACGTGCACAGTACACGCCATTGATGGTCGTAAATGCCGTACTACAAAAATTTTGCCAGGGTTTTGGAATTTCAAAGAAATTTCGTCATTTTTATGTATATCCTTTTTTATCGTGTTCCATAATTTTCGTAGAATCCTCTTTGCACAGAGATAATTTCTACACAACTTATTAACTAATTAAAAAAAAAAAAAAAAAAAAAAATTGAAACTGATCAAAGGACTGGATATGAATTTCACTCGATTGAAATATAAGATATGTAAGAAATTTCGAGCGTCCGCTCCAGATAGCCGAATTCAGCGGAATTTCCAGTGGCGATTATTACCATGAATGTAGCGTATTGCACGCTTTCGTTTTGAAAGGACGCGCGAAAATTGGGAAAATCCGGGACGTACGGGAATCGTAATATATAAAACTAAAGGCGTTGAAACTTTCGAAAGCTACGTACGACATCATGTAGCAGGCACGTCTTATCATATCACGCTAAAGGCTTTAAGAAGCCTGGTAGAACCGTACTGAGGTATCGAACCAGATACTTCTTTTTTATTTAATTTTTTGCGATCTTTATTTCTTTTTTGAACGATTATCTACGTATTCTCGTTCCTATGTATATCACGCGGACGCATGCTTTCATACGCATACGTTCGTTTCCTCTTTTTCTCGGTTTCACATACACACGCTCACATACATACATACATCCTCGCTTCTAATTATTTCTAAACGCTTGAAACTAAGGAAAGGGTGCGAACGGTGCGCGAGCGCAAACAAATGAACGAACGTTTCTTCCGTTGTCGGGCAAGGAAACGTTATTTATTTCATAGGATTTAGCCGTTCGAGGATGTTTAACGCGCGAATATCCTCGGGCAGACTTCCTGTTTTAACACGAAGCACATATCACACGTGCAGGCCTACGAGAATTTTTTCTTATCGAGAGAACACGGACGGTCGTTCGTCACGACCGATTGCTTTAGGCTTTATTTTGTTGCATTCCTCCACTTGAAAAGTGTCCGTGGGTAACGAACAAGCGACATCATCGAAGATGTCGACACGTCTAATCTGTCGATACCTACCTTTGTTACCTCGTTTTTCTTTAATTCTCTGCACATCGTGTCAGCGACACGTTCGATTTTGCTCGTAACCGTGTAACGTGTCTTATTGATCGATCATCGATTTATCGCGAGTAATAAAGCCAGCCCGTCAAATTCGATAAGGATGCATAAGCGACGACGAGGCTCGACGATTTACTCGTGATTCACGGAAAGCTTTTAGTAGGCGCGGCTGGACGGGTTCAAATTTATAAAAAGACATCACGCTTTTTGTTGTCCGTCGATTCGTTTGAATAAACGCGAATATCTGCTCGAATTGTGCGCAATGCTCTTTCCACGAACTTGACTCCCTTGATTCTGCACCTACCAGTCGTTTCTTGCATCTCCTTATGAACACGGAAAGCAATAGTGCGCGCTTCTCTACGATGCAGTGCTACCACACATGTTCGTCTTTAGTGCAATTTGATTTTTTTGCACATCGTTTTGAATAATTATTACTTTTACGCTTTTAGAATCATCGATCGAACCGTTCGATCATCCCTACCCTTCGTAATCGATCCATCGTTAAACCATAATTAACGGTCCGTTAAACTAAATTCCTTTTTTCACGCGCATTATACGATGAGTACCTTGATCTTGTTCCGTTCAGATCATCGTTACTCTGCTCTGTCATCTTTTCTGTTTCTATTTTTCGTGTTGCTCCTTTGTAAAAGTCGCAGTTAAGTAAAACCATGATTTCGTTGTTTCTGACGTTGTACGAGAACCGTATCTGCGAATAGATGAATACGATGGTTGTTGGCTTTCGATGCGTCAGATGTAATTTGTAATCGCATATTCCTAATCTCAAATTCACCTTATTAAAACGACCGTCGGTAATACGCGATATAATATTCGCTGAAATTTTAAAAAAATACGTTGTTCCGCTGAACAAAGATTGCGTAGGATTACAACAGTAAAAATTGTCACGTTGTGTGTTGGCAAAAATTGTCTCCAGCTTTTTAAAAGTGAACTCGCGTGTTAATTCTGAATTATATTGAACGTTTAAAAGTCCCGTGGACGATAACCGGCTTAAACGGTGTATCATTGATTCAAACGATAAAATCCTCGTTGCATTTGAAATAAAATCTACCCGACTAATCTAATCTATTATAGAAAGTTAATAGAAAAAAAAAACAAGTGAAACGTGCATTATGGTTGCTACAAAATATCTTGTACCATTGGAAACGTTCATTCCGCTTGTAAATATCTTAGTCTCGTTATAAATAAAAGGGAAGTAGAGTAAACTTAAAACGAATACATCAAAGTAAAAATATGCTTAGAACTAAAAATCGAATAATCGATATTAGCTTGATAAACGAAAATTAGGAGTTAGAGCCACGTTTATCGTTGCTCCGACGAAGCCTTGAAAAAAATCGATGTACGATTCGATCTGCGTCGTTCTCTTTTTCTTTTTCTTTTCTTCGTTTTCTTTTTCTTTCAAGTTCATTGCATGCTTAGTCATTCGGAAAAAATAACCAATGGTAAATTGTGGAATTTCTCGAGAAAAATTTAACAAACGACTGCCTCCGATATAGGATTCTCGGTGATGTGTATAGTGGCGGTGGGCCAGTCGATCTTCTTACTGCAAACATGATTGAGTCCTTCGAGGGAAGCCAGTCTGTAGTCAGCCATTTTCAACGGTGATAGTGGTGCCACTGTAAAGAAAAATAAACGAAAATTCCAGGTCAGAGTAATTGGAGTGCTGAATCACATTCTTCATCCTCGTATCGAGGTTTCTAATACGAAAGTATCCACATGTATGTTCCGTTCGTTCGAAAACAAATAAACTCATCGTATCGTAAATAGAGATAAAAATCGAAACGTAAAATCGTTAAAAAGGGATTAAACATTTAGCTTGATCGAACGAAGAGATTAAAAAAATAAAGAGGACAGAATAAATAGAAAGGCACACATGCAAAACGAGAAACAAGAAGGTTAGAATAACGTGTGTGTCAGAGTGAAATTGTTTTATGTGCAAGGCATGTGATTCGGCATAATTTGTTGTTCGCTATTCTACTGCCCAGTATGTGCGGAGTCTTTCTTTCATTGCACATTTTTATAAATACTATCTGTTAATGTCCCACCATGAGTATATGCTGCTATAAGAAAACAGATTAAATAATTTAAAATTTGAAAACAGCCTAGGTATACTTCCGTTCGAAAGATCGACTTCTACGAGGAAGCGATAGTAAGGTGTCTCTAGAAAGATATTTGATTTATCGTTGATTGATAAAGGCTACTTCATACCAACTACCGATAAGAACAAACAATGATAGAACTCAGTCGATAAAACTTTACCATGATCTTGTGATCCTAGTAAATGTATCCTCATTGTAGTGAAGATTTTTAAGAAATTCGTTAAATAAAAAATTAGTCGAATAAATATAGGAAAATGCAATGCAATCTCGAACTAATCCTCTCGCTGTAACTCTTCGTATACATTTCAAAACAATTGTAAAAGTGTTTATCGATATTCTATAGTTTCATCGTGCAAAAGCTCAATCGACGGTTTATTTCATTCACAAAAACAAACAGCGAGAGGGACGACGATTCTAAGATGTATCTACAAGATGTATCAAAATTCACGAGAAATGCACGAGAGTTTAGTAAGTCCGAAGACATAAACCCACGACATCTGCAGCCCAAAAAGAGTTAGCATTGTTTAACAGAATGAACAGTAGTTAGTTGCCTTTTGATAATCCTTCATAGACAGAGAAGACAGAAACAGAGAGAATATACCCGAGGTTGTCCATGATATTGTTAGTACATCATCGTCGGTTAATACCTCCCGATAAAAGTTTGAATTCCGACTTACTTAACACATAGACGTGGCCTAACTGACCAACTGCGCGCTTGACTCCTTGCGGCCTTCAATTCCTAATTACAATTACCTTCGGGTGTTGTCGGCGTCATGGGCTTCCGCGGGGATCTCACCACTAAAAGGCATAAAAAAACAAATTCTCTTTAAAACATTCAAAAAAAAACGGAACAGATGATAACGTAGCGTAGCCATAGCGAATATTATCATAATTGTTTTTACTCTCATTGAAAAAAATCATTCTTGGGTGCGATGCATCGCTAGGCCGATTGTCGTGTACTGATACATTTAAATAATAAAAATTAAGCACCGATTAGATCGCGACTAACGTCCATGTTCATCCTTTTTCGTGCAGTCAAAGAAATTGTTATTCGAATGAAATGGACGCGAGTCGCAAAGAAACGCTTTGGCTATTTACATTGCAAAGTAAGTGTCAAATTCGCTTCTTCTTAAAAAAGAAATTATCAAATAAATCGTTTGATCGGAAATTCTAATGCTACTTCATAACAGTTTACGAGCCATTCGAACAGTAAAAGCGTAAATTCTTGCCGATATTTATTAAAGTACTTTCAGAACAATATACGTTGTATATCTTCTGTCTAAACTACTTGAACGATAGCGTGATTCTTAGCACTGGCAGAAATTCAGAAGCAAAACAAAATAGCCAAAAAGCCGACACTACTTTACTGACTACTTCAGTTGAGCACTAGGTATTAGTATATACGTACCACTCGATCGATCCGAGACGCGTGGGAAATAAAGGCGCAAGTCGGTGAACATGTATTTTTTTTCTTATTTGCCTTCGATAATCATTTTTTTTTTTTTTCTTAAGCTCTCAAATAAATGACAAATGGTGGTGAGACTAAAGTGATGAATTCAACGTAATCCTTTTTCAAACCTCTTTTTATTTATCAAGTCGAGCCAGTGGCTTTCCAACGAAGGAAAGTACATGATCGAAGACGTTGTTAAATCTCGATGTAGCAAGGATGCTGGTGAGATCGTTAGACAGAAAGAGAGAGAGAGAGAGAGAGAGAGAGAGAGAGAGAGAGAGAGAGAGAGAGAGAGAGAGAGAGAGAGAGAGAGAGAGATCAAAATGGTTTATTCGATGCGATGGTTTAAATAAAAAGTAATTTGAAAATTATTTTTTGAAGAGATTTAAAACGTTTCACGTAATCGATCCTTAATGCATCAAGGATTAACAACATCTTGGCATCGCGCCATTCGTACAACATGAAAACTCTATTCGTATAACAGAGACGATCGTAACAACAACAATTAATTAACGATAATCATCACGATAGGAACAATTAATTAATTTAATTAGAACAACTCGGGCGTACTTGGCTAATATTCGCAGATACCTACCATGTAAAATAAGTAATAAATTCATTGTATTTGTTTTAAGCGAATCGATAGTGTAAAAAGGAGTTGGATAATAATTAGAAGGAATAGGCGAGGCGTAGTATCATCGGCGAAGTACTGTATTCACGCGATAAATACACCTTATTTCTTTCTGTTCTGTTGCATATTAACTGGGCGATAGTAGTGGTAAAGCGTTGTGTTATGTGATAAGTGCTATCGTGTTTCTGTGATCAAGAAGCCAAAAAGAATAATAAACTTCAATTACTCGCGTAATTAGCGTTAATCGTTTAAAGGGGTGATAACATATTTTGTATTCGCTTATTATGCGTTTTCAATGAAGCGATAAAAATATTTACGATATTGGCGAACGTCAAGTTACTTCGAATATGATTGCACGATAGATAACGTCTACGTCAGAAAGAGAAAAGTCTGCGATAAAATCGTTTCTATTTAAAGGTGAGGGAACAGAAACAACGTTGCTCGCTACAGCTAAATGCAGCTTAAACCGACTTCCGCACCAGTCTAGCGAGTTCCAAGGCAAAATGGTCGAGGATGACTTCATTTACAAGCGTTACTTCGTTATTGGATCGCATACTACCGGAGTCGGGAACGTCGCGATGAGAGATTATCCGTTCGGTCATAAAACGTTTCTTTCGTTTTTGTATATAACTCGTTAGTTGTGTTGGCTTTGATTCGGGTATACGTGTATATAGGCCAAAAATACCGATACTCGTCAAATTGTAGCAATCGATTGAACGAACTTAAGCCTACGAATATTCACGATTTACGACACTTGCGTTCTCATTTCCGCGTATCGTTGCGCAACAGAGCACGCGAACGTCTTCATGAAATCATTAACGCTAATTCATTGTTTGGAATGTTAAACAACTAATAATGTTGTCTCTTATTTACGTGGCGTAAAGGTTGTAAAGAACGAGCATTAACTCGAATTTTACTACCAGTTTTATTTTAACATATCAATCAATGGGAACTAGTATTAGTTTTATCAGGCGGTCGCGTGCTCTTTTGCGGAATAGCATGGCGCGAGCGAAATTCGTTTATACCGATGAAGATCGATGAGAATAACCATTTGACAATTTGATAATTAACGTCTAAAGCGTGGTTCGTCAGGGCGCTCACTTACCATATCCTTCGCCCTGCAGAAACAGTCGGAAGGCCTCGCTTACTTTGCCCGGTTGTTCCTCCAGTACCATTCCGCAATCAGAAATCTGTCAATTGGACAAATTAAATTAGTTGATATTATCTAGTTAACGATATAGCTAATCTCTTTCACTGTTACATCTAACGTTGCAACAGTATTCACAGTAGCAAAGGAACAATGATAATCCATGTAAAAGGATATTAATGTTCTTTGTAAAAATATTTTCCATTTGAATTTCCATTAACGGTAGTAGGTATGTGAAATAGCATAATAGTAAAAAAGATATTATATTTGTGTACATTTGAATTATTTTGCTAAAAATAATTCGCAATTAAAAGCTCACTGAGAAAACGTTATCAGGCGAATTTTAAGTCAAGTTCACGAAATTCTTGGTGAAAACTCTCTCCACGGAATTAAACTCCAAATGTGTACAATCTTTTAGCACAGAGGGTGATTAATATTGCAAGTGTCTCTTACCTTCATCCAAGAGCTGTTCATCGGATCTAATCGTCCATTTAACGTTACGGTGTCGTCGACGTGTGGGCTCAAAGCACCGGTGATATTCATCACAGGTACACCGAGCGTGAGACCTTCCTTCTTACGCGTCGGGTCTAATTCCCTCGTGATGTTCAGATCTGTACGACGAACATAGCTGTCGATTAATAGCGCTAGATTCGTTGGATTTACACGACGCTCAAAATAGTTCTTGTACACTTGGACGAGGTCGTGGTTTCTTTCCTCCGTACCCTGCAACAAATTGTATACGTGGTACTTGCTGAATCTCTGACAATTTTTTTCTTCGTTGTGTCGAATGTTTACACCATAAACATGACCTACTTCTATTATTTTCTTTTTTTTTTTTTTACGGTGCCTACATATGTGATAACTCCGTTAAGGAGCTACGTGTTGCATAATAAGAGCGACGGAATTGTCGTTGAAGCACTAATCCAATTTCCTACGTTGCTTGGAAACACTCGATAGAATAAGCCTTCGGCATACTCGATTCCGTCAATAATTTATCGATCTACGTTTCCGTGTGAACGTTGCTTAAACTAACTTGCCTTGATGAAACTTTGTGGGTCATCCAGGCTATTGCCTATTCTCTTATATACGCGTATCGTGCCATTTCGTGCTAGAAATTTATTGCTAAGACCTTCTCGTTTAATTGATCTGTTTGCCGATATTAGAAAGAAAGATCTATAATGAATAATATTGGAAAACATGTAATTATACGTTCTGAACACAATATTAAATTCAACATCAATTTCGTTATAGTTTATTATTTTCTAATATTTTATTATTTAGACTTTATGGAAGTTTTATTATCAGAATTACAAAAGAAAAAAATAAACAGTACCGTCGAAGGATTTGAAAAGTAATAGTCTACCTCTCTCGTTGAAAGAATGTGTAGTTTCTCTAGTTAATGTGTTTAGATATGTAAATGCATGCTCTTACCCTGCCAAAGTGATGCCACATCAGATAGTCCAATACACCCTGGGTCATGCCCTGTGACCTCAAATGACGAACGTTCAGCTTCTGGTAGCCCCATTCGATCCAACCTGCCTGCGTCGACACGCAGTTTATCAAGCACAGAGCATTAACCTTCTCCGGATGAGCAAGTGCGAATCTCGCTAGTATGTTGGCCCCGGCGCCGACTCCAAAACCGATTACGGATTTCAGGCCAAAATAGCCCAGTACGAAGAGCAACTGTTCAGCCAGTTCATCCATGGACGGATAGACGTAACTGTAATACGAAAATAAGATTTAGCGTTTTATTTTTCTTTTATGTTTCGATATAATAAATTTATCTTTGTAACAATTTGTCTGTTGGATGTACAGTAAAAAATATTAGGTTTGGATTTGATACAAGAAGGACATTTTACGGGAGTTGCGTTATGTGTCAATGTTTGACACATGCGGTAAGGAAACTAAATTATATGGTGAATTCTCAATTTGAATTGGAATTGATGGTACGTGCAAAGCAATTTTCCATTTGACCTTAGGTGGTTATCTTGTGCCAATATTTATCATTGCATCCTACGTGTGAAACGGGATTTATGTTTTCCGTAATACGGTGCATCAGAGGCAATTAACGTGGGATGTTATTAGTTTCATATCAATAATATAAATTATATTGATTGCATTTAGGTTGTAATTAATTTGCTGATGTATTTGATGATGTATATAATTAAAATTAATGCTGATGTATTTATATTTGCAAATTCTTTCATGCAAGTACACACTAGTAGGAATATGTAAAATACTTCTAAAAATATGATTAGTTGCCATTATGAAATCGTTATTGTAAGTAGCCTAAGGCACGTGGAAAATAATATACGAGATGTTTACATGGACTTTAAGGTGCGAATTTTAAATCACGATCTTGATTCTTCTGACTAAATTACAAAAATCCAATACAATCTCTCGAGTATCACCAAGTCGATCGATCGGAAACAAAATATTCGACTAGATATACTCGGCATCAAATTTTACGGATTTGGCACGCGAATGGAAATAGTTTGTATTTGCTGGTTGCATGAAAATCTGCATTGCAGTCCAAATTACTCTGTAACACTCTGTTTAGCTACGTATACGTCCACCGAGGTGAACCTCGATTGTTTGAGGTCAGGTTAATCGGACGTCGTAGGTAGATAGTGTCAATCTTCCAATTCCACAGTGTAAACGATTCTCAGCGATTGTGTCACGCGGTTTACGGAATTTTCTTCTTCTTACCATCAATCGTAAAACATCGAATCGTATATGATACAAAGTATTTCGACATTTATCATAGAAAACTTTCGTGTATCATGTGTGTTATATAAAACATTTTAAAATTAAAACATTATGAAGGCAAGAGACACAACAGCTGGTGGGGAAAATCAGCAACATACTAGGACAGTTCATCATCAGAAATCGTACTATATGGGTGAAATACTTCACACCCAATAAGATTCCACCATCGCCGTGTTCATAACATCACAATTTACTTTTATACAACAAGTGCAAATACAGCGCTAGATTAGTCTAACACACGATCTATTAAACCTTCTCCACCTTGAGCGTTAAGTCATTCGAGGTACGCGATATCGACCGATCGGTTTGACCTGACCGGTCGCTGTTTAGTCGATAATTCGCAACAGAAATTTTATTAACACTGTGATGAGATTAATTATGATGATTATACGTATTGATCAAATTTGAAACCAATCTGAAATCAATCTTTCGTCAGCTATCGTACATATATCGAAACATTGCTATCGAAACTCTATATAGCATCTAATGTATTTTATTGTTTCAAATAAAAACGATCTTATCGCGTAACTTCGTTTTCATTAAACGACAAGAGCTAGTTCAATGATTGATGATGACAGAGATCTTCGAATAAATTCCTGACCTAACATTTCCTGATTTCATGAGAAATTGAATAACGAAACGACGAACTGCGCAACAGCCGGATAAGATCGAATCCATAGAAATGCAAACGGCGATAGAGGGAAAAGCGTAAGAAAGAATTTGCCGCGCAGGCATGAGGCAAAGGAGAGAAAATCGTTCTTAAGACATGAAGGAATTACCCGCGGTACATGTTAAAATAGGAACATAGTCGGGGCTTCGACTAATTAGAATGTTAATTAGGTCATTGATTTGCACTAATTGAATTCACTGTCGTCAAGTGACGCGCGCGTATCATCCTCTTCAACGATATTTAAATATTCATACGTATAATACGTGCACATATGGTAAACATTGGGAAATCAGCTGTCTCTATTTTTGCTTTTTCGTTTTGTTTCGTCACTGTCAGCTGTGCTGCGCGTTAATTAGCAAACTCGTTACTGCACGTCAAGGGAATCGGTGTTCGAACCTGGTTGATAATTGGAAGTGGTCGCTTATCGACGTTAGGTGTGGCTGCTAGTAATTACTCGTTTGTTGGATCATGTCCGAAATGGAAAAAGAAATTGGTCCTTTGTATAAATTGTTCATCGACTATTTAGTACAAAAACCTAAAGGTTTGCAGCGGTTCCAACATTAAAAAATTGTATTTATTGGAAGAAAAAAAAAAAAGATAAGTTTCACGTTCAAAAGAATAAAAGTTTGTCGGTATGAATATTTAACCGTGAATTTATAACGCGTTTCGAGAAGCGAATAAACTTTCTGTAGAAAATGTACTTACTCCTCAGGCAGCGTGGGTGCACCTTCTTCTTGACCCGGTGCATTCACATGATAAACACAGAAGTTTTCGAGTAAAACTCTCATGTCGATGTAATTAAAGAACGCCTGGAAGCTCGATATATCTGCAAATAACGATCCATGTGTTTCTTTAATATCTTCTGTAATCAAAAATCTTATCCATCCGTATCAAATTCACTTAAAATTATCTATTTTTCTTCTCTCGAGCGATGTAGAAAAATTTCCGGTCAGATTTTTCACTTTATTTTCCAACAACGACATTTTGAAGAATTTTAATTAATATTACCACACTCGCATGCACAGTACATATTAATTAGAATACAGCTGTTGCTTTTAAAATACAAAGTCAAAAATCTATTTGGGAATATTCCGTAATTTTTCTTTAAATTAATCTCTGATATCCCCAGATGAACTCTCATTAATACTATTATAGGTAAGATTTTACACTGCTATATCTTTTTTCTTCTTAGAAATCAATAAAGTCGAACAAATACAATTAAATGTTTCGTTACTATACGATATTAGATGAAAAATAGAAAAATTATTGTTCGAAGTGGTTAGGAATAATATTAGGATGGTATTAGAACAAAATTCACATGGGCTGAAATTTGATCTATGATAGCCTCTGAAAACAATTAGAAACATTGATTACTTACAGTTAAGGCCTAAGTCGTGATAAGTAAGAATGGCAGGTTTTGCTCGGTTCCCTTGCACAGCCACCAGCAAACTCCCTTTGTCAGTTTCAACCCTTTCCTCTCGCACAGAACTGTCGTCTCTCGATAGGCATCTTAGCGGAGGAAATTGAAGTTGAATATTTTTCAGTTCAATGTCGTCCATACTATCTGAGGGCATCGTGCTGCGCATGAAAAGAAGTCTCTTAATCCCTTGACTATTTTGCCACAACTAAATCAATCGAGACATTCTTGGCACACGTGCAAACAAAGCACCAAGTATTCAAAGTTTGTTGAGTCAGACGAAATTTATACTTCGTTGGTGTTTCTTGAGTTAAGTAGGTAGTAGAAACATTGTCTTTATCATTGGTAAAATACTGAAACGTGCTTAGTACTCTGTTATCATTCACTTATAAAGGTATCATTCTTATTTGTGACGTACGTTGCGTTATTCTAATTATCTAAATGTAGTTGCTAGACTCTTGGCAATAATTGAAGGTGCAATCGTTGGCTCTCTGTTTTTAAGTATCGTAATAAAAATATCTAAAAACATAAATTCTCTTCTACTAGCTTTTTCTTTATGAAAGAAGAAAGAAGATATCTCTATCTTCATGCAGCTCTTGGGGAAAAATTGTCGTATTTTAATAACAGCGGGTGTGTTAAGCATTAAATTAAATGCGCGAACAAGGACGTTTAATAAGGAGGAAATAATCGATAGCCTAGAAAATTTAGTGCTGACTTAACCAAGGATCGATAGAAAATTGCATAGTGGAAAATTTATGTTGAATCGATACGCATTTTTTCTCGCGTATTTTTTATGCTCACCTGATATCTATATTTGCACTCTTTATTTTTAATTTTCTCGAACGCGAAATTACATGCTCGTAATGCAAGTAAAAGACGCTCCTGTTAATGTTACATTTTAATCGCTAGACTAATTAGAATATTATTAGGTTAAACGAAGATAGAAGGAATTATATTCAAATGAGGTACGAGAGTGCTAACCCTGAAACTATTGAATATGCAAAAGTTTACAGTGAAATGAAAAGAATCAGCCAGGTGAAAGAAGCTATTCCTTCTTGTTTATTCTCTTTTCATTCGCACTACAGACAAAGTATCATCAAATATTCGCTACGTCAACGCCAGAATATAAAATGTGCCAAGTTGATACTTTCAGCGGATTTGAATGGCTAGTCCTATAGGTTTTTGTCCCTTTCAAAGCGACGTATAAATATTTCGTGAATAAACGTTTGTTTTCCTCTGTTCTTGTGTTTCGGTAGAAATGTTGCTTTTATTTGTTATAATTTCCCTTTGTTTAGCCATATTATTAAGAAATTTTAAATATTCTAATAATCACAATTATAACAGAATAAAAATATAGTTCAAGCGAAATAAATATTATTGTTCTTTATCATGTAGTATTATTGCTCTATAATTAATATTTTATCCCTTTTCATTAATTAATACGTAATATGTAACTCAATACATAGTACATTAGACAAAAGTATCAGAGCACAGTTAGTCAATGATTTATGATCGCTAACGGAGCAGTAATCGCTATATAATTGCTTTCTAATAACTCTTCGCCATACTGTAATTCACAGAAACGATTTGCGCGATAGTTCAACAATTAATATTCATTTGACCCATGAATATGTATATGAATTCGTACAAGTGCGATCGTGTGATATGCATTCGCGCTTAATTAATTAAGTAATTAACCCGAATGTAGCAGAAACAAACCACCCTTCCCATATGCCAAAATTCAGGGCAGGATGTGCAATTTGCGTTACGAATATATGCTCTTTCATCGATATAAACTTTGATCAGTTCACGAATATACATCTCACTTATCAATACCAACGAAACGATAAACGATTATCTGAATACGAATTTCAAAATATCGAATTTTCTTATCACAATTACAAGTACCTTCTTATGGAATATTATAAATGTACGGTGTACAATGGCTTACGAGAGTATTTCAATAAAAAAAACTTTTCTAAATATATATATATATATTATGTGTATCATATAAAAGAGTTTGTATGGCGTACGGCGCGATACGATTTTCATCCTATTGATAAAATTTGAAATAAATCTGAAAATGTACGTAGAAGTTACAAGGTGATTATAACAAACACACACTTCATAAAGAAGACAAGATTTGATATCAGAGAAATTGAAAGCTTTGATAAAGGTCGTTTTTTCCTACGAATCCCAGAATTATAATAATCGTACATTTATCTATTATACCGCCGCCCTTAGTTAGAATATTCTATCATTTCGAAACATCCGTGGAAACTGATGTTTTATTCTTCGTTCAATTGGAAACATTTTGCCATTATTTCATAACAGTCTATCGTATAATTATTTTACATAAGCAAGCTAGATAATTTCCATTAACGCAACAATTAATTAAATGCTTGAGGCAAGACATTGCAATGTAAGAAATACTTGAAATCGTTTGTAATTCATACTTTCAAATGGCATTTACATAAACTAGGTTATACACTGTTAATGAAATTCCAAAAAGTTTTCATATAGCGCATCTGATATGTTCATAAAGATTGTTTATGACGAGTATTCAAATGCTTTCTTGAATTACTATATTTTTCTACAGCTGAATCGCTGATAGCACTTGCTATGCCCACGATGTCGCTAGATGTGCGTGATAAAGGGCGTAATCGGACGCGCGCCTACGGAAGGTATGGGTGATTTGCATAAAACTCGTGGAAACGCTTAATATAAACGCGTACACGCAAAGCCACGTACTTTATTAAAGAAGTCGGTGGTGTAGTGAGCTTTTTATGGTATCGATCCTGAGGACCACGCCCTATCGAGCATGGCGTTGCTGACCGGATCGTGTGTTACTGAAGATGGCCCGTGTCCCCGAGACCGTGCATACCACACGCTTGCATTCTATGCGGTAATCTTGTGATTCGTGTGCGCAATTTCCCTTTGACGCCTGCAGTTCTATTCAGCTGTAGACACATTAAAGAGGAAACACGTAGCACCGCGTTCTTCTTCGTTAAAGCTTCCGTAATGTTCAAAAGTGCATTTCACTCTCCAGCGAAATGGCCGTTTAAGATTCGTTTAACTACGCGTTTATTATGTGATCCAGTAAATCAGAACACTGATTTTCCTCTTTTACGTCTTGACATGTGTATTTATGGCTTTAACGATGATTCTATCATCTTTCGCTTTATTTTCACGACTTATAAAACGTAGCAACTTAGGGGCAATATATTAGAATAAAATAGGATTATTCGTGTCAGCATGACGTTTAAGTAGAAATAGGTAATTCGTCTTGTAATTTGCTAAATTCGATTACGAACAATCTTCGAGCTACATCTCTTCTTTTTCGATATCTTTTCTTGTTGAATCTAAGGTACACAATATTTTCCCAATTCTCTTATTATTCTACTAAAAATAGTGTCTCATACTGTACAAGTTCCACTATTTTGTGAAAAGATCAAGGTTGAATTTTAAAATATCGAATCTTAGTTCTTAGAGTTCCAAGAAATTCTAAAGTGCTTCTTGCAATAAAATCAATGGCACGTTTTATACGACCGTCCTTTCGCAGTATCGTGTAAGGCGTTTCCTGATTTAAATCGCTAGGAAAAACAAATGATACTCGTGGTGATTAATTTGATCATGTTAACCGTTTAAAGAGCACTTGGGCGATGCAACCCGCGCTCTTTCTCTATCTAATACTCGAAGAATTTACTTTGACCTGTATTCCTGAGGATTTACGGGGCGACCCAATTTAGTTTACCGGGGAAATGTCAGGATCTCAGGCTGACCTGTTCCCTACATGCTGATGCTTCTGCAAGTTCGTGCGAGATAAAGGAACGACACCCCCTTCTTGCAGAAATATCAGTGAAAATACCATCCACTGACCTCATAAAGAAGTTACTTTCTTCGTTGGATTCCCGGGGCTGATCCTGCCCTTTTGTTAAACGTTTCTTTTCCTAGCTTTATCATTTAGGAAGACAGCGTTGCGTAAATTGCTTTTCCAGTAATACCATTCTCCTGTTTCTCTTTTTTCATACTGTTTCTTATGTATATATATATATGTAAATGAAAATACTGCTTCTATTTTCTGGTATACAAGCTTTAAGAACGACCTCGTTAGTCAATGTGAATTAATTTCTGCTATAATTTTAATACTCTTTCTGTCACATTCCATATTCCGTTTATTCACGTGGCGCTTGAATGGAGCCGTGATCTCGCAAAAAGAAGAAGATATGGAACGAGATTCTCCCTTTCAAAACGTTGGCACCCGCTGCGAAAATATATCTGCAGAAATTATTTCATTAAATTTATAGCCGAGATTTATAGACACAGCTGGATGGCGGCAGTTTGATTTTACTTGAAAATCAATACGTTATCCTGCGGACATCGCCATACATGTACAAATGTACTCTCAAAGTAATCATTTAGAGATTGAGTCGTTAAAATGTTTCCAAGTATTCGTTAAAAGTGGAACAACATTGGCAGTTTTTTAATATTAACAAATGAAAGTTATTTGAAATCGGTAGTACTCGTATTTACGGCAGAATAGTAATCAGAATAGTAGAATATGTTTGAAGGTAATTTTTAGGAAAACTGTTGGTTCGCTATAATTCTTCTAGCACCGTAGAGGGCCATTTGGATATGAGAGTTCATTATAAATGGAGCCACATATCTATCTAATCTATCTTATCTAATCTAATTTTCTATTATGAACCATTATATTATTGGCTTTATTGTTAAAAGAAAATTCTAGCCTCGAGCGAGTTAAATATCGAACGACATCAATAAAAAGTTCTTCAAAGTAATTTCTCACGCCAAGGAATTTGATGATAAATAGATAAAGTCTCGG
This sequence comes from Bombus affinis, assembly GCF_024516045.1. NCBI lineage: Eukaryota > Metazoa > Arthropoda > Insecta > Hymenoptera > Apidae > Bombus > Bombus affinis. The sequence goes on from NC_066347.1 coordinate 13,948,597, forward strand.
TTAGATATACAGCACCCCCTTGTTTACACTGATAGAGCATTGCTTGCGAACGATAGTAACCCAACTTTATTCACTTTATTACTATGATCATATTTCTCTGGTAACGTACACCATAATGTTGTTACGCGAACAGGTGTTGAAACGAACGTTTAAGATTCAGCAGGAAAAAAACATACAAGAGGAAAAACGAGGTTCACGAGAGAAATGTATGTAAAATACTGTAATTTATATGCGAATATCAATATTATTTTTCAATATTTTAGAATTTCTATGTGTATTTTTCGACACAAGCGAAGATGATTAAATTCGTTCAGGAAATATTCATTGCAATATATATTCTATACGAATATTTACTTTATCGAATGCTAGATTCTTATTAGCATACCTATCCAATAATGATAACTGAAAATAAATAGTTTCACCAAAGCTTTTCCATTTACCTTTTTACATTTTAAGACTCGGCTATAATAAAAGTCATTTTCGTTGAAAATACGTTCCATAATTGCAAACGAGAATCCTAATAAGGAAGAAACCTACTAAAGGAAGAGGAAGAAAATTATTACCATCGATCATCGTCCATGAGGCGAACGAAATTTTAAAGATGTCGAGTGCTTCATCTTATCTTAATTAAGAGTTTTCTAATTACTCAAGACTACAATAAAAGACGATTGCCATATTTTTGCGACGAAATACGATGTAATCTAAAAATACGACGAGACATCCAATAACAGGATAATATAACTTGAAGTATACTTCTTGTGTAGATTTAACAGCCTTCTTTTTATGCCTCGATGAATTTAACTTTATCTCGCATAAACGCGATTTTATGTAGGTTAGAGGTTGTAGGTTATTACTGGATTAAGAGTTTAATGCGTTTTAATGACTTTTAAAGGCGCAAAAACGCGCAGGATGCATATAAAATTGCAAGGATATGTAAAATATTCAAGATATAGTATATTTGTAAAAAATATTTTCTAGATAGAATTACTTAGGCTTCAGTTTTTAAATTAAGTTAGAATTCCATTTCCCTCCGTTTCTTTCTATCACTGCTTTCTTAAAAGAAGTATTAATTATTTTAAAAAGATATTATACGTTTCACGGCGAACTGCACTTGCCTTATATTTGATATTTCCTTTAGAATAACAACATGATTTTAACAATATCGCTGTTTTTGAAAATTCATTCGTTGAGATAACTGGTTCTTCTGCTTCTAAGTAGCGCTTCGAATTATCGTTTCCAACCTATTACGTTAATATAATGATCTCATTAATTCTCCAGCTGTTCTAGTTTCCGGTTAAAGATTAAACGGTACTTGTAGTGGTTCGAATATATCGTTTGAGTTCACTTCATTGAATTTCAAAGCACAGCAAATCTGTCTGCGTGTGGTTTCCCGCATCGCTAGCACGTCGCACTATCATTTCCGGTGCAAGTTAAATCCGGTTGTGTTCCTGTCCCAAGTTGTCGATGAAGATAGTAACCATAAAAGTATGTTGTCAACGTATTTTTGCGTTTTCCTTTTTGATTAACTTTTATAATTATGTAAAAAAACCACTGATTCGCAAACATTCGCCAAGTCAGGATTACGATTATCACGAAGCAAGTTGAAATAAATATATTCTGGCTTTGCATTTCACAAGGTATTCGAACAAAACTCATCGATTCCTTCATCTACCTTTTCGCGACAGCTGCTTAGTTTTAAAGTTCCAATGCTCGAAGAAATGGGAATTGATTATTCCAGGATGCGGGCGAAGATGCTGGAATATCGGTTATGCAAATTCTAGACGTCGGTTTGCCTTCCAGGATCCCTCTTTATTTAAAGAAGCTTCGTAGATGCATCGACGATTGGATAATACGGACGAAAATGGATTTCTAAAACCGTAACGTTGAAAATCTGCTAGGCAGACGCCTGATAAGATTTTCACGCGAATCGGACGTTCTACCGGTTTTTTTTTTTTCAACTCCGAAATTGCTTCGTGTTACGTATACGAAAAGAAAAAGTATTCGGTGGAAGGTGTTCGCGGGAATTGCGAAAAACTCCTGAATAGACACAATATCGCTGAAAAGCAGGATTTAATCGGCGGCTGCCTTCAATGACTTAGCGGGCAAAAAAACGGCAGAACTTTCGAGGTATTCGCATAGAAAGATCAGAGAGCTTTAAGCCGAGCTTCAAATCCGCTTCAAACTCGCTGCAAATTAATCGCGGATACCGTGGCCAGTTTCCTAGTTTTGCCAGAGTTAATTCGAAATTTAAAGTTGATTTAAATTTTAGGTCAAATAAACGTCTACGCATGCTCGAAACTGGAGCGGTTAAAACAGATAACAAATTCACTGAAACAGTATCTTTTATTAGGGTTCGTGTATCACATTCTGTGAAATTTACAGTGTGAATGATATTAATGAACCTCGTTAGTCGTCAGATATATTATATCGTAGAAATAATAATATATTATATTTATATATTAAATAATATACCAGGAATCTAACGCAAGCTATAAGAGTCTGTACTAAAACAGACCAGGCACATTATTCCATCTATCATGACATAAATTTGTAATATCTTTAGTTCACGAAGATATTGCAAGGATGTACTATTGACAATCAGTTTAAGAGCTAGACATTTTCAGATTTTTTATTTTCAGGACAGTCGTATCTCGTTGTAACGCGTGCTAATGAAATCTCAAAATAATGTATTTTTTTTAAGTTTTCTATAGCAAATGTTCGAACATTTTCGCGAGTCGCTATACATATATTAAAAAATCATTGCAGTTCCATTATCAATTGGATAATCTTCCTCGCGAGTAGACATAAATTTATGAAAGCACACCGAAGCACGAAATAAAATTGCTGCGGTTAGAAGTAGAAACAAGTCGTATACGGTTTACGGTACCTGTCGAGATTCGTAACGCTTACCGAAGAAGAGAAAATGGTGGATTCGTAAGAAACCATCCGATCGATAAAAAGCAAGCTAACCACCACGAAGGAACACTCGATATCCCTGTCATTCGATATCTCGTTTGTATCCTTTTTACCGATCGATTAACCGAGCTGCACATGACATTTTTTCGTCAGCCAGTGCTCTGTCGCAGAGAGACGCGTGTAAGACGAGGCTGTCGGGAACAGATTGATTTACGTCTTTCCTTTCTGGAGTCAGGCTTTCTTTCGAAAACCAGGTGATCTCGAACGACTGCTCGCTAAATCTATGCTGAATGCAGAGCACGATTCGCTAAAGCCGTTTCACTCAGAGAAAAATAAAGTGTAATCGCTTCTACAGATAAAAATTGATCGAATGCTGAACGTCGAGAAAAATGCATCCCAAAATGTAATATAAAGAGAAAAATGAAATATGGACTATGCATACCATGCATTAACTTCAATCTCACAACAATTCGTTACCTTTCGTTCGCCTCCGATCCTCGAAGAGTCGTTGTAGGGTCTGTTCTAATTTTCAACTATTTCGTGACCTCTTCTCTGGTTTCATGCGCACTCGCTAATTACGCAACGTAGGCATCTCTCTCTCTGTTATTGAAATTTGTCTGCCTCTAAAGGACACTATGATGTTGCACGAGAATTGAATAACGTGGGATTTTCCGTTTTCGTTAATTAGTTGCTACAATGATCGGGATTATAACGCAATGGCAGCGTATAAGATATTTCAGTACAGTTGTTAATTAGTAATTAGAGAATCACGAATTTACCTTCACTTTTTTACCATATTCTCGTTACAGACACTGTTTATAGAAATGTATACTAATATACCTTTATTATGGATTATTACGATATAATTAAGGTTACGATCGGTATCCTGGTTACGTTGCAATCCAGTTGCTGTATGAAGTAATTTCATATTCGTGTTGATATTTCTTTCATTTTAATAACGAAACACGTGACAGAACAAAACACGAACCAATAGTCTAGAAGAGTACGTCTCGCGGAAACCACAATTTCATACGATGGTGTAGAGTTTCCGATTTTCTAATGCTTCGATCACGTTACCAATGATATATCTTTAAGAGAGACACAGATGGTTTCATTGTTTTTATCGAGTGGGAAGTTGAGCTAAGTCCCGAGGATCGTACAATTCAGGTGAATACGGCGTGTTGCCAAGTGGCACAAAAACGAATTTTCAGCGAAAGTAGAACAAAATGACGTATGAGTTCACAGAGTCGTGTCACAAGGAACTCTTACATTTTAATGTCCTGCTAACACCATTTATCATCACGCGTGTCTTATATCGCAGGAGTAAGTGTCAACGAAGGATATGTGCGTATCTATAGATTACTACGTTACGATATCCTAAAAGGCCATATTTTTCTTTTGAATCGAAAATGAAATACTGCGATGCAAAAGAGAAGTTAGAAAAATATATAAAGCAAAGAAGATGAAGTTTGACGTCGACGAACTGACACCGACGATTTTCCAAATATTTTTCAAATATTATCTCTAAATTGCGTATCTCGAGTTTCGAAATGAAACAAAGTCGACTTTCTTCCTTTCAATTCTTCTCAATTTAAGATAAAATGCTTCGAAGAGTCAAAAAGAGGCAAAGGATAAAAGATTAAACTTGATGCGAAAAAACTGCATTCCTCGAATGTCGGGACTGTCCAAATATTTTTCAAATATTATCTCTAAATTGCATATCTCGAGTTTCAAAACGAGACACAGTCGACTTTCTTCCTTTTCAATTTAAGATAAAATGCTTCGGAGAGTCAAAAAGAGGCAAAGGATAAAAGATTAAACTTGATGCGAAAAAACTGCATTCCTCGAATGTCGGGACTGTCCAAATATTTTTCAAATATTATCTCTAAATTGCATATCTCGAGTTTCATAACGAAACACAGTCGACTTTCTTCCTTTTCAATTTAAGATAAAATGCTTCGGAGAGTCAAAAAGAGGCAAAGGATAAAAGATTAAACTTGATGTGGGAGAACTGCATTCCTCAAAGGTCGAGACAGTTTTTCAAATATTTCCCAGGCATTGTCTATAAATTGTTTAATTCGAATTACGAGATGAAACCACAGATTCAACTTTTCTTGTCCAGAGTATTATTTTAAGCGATGTATGGTACTGTCAACTGCCACAGGCTTGTGACACAAATACTACGTTGATCGATATTGCCCATTGCTTTCCATGTAACGCGGAAACTTGGCTCCTATTTGCGAGTAAATATTTTTAAATTGCGCAACTTAACGTTTTCAAGGAAAAGTTGTTTCTTTCTCTAATGACCCGCAGTTAATCCTAATTTCACAGCTAACTCCTCCGCAACGGAGATCAATTAGGAAGAAGTTTATTGGTTGCAATTTGAAGTAGGGCGCCAGTCTGTCTGATTACCCAATTTCGGTACAACAGAGAAAAATAACCGGCAATTCGCGCCATTCCGAACTCTTCTATTACTTACTCGATCGTTCGATTTGATCGTTTCGATCAAAACAAGATGCACTCGAAACTTGTACACGATAATGCGCAATTGATCACGTATCCCCAATGTACGCTTCAAGAGTGAATCCATCTCAAAATTAAATTAATTACAACAGAACGTGTCGATACATGTATACAACAATAAATTGCGAAACGTGTTAGGATTGCGATATATTCGATAGCGGAATTCTTTGTCTCGTGGACACGTTCGAGTCAAGCGTCATTATGTACGAACAGATAGAAGCGTATGTCTCGTAGTTTAATTATATGGGAACAATACGACGTGTTGGCAGAATTAGAAATTTAATGTCGCATCGTGCATCAAAGCGGCTGTTGCCGCTTGGCTCGTCATGAACAGTGTACACAAACGAAGTACATTTGAGACAGTTATGTAACGCAGATTTCATTAAGATTGCCGTGTTAGAAACTGCATTTAAACTTCGCCCATATGCACTTTCTCTGTTAGATAGATCGGTTTCTTTATTTTGTTAAGTAATTCAAAAATATTGAACACAGGTGATTAAATGGCTAGCTGAGACTTCAATTTGCACTTTATTGTTAACTCTAAGGCAGACGTCAAGCGTCAATTCGTACCTGGCTCTTTGAATTAAAAAGAATACGGTTTGGCGCGCTTGAAAGTAGATAGTTTTGAAGAAACCTTGGAAGTTGAGATAATATTTGAGAACTGTAATTGTGTCCAAAATTTATATTTAAAAGGGAGACGTAATTACGTAAATCGCGAAACTTTCCAAGAACTTTCGTACTATTTCGACAAAGAGCGCAACGAAGAGAATCGCCAAAGTTCGTTCGAATAATCGGCTACAAGAATTCCATTTTACCGGTGGAAAATCGAGAAAATACTCGCTTTCCGCGGAACCGGTGCTCCAGATACTTTTCAGGCTTCATCCCGCTGTGTAATCAAAAATATATTTTCCATGGTGAATAACGAAAACAATACACGGTCATTCAATAAAAGTCAGGAGAAATAGGTCGCACGCAATGCCTCGCCATTACAATTTCATTTTCTCCGAGCCCGAGTTAATGCATCGTATCGATTCGTTCTTGCGTTACAACTTCAGAGAATTGCGATAACTTCAATGGAAAAAAAACAAGAAAGAGTGGGGGGGGGGAGGAAAGGGAAAAAAGAGAAAAATGTTCGTGCAAATATGACACCGGTTCGAAATGATCGTTCTAGATTTTTATATGGAGAGACGTGTCTACGCTCGCGCCTCTGACATTATCAGCAATTTATCGAAAGCAAACCTTGACTTGTCTGTACATTTGAAAAGAAGGAGTAACGTTGCCACTCTTAACAACGTAACTGCCTATTACCGTGACGATCATTCGGCTTTACCGATATCGGGGTCAATGCCAATTCTCTCTCTACGGGATTTGAAAATCCCTACGGGACAGCAGATGGATGTCAATGAATATTACGTGTACGTACAGGTCGCTTCGATCAGCTACAACGAGTTTCACTCTTGTACAAAATCAACTGCAGTCTACGTACATATATGAACAGGGTAGATCTATAATACATATACGTATGCCACACATAGATACGTATACCACGCGACTACGTTCTACATTGTTTGTTTTCAACGAAACTTACCCCAAAAGAGCAGATTTCTCGGGTGTGGCTGCTGTCGGCATCCTGTTTCTTTCCCTAGAACAAAATAGCGGCGAATAATAACAACACCCGGCCCTAGCGGCTTACGGCCTCTACCCGGGTACCAACGACAAATATTAGCAGGCAATATAATTAAAACATTTCAAATACATTATTTTAAAAAACCGATGAACGATCATCTATACCCAAAAGTCTGAATCATTTGTCGTATCAGTATGAAACACGTTTTCCTAACCGCACCTCAAGCATACGCGATATTGTCGAGGTTCCAAGCATTATTTTCCGGTCAACGATCGATCGAAATACATCATAAATTAATGTCACGTAATTTTCGTTGACTTGAACCGCCCAACGGGGGAAATAGACTTGAAAAACGATAACAAAGTGAACCAGAACGATCGAACGCATCGTTGAAACAAAAAGAAGCTTGGGCTGTTCCCCGCAGAGGAAATCGAGGATCCGTGCGGTTAAGAGACGCGTCGTGCTGAATACGGTTGGTGTGTCGCCGTTCTCGGAGGATCGACCTCGCAGGAGGATCTCTCGAACCGAGAAGCCGGTTCCACAACGCACGCGCTGTCGTCGCGCGCCACGAAGCACACGCTAATGCAACTCGAGCGTTGCGAGGACAAAGGAACACACATCCGACTACGTGCATGCAAAAAAAGATTACTACTAACGATAATAACAATATAACACCGGTGATAACGTTACAGAAATTCATTTTCAGTCGTTATATAACGAAACACGCGATTACACGCTTGATATTCCCCTTTTCGAAAAAAATTTAATAATGGTAATTCTTTCATTTTGATTATATGTTATAATATACATTTAAGATTGAAATAATTCTCTGTAACATTATTTCTTACGATCGATTTAGGATTTATTGAAAATGTTATATGCTACAGCGTAATGTGGTAATTAGAGTTTTAAAAACACTAGTAATATGACAGAGAAAAATTACACAGGTATATGCTCAAGAAAAAAACTTCACTGTCAGAATGTGTACAATTTGTTGCCGAAAGGAATCACTCTGATTTAAACGAATGTACGGAAATTCTCAGAGTGTTGTAACATAAATCAAAGCGTATAATAATAATGCATATATATGTATGCTTTCATTGGTACATGAAATAGTCGGAAGATAAATAGCAGATAGATACCGGAAACGTAAATCAGAATAATAGCTTCCTATTACAAAGAGCACAGCTTTGTATTCTACTGAACGTATATATCACATTTTTCAAAATTTGTGATTTATATCATATACTTAATCTCAAACATCACATTTCCTGTCTTGCTCAATTCTCTACTATCGAATCAAAGTGCGCATAACGCTATACGTTCCATAATATTTGATCTCGTCGTAGCAACATATAAAAATTCATTCATAAATATGAAACAGAATTTGTACTGGATTTATTGGAAACTTTTCTCCGCCGATATTACAAATGATATAGACTTATCAGTGGTCTGCACTGTAGACTATAACCTAGATCAGACCATTATCCCTATATGTTCACATCTTATGAAACTGATATTGCTATGTATAATTCAAAAACGTCCCAATCTGAAAGGATCTTCTATCAAAATGAAATATTACCTTAGATCGTTTAGATAAAATTATACAAATTCTTCGATAAGATATTAAATTCTTCCCTCGATGTCTTTTCAGAGAAAGAGAAATATTAAAATTGCTTTCGCGTTGTGACATCGTTATCCTTAATTAAAATTCGGTGCACAACAAACTTATCACCAATGTTGCGTTACGACATTCGCTCAGGTTAGCATAGATAAGGCGGCAAAGCAGCGAGCACAAACATAAGCGATAAAGAGGAAAGCAGAGGAAGTCGAAAAATTAGACAATGAATATAATACACGCGATACAAGTGCTAGGAAAGGAGTGACGTTCATGTCGCACGATGCGGCTTACCTCGTGGCCTGCTTTTGTACCCAGACCGATCAATAGTCGCACCACCAACTTCCGGTCCTAAAGTCCGTCCGTGCTTAAGGTTAAACCAGTCTTTGATTATTCTGATAACAGGGACACGCGTGTGCCTAATTCGATTCGTCGTTAGGCTGGAAGGAGTTCACATCGAGAAGCGATCGCAAGATCGAAATCGTTGGAGCCACGTTGTCGTGGTCGTGCTATCGATTCTTAATTATTCTCAATTATGGAGCACTCGCAAATTTAGGACGTCGCCATCCAAGAAATTGTGATTGGAATTTGAAAAACAAGAACATCGCGGATGCAATTTCTCGTTTTTAAATGGAACGATTAAATCGGGTGTTCCTGAACATTTTTCGTTTATCGAATGTTGGAAAACTCCGAGATCGTTCGTGTTGTCCCGTGGTTTATTCGGTAACAACAAAACCAGGGAAAACTTTTGTGAATATATTATGTGAGATACATCTAATTGAAATTTCATTAACATTCTAATAAAATATGTATTCTCAAACTCGTCTTTTTTAACAACATAATCATAATAGTCGTGTTTCATTACAGTGATAATGCAATTTCGAAATACAATACACATAATATATTTATGAAAATTCCTACGATATTGTTTAAACACAACACGTACTTCGAATACCGTTTTAAGCCACAGTACGAATTCAAGTTACAGAGTTCAACGTAGCAGGAGAAAGGTATTAACCCTGTTGCCGTCATCGAATTATTACGTCTCAACCTCACTCCTGTATCATTAAGGGAACAAATTTCTACCGTTTTAAAACCAATTTTATAGTAAAAAATTGTCACGAGAAATTGGACGTACCAACAACGTCTGTGTCGCATTATTCTTAAATTGAAAGGAAATAGGTTAAAACAAGATTAAGAGTCGAAAATGATTCAAAGAATGCTGCACGTTTAAAAGAGAAAAGAATCCATCTGCGCAAAATATAATCCCTGCATTTATTCCAACAACTACACGATATTTTCAGACAGATTACAAACTTCTTTATAGGTTCTATTTCCGAAGTTCGTTATTGCAAGCAGTTAGTAAGTCAGACGTATTAGTAGCAATAAAATTTAATAATCGAAAAGCCACCATCCCCGTAATTTTCGTCATATTTCTTCCAAGTACACAAAGTAAGTTTCTGTAATTTTAGTGACGACCGGTTTAAAAAAGCAGCAGGAAACTGTAACGATCGATTCCTCGACGTCCCAGTCCACCACCGTGGCCAATAGCAAAAGCACTCTAACCGTACCGCCGACATTTTCGACCTCGAACCGATCATTCACGACCTCCTTAGCTTCTGCCCAGGTTACCTCGTCATTGATCGAGTTAGTCTTTCAATACGAAATCTCTCTTTGATACGAACAATGCTATCTCACTGAGAAAGTATTCGATAAGCTCTAAGGAGGTTCTTCTCTTTAATATAGAAATAATTTCAATTCAATTAATCGTAATTTGAATGTCTATGAAGTCGCTAACTTAAACCAGCGTATTATATATTCTAAATAATGCAAAATTATTAACAATGTATTAGGCATTCGATATCATACAATAAATATATACAAGTATCATAAATTTCATAAGAAGATAAACAATAATAGCATTCCATAAATTACTAAAAGGATCGGATGCACCGTATAACGATTCAATATTTGATAACTCTGTATCTAGGTTCTTACTTAAAAGTCAGCAAAACAGATCGTGCATCAAATCTGCTAGTAATCAGAATTACTTACAGAATTACTTCATCCGCGACTTGCGATGAGTAAATCTTGAGTAGAAAGGCCCGAGGTCGAGAAACAACGAAAAGACGAAGCGAAACAGCGTGTCCCGCGACCGTCACCCCTACCTGCCGACCGGTTTTTCCCCTGTATACGCAGACAATAACGTATATATAAGACATTACCTTGAGACGATCGAGACGCTCTCACGGCGGTCCACGATCAGCGGATCCTTTTTCCTTAGCTCGACCTTGGGCGAGGCGAAACTGAAAGCCTTCTTGACACTCTCGAGGACGCTCTGCCCGGTGGTCTGTGTTTGGTCGACGATCGTTGTACTTTTGTACACGTCTTCGCCCAGGTCGCCTAACGACCTGTACGAAGCGCCAATACCTGCCGGCATGGCGACGTTTCCGCTCGCTGTTGCTCGCCCACGATGATAAAACCCAACCCCGACTCGGACGACCTATTCGGACGTCTTCGACAAGGATGATCCTGTCCACCGTTGCGGTGGATCTACCTCTGACTTCGATGTTCTTCGCCGACACGCGTCCCACGTTGTTCTCCTCTCCGATTGCTGCTTGCTGCTGTTGCCGCGTTGATGATGCTGATACGCGTGCCCGAAGCCGAGATACGCCAATATCGTGCGTCAACAAGGCAAACGAACGGGCAAAGGGGCAAATAAAGAAAACCCAAGATAAAGAGGTTCCATGTGAACGCGCTCGGACTATCGATCGAGGCATTGGCAAACGATTCTCTGATGGAACGGCCATCGACTTCGTTTCAGTCGCAGGTGGTACGACGCCACGAATACGGAGACGTAATCCACTGACTTCCATACTTTTACCAGTTAGGATGTCGTATTGCGTAACCGTGGCGGTAAATGTTTTGATATTGGATCGCATTTGGTCACATCTTTTATTGGTTACAACGTTTCGTTGAAGCATACATTTCTTTCGCAACTGTAAATGTTTTATGGTTGAAACTTGGAAAGTTTTGGAATTTTGGAATTTTGGAGTTATATAAACGAACTACGGTAAGTACGATAATGGAAGAAAAGTATCATTTGTGGAGCGAGTTATGGATAGTTCTATTTCATTTTTCTTTCTCGTTTGATTAGTACAGAAAAGAATATTTAACGTTTCAAGTTTAACCAATTTATTTATTTTCCTCTAATTTCATTTTATTTAAACGGACGTTTAACGAATTTCCGTTTAAGATATCCACAGGCAAACCGTGTCGAAATATAGAATTATTCCAGTGTTTTCAGTATTGTAGATAGCTTATCTATGACACGTTAATGATTATTACCATTGGAACGTTGAAATACTTTCACTCCAGCACAGAAGTTATGTTTAAAACTTTCAACTAATAGTCGTTATGTAATACATTATAATTAAATAAAGCAAGGCGATTCGCTTCGCGATTAACCGAATCGTTAAATAATCATATATAAATATACCGATAGAAAGATTTAATCAAAATTTTAGTTTGTTTATAGTATTTCTTTCTACCTATATATTTAGACGCAGATAGTTTACGTGATACGAACCATGTTAAGCAGGTATATTTTAATATGAGCTTGACTTTAGTTTGAAATTCGGAATTTATAGTGCCAGTCATAGAGCAAGGGTGCTTGTAATTCGTACCTCGTTGGAACGCGTACTTACGAGAGGAGAATTTTTCGGTTGAATTCCACAAAAATGTGCTTACCAAGTCAAAGTATGGATTTATGTATATCAAGTATAGCATATATATATATAATTAACTCGTGTAATTCTTTTGTTCTTGTTTTCAGCCTGCTTTTATTAACGCCCCGATACCTAATTTTCTTAATTACTCCGTTTTTCTCGTTAATTCATTTTCGCTCGGTAATTTCCTCTTTCAAAAAAAAAAAGAAAAAAAAAAGAGAAAAAGAATGCAGGTACATCTCGTTTAAATTACTTATATTCGAAATCATTTTAAAGAATATTAGTGACAAATATTCGTAATACCGTTTTACTTTTTTTTTATATATATAATCCAACTTCATTATATTATATGAATACTTATTAATTATACTTATTAATTATTAATACTCCATTAATACTTATATGAGATTTTTATTCGTGATTCGACTCAAGTGAACTTTCCGCACGTACAGCTGTATCCACCGACGTTCTCATCTTAATGTATTCAAAATCGAGCAAAACCAAACGCGGTCGAAAGGTATGAATAACACTACAGTCGCTCATTAATGCTGTACATCAAGGATCGTTGGAAGTTCGTGACGTCATTATATAGGAGAAAGGACAACTACACCTGTCGTTACTCGGTTGCAATTGCCATTATGTTTCCGATGACTCAACACCAACCACTGCTTATTCCAAACACCATAACTAAATGAAAGCAGGCAGACTGTTTCATAATTACTCGAACTGTTATGCACATATTCACGCATGAACATACACCGATACAAAAATTGAATTGAAATTGCAGAATTTAATCGTTAGAATTTATTTCCATGGTTATTTTTATCGTTTTTTTTTTTCTCGTTCGTGTTTAATCACATATGAAAAAATGTCATTGAAATTGTAGGATTTACTTCTATCATTTTCTATCGTTGTTTCTATAGTTGGTGTTTTTATAACGTAACGTCTTTAATTCGATAAATTAGAGAGGAACGACGAGACTGATGTTGTCTGCGTGCACCTGTCTATTCTTAATTGACGTTCCTTAATTGGTTTCTAGCTAAGAAAGGGACAGATGTTGCGCTTTCAGAACTAATAGGACGTTTCCTGTGTATGCCCTTCCTCGATTCCAGATCTCGATACACTTCTCGAGATTACGGGATCGCGTCTAAATCATCTAACGCGATATCTTCATCTTTTTTCCGAACGTTTGACATTTCCATTAATGTAGAAAGGCTCTTTACCTACGAATAGAATCGTTTTGCCATTACCTCGTCGACAAGTCTCCGCGAAACAAAACAAGAAAACAAGACAAGGAAGTAAGATAGGTGTCAGGAAACATGGCTCGGCATGCACAAAATTCAATGACTTAGTCATTACACATCGAGACATTCATGCGTGGCCGCATGCCAATTGCAAGGTGCAACGCTTGTGCGCCTTTGTGAAAACACGCAGATGCTGAGAGAGAAGCGAAAACGGTGATCAGTGGCCGTGCCAATTCGAAATGGTTACGAAATTGCTCGACTGTGTACGAAAACATTTTCAAAATTCGAATGATCACACGGTTTACTGATTACACGCTTCGCCGGTGATTTTGGACGTGTATTTGCACATGTATCCGAGAAAACAGGCACGTGCATGCAGAAGTTGTGAATAAATAAAAAGCCTGATCGAAGATTCGATGTTCGATCGATTTTTATATTTTCCTTATTATTTTGTTACGTGAGACCTCTTGCATAATAATTTGGTAACTAATATTAGTGAATCAACAAGGGATAATTCGTAGGTTGTAAACTTTTATTTAAGCCTTTGCCAAGTAATTTTTACGATTATTCGTAATTAAACAAAAATTATTTAAAACAATTTATTGGTATTATTAATTTACAAGTTTTTAAATTTCACGTCGAATACTATAATCACGAATTTTAATTTGTAACATGTACTCGCAGAACTTGTCACCCGTCCTCCCGATTTAAAATATTCTATTTGACATTTCGAATCTGAAGAAAACTGCAGTTATATCATTTTCTTTCTGCCATTTCTTTCTTCATTCAATTTATAATATTTAAGCGTAATTGTCTATGAAAGAATCTATGAAAAATTTATGAATCTATGGAAAATAAAAGAATGCTAGATAGAACATTTTAATTAAAGTGGATAGTTCTCATTAACAAATTTCTTATGGTTGTCTAAGAGAATTTATTACTACAGATAATTTATAATTTTATAATTTTATATTGGATCATACAATTATACGCTTGTTTTATTACCAAACTTCTTCTATCATGTATGACGAAATTTGTCAATACTGTTAACTCACACTTGTCAAATTTTACTAATAATATTAGTTCAATTATACAAGAGGACCACGAATTCATTTCGTATCTCATTATTTGCGTTTGGACGAATTCGCATGATGTCGAAGCGACGATAACGATCGATAAATTATACCCGGGCTGGATGTCGCGAAGAAAATAACGCCTCGTAACGCAAGCGTTTAATCCGGTCGACGCGACCCGCTTCGCTAAAAAGAAATTTCTTTTCTACGATGTCCCGTTATTGACCGTAAAAACGAAAGCGTAAATCACTTTTTACGAGCACGACCCTCTTCGGAACACCAAGGGGTATTAACGTGGCGATTTGACGGTCTTCCTGTCAATTAGAACCTCCACTCACCAAGAAATTTCTTTCTTCGACTACGAAGACCGTTATATTGTGCATTACGCTCGTGGCCATCGAGTTCTCGTAACGTGATATAGAAAAAAAAAAAAAAAGAAAGCAAAAATAAAGTCACGACGTTTCAGGGTAAGATTATAAATATACAATTTAAACGCGCAATTGGTTTTTCATTTTATCGGAGCTCCTCGAAGTTCTATAAATTCTTTAACCCGATAAAAGTACGCGGCATATTACGATTAAAAATGGGATCACTTGTCCCTTCGATAAACGTTACTTGAGGTAAATACTTGATTTTAAACCTTGCTGTAAATATAAACGCATACGTTACAAGCATAGCCCGAAGAATTTATATTTCGTGGTTGACGCGCGTATGGGAAAATAAATCGATAAGAAAGAAGATCGTAAAAAGCTCGATACACGTATGTAGATTGACGAACGAAAATAAACCGATTTCCGTATTAAAGAATGACCCCTGTTTGTTCTACAGCCCGTTAATTTGATATTCGAGCGTAGCCGTGAAATCCCATTAAACTTTTATCACGAACAGGAAGACAGTCGTAAATATTACAAGCTATTGATGAAACGTTCGATTCCAACCTCTCCGATCATTCTCTCGAGTCGTTCGATTAAAATTACTCCACAAACATGTACGATGCGTCGTATAACTTATATAAGCTTCGTACGACCGTGGAAACAACTATGGGGATCAGCTGCGGTCTCCGACTCGTATATGCATCTACGTGTGCGTGTGTGTCCACGCACACGTAGGAATTTTTCAAAGACAGAAACCACGGCGATCGTCGTTTTCTCCGAAAGGTAAAATTGCTGCAATAGTAGAAATGTATCGGTGCGCGTTTGAATCGTAGCACAGGAGGGTCGTGTATTGATTTTTCGCGTGGATAGCCGCGTGTATAACGTCTAACCTCGTTTCCCGTCGAGTAATCGCATACCCGGGCTACCAGTGTGACGTATCGAGCTCTCGATCGTATCGCTGACGCACTCTTGCGACAGTCAATGTTAAATCCCGTAGTGGCGGGAGCTGGTTTAAAAAACGTAAGGATGAGAATGGAGATTGATGTCGCAAGGTGAAGCTCGACCTTCGCCCTATGACTCATTTCGAGTAACGTCGCTGTCGGTTATACTTAATCGCCACAGTTCATTAAAACAGAAAGAGTCGTGTGAAAATGTGGCGAGGAAATGAACGCCCGAACGCGCGCACATACATACAGACACGGACAGACGCACTTACGCGCGTTGTAACATCAGTGATAGAGACGACAAAGACAAACGCAATCGTCATCGATCGGAATGTTATACGTCGTGTTGGGGAATTTCTTTTTATTACCTGTTCGATTCTCGCAAACAGGTCTCGACTAGGAAATTGCGCGTGGTTGGTGCACGACCTGTGACTCACCTCGTCTTGCGCGGCTCCCGCTGCGGAATTCTGGTACCGAAAAAGAGTTGCAGCTTCTCTGCGACTTTCGAACAGGATAGTACGGAAACAGAGACGCGACAGACGATTACGAAGCGTTAGGGATCTTTGTGTTCGCTCTTCTTTCTGTTGCTCGATCCCTTCGCGACAGCTCTCACAGCTAACTCGTGATTTTGTCTTTTCGTTCCTTAACCGACGCGGTGCTCTGACGTAACTTTCGTCGTTGTTCCCTTCTTTTCCTTCGTTTGCCCTTTTTCGTTTCCGACGTGTGACGTGTGAAAACGCACCACGAGAGACAAGACTAACGAGAGACCGTACCGTGTTCTCAAAGGCACCGCACGATTACTATTGGCCCGAATACACGACTCAGACTACAGACTGGTCAATGGGAATGCGCGTCGCTTCGTGCGCGGTGTAGAGCGGATCGAACCGGTTACGGACGGTCTACCGACATCTGGCTGCAAGATGTAGGATCCTGATACAAGAGGGAAAACATTTACCTGACTACCGGCCAACCTTAATCGACCTTGGATAACACCAACTTTTGTTTTATCCCGAAGGGTTTGCTCCGTCGGCTCTGTAGGAATCCATGCTACCTATCGCGCTGTTACTATGTATTTAGTTGCTTTATCAGAGTGGAGTCGCCGTTGCACGTGCTTAGATTTAACGATATATGTATTGCAGATAATTTTCGTTATCTTATATTATATCATCGTGTTTATTCTGTTTGGTTAAAAAATTTCCTAATAATATTTTTATTTTGCAAGGAAAACAGATATTTTATAAACGAGTCGAGTAACGTGTTGTAATAACGAAGTATGAACCCTGAGCTGATCGAGAGCTGTACTTACTGTTACGAGATATTCGATGAAGAAATTTGCTACGTGCAGTGTTAAATACGAAGAGAAACCAGATCCATAATCGATCGTTTCTACAACAATTATCGCGAGTCTTAACAGGAACGATCCAGCTAGATCTAGTTCGCAACGACTCGAACGAAAAGCTTCATGCACCGAAGAAAGATTTTGTTAGACACGGTAAACATCCTACGATTTGCACGTTTAATTTATGTCTTATGACACGATATACGTATATTGTCGTAATATGTCGGTTTAAAGTTGATATCTCCTAAACTGCTTTTAAACCTGTCGTATTTCACGCGCTCCAAGATTTGGTCAAACAATTCGAATATAATTTTTTAAGACTTCAATTTCGCTCAGAATTGCGCCCATCACTGTCGTCTTAGAAACGAATTAACGATCAAAGCAGAACAAAGCAAAGAATCGAACCAACTGACGGATGCTCTTTTGTAACCGGTATGCATGAGTAGCCTATACGTACGATTCAACGTAATTCCAAGTCGTATTACGTTGTCGAGCGTAAATCTGAAATTCAATTGCATTCTAGACCGTCACGTTCCACTTTCATCCGCGTCTCTTCCCCGTTGATCAGTTACCATTTACCTCGTTCTCGAGATTAGTCCGCAAGAATCCCAGATCGGTTCGAACACGTTTCTCTTCTCCCTTATTCATTTGTCCCTCTCCCCCTCTTTTCCTTGTTCTTTCCTCGTTCGATCGATGTTGTTTCTCTCTTTCTCCTTCGTAATCGAGTCAAATATGAGAAGAATGGAACAACGAAACGGAAATGTTCTCGGGAGAATTTAAGAGGGACGGTCTGTTTTATGAAATTCACTTTGACGCGAACGATAGAGATTAAATTTGCGCGGGACAGCGGGGATTCGGCGTTACGAAGGAATCGCTCTTGTGGATGGGAAGGGACGTTTTTGGATTGGTGGACGTGCGCGAAAACACAAGACCAGATAAAATCAGGCAAGCTATCCCCAGCTTGACTGCGTCTACGCCCTATTTGATGACGTCGAGGTAAACGAAAGTCTCTCGCTTTCGCGCTGGCATCACCCGAGTAATCAATTCCGGAGATTACCCGGCCGAGCGTGCTTTATTTATGTCCGGTTAAAAGCAGCGACCTGCCGTAGTAATTCAAAAAGACGCGCGTTATATTCTTCAACGGTATATGGTCGCGGTGGGGTTGCGCCAAAGCGGAGGAATTTCCGTGAACGACAGCACCGTATAACAGCCGACCGTTACGGATTCAACGATAGCCTTTCAACGCGATCACGTATTCATTTTCCAACACTCTAGCGTAGTCGCCGCCATCGTCCGTAGAAAAATCTTGGAACGCTCGATTAAAATCCTTTTCGACTTTCTCGATGAACGAGGTCAGATATTAGCGCCAAGTTTGTCATATCGCGTATCTACAAACAAGGTAGATCGCTCTTAACGATATTTATCGTTAGATTAATATGCATTTCGCGTGAATTTACGTTGTTGCTTCCGTGCACGTCTCGCAAATTAGAATACAGAATCTGGGAATATGGTGAATAATTAAATAACGCGTAGTACCGTACGGATTACGAATTCATTTTGACGATTAAAATTATAAGATGGTTTGAAGCATGTTTCGAAATTCCTTTAATTTTTATGATTTTTACGTTTTTACATTTTTACATATTTTTACATTTTTACATTTTCCTTACGATTGGGAATATCGAATCGAAAGTAAGTTCTGAAGCTTGGAAAAGTTACTTTCCCTCTCCTCTGGGCATCTACTACGGTTTTAAGTGCATTTTCTTAGGTTTTAAAATGTGAATCGAAGTATATTGCTCGGGGCTAATTAAAAGATAGCGTAAGCTGTCTGAAAAGTCGCCAACCTAATTCCGAGCGAACGATTATGCGAGTCGCGATGATGGGACAACTTCAATTATATCTAAGATAACTTCATTAAGGGATGAATAATAACTAAGTATGGGGAAATGAAATCTTTAGATTGCATTTTAATGACAAAAGTTAACTATACAATTTGTCATTGAAATTGAATTACACGGTGCTTTTGCTGCTGTAAAAAATTATTTTAATAAATGATTAATTCAAAGAGACAGAAATGCTGTTTAAATGCGTTTATAAACGATCAAGTTTCCATTTACTGCTTCCTCATTAAAATTTTAATTAAGTTTCGGTAGAGGCTAGAGGCGAAGAGGAATTGTCCTAATGTATAGAGCCATTGGTTTTTGTAATGGTGCAATTAGAAAACAAATAATTACGGACTATTCTCGATTGTAATTAAAATCTAGGAAATATGAATATTCTCCATTTCTATAGTATTTAAATTATCGTTGTGTAATAAATATTTTAGTTTAGTTTTCATGGAAAAGTCTTTCATTTATGTATCTATACCTGTCATTCTAAGAAATGTTAATTGCATACATTTCTTTTCTTTTTATTGCTGCAAATTCTTCAATGTATTACTAATTCTTTTTTTTAGCTTAATGAGAATCTTTTCTTAGTTGTTAATACTAATTTTTTTAATGTTAGTAATACTAATATTTTTCCAGATCCTTTACAAAGAGGACGGCAATGTACTAAAATTTGTACGAGAACATTTTTTTACCAACATAAATGCATTTATCGATTAAATAAATATCTCACGACGTATCTTTCATCACAGAAGTCAAATTCGCCGCGTTACATTATAACGCACGTTCATCAAAGAAAAATACGAAAGAGAAACGAAGAGAACGGAAGTCGCGGTGTGAAATATCCGGTGTTAGACGTGACGTTTCTTCTTTACATCCGTTTACGAGTTTCTCTGATATCATACGCCGCACCTGACCCGCCACCCCTCTATACCATCCATCGCTATTCGCCTTTGGAATCTCCTTCTTCAAGCGCTATATATTTCCTCGAGTATATTCATCATAAAAATGTATATTTATGTATATTTTTACCGGTCTGCTCCGTGGAATACGTATTGTTGCGACGCGCCACTCCATGCCACTTTGTACCCTCTCGATTACACCGGATTTGTAGAAAGTGGCATGCGAGAGCGTGTTCACTCGTACGTGGCAGTCTGTAATATGCGTGCAACGTCGGCTACATATTTTTTCTTACGTTTCTTTCCATCTTACATCCACCCCTGTAGTCGACGTGCTTCTGACGCCGGAAACTCTTCGCTGGAGGAGGCCAAGCTCTTGTATAAAAAGTTGTCAAGGAACGGTATTTAGTCTGTCAACCGTTGTGAAGAATCGCTGTGAGCGTTGCAGAGGGGCCAGGTTTAAAGCTACTTCACGTAGCTCTTTTTTTGCTTGGAAAACTTGAATACTGATCGATATTACTCGCTGATGTTCTTCTCCCTTTCTCTCTGTTCTATTCGTTTGATGTTCTTCTATTTGTCGCTTGTTCCTTTGCTTATCAACTTTTTGCGTATCGTCATAGAACCTAAGATCGATTTGTCGTCGTTTATAAGCATTAAGATACTTGACGAAAACATAAGAAAGCTTGAAATGTTATTAGGAAATTATTATCAAACCTGTTAAGGATTATTACCGATATAAAAGTAGCGTTTAATAATGTGTAAGAAGAAATTCGGTTGCGAGCAAAGTTTGTAGTTTGCTATTAAATTATCGAATGGTCGGCTGTTAATCTCTCTGATGGATAAAAAACTGAATCGAGCTACGCCGCATAACTTTTGAATGAATACGTATGCAACGTATTAAACGAGAATGAACTTCGAACGAAGTTCGAGTCAGGGATAAGATTAATGTACATTTTTTAACTCGCCGGAAATTGGATAAGTTCGCGCAATGTGGCAAATATTATTCTTGACGGGAACGTTCCCCTGTTTCAAATGATCGGTACTTTGAAGCGATGTAACTCGTTATTGCAAACTCGTGAACTTCGCTCGATTCTTGAAAAAGCTGTTCAGATTCAATCGCCTCTCTTGGAATAAAATCTCTAAGATGCTAAGACGTTTCAGTGACGATATTACGTGACATTTTATAGGTAGTAAGATTTCTAAGACAGCTGTTTTGCATAATATTCGATCAAGATCGGCCGCGTTTCTTCTTTTCTTACATTTCTTGATTTTACGATAGCGAAGGTATCTGGAAATCGTTAAACCAGGGTTCTTGAATTAGTACACGTCCTTTGGGTATTTTTTTACACGTTTGCCGATGATACTCGTGCCGGGTTGCATCGCAGAAATCTCACAGAGTAAAAGATATAGCAACGAGACACTGGGGTGTGCTTCGATCGAGTGTAAGGGAGGTTGGTTACCTCGTTCTATCATTGCTCACACTAGGAAAGCTTTCGATGCCGATTCTACTTTCACATGTGTATACCGACGCGTAGAAAGGATAAGAAACAGGTGCGTTATTCTCATTTGTATCCTTACCGTATGATCAT
Organism: Bombus affinis; assembly: GCF_024516045.1. NCBI lineage: Eukaryota > Metazoa > Arthropoda > Insecta > Hymenoptera > Apidae > Bombus > Bombus affinis. Next base: position 13,970,357 of record NC_066347.1, read on the forward strand.
ATAAATATTTCATGGTAGAAATACGCGCGTGTACCGGAGCTTTCAAGACAGTAAGCGAAATTGTGTATTAATATTAAACTCCCACGAAACTCTGCAGTGATATGAATGCGCTGTCTTGTTCAATAATGCGGACTATGATGCACGAGTTTTTATAGAAATGTTGAAATTTCTGAATATGTATGCATTTCTTTTTAAACTTGATTGCGCGACATATCTTAATGATAAGTATTAGGCCATTTCATGAGCAATGCCATGTTTATCGAATATTCAGTTCAACCTACATAAAAATATGATCATCATAATTTAACAAAAAAAAAAAAAAAGAATGGATTTTGAGGACAGAAGATCATAAATCAGAATGTTCGTCATTCTGAATCAACTTAACTCCTAACACGATGTTTTCTATCGATGCAGCTAACTAATTGTAAGATGTTTATCTTAACCGATATAAAACGTAATTCAAGGAAAACACCCTGCATTTATTCGCTATATTTCTATGATACATGGGTCGTAAAGATACAGAGAAATTAAGGTGAAATATTTCGTTGAAGCAGAGTGGCGTCGTACACGTTTCCGGCACGGAGCACCGAAATGCAGACGCGATGGAACTCGCTCGGAAATTACGGCTGCTTTTAAAATGACGCGTATTCGCATAAATAATTCATCGGATAGAATTCGGAATCTACGAACGAGGAACCGCAGCTGCACAGTGGCGTAGACGTGGAGCCGCTCAGCTTCGCTCCGCGACGGCTCGCGGTGAGCCAGGCAAATCCTTCTGGCAAAGTTCGAAATTTGTACGCACAATTATGCAAATGCATCGGCATTCTCGGTAGAGTCGAATTACGCGCTCGCGTACTCCCATCGTCCCGTTGCTAGAGTATACGTAAAACCGTACGGTATCTATACGTGACAGCCTCTAGTTTCCTCAAACTAGAGAAGACTCGATTTCGCGTAATCTTGACAAATCGAGCGGCCCTCGAAAGGGAGCTCGGCTGAATAAATATTCCCGACGTCGGTACTTGCGCGGCAAAGCCAGCGCCCGTACTTCGAAATGAGCGAATGCTAAGACAGGCGCTTAAAGATCCGATAAAGTCTCGAAGAGTTCGCGGGTCTTGGCGACAAGTTTGGAGAAACTGTACGGCACCGGTGCATTAACATAAAAGGGATTCGACTTAATTAGAATCATTCTTCGATCGAGTTGTTCTCACACCGATTCTTGCAAACCGAGGTTGCGTCGCGTGCGAGTGTTTGCGACTTCCCACTCGTTCATTTTGCTACTCCGATAAAGACGACACTCGATTAAACGTTAATTGTTCCGGGATTTTCTTCTGGGATATTCAAATAGTCGGAACGCTTTAATGGTCGAGAATCGATATGTAAGTACAGTTCGAGTAAGCCTGATAATCGTTGTATTAAATTAGGATTATTCAAAATTTTCGACACTTTTAATTTTTGTGGTAGAGTTGAAACATCGAAACGATCTCAGTATGTATATACATGTGTACTTACATATATTACTTTCCCTAAGAGTAGTTCATCGTTTATGAAATAGTATTGCTATAAATAAAAATGTTTCCATATGTTCCTAATTCAATGGCCATTTACTGCGATAGAAATGTTACATATCGAGTTGCCTCGTTAGAAACCACTGCATCGCGAGATGATTACGGTTAACGCGTATAAAGTATAAATCGTTTCCTTGCAACAACAGGTCAGGTTACTTTCACGAAACTCGTTCGCCTCTTGTAAATCGAATATTTTACATTCCACGTTATATGTATTGGTTAACCAACTCTAACTTGGCGTATTTGCAGAAGCTTATTAACCATTACGCAACGTAAATATCGTGGTAACGGGAAATCGAACGCGACCGATTACTTGATTTGGTTGTGTCGATAATCTGAACTGGAATCTATTTATCGAATCCGTTTACCATGAAATTCTCTGCATATAATAAAGACACAGCGGCGGCGTAGCTTTGCTGCTTTACTTGCGTTCACTTACGTAAACGCGAGCTTCCACGAGGATACAGCTTCATCCCTGGACTTCTGGCCCCTGGCTGTAAATATTTAATGACGAAACCGATTGGGATTTGCCGATCAATGTAAACCTCCTTTTGGTCGACTAGCTTCTGAACAGCCATAGAGCGGTTTCTCCTCTTCCGGATCTTCCTCGAAAGAGAAGAGGATCGAAAATGATGCAGCCTAGAACTCTTTTCCTTGTAATTTATTTTTGACCAAATGGAGAGAGCTTCGACTGTTGGGTCGTCACCAACGTCGATGCCTTTTTCGACGTTAACGGAAGACCGAGTTTATACGTTGCTAGAAAACCTAACCCATCGTCCTGGTCTCTTTTGATATGCCTGGTTGACTTCGGTCGCTCCTGTCGTCGGATGTATTGGCATTTTGATGAAAACGCTCTTCGAATTATTTGCCTTCGACTAACTTTTGCCCGTCGAGCAGCTTCCCGTATTGTGGCTTTTACCTCTTTTGCCAAAAGAATTTATATACCTGGAGTACAGCTGCTGAAGTTTGTGCTTTCGATCTTATTGAAAATTGGCCAATTACTTTTTTAATATTCTTCGGGGTCATATAAGGCGTACGTAGGTATACATTATGCAATTTTTTCGATATCTAAATTCACGCTATGGAGTGAAGGTTAACCATTGAAAATTCGGCTATTTTTAGATGTTACTTTGTAACTTACTAAATTAAATTGCGAGGAATAGAAAAAGAGTTATTAAGGTAAAAGTTATTTTTTTAAATGGATCTATCACACGGTAAGAGATTTATCAATCGTTTAATTAGTGAAATCGAAAAATAACTGGATTTTCACAGGTAAAATATAAAATTACCTTTGGATAATGATATTACAAGTACATATTTTTTTAAAATACTCTACAGTTATTACGTAAGCTTCATTTTAATTCTTTACAAATGCGTAACTCTTGCAGATGTTACTATATTACACTTTTTTTCACGCGAGTATCGCGCGATTCTAATGAGCGCGTATTAAATAACGCAATATGTAATGCGAATAAAATCTCCTTTCGATTGGTCGTTTATCAATATATTTATCGTATATCGCTCCTTTGAAAGCGGGTGATAAATGTCATTCATTTTTTCCCCCTTTTTCGATTGATTAATTGCTTACTTGTCCTCGTTGAATGCATATTCGCAGTGTAATCGGTAAAAGTGTCAAACTGTACCTGTAAGTGTCCTTGTATCTCGCAAAAATTTTAATAAATCAATTTATAGAAATTTCGTTGCCTTAGAAGATGGTTGTGTTAATTTAAATACAAATTTAAATCTGCCATTTTAAGCAGCATGCTGCAAGATCTTTTATGTAAGTAGTATTCTAATAAATCTTTTCTAATAAAGAAATATTGGCATCGATGTCAAGGAAACGGCAGCGCGTTTAAAAGTTAATGCGCGAAAGCAAGGGCATTTGTTTATGTGCTTCCATGGAACGTTATCCGATCGAAATGGTCGAAACGAAGCGGAGAATACTACGCTTACTAAAGAAACAACGTATAGTAGATCACGTGCGCTGCGAGAATGTATTCGTGGCCAGTAGTTCCGAGTCGCAATTGCAGTCGTCACTTCCTCCCTTGCACCTGTACCTTATACATTCGTAGACACAGGGTCCGAACGAATGGCACGCACGTGCATGCGTTTGCAAGTTCCGGGCAATGAGGTTTACAAGAAGCAGCAACGTGAACGTCTTCTAGAATGAAAGCCGACTACCAACAGATGCTACCCGGGTATTTTTTCCAACTACCCCGAATGCATTCAAATAGTTTTCCACGAACGAGATCTCATTCCCGACTAGCTCAATTCAATTTTCCACGTCGAACGTTTGATTCTTTATGCTCTACCTACCTCCCCCAAATCAGATTATTATTATCAGACGTGTAGTATCTGTCGTTTTAGAAAATTTTACAGCACGTGATATTTTAGCTTGGTATAAAAAATAGAATACGTGATTCAGTACTGTTTCTGCGATTGAAACGCTAGTTAGGTGGATTGGTGATATAGGTTTATCTTGTTGGAAATTTCGTTGCTTGTTATTTTGGTTGTTTTTTTCATTATTTTAAGGTTTTTGGTGATTTTATATCGTCCAACAGTACTAACAATTTCGCGTTCGGTAATTTCGTTTAAAAGATTTTGTACTTATGAATATATTTGTGAACGATTAATACATTATTCTCGTTTTATCGTTTTATGTTAATACATTATGTGGCCAAGTTTCTTATTCATGCTCTTCGTATTAATCTTAACCATGATAAAATTCTGATTAAAATTCTGTTTCGACGTGATTGCGCACACAAACATTTTGAATAGATTATCCTTCTTTTATTATCGTATGTAATATATACAATGAAATTTTGTATCGTAGTTTGTATCCATAAAGATATTTCTTATTACGCTTCTACTTCTAATAAATGCGAATAAGTCGATATATTTATGCAAATTGACATTTTGTCAGCTGATAATATTCTTTGAAACAGAACAGATCTATTAAAGTATCCCTAACGTTGAAAACCTCTGCTCTTTCAATATATATGTATATCGCCGGTTTAATTTGAATTATGTACACAAAACGGAATATACACGCGTTCCCGAACAGAACCATGTTTGCACAACTGTAGAAGCTAAAAAAGCGCGAAAGAAAATATCAAATCATACAATATTTCGTGTGTAAATATTTGCTTTTTAAAATTCACATATTGACAAAATTCATATGCAAGTTTCCCGTGTCCAAAATTATTCATATTTTAAGTAATTGCTTTTGAACGAAATCTCCCCTTCGTTTGCACGAAATTGTATTAACTCTCAATGTTAAAGCGCTAAATTATTCGTGTCAAGTCGATACCTGGACTGTCTAGAATCGACGATAACCATCCTCGAGGGCTCTAAGACAAAAAGGTTTCCTCGTTGCTTCGCCCTGGTGCCCTGATACATCACAGCCTCGATTTCCGCGATGTTCTTCCAGCTTGACGAACCGGATGTCGTGGACATAGAGATACCATCGGCATCGTGCGTCTGGTAATCCTCTTTTGGACACCATATCTTCGGTTTACCATTTACTGGCATATTTTTTATCATGTTACACGTTCTTGAAGCGCACTTGATTCAACAAAACAAAATGAAACTAAACTAAATTAAACAAGACACTATCACGACGAAACGCGAAACAAAAGAAGATCGAAACGTAGAATCGCACTTGCACTTTAATTTCCTGAATAACCTCACGGTAAATGCTCTGTTGGACGCGTTTCGTTCCGAATTACGTGCAGTGCAGTCTCGACCGAGCTCGCCTTTCGTACGATTCTCTGCTAAATAACACAACGGTGGACCAACAAATGGCGCGATTACGTTATCGTTGGGAGGGTCCGGTAGACACAGGTTAATGATTTCGTTACGGCGAGGTGAGCGCAAATGAACGCATGCACGTACGTACGGCATTATTGGCGCGCTCTATCCACCTTAAAAACAGGTTTGAAAAGCCTGGCTGTGCCGGCAGGAGAGAGAAACATGACGAGAAAACGCGCGTTATATAAGCTCTTGTATCGCGAGCTAGCCCCAACGACTCTTTAGAAAAGGAAATCCTTGGCTCGAGAAGACTTCCCTACGACTGAGCCACTCGCTGGTGAAAGAAAACCGCGAGGACGGTCTTGTCCAAGAGCATTTATTGCTGCCTGAGCAGAGACGACCACACTGTGTAAAATAAGTTTTCGCGTTAGGATTTTTTACTCCGATGAAAATTAAAGCTCTATTTTCACCAAGAGCACCTGCATCTGTTTCTTGGTTTATTAATCGGACGAGTAAAGAATATTAAAATTGTTGCACGTGAAATTACTGGTTTCACAAACGTGTAAAATCGTTCAGGATTTAGTAATTAAACGTTGTTAAATATAGATTTGAATAAAATATTTCAAGATTGTAGGGGAGAAATATGACTTTCGTCTTGTATAGGAAAACAATTAAAGACCACAGTAGAGGAACAGGATAAGTTACATTTTCTACTTTTTACTTCGTTCATAATTTTAAACATGTCGATATATTAATATAATCTGCGTTAAATGTTACATAGCATTGACTTCTACAAAATTGAATAATCATATCTCTTGTATCAAGATATTCCTTCTTGATTTTTAAAGCGACACTAAAATAAAAAATCTTCTTGGATCCTCCATTGATCGAATTTCGAACGTGCGTTCAACGAGGACGAGTAATCGATCGATCGATTGAAAATGCAAAGGAAATAAATGATATTTATCGTGAACTTTCAAGGAATATATTTATTTCCTCGTTTCTACGTTGTCGCTATTACATTTCCCTGTCATAAACCGGAGACGTTTTGTCGAATTTTCGGAGTAAACGGTCCTTTTCCTTCCACGAATTTTATAGCAACGTTTCAATTTCCTCCTTCTTCGTTTCCTTAACGTTAGCAAGCTTTCCACGAATTTCGCGCCTTCTAATTCCCGTTTCGAGGATGAAAGGAATGCAGACACGTCGTACGAGCCAGAGATTCGTGCAAGTATGTAGAGATAACGGCATCAGACTTCTCTCTGGCGCGCACACACGCGTCGACGTTGGGAATTGCAAATTCTCGAATTGTACGAAGAATGGAGGGAGGCAGGGGGCGAGTAGGACTTTTGAAAGTATAACCAAACGCATAAAAGCAACCAATTGAAATGCTCTGTCTGTTCGCCGTTCTACGATCACCGTTGCCTCGAATGTACCCGTGGAAAGGAAGATACAACGTTAGCTCTTGAATTTGGGTTAGCATAAAGTACACGATAGACCGACGGAAAGGAAGGAAAAGTAGGCGCGAGTATATTTTGTTATCTTTGTGCCCGCTATTCCGCGTCTTTCATCCCTTCGACTTACAGTGGCATCACAGTTCTTTACAGTAGAAATTTTTCAAACATTTGTTCTTTCTTTGTTTGCGATCCCGAACGATATCGACGATCTAGGTTCCATCATCGAAAGCTATCCAGATGAGTGTATTATTCTACGAATAAATTTTTTTATGCCTTTAGAGATCGAACGATGCAATTATCGAAAGTTCGATATCGAGGAACGCGTCGTGCGTATTATAATTTTCGAATTTAACTCGCGTTATACACAAGGAAACCTATTAGATATTAAATCGTGCAATAATATTTTCGATGTATTTTATGACACAAAACGATTAAAATAATCACGTTTAGCTAGTTGTTTGATTAAAGATTAAGAACTCACATGGAATTTTTATTAAGACTCGCATGTAAGGCAGATTGTATCTACGGAACAAAGCTTATTAGCCTGTTTGTACTACCACGTGTCATCAGAGTCGGTGTATCAGCGAAATAATACGTTTCCGATAAACACGCCTCTGTATCTGTCGACGACAAGGTGAAGCTTGGTAACGTTAATAGGCAGCTATTGGCATCAATCAGTCGCTCTTCTTATTAATCGCTGTACTTCTGCGTTAGTGGACTTTTTATCGTTTCCGTGGGAACGCGTTTTGACATATCGCTTTAAAACTCGTATTATAGAATTATAGCGTAGAAGCAATATATAAAACCTTCGATAAAAGAAATATATTACCTTAGAGAATCATTCTACATATTCAGATTCAAAATGAATTCTTTATAGCTCACAGTTCCAAACAAGATAATAATCATACAAAATTTTAATAAGTTTCCAATGATCTTCCAGATTTATCTCATTTCCTATAAGTGTTTTAATACTCGTAGACAAGGTTCGCAACATATTTGTTTCTCCACCTGTATTTTACTTAGAAACAATCGGACAATTCACGTTCGCCGTAAACGACCAAGTTTTTGCATGCCTTTTTACGAAAACGTTTTACGATTTCAATTTAATAGCCGGGGTTTTACGTTACGCTTGACTGCAATAGCAATTTGCGTCCTTCTAACTTCGATACGGACACGCGCAGATATTGAAGGAACCGACGTAGCAAGGTTATAAATTGAAATATTAAGCGGTGATATCGATTAATATAATCGTGCCCAGAGCTGTACGCGTTTTACGGAAGTATCTTGAATATCAAATTGCAAAAGCCACATATTAGGTCATCCCATAAGTTCGTGCCGTTTTTCGAGCGATTATATATGTTAAGATTATTTACATACCTTTCAGTTCCATGAAAAAACGTAATCCCCCTCTCGTTGTACAAATTCTTCCCATTTTTCATTATTCCGTCTCGATAGAAGTTCTCTTGTTCTTCTTTAAAATATGAAATGTATACACAAAGGTCGGCACGAATTTATGGGACGACCTAATACAATTTGTTATATTTGAAATTTTTATACGATGTGCGTGGCTCGCGTGAAATGTAACAAATTATGTATTTCTAGGATCTGATTATATGTTATACAAGATATTTTTTAAGTATACGTACTGTTTGATTAAAATTTATGCGAAATTTACATTTCTCTCTAAATATATGTTTACAAAATTTACAGTTTATTACATATGTGTAGATTATCTTTTCAGACGTTTCCTTTGTCAACGGAAATATACATTTCCACACAGCTAATACAGCGGAAGCAATAATTCTGATTTGAAATCGTACGGTCCTAAATAAATTCTAAATGAAACTCGAATTCCTTATCACATCCTCTGATAATGTTTTCAATTGCAATTTCAGTTTTCGAAACATGTAAGCTTTAGTGCTTGACCATTTTACGATGTGACTATGTTTCTTCCATGATCGTATGTGCCGGTATTCGTACAAACGCAACCTTCGTTTTGCTCGCGCAAATATTACATTTCTAATTGGGATTACGTTCGGATGTGGACGGTGGCCCGTCGAAATATTAGAAAATAAACACGAAAAATAACAGTAGAGATAAAACACGACCGCGACGCTACCATTTGTATTCCTAATGGCGACGTAATTCTCCTTTGAAATACACGTACATATTATTACGTCCATTTTCTCATACGCATTCGTTTTCCTGGACAGTACCGGGAATTTCGCTTTGTATCTCTTGACTTTTACATCCATCATCGCATATTTCTTCCGGCATATAGCCATGAAGCACAAAAAAGATGCACGAGCGACAATTAAATTATAACATTTAACTTTTATACCTCTTCCATCCTTATCTTTTACAAGAGACGCACAATTCTTTAAAAAAAAATATATCCTGTACTTTTCTCTTTAATCAGGAGGAATTAAACGCGACAGTTTAAAGCCAGCCTAGATGAAATACTTTGAACGTTCCATGTCGACAGCTAAACTGATATTACTATTTGCACACGTTCTTAATCAAAATTTAAATAAATAGCGTTATCGAAGTATACTGAATCTGCATACAGCTGCTTCTTAAAATTCTTATTATTATTTAGTAAATGATCAACGCAGTCAGTTTAACGTATCAAAGTGTGTCAAAAGAATGTATTATAGAAATGTAATTGATCTTTACCGTACAATTATAATCAGCACAGAAAGACTTTTCAAGTATTAAACAGATAGTGGCACGATGTTTGCTTCACATTATATTATAATGTATTTACGTTGCATTAATCTACATCGTGCATACGTTATAGTATTATAGTGTAGAATGTCGTACATCATAAATTATATTATACATATTACCATAAATTCACCCCTGACGAAGTAGTTAGAAAGCCTCCCTCAAAGTTAGAAAAACTAACGAACCACTATGTAGAGTAACTGAATCGTTGTACCAGGTCTTCACGCATCAGTACAGCCATTCAAACGAATTAGGGGAAAGCCATATGTGCCATGGAAAAAGATTCATAGCAGGTGCTAGCGGTGCCAGGGCGGTAATTACGTGTATCCTTTTCCGCAAACATGGCCGCGCGCTCACGTCCGTGTAGTCCATTCGCGTTGGCCTATGTATTAACGCAAGCCTGAGGTAGTTGGGCACGAATGCGTCTGAAATTCATGAGCTTCAACACGGTGGTTCGTCCGACAAAGATGGAACGGGATCGCCGTAGATTTCTCAAGTTTAGGGATCGCGCAACGAAAACCCTCGGTGTACTCTAGCTACCATCTCCCTTCTCGTTCTTCCGCTTTCCCTGCATCCAACGCTATCCTGTCTGCCACCTAACACGCGGCAACTCTCATGACTAAGACCAGATCGTGACGAGGCCACTGCTGTGTACGTATTCGAGACCACTGGCGAAGCTAGACCTGGACCAAGAGGAAACGTAATCGCAAACGAGAGGCGAGCTTTGCACCAAGGAGAGAGAGAGAGAGAGAGAGGAGAGTGGATCACACAGCCTCCAGACGGTAAGAAGTTTGTCACCGAGACTTGACAACGCCGTCGTCATGCTGGCTGCCTCTTCGAACCCTGCCATAGCTTTTGGAGTTCTGTTTTGGTTTGCGAGTGTACTTGGAGAGTTCCTCTTGTTGCCTTTGTTACGATAGCGTGAGAACTCGGCTCTTGAGACAGACCTAGGGAAATTATGGAGATTCTGTTGTCCCTTTCGCTTCACCTGGCTACACTCGACCATAGTGCAGCCGGAAAAAATGGAATCGAAAAATGGAAATCTCGTTACGGAATCGATATGAATACTATGGAGTAGTCGGAATGAAAGCTACGGAGAATGAGTGTTTTTTTTTTTTTATCAAGAGAGACACTCGTGAGCGATATTGGAGCAATGGATAATGGATTCGTATAATATTAAAATCAGGATGACAGGTAGAAACAATGGGACGAATCTGTAGAAATCTCGTTTTACCTGATTTTATGCCCCAGTTACGCGTGCTTTCAACGTTACTGGACTTCCGTACTTTTGGTTAAGATGATCCAGTATGGTGGACATATTTACATAACCGTTCATTATCAGTTTAAATAGAAACCATTATCAAACTCCGTTATGAATTTTTCATTCGGTTTGCTGTTATTAAGCAAGCATATTAACGGATTGGAGGGATTTGCATGATATTCTAGCAGCCTTTGCCAGAATTATGTTATACATGGTTATGTACTTCAAAGTCTGTCGAAATTACTAATTGAGGATACTAATATTTCCTTATGTACAAGACTATGTACACTGTGCACTCGCATACAGTTATAATCTCGAAACGGTACGAAGACAAATATCAAATAATAAAACTTTGTTATTTAATTGATCATGGAAGCCGCGTCCTCGCGTCAGCAAACTATATTTCCAAATTTGATACAACAGATACAAATGGAACCCATTATCAGTTGACTGTTTGACGAGCTATAATTAGAAAGGAGTCCATTTACGGGTCGGTTTATGATCGCTTCATAAATTAAATTAAGTTTTTATAAGCGTCTGGAATACAGCAGGAAGATTGAATTATGTTGTAGCAGAAGGCGGTTAATCGTGTGTTTTGTGCTTTAATGGATTCCACGGGGCTCCGTTCGGCATTAAACACGAGTAAGCACTCGAATCCTGCTGCGACACGGATCACGTCGCTCGAAACATGGAAATTTCTCTCCGAATAAAACTTTTTGTTAGTACGGTAATGTCAAACGTATCTATCTCTTCCACCCCCTGTCGTTTGTACGCGAGAACGAACTTAGCCGTTTACTCGTTCTATTAACATGCTGGCAAGCGAAAGAGAGGGGATGCAGTGGCTTCCTCCAGCCGTCACAGAAACAGTAAACTCACGATTATCCATAGGTAAATTATACGCTTTGCGGATAGCCGCGAAACTTGTTGAAACCGCAATATTACGCATCTGTGTTCAACGTGATACAAAATAAATTATGTTCAAGTATTCGTAAGGCAGCGATCCTGATAATTATCCGATCGAAGTTTGTTTCCTTACAAACAGTGCTATTGCACAAAGTTTCTTCCTTTGCTATCAGCTATATTCTCGCTACTGTTCACGCGATATTCATGTTACTTCGAAGTTTGGAAGATGTTGCTCCTTGCGGCATGTCTCGTTCGAGAAATCTTGCGGATAGTTTGATTAATGTTGTTCGATCCTCTAGAAATTTTTCTATATATACTTACATCATACACTTTTTATTTTATTTAAAAAGTTAGAGAATCGCAAGGATCAACATTTGCGATTTTTAACACGTATTCATCTTCTGACGTATACGAATGATCTTCATAAAGATTTGCATCGTTATGTTGCGCAAATGCAAAATTATTATCGATAAATCATTTTCTTAATAATTTAAATCAACTATCGTATCTGATGATAATGTTGCTCCGACACTTGTGAACAGGAATATACATTTTCAGATTGATTTTAAATATTACCAGTATAATTATAATAACCGTGTCTCATCACGATGTTGATAAAATTTCTAAAAGTTTTGTACATTTTCGACCGATATACATACTACATATATGTACTACATATATGTAGCGGCACATGAGTCAAAGGAAGAATCGAAAAAGACTCGTATCGTTGTGCCTTGGAGTGGCAACGTTGTTTTGGCTTGCTAGGTTCAAAGGTAAACAAACTCCGGACAAAATATTATCGTTGTTCTTTGTAGTCGTCAACCGGAGTTACACTTGAACTTTTTGTAATAACACCGGTCGATACAAATAGACGAACGTGCTCTCTAGGACAATCATTATAGCCAGTCATAGAGTCGAATAGCGAGCGTATAGTCGAACGGTAGAAGCGACGATTACGATCGGTGTACACTACGTCAGTACTTGTACTTAAAGCGATCTTTAATAAACCAACACGTTTAATAATAATTCACCTCATATATAATATATGTTAAATCCAACATTGCCATCCTATTTTTCTGCACACCTTACGAATTTAATTTCAATCACATGTCAGGCATAGTATACTTAAAATTAATTTCAGAATATTGCCCCCGGTAAAGCGCAATATCACATCGAGCGCAGCACGCTAAAATATTTTTTAATAAATCTGGTATCTATGTGATTTTTGAAATATTTCGGACGCGATCAAACTGACATATCGTAACAATTTCCACTGACTAAGCGTATTCTCGAGATTTATAAGACGCATATCCAAAAGTCATTTTCAAAGGAAGAGAGGGAAGAGATTTGAAGTCGTTTCGATGAGGGATAAAGGGATTCTATACTGTGCCCGAGAAGACCTCTACAAAACGTTGACGAGATGGATAGGGAGGCGTCAATCGCGTCACTTTCAGCGAACCGAAAATAGAAAGGCGACTCGATATGAGAACTTTTAACGTATCGAACGTTTAGGATAAACGGCCGAAAAATTGAACAGCAAGGATACAAGATAGGCCCTTGTTGCAAACTGTTACCACGAAACTTATTCCATTTTATATTTATGGGATGGAACAGGCTTGCTACAATTAATAACTTTCGCATCACAAGATTAATTTCACTTCGAAACTAATTTCCACAATGGAGAAGTATACACAACGTTATATACATCGCCAAAAACTGAAGTGCACATATTGCGAAGGTATTTCCATCTCGATGTGTATGTATGTACTTGCTTCGAGTTGCTGATCTTTGAATATTGAAATATTCTGTATTTAGAATTATAATACGTATCGGTAGATGATCAGAAATATAAAATTAACTATCCTTCGATAACGTGATGAAATAACGAAGAATTCAAAATTAATGTTTTAGAATATAAGTATCTCTTTATTTTCAAAATCACCTGTATTTTTGGCGTCCTATATAAAAAATACATACTTTTAATCCTTTTTTTATAAGAGATAAATATCAATACTTCATAGTTTGCTCGTGTTTCATTTAGGTTGCTCTGTTGACACTACTATTAAAATATAAACTATACTTTTCTTCACTAGAAAGATCCACTTCAAGTAGCCAGGTATACTTTAACTTACTATCTCGTTCCTCTTTTGAAATCTTCTTATCGAAATGCACGAAGTGCAAGAAATTCCTCAAGTTTCAAACGTAGAAGCTCGATAGTTCAGATTTTCCAGTTTTCAATTTTATATTCTCTTATATTCTTTTATATATCTTAAATAATAATTTCCTACATTGAACCGCGTTTGCATTAAACCAAGTACAAGACATTTTTCACTTTTCAGATGTAAAAACTCGACAGTTGAAACATCCGAGTTTAAAACTCGATACCTTCGACAAGTAATAATTTCGTAAGTGGTCTAATTTCGTATAACGATAACTATTCCTTTATACTAGTTTAGCCAGCCGTCGACGAAAATCGTGATGTCTTAATAATTGGAACTAAGAAGGTGTCGGCTGCGAGAGATGTAACTTGCCGGTAATTAGTCCGTCCTTGGTAACCGCAAATGGGAACGGAGACAATTCAACTTAACCCGGTGTTGTAATTAATAAGGATATCCAGTCAGGGTTGGGTGTGCTGTTTCCGGGCAAGAGTCCTCGGGGCCAGATCGAATTGTCTCCTACGAAGCGGAAGCACGTCGGTGCACTTGTAGATTTCTCGGCTGTGTTAGTTGCCACGGAGATCACGCAGGTACCATGCCGGGCTCAACTTAGATCAAGTTATAATCGCGTCAGATATTTGGCCGGCTAACATATAATTTTCCATCCCCTACCAATTTTCTCCTCTCCGTCGGCTTCTGGCCAGATTTCCACGGCAACCATCTATCACCGAACGAACCACGTAGATTGTTTCGTTTATATCCCGTTTCTATGTCAACGCCACCTGTGACGACCCTTTCCCGCTTGCTTCCATCTTTACTTACGAAATATCTGCTTCGTTGAACATGTTTCATATTATTTTTCATTCTCCAGCCTCGTTCTATTTATTCGAATTACTGGAATTCAAGTTATTCGTATCAGGAAACCTGATCTCACCAAGAAAGGATTTTTCAACAAAGATTTAACATTAATTTCTGACGCTTGTAGTTGCTGATTTATCGGCAAATACATTTTCTTGAACTGCCTTAAATACAGAGAGGCTCGTTCTAAAACTCAAGTTGGGAAAACTCTAGATGGATATTTTTCAAAAATTTTCTCTTCGCTGAAAGAGACGATGAAAGGCGATGAAAAAAGGAAGAGAAATTGATGGATATTTAACTGAAAATTATACTCGAAGAATTGCATCATCGCGACTACGTTATCGCTTACGATCATCTTTGAAGCACTTATTTATTTTTGTGAAGATTTAATTTAATATCAAAATCACAGATAACTACCGGTATATCAGAATAAAGTTGTTGATCCTGCTCGGTTTTGCTAGAGAAACTGATAGACTCTATTGGGTAGAACCTAGTTCTCTATTAACTGGTATTGAGCGGCAGATTAATCGGTTCTAAAATCGGTCTTGTCGATCGAACAATTTTCCAAGCGTGGGAAGCATTTTTACCGGACGGTGTGCATATTTTGTTCGCTCGTTATCTCGCATCGCCATATTTTTCCGGAGACGCGGCTATGGAAATAACACGCGTGAAATTCATTGCGGCCGGCGCACAAATTACCGGAATTTATTATGACACGTATGGGAGTTTCGGGAGTGTATCACCTGCGCGAGGGATCGTATTAAACGAATGTAACAAAATTACCGTAATAGGATAAGGTAAAAACGGCATTCTTAATCTCGCCGCGCGTTATTTACATTTCATCGTATTATATTAACGTTTCGTATCGATAGAGTAATCAAATCCTCGAATAATTATTCTCCCTTCGGATATCAATTCTCCTCTTAAAAACTGATATACTTCAACACCAGATTTCACGAAGATTGACACGAAGATTTGACGTAAATTGAAAGGAAAAACCGTGCATACCAATAAGAATTATCTCATATTCTATTCAAACTGGAGATATCTTTCAACGTTAGAAAATTTGCAATCGAGTGGAAAACGACCGAAAGAACGCGACAGAGGTAATTAAAAGCCAATAACAAAGAGAAGCAAAAAGATAGAAGCAGAAAGCAAGATACATTCAGCCATTAGCTTATGTATTGCAGAGGATGCGCTCGCAGTTTGGGTCGGCCGCAAATTCGCGTTCCAGATGAAATTTTCAACGCGGCCGGATCGGCTTGTACATAAAGTAACCCTTGCTAATGTCTCTATCCACGGAGGGCCAACACGTGCAACGTATCCACCGGTAGACGGCGAGTAAACCGAATTCATTCGTGGTTTCGACCGGCTACTACTTTACGTTGAAGAGGTCAAGTACCGTCGGCTTTACACGAATCAATGTGGCAGTACCATAAATACCGATCCCTTTACGTACGACTGGAGGTTCGATGCAACGAGCACGAGAGTAGCTGCCGGCCGCTGGCACCGGTCCACGGGGTGCACTTCTGCAGGATCCTCCAACCCTTCTCTTCCCTTCATCCCTCTGCCCACATGCCAAGCGTTGCTCGCTTTCGCGCTTCTATCTCTAACACACGACCAACTCGAAGTCTTTATTGCGGTCTTGCGATCGCCGCATTTTACGAGCACGCGGTCCGTTTACTGGCCACCACGCTAAGCGAGTAAACGCGGGCGTAGTTGGTTCCATGGCTCTTCGGCGCGTAGGCGGATGCAAGCGGCAGCGAGCTTACATCAGGCGGAAAATAAGCCGACGATACTGCGGAAGTACGAGGCGAGGAAAGCAAAGGGAGTAAAAAAGAAGGTAAAAGAAATTCGATGGATAACGCGAGGCCATAAACATCGAAATATATGTACACGGAAACGCTTAGTTGATTTACCGCGGCCCGAGGTAACGCGGCTACCAGCCGACTAAAGTAATACGTGACCGTCTTACGAATAAATGGGGGCGTTCCGCGCGAGGAGATACGGTGGAAAACGCATTTTCTACCTTGGCTATGGTGCGCGCGTTTTTCGGATCTGGATAGGGTATATAAGAAAGTCGCGATTAACGTGTTGTATGAAGCGAACGCAATCTCGTTACACCGGCAACGGAAAGTTACGTTTGTCTAAGGGGAAATCTACCTTTTCTTAGTACCGGAGCTAACTATAAGGAGTACGGCGAAACAATTATATATTTTGTACAGGAATGAAATTCAGTACGCGTTGAAACTGTTTATTTGCCGACAAAACGGAGGTAAATATTGAAAATAAGAGATGGTTTGGAACATGGTCGGGGCTTGCTGTATATCCTTTCATTCCGTTGAAACTCGTGCTTTATGCGGTAAAAACAGGGAATGAAAGCGACGCGAAGACTTAAGAAAATAAAGCGGTCTCGGTGCTGGTTCTTCGAGTTGAAATCATAACGAAGCGTGTAAAAGTCCGTGGCTTGGAACTTCTTTCTGTCTTTACGCGGGTATATCTGCAGCTGGTTAGATAGTTGAGAGGAACAACCTTGTTGGCGGTTAATACGTGAAATTACGTTTTCTCGTGCAGGGAACACAGGCTAACAGCGTTTTCTACTCTCCCCTTTTCCCTGGTCCGGCTTTCCTTTTGCCGCGGAACTTCGATCGTGAAACCGCCCTAACAACATTCGAGAATTTTACCCGTGAAATATGCAGATTTAACCAGCAGACGGAAATGCTACTGGAAATATTATAAACTTCAATTTCTTCGTACGTAGTAGGGATGTTAGAACGAAATAAATACTTTTCGGCTGTTAGTCACTGGATTACTTTCTATCAGATTCTAGTCCGATATGACGCATCATTTTTCATAGCACGTGGCGATAGGCTATCGTCCACCATGAATATAAAAACGAATATGATAATAGCTAAATCCGAATACGTACATAAGCCAAAAATATTTAAACATCGATTCATTTTTGATATACAAACGAAAAATATAAGTCACGTTTCTCCGATTTTGCTTTTCATTTAAAACATTTAATATACTGTCAATTAATTTCACATAAAAATTATCTTAATCTGCCATTAATTTGTACGCGATGCTACAAATTTGTATTATATTCTTACTAGAATTTGATTAAACTACCCGGAATGTTATGACCGGTAATGTAAATTCATATTGTCAAAAAAAAAAGAGAAAGAGAGGGAAAATTGATACGTATGTGGCACAAAGAAAGGTCATAGGACAGCGTGGGTAGGCGAATCCGTTAAAAAATGAAAAAAAATCTCGGTACACGGAAAGAACATTAGGGTAAAAGAAAAAAAAGGAGCTGATGATGCAAAAAAAATTTGATCCCAAACGATGTATTATTAAGTTAACATCTGGACAGTGTCGACTCGAGTACGCACTGTTAGACGTCTCCGAATTTATCTTTTCCATCTAATTATGCGGTTGCTCGGAAATTTCCATTTTTCCCTTCCAGCTTTTACGTTTTTTTGTCTTATTCGTCGTTGAGAAGCTTATAAATCCTTCTCGTCACGGATACGAGTTTGGAGTGGGCGGCGAGCGTTAAAAATGTAATAGGCCCGTGCGAGGCTTCATTAAATATTTGAAGATGAACCTTTAAGAGTCTCGACGACCGCCACTACTCACGATTTTCTAGAACGTTCGTCGAGTTCGTTCGTTGCATAGCCGCGTGCATAAAATGGCATTCGCTATACGTTTAACGCCAACGTGACCGGACTTCGCGTTAAACGCATCGCCGGCAATCTAATCTATTATCTCGTCGCTCGTTTACGAGCTTTGCCACCGACGCGACGCCTTAACGTCCCAGGAATTCCTCGCAATTGTCACTCTTCCCGCATAGGGCCTTTTTCACCTCTGCTCTGGATGAAAACACGCGTTTGATGCTTACGCGATGAAAATTACTTTGGAATAGTTGACAGAATATTTGTAAATTGCGAGAATAACTGTTATTTATTAATAATTTGGTAAACGTAATTTAGTAGCGCGTGTATTTTATTTCTGGCGATCATTTTGTTAATTAGTACCTCACATGAACATGAAAGTAATAGCAAGATGAAAAACAGAAGGCACGTTTTGTGAGATGTTTAAAATTAGAAGATTAGAACTGGGAGATTGGAATAACGTCTATGAAATTTACACGTTTCACGTGGTTGAGGCGTGCTTTCTTGCGTAATTGCAATGAAAAGCTTTGAAACTTGTATAGCGCACGGGAAATCGACGTCATTTTCCAGAGCAATTACATGTACTTAATTATCTTGTACGGTTTCCTTCACGTTGGAAATACGAGCTCGTAATTCATCTCGAAACATATGTTAAACACGTTTCATTTAAACTCTGCTGTTTTGTAAATATCTGCTATACGATCGTATAAAGTGTTTCTTTCAAATTCGTTCACGTACGAAGAATTTTACATACACACGCTGGGTTATGGATAAACAGAGAAAACAATGATGCGACGCAAATTAACTTTCAGAATCGAGTATAGTAGAACTGTATTTATTTGAACGAAATTTTAGTTAATGCCTGATTAACTGCACTTTTGCTGCTTCGATTCACTTATCTGAACGCCAGCTCGTATTACGTAAACGAAAAATGGTACGTTTCTGTTACATAAACTCCAATTATTGTATATAAATTATTTATCCCCTGACAAGATCGGATAAATGGAGTTCTACTGTAATATCCATTCGGTATATCCCAGCGTGAACTCATTCGATATATTATCGTCGACATTTTCGTCAACGTTCGTATTCGAGTCTATGTTTCGGGGCTTTAATGTTTTTCATAAATACTTAAAACAACAGAGTGGAAAAGAGCAAGGGAAAGAAAGGTTGGTGTAAAAAGGGCGCAGCTGGATCCGTCTCGGCAATAGTCGTTTCTGTGATGAACTAATACATAAGTAAAACCCTTCTCTAAGTTCGTAAACTCCCAAATACATTCGTGCGTTTCTCGCCCATTGCCACACAGACGAGAAACTTCCTTCTGCCTCGTTCTCCTGTTTTCTTTGCCTCGATCTTCAATTCCCTTCTCATTCTGCCCCTTTGTCTCGTTCCGGGAATTCTTGAATTCTTCCACTGTAATTTTTTACTTAAATAATAGCAATTGAAGATAACAAGTGAAACAAGTTGTAAATATAAATATATATTATTAAAACGGTATCTTAGGAACTTCTCTTCTATTCTTTCTCTGTGAACACGTACCACCGTTTTTAAATTTTCTATCGACCACTATTTTTAAATAAACACTACCATTTTTAAGGGGAGAAGGTACGAATAAGATTCGAACTGTTCGAAAAAGTTTAATCGAATATTATTTCATCGTAAGAAAACTTAGCTAAACGGCATACAAGTTGAAAAGACAACAAAAATAGAGCTATTACGTTTTCTCTGCGTGGTCTTCCTGTAGAGGATAAGCATTTTAAACGGTCGAGCATAAGGTAACAGAGAATGGTGCCAAAATTCTTTGTAAAATGTGAGAGAGGCGGATCTGTGTCTGACGTATGCAAATGTAAAGCAGTAAATTTGAGAGAATGCGTGTATAGATGTGTCTTCCGGTGTGTAAAGCTATGATATGGCACTATAAAGGTACTACGATATGACATTACAAAGTATATTACTGGTGGATTATACGTAGTGTACAAGACTTGGCTGTTACTAAAGATAGTGCATCCTGGTTTTGTATTACAGCTTTGTAAATACGAACACGTGTGAATCGAGAACACGTACAATTATTGTACACACGAGCCGGATACACGGATTGTGATACATATTAGTTGCTTTGGTAAAATTAGTTAGCGGTTCTTGCTCATTTTATTTCCTCCCGCACCTTTAGATGTCTCTCGGTACCGAATTCAATGTAATTTATTTAATTCTAGAATTCTATTTGATCGACCAATCAATGGCGTTCATTATTCTACCTGTATTTTCTACTAACGTAATAGCGGAATTCAACAACGTGATTTAGTCAAACAAAATTATCAAAAGCAGTCGTTTGGAGTGAAACATCGTTGTGGTCGGTCAGTACACTTCAAAGTATTGCTACAAAATATTGCTTGTAACCAGAGAACTATAATCATACTACGTGCCATAGATCATTACGATTAAGTTTTACGATCGTATTTACGATATAAAATTTATTAAAAAAGAAAAAAACGGTTCAACTATGCAACAAAAAAATTCGATTTTACACCATTGAATTACAAATACTCGTTTGGAACTTCTTTCGTATCTTTTAGACACGCTTGTCAGTTTTAAGATTTTGTTAAACGATCGCTAATCGATTTCTCTATAAAGTTAATCTCATCCAATTATTCGAAATTCCTTGGAATCTAACGGATCGGGGATTAAAACTCGAGGACAATAGCATCGTCGTCGCAATCGCTGAAGTCGCGAGCGGGGCTCTTAAATCCGAAGACTCGCAAAGAACTGGAGTCAACCGAAGCGAAAGAACCAATTACAACGAATTACAAACTGCCTGTGCTTCCTTTTTCGTCGGCGCTGTTCGAAACAAGATGGTATCGGCTGGTCCTGCCAATCGATATCTCTCGTGCGGCCGATTCAATCGTCCGTGATTGTTGCCTTGCATTCCCGGGCTCCAACTAAATCTCATTCTCGACCACGGTTCTTCGTCCATTCTGTCCATAATCCTTCCCCTTCTTTGTTGTCTTCCTTCGTTCTCGTCCCTCGAGCATCAAACGATGATTACATCCCGAGACTAGAGGGTCAGAAATCGGGTCACGTTCCAAAATCCTCTAACTCGACCATAGCATCGCCTGGTAAAATATCTTCGTGGAAGATGGGGCGATCGTTTTGATCACAGAGTCAAAGATCACTGGCAGAACGAAAATTGATATGCTGCCTCAGATTCAAACTAAATTCTTCTTTTGCTTCAGCGAAGATCGTTCTTTGGCTTTGCTTTCAGGATGTTTTGCATTGCCGATCGAATTTCTTGTACGTTGGAACCGATTGGATGACTTGAAATTAGAATGCTTTTTGGAGAAACAGATATAAAGAGAGAGGAATATTTAATTGCGCACAGTTATTGATAGACTGTAGACGTTTATGTGATTATTTCACATTTTTATTAATACGAGTGAAGAAATACAGAGATTTGATTCACTAATAATATTTTAATCTATCTTGATTCGCTTAAGGCACTGCTGTGAATACTTTCAAAATATTTAATACATACATATATCTTTGTATATAATCTATATATTTTTGTAATTTAAATAATTTAAATTTCTTAGCAATGCGTAAAAATAGTTATAATTATCAAATTGTGAATCGATGATTGCGATAGTTAAAGGTAATATATGTGACGTATATGAAAGGAATTTGTTTTCATGTACTAGTATCGTTCTAGCGTTTGATTTGATTCTATTATTTGATTCGATTTCTTAGAATCTCTTTCGACAAAAAATGTATTAAGTTTCTTCGTTAGTTCAACGTGCTACGTGTATATACGACATATGGTAGTCAAAAAAAAAAGGGAAATTTCTCCGCGTGATCCTCCGATTGAATGGCTAGGGACTGTAGGTAAAATCGTTTAGAAAGAATTTCCTTAAGAACCGACACATTAAGGGAATTTCTAGCCGAGGCTTCAAGAGACATATACGAAAATGTATCCGAATTCCTGGAGATCTTCGGATCCTTTTAGGATTCTTAGGTACCCTCTCTCGCATAGCACGTACTACGCTTTGCACTTTTCATCGAAACGCGCTGGAATATCGAGGTTTAAGCCGATTTCTGATCTCCTACGCGAAGCTCTGCCTGCTTGGATCAGCTTTATCCGCTTCTATTCGAAGATGTCCACACGTTGAACTTTGCACGACTATCTTTTCTTCTCCGACATTTGCGATAGTAACGATTGGATAAAGTTTCAACGTATTTCTCGCCCAAGTTTCGACTTATATCGTTTAACGATTATTTGCAGTCTTAGCTGCAAAATTAGATTTCGTCCTTTTCTTCCGGAATACTTCGTTGATTAAACGTAAAGGAAGACGAATAGAATAGAATCGTCTGCAATATTATACGTTACTCTTTGTTACTTTCTTTGCCAAACGATAGATTTCTATTAAAGGAATATGAACGTTTATGGAAAATTCAAATGTATGTAAAAATATGTAAAACGCGAAATGCAATATGTAAAAATATACCATAGATACAAAGTGAAGCACTTGTGATAGGTTACGTGCAGCGTGCGAGACAGATCTTCATTTAAATACTATTAGTTGCGTTAATAAAAATATAAATCTGCACCACATCCACAGTCTGTCAGCGACTTTATCGTTACGTTACATCAATCGAGATTCCCGTGATCGTTTCATCGCATCGATAAAAATAATTTTTAATTTACAAAATCCTTTTTCTAAACGAATCGCTCTCTGTATAATTTACTTATTTAATATCGAAATTGCCGAATTATCGATTTGTAAAATTTAATAACCGAAGCAAAATATTTGAAGCAAAATATTGCCTTCTACTTTCTTCTGCGAATCCGTATTGCCAGAATTGATCGATTTATCGTCCTCAACCACTCATTCGTACTCCGTTATAAGTATTCGTAATAGATCGGAATTATCAGAATTTTATATCGTACCGAATGCTTTATATCGCATCGGAACGAAAATGGGATGGGAATTAAATTGGTTTAAGAAAGAATAGTCGATAAGAAGCGGCGAGAATTGCTGCGAGCAGAGTTTTCGCTCGGCTCGGTGAAGTGGGAAAATTTGCGAAGTGATTCGGCCAAGTGAATTCCGGAATAAAACGGATGATCGGAACGCTTTGATTCTATCGCACCGTCGTTAAGAAAGACACTACGGGGGTGGCTAAGGATCGAACCGTACAAGTTCTTTGATAAATCTGAGGCCCCGAAGAATCGAAGGGGACCAAAAGCATACGGATTTGCGAGGACACATTCGCTTTTATAGGGTTACTAAAATTTCACGAGGATTCTCTTTCCCTTTATCTACTACTTCCAGTTCAGAAATATCAGTAGACATTGGAAGCACCGTATGAAACTAGACTAACTTTGGCTGGGTTACGAACTATTACGAGATTATGAAATTTGTCGATTAAAAATTGTATTAAAATAGAGAAATTATTTCAAGATACTAAATCCAATGACGATATTCTTAGTGGTAAATTCAAGTATTTTCATTCGCTTCGTTCGAATCAAAAATAGTAAAACAATTTCTATCTCCATGGTTTTATGTTCACAACGGATCATAAAACATTGTGAAACTGTTCAAACGTAGCGTACTATTATATTACGCGCAAATTATACGATTTACAAATTGCATAACAATTATAAATCTTATAAATATTAGTGGAAATCGAGCTTGTCTCGTTGAGTATAGGGTATAGAGTGGATCGATAGTAAAATATGAACATCAATTTCGCTTTAAAAGCGTAACAAAAGTTTTGCTAACTCACCGTTCATGTTCCATGGAAGAATCCATTTTACTCGCTCTATCGGAGGGCACTCCCATGTTCGTGGTGTTCTCATGTTTGATTTGACGGAAAATTCTGGAAAACATAACGCAAGCAAATTATGTAAGTTTAATGTGGCGGCGTCTCCGGAGATCGGAACTATGAAGGAGATCGTGTCCTGAATTTCGCGTTCACCACTTCCGTATTCTCCGCAGGGAAACGAAACCATTCGATACATATTGTACGGAGTGTCACGTACCTTTTCCAGTTACTCCCGCATTTTAGATTCAAAGAGACCGTTTTCGTCTTCGATACGACTTTAGCGTGCGACGCGTGTAGTTTCGTTGAATTCCTCTGGTTTCTTCCCTCTGTTAAATCGAAACGCGTACACGTTCTCTTTTTCAGATTTTCCCGACGACAAGTAACAAACAACGAGTAACAAATATTCGCACGTTCGCTCGTTTCAATTGTTCTCGACGAATGTCCGTGACAGAGCGGTTAAAAAAAGTTTCGCCTGGTCGAAGGATTGCCTAAATGCTTAGACAACGGGTATAACTTTACCCGCGGACGGTCGCGTGCAAACAGCACCCAAATACCTGTTGCAGCGTGGAAAATTTGCGGCGTAGTCCCTGTCAACGTTAACTCGTATCGTTCTCGACTCTTTTCAAACGTCACGGGTCCTTCCGCGCGGACTGCGAACGTCCGAAACGACAGTTTGATTGTTACAGCGATTTTGAAACCAGTGCCGATAATAGCTCTCGAATAAATCCAGACTGCGACATTCGTGGATTGGAATATCCATGCAGCTGCTTTTATTTAGCAGCTGTTACTTAATCGTTATTAAGTTATTTAACGAGTGTATAAGCAAGTTTGAAATTTACGCTTCGTTCGGATCGGTCGAGTTTCCTGAATTCAGGCAATCCAAATTGTAAGTAACTTAAAATCTCATAAACAGCGTGAAATTGACAGTCATCCGATCATCCGTCATCTTACAAACGAATAATTTAAAAATCTTATGAATCTGTTAGTTATCTCCTAAACTATCCTTTTACTTGAAAGGAATAACAGTTGCTGTTCTAGTTTTACTGACATTGGCTGCTTAAACCAATTTTCTGAAAATGTATTTAAGACAGTTAACACGTGAAACGTTAATCTTGATAACACCTACCGTTGTACATAATTTTATAGATACTATTTCCCAGTCTGGGGATTACAAAATCGACAGTTTTATAATACTTCCACCATATTTATACATAATGTATCATCAATCGCTTGGCGTTCCTTGCCAGTACAAATGGCAAGTTTAACATCCGTTATACCAACCATAATTAATCAAGTATATCAAGTGTCGTCGTATACACGTACCACTTGATCATCCGTGTAATTCTGCTCGTACCAGACTAGCTGATCGAGCCGACGAGTCTCTGCTCCACATCGACATTCCCTTAAGCCAGAATACGTATATCCTAACCGGGTTAATTCTCGACAAAATCGACACGCTTTTGTCTGCTTTCATGTTCCGTTGATAATCTCTCTGGCTTCTGGAGACGTCGCCCGACGTAATTACGCTTCAGACGAGCTGATCCCTCTCAATAGAAACAACTGGTGAGAAGCCGAGAACAGAATCTTTGAGCCATTATTTCCGCCGACGTCTGTTCGGTCCGATTCGACGTTGATTCTGTTTCTTGTCAATTCAGTTTGCCTATTCTTCGCGTATAAATACGAGCGGCCGTGCGCGGACTCGTGCAACGAAACGCGATAATTTGTCGGATACGCCCTCGTATACCTGTCTCTCGCAGCTCTGCTTTCTTGAATATGGCGAACGTTCATGCGTTTATAACTGCCACGTTGCAAAACTGCAACCCCGTGCACCCCTAATAAGCGTACGCGGACATTGAATGGATTATAACGTTAGCGTTTGCGGTCACGTGGATTTTCGTTTTAATCGCCTGCTCGTTAGAGGATGCACGAAGCGTCCGCTTGTTGCTTTTGTTGTTTGTATGCTTCGACCATTATATTAACGTTATTTTGTGTCTAGGTAGATTGTAGACGAGAAGAATAGCATTAATAAGTTAGATTTAATTTGCTGTTGAACGTAATACGCTAGTAAATATACTTTTATTTATACAGAGAGATATGAATTTTTTGAATGAAACGGGAAATGATTAAACAAGAGGAAGATATGGTGTATATACGCTGTTGTTGAATATAATTTTGTATCATTACGTCGTAATAGGTTTCATGTAAACCGATGTGAATAATAATTTTCAGGACATGTGTACGTATCATCGTCTGTTGAAATATTATGTTATCCAGTGCTTAACGAACACTGTAAATTGTTCCTTTCGTATTTTGAATAATTTATTATTTACAATTTATCGTTAATTTTAAACGATCCAATTTAAATACTCTTTATCGCTTCGAACGTTTGTATTAGATACTTTCGAATACGATTATTCCAGATCGTTACGAAAGCACGAGGAAATTTGATAATTACACATGCTGCCCTCGCTTTAACATGCGTTTAATGCCATTATTATCGCAATTAGTATTCTGTATTAATATTGAAGAACATTTATCACGCGTTATAACGTAGTGTACACGATTTCATCAATTATTATCCTGTTTCAGCATTCTATCAAGCGATCCCTATACTAGATTTCATATTTAAACGAAAGAAAATGCTTCTCTCTTAACGTTAAACTTACATCACAATTCATTATCGCTTAACATCGTTTCAATATGTAAACAATTTCAATCGATCAATGAAATAAATCACACTATGAAAGAAGTTGACGAGACGAGATTCGTACAAAGTTTGCAAGATTTTCGATTCGGGCTGGAAAGAGCGATGTAATTGGTTAACTCGATTTAATCGCAGTAATTGCGAGGACCGTGTGCGGCGAAAGGGACGACGAACAGGTACGTTGAAGCATCGAAGGAAATCCTCTCGCTAAAGTCCCGTGGTCGTGTAAAATCAGGGGGATTCCGGTTCATTTGTCTTTGCGGAAACTCTTCGTAACGACCTTGAAGAAATATCAAACTCTAGGGGCTCGTCTTTCCAATCTTTACCCTTGCCCTTCGAAGTTCGCGCGACTAAATTAGAATGTCGATAAGTCGTACTTTGTGGAATTCCGCGGTGCGTGTCGGTGTCAGGAAGGTGAAATAAATTAACTTAGGAACACTCGTCAAGTTCCATTAACGCGTACAATGCCACGTGTATCATTTCCCATAGAATTATCTATTGGTCCACCTTATACGTCTAAATATTAGTATCGTGATTGTTGAAGTGCTCACCACTTCCACGAAAACTCTACATCTGATCTTTTTAATTTTCTCAAGCGCTGAAGCCATCGACAGCATATAGACAAAAGATTGGCACGAAGGCAGACCATAAACAATAGACAGGCGACGTTGGCTTTGGGGTTTTTCAGTTATAAGGTAACACTGCTAGCGTGCGGATCTCGACCAGCTCAAATTCTATTGCTACTTATTATTACACTTTATCTCTATTAAATATATATTTTCTACCTTACACTTTATCCACGCGCTTTCTCTCTTTATACATTTAATAACCTCAACAGTAATCGAAGCGTAAGTATATAAGAAATAATAACCACGAGATACAACAATGAAAAGGTAAAAGTAGAAGATCAGAAGTAGCTGGTATTTGTTTGATCGAGCAAGAATCTGGCAACGTCTAATGGCAACGTCTCTCGTTGTGACAAGGTAGTAGAACAAGGAACAGAGGAAAAGTGACCCCTTATTAAGGGTTCCTTTGTCGGTGATTCCAGTTTATGGCGGTCGGTCTTTGCATTTCGGGACGAAAAGTTTAACGATATTCATACAAAGAGGGAGATGATATGGCGGTCGGTGTGGTCCGGAGGCGTGGGATCTGCAAATGAGCACTTTTTCCGCGCAATTCCGGCGGAATTTTACTGGCTCGAGAGCGAAATAAAAGAAAAAGAAAACCTGGCAAAGAAGTGATGGAGATGTTAAGGCAAATATCCTCTCCTTCGACCTTTCTGTTTCGCTCCGGTCGCATACTGAGTTTGTTGAGATGCGACGAACCGTGAAAGACGCTCGTCTTATCTTCAAGTCGTGCGCGAGATACTTCGTCCACCCGTCTTCTTCTCGCCTTCTATTTTATCCTTGTTTCCCGAGTCCTTTACCACCCTTATTCCAGACTACCTTTCGTCTTACCTCGTCTATTTCCCCGTTACTCGATAGTCCGGTTTACTCTCGCGGTTTCCACACGGTCGAAAGTGTGGGTGTTCAAGCCTGTTCGTTTGCGTTCATCCTTGCATTATCCTTTGTGAACCGGGATTGGACGCGCAGCCATCCCCTCTTTCCTTTGTTACACTTTGATCATTATCTTTGGTGCGAGCTTCGCTTGATATTATGGGTGTGAGAAGTTAATTCGCAATTAACACGTTCACAATCCGAGGAAAATGCAATTCGCCCTAATACACGTGGCAAGCAATATACGTAGATAACTCGTCGTATAAAATGGTATAATAATTACGAATATTCAACGATATTTACGAAAGAATATATTATATATATCTATATACCCGTGTCGTTTGCGCAAAGATGAATAAAAATTGAAAACATCGCAGAAACAATCGGTATTTACCTATCTTTAAACAGTATGAAACGTACAATCGATTTAAGATATTTCCTGTAAAAGTAAAAAGTAATTATATCAGTAGATCGCAGAGAAGTTCTGTTTGATAGTATAATTTGAGCATGACACGAGAAGGTGTGAAACGACGCGCAATTATCATGAAACAGCAAAGTTCCTTTTATTTCACGGGAAACGCTTGAAACGAGCGAATGTGTTAAACGATAATTGACTGATTCGCTTAACTACAAATCAGCGGCGCATTGCGTTTAATTAATGAGCCGCGCCCGCTCGATGCACGCGTTGATTTCTGAGTTTACGTGTAAACGCTCGTTTAAATAATTGCTGTGATTGATAAAGCGTTCGCGTTTAACGTTCGCTACTAGGTACACTTCGTTGCTTAAAAAATACTGCCTTTAAATATCGCAGCTGAGCCGGTTTCAAGGAATTTAACTGTTGGCAGGTAAACGTATTTTTTCACACTTCGCAAACAAACTGGGTCAACTGTAAACCAAATTCTTTTTCTGTTCTAGGCTTTCAAAAAGTCTGTAAAAATTCTAGAATATTCGGTTCTAACAAACGTTTGAAACTCTTTGAATAGAAATAGAAATTCAAGAAAAAGAAATCAGGGGTTGTGCTCGAATTATCAGCGACCCAGTTTATCAACGAACAGTGCAACGTGGAAATTCCGTATTTCATTGGAAATAAAATGTACAGAAGTTACAAGTTATTTTTGCAAAGTCTCTGCGTAATATTTTACTGTCTTTATAACGATACGTATATGGGAAATTTTATTAATTTCTACTTCCGACATATGCAGGAAGATAATTTTGAAGTAAATAAAAAAGTTTACGTATGTGCTGAAGAAAATATGCCAAGTACCAATATTATCTCTTCTGAGACAAATTCAGTGTTTCTATATTATTTGAAACGTGCAATAATAATCCACGCAGTTACAGTAATCGATATAAATGTCTGAAACAGTCAATGTACGTTTCTAGACAGCTTTAATATTGTATTAAATTGCGATATATCGACCGATAATTCGAGATAAATCAATGTCTCGCGTTGATTCGATTCGCTTCAATCCGCGAGCATTCGATGTAGATTTTCATTTCTTTTCCTTTTAATCCAGTTGAATGGATTCCTCTCCCGCGAGTTCGATGTTCTTCCACTTCTTTGCCGTGAGATCTCACCGGGAGAACCCGCGTGTAGCACAGAGAGCGACTGAAGTCTGATTACTATTTGCAAGCAGTTTGCGTCAGAACGGATCTTCAGTTTTAATGCCGTCACTAATGGATGCTAAAATGAATATAAACATTGCCGCTGATCCGCTTTAGAGATTTCTCGACGGTCCTTGCCGCTTGAGAGTTTCCTGCGTTCCAAACAACTTTGCTTTCTCGAATGAAAGGTACCTAAGTACCTTGAGCACGTAGTCGACAGTCAGCGTTCGCTATTGTCAGTGGAAGACTTCTTTCGATTCAGATTTTACTCGGAGGAAGTTTATCGAACGTGTTAAACTTTATGGATTTCATATTTGTAGCTTTCTGGGTTTTCTTCCAAACATTTCAATTCGTTGCATTAAAACATTTTTCAAATCTGCCTGTCGAAACGAAGCGCAACGCGTTAATGAACACGATCGAACCTCGAGCAACCACAAATGCGTAAATTTAATCACCGTGAAAGATTAAAATCTGAAATTTATGAGTTTCAAAACCTGTAGGATATTTTATTTATCAAAATTATAATTATTGTATCTAAAATTTATCGAATGGTTTGTTAAATCAATTAAAAAGAGAATTATTTTATTTTCCTGGAAAGGAATCGTTTACAATTCGTTTACAAAGTATCGCTGTCTGAAAAATTGATAGCGTAATGATACCCTTGACTAATTAATCGATATAAATGGATAGAAATTTAGTTCAATGAATTCTGAAGTTCAAATTATTCGAACGAAACACCAACTTCCAAGTGGTAACGATTGTGGTACACGAGCATTATACACAAATTCGTCGTGTAATGCGCTTTTTGTTCGGGAAATAGTTCCGTTCAATCGAGCAAACTTTTTCCCGTAATACATTCAGCCTGCGACGCCCGACAATTCGAACTCTCATCAATTCATTTCGCTGTGAACCGTTCGGACAAAAACACGAGTTTTCGCTTTCATACGTCCGGTTTGTTATATTTAGATTAACGTATTGATTTATTTTTCGCGAATGTAACGACCGTACAAATTTGTAGTCTATTCCAGGCGCGATGGTATTTTTGACAATGGTTGCGAAAGAAGATCCGACCGTGTCATTTTGTCGTCGTAAAATATCGCTGGCACGTTCGAACGAATGCTCGCTGGTTCGTGGATAACGTGAAATGTGACTAGTGTCAGCAACTTTTTCGAGATCATTTCAACCCATCGATCTCCATTGAAAAATAATCTCGTCCAGTTACCCTTCTAATTAATTTGGTATTACGTTTCGTTTCTCGTTTGTACGCAAATGCTCAGAATCATAGAAAACTTCCATTAAAATACGATCGTATAGAGTTAACATAAAGATCTTCGTGAAACTATACAGGTACAGGGTGTGACAAGTTGTTTGGACTCACAACATGTACGAGGGACATTTGATATTTGATCGATCGATCCCATAAATTGCAAACTACAGAAAATCGATGATATTGCAAACGTCGTTTCTTAAATTTACTTTAGAATTTACTATTACCTATGCGTATGTCACCTTCTTCGGGTATTTGTTTCTCGACAATGAAATCGAGAAATGGACGAAACGTAGAATCAATCGACTTGGCTTCTGGCGAACTCATTTGTAGCATAAATTTCCGACATCGACATTGTTGTGAAATGACGCAAAATAAATTATCCACTATAACGCAACTGTTTATAACTTTAGAAAATATGTTTCGAACGACAATTTTACATATCTGACCCTTTTTTCTCGTTTTGCTGTTTAAAATCGAACGAATACCCTTCGCATACGTGGCCATGTATTTCCCGACTTTCTGTATCTTAAGAAACGTCCACAAGATATTACCAAAGATAAAAAGAACTTTGATCGAAACTCAGTCATCTTCCCTATGATAATTCCGTCATTCCCTATGATAAACGTCAGAGCGCAGCCTAACAGAGAAGGATCGAATGGAAAAGTAATTTTTCGCGCCATATGTACGCCCTACTTTTACTTCGGTTAACAGGGCGATTTATCCCCGCGAAAGCAATGACTATCGCAGTTTTTTGGGTAGCGCTGCAAATTTCTGGCGTTCACGCGCGTTCCGCCAGCGCGGAATACGTGCGCGGATGTCGGTAGACGAGGGTTTGGGAATGAGTCGAACGATTTAGAAGGGGGAGGGCGGTGTGGTTAGAGGTAGGATGGGATGGTAGAGTTAGCGTGGCATTGTCGTTTTTCCGAGGATTCGATGGAGTAACAGGGAGTCGGATGCGGCGTGGATGTAGCACGACACAGGCTGGCGTTATTCCAACGGGGAAAACATTTAAAACAAAACCTGGTCGGTCCTCTCGAGCGTTGTATAGCAGACAGCTCCTGGTATGCAGCACGTATTCATTACTATCAAAAATATGGCTGGCTGCGTATTATCTACGCGTCTGCTGATTCATATTTACTCGCCAGATATCGGGGGCTGCGCATGTCTTTTTACCTTACGAGAATAAACGTGCAACTGATGTCACGTTGTGCACAAGCCGGAAGCGTTGATGTTCTTAATATATGAAGTTAACAATGTGCGAACATGTATATGCTTTTGCGTGGATAAGTTTCAGTATAAATAAAAAAATTACATTAAATTACATTCTAAGCCACGTTACAAATTTCATAAAAATATTTTTTCAATATTCCAAGGGAAAAGTCGATGCAAGTATGGAAAAGGCGAAAAATTACGGTAGAACCCTCATCAAGTGGAATAAACGTTTTAACGTCAGACGCATATATATTTCATACGTTACTCTGTACCAGAGATGCATAAACAATACGATTCCTCGTGTCA
This sequence comes from Bombus affinis, assembly GCF_024516045.1. NCBI lineage: Eukaryota > Metazoa > Arthropoda > Insecta > Hymenoptera > Apidae > Bombus > Bombus affinis. The sequence continues at coordinate 14,003,112 of NC_066347.1, forward strand.
TTTCGACAAGAGAAAAATGTAACAATTCTCGGTTTATTCTCCGACATTGACAATGATTTACCATTATCTCGCTGCTTGGTTTTTAACGGAATAATTCTTAACCTTAATAAAATGTATTATTTTATTTTTATTAACTTATCTTGATAAAAGTCGACTAACGAGGAAAAATCTCGTTCGTCTTCGTATTTCATTGATCCGTTACGTAGCAACGTGCAATCAACAAATAGTTCTCTGCATTTACGGTTCTCATTCGCTTATTTTCTTGATAGGTGTGCGCGGGGTTCGCGTGCGTCGTGATTCACACTAGCAAATTTGTTTCCCGTCGAAAGGTGCACAAGGGGCGTAAAAACAAAGCACGCGAGGCGCACTCGTAAAATCGAAATACGGCTGTGCAGAATTTCAAGCGACCTTGCGAAATTAATACGAATACGTCGTTAAAGCGGAACAATTAAATTTCAGGAACAGGTGATTAAATAAAACATTGTGCAGAGCTAAATGAACCGTGCTCCGCGTTTCGAAACTAAAAATTTTATCGCGGGATCGTTTAACTCTCTTTCCGACTCGAAAATTGCCGTTGTTAGCATACATTGATACTTTCCAAGTCGCAACGCCATTTAGTGTTCTCCTATTCAGCGAGCTGCTACGGTGTGTAATCATTTGGCAGAAGAAGATTTTGGAAAGTTTTCAAACAACACGAAAATATATGTATACAGGAATTACGTTATATTTATCGCAAACATAAACTTCGCAAAAATCACGAAATTATTCAAACGTTGTAAAAAATGATTATTTCTTCTGGCAATTAAGTATTATATGCATACCATATATTTTTCGTTACTTGTAGAAAATTTTACAAAATATTAGTAAATCCAACGTGTAAGAAACAATATGATTTATCGAAACATTGGTAATATTTAATTTAGTTCTCTACCATGGCCAACCCTCAACTGTTTTTATTACAAATCATTAGAGATCTGTAGTCTTCTTTGTTTTAAATTACTTTGGTTTTTAAAATTTATGTTAAAAATCACATTTTATTCATTATACAGCTATCGACTCACTGGTTGTTATAAAAACGAGTCTGATATAACTGTTTCGTTTAACGATTGAAAATAGACAAGTACTGTATCTAAGATTCGTTACTTCATGAGAGGATCGAAGTAATGAAATCAAAATTCGGATTCCTCTCGGAGACGAGTGAGATTAAAATTACAAGTTATAAAACTGAAATCCTAAGAGATAAAATAAGCTAAATAAATAAGATAAATAATTCGTTATACTATATAGACAAACAGTTACTTTAATTTACTTTAATTTAATAAAATCAATATATTCTTATCTGAACATTCGCTCAATCTCCTTCGTTACAATCGATTTCCACGTTCAATCACTGGATCTCTATAATGTATAGAAAGTTCATTCTTCTCCGTAGCGCTTCTAACAATGCCAATTATTTGCCGGAAAAGGAAGAGCGGAAATGAACGGTTTGTGGATAAAAAAATATCAGAGTACAGGACGAAAAATATCGAAACGCGGAAATACAGTTTCGATAATTGATAGCAGAATATGGTGACTCGTGAATACGTTTCCAAACATACAAATTCGTCGATTCGTTAAATATATGTCGAAGTGATGCGGTTTTGTCATACGGGTCAGTGTATTTGGAAACAGAACGGTACACGTACAAATGATGGATGTACAGATATTTGATTTAGGTAGTTACATATATAGAGGCGTTTTAGGAAGAGCATTTGGATCGACCGGTTGAAATTATCAGGCGACCAGAGGATGGATTACCAAATAGATTTTTAGGTATAATGAGTTCGTCTATCGGTTAATCAATCGGAGATAGAGTTTATCTTGCTGTGCTGTTTACACCATTTTCGATTTAATTTCTTTATCATTTTTAGAACATTTTTGAAGTTTGATAGTAAAACAGAAGAATCGTTATTGATGTAATCGTGTCATAATATATCATCCACTCCAAAATGCTGCATTTTCAACCGAAACGGCTTTCCGAATTTTCCGTCAGTTATTTCAACTTTTCTCTTCCTCTGATCCTGCCTTTTGCCACATTTTTATCTTCCATTGTCCAGACTCCTCTCTCGGCTCATAATCGCCTTCCGTCCGAGCCTGGCCATTCCAACGAACGCCTACGAGGAAAGTCGTCATGGCATGCGGCTCTTTCGGTGCGCAAGGAAAAAGGCGGGAGCCCGTGAAATCAGTAGAAAAGGTGGCGATGAAACGAGGGAAAACTGTTGCCCGGGGCAGCCGGAAATCGCCACCGGCTCGGTGATTCGGTCAAGTACAGTTTAGCGAGAGTTAACGAGCAAGGTTGAACGCTCACGCGAATAGGCTGAACGCCGTGCACGCGGCCAGGATTCTGTTGGCTGTCGCTTCGCTTAGCCGATCTCAAATTCGCCGGGAATTTTCTGCCGCGCTCGTTTATTTTCCGCCTTTAACGCGCGCTTATACGCAACCGCGCGGACGTAATTTCGCCGCTCAGACGAATTTTTATGGGCGACGTGTGGCGCGTAGCCGCGTATGAAACACGTTGTTTGACGAACCATTCGACCGAACGCTTAATGCTATTCATCGATTTACATTATTTTACATTATGAAAGGATTTACTCTGAGAGTCGTTACGTTGCTTAACCGTGCCTGTGACGAGTATTTGCATGGCTTCTCGATCACCAGAGTTGTTACTTTTGCTACGTTATTTTCGCAGCAGATTGGTAACGGTTTTGTCGTAATAGAATTTTGGAGTAAACGTCAATCAAACAATAAATGTCGATACACATCTAACAGCGTAGCGAATAATTAAATTCATTTAATGAATTGAATTATCGAAATGGAATCTCCGAACGTAGAATAGAACATATATACAATATCGCATATATAATAGAGAGATCGAAATCGAATGCGAAACTACCCGAATTAATTGCTTAAATTAACGATTTTATAAGACCTGTCAATTAGTAAAGTAATTTCGTCACGTATTTTTAGTGTTTTTATATTTCGTCATTAATTTTCATTTCAAATAGTATTATATCATAAAATATTTCAACAATAAAGCGCTATGATTTCTTAAACGTTTAATATTACAAATTAATTACATAATTCAAACCTCAAAATCAGATACTCGTTCATTAATCTTCCACGCGAGTGCAACGAAACGGAAGACGCTGGAAGAAATCCTGTATTATTCGAAGAGAAATAACGCTTAAAACATTAACGAAGAAATTGAAGCGAAAACGATTAAATGCAACCAGGCGAATGTAGCCAGTGGAAGAAGCCCGATGTTGACGGTGAGAAACGCGTAAGCAGTCGGTTCATCTAGGATCGGTAGTTTACTACGAAAACGAAGAACAGTGATTCGGGTCGGACGTTTTCCCTTGCTCTGGGAGTAGATTGGTTCCGAGCTGTTGCAAATCTAGCTCTGGAAATCGATGAATTAAGTATCAATCTTATTCCGGATAGGGGAACGTTAGATAAGACAAGGAAAGAGATTTAGTCCGGCGATTCGGTGATCCTTCGCTTCTTTAGATTAAGGCACAGTCAACAAACGCGATAAAGGGATTTCCGTAAGAAGTAACGCGCTGCGTTGTTTCAGTTTTCCAGTTATTTTCTGAAATAATAAACGATCCGTCAGATTGTTTCGCGGAATTTTGTAAACGTTATATTCAATTTAGAATTTTGTAGAATATTTTACAGTAAACGTACTGTACTTGGATATTGTGTTTTAGAAAGATTCCAGATTTCGGAAATAACAAGTAATCCTTCGATTTTCGTTTCAAAGTATTTTCCTCGTTACAGTTTCTGTGTCTGAAGCATATCTATGCTCGTTACTCGTTACTCGTGAATCCTCTTAGATTGTAATTGCTGAATGGGTACACGTATTTTACAAAAGTCTTTCACTCGTATTTACTTTCGCCTATTAACGACCTGACGTTCCATCGCTTTACGATAAATGACTTTGCGATTTATTTCTAGGTATTTTACGTTTATTATGCAATCAGCGAATCTTTTAAGCACGAAATATCAGAACGCCGTTATCGTAAATTACTTTGGACATTGTTGGATTATTCTTCCACGTATCTTTTGGATTAGGAATTTTATAGACTCGCCGCAGAACATTTCTAGGAACTTGAGCGATTTTTTGCAGAATATACAGCTAACAAGTTATTGCACCACGTGTGTATAATGCAATAACAAGTCCTTGCGTTATAATCTCTTCATCTCGTTTTCTTGATATTTTATACTTTAATCCAGGGTTAATAACAACTTTCAACTACGAATGCAGGAAACTCGTTTCAATTCTAAAATGCTGATGCTACGGCATTGAATAGGTTTTGTCTCCTATTTGCCGAAATTGTCCGTGCGACTAATGGAATACACGGTCTGCTAACGGTATCCGGACGGTCATCATTCTCGGAAGATGAACTTGCCTCGTGACGTGATAAACTGGAAATCGCGTTATCCCGTACAGAATTCGTGAAATTACTGGAACCGCTTATGTCAGAAGCGAGATTTCATTGAAAGACTCATTGTTAGTAAACAGATAGAAGATCATAAAGCATTCGTAAATTACTGAACTATAGAGAGCGCGCATGCTATATGCAACTATTACATCGTATATTATTTGGATTATTTTATTATCGCTTCTTTCTATTACTCTGTGAAAGCATTTCACAAGATGTTCATATTGACGCGTCCGATATTTGTTTTGTTAAAAAATTCGCAGTTATAGATATTTTTTATTTATATACGCGAAAGTATGCAACATTTTTACCAACGCTGTCTTTTTATTATTTAATTCTGTTGTTACTATTGTTAACTTATTCGGATTAAAATAATCGTAAGATATTTCTAAATATGGGATAATTATAAAAATTTCGTTTAACTTTGTTATCGCGTGTATTTCCAATCATTTTAAATTTAAAATTATTTAGAAAATTTAGCAAATTATTAGATTTAAAATTATTAACGATAACCTACATCGTTACCGAGAAAGATATTATTTATATACAGGTACGTTCTCAGAAGGAGATCTAGCTAAAAGCAGATACCGCAAATTAATAATCTACCATTTTTTTGGACGGATTTATAACCTAGTGAAAATAGTAACATCAAGCTATTTCCCATCAGTATCCGCCAGTTTTATAAATATACGGGAGAAATAAATTTTTTCGGAAATTAATTTGACATAGAAAGTTTGATTTGGAGTATTATTAATAACTTGATCTTCTTAACTGAGGTAATTTTATTGGATTCCTCAGATTGAAACCAAAGATTGAAATTAAGGAACGTTAACGCAGTTTTCTATTAAAATAGAAGCTCGTTACAGTTTTACCAGTCAAATTTTGAACAGTATGTTGTTCTTAATCAAATTCTGGATAATCATCAAATTCTACCCTCTACTCGCAGTACGCAATTGGCAAACGGTTTATCGAGCTTTGCAGTACTTCAAATCGGTAATTAAGCTTTCTCTCCTCGAAATTTCCGGAGTAATGTAACTCCTGTCAAGCCAGCGAATTAATAGGGTGGCGGTGACCAAAACGCAGCACGGAAATATTACTTTTACAAACCGAGTTAAATGGAATAATTAAAGTGGCGCGTGTCGGTGTTTTGATTAGGACGTTCGTGCATACTAATATTTAGCGACGTGCCAGTTATAAATTCAACGGTCAATCGGTAAAGTAATTCCGGTTGCGATTCAATCGCAACTTTAATTGAAATCAGATCGACGTAATTGGATAAATTAAACGTTGATTAATGCGTGTATCGTGACTAACGATCGCGAATCGCCAAAATTTGCGTTACCTAATATCTGGATGTATTAGAAGGATGTATGTACATATATTTCTGTTGAATTTTATACAGCGAAAACCTCACGTCGGTCTTTTTCCTTTTTTTTTTTCTCTCTTTCGATGGTTTCGTTTCGAAATGTAAACCAGGTTATAGGAAAAGGTACGCGTGGTTTTCTCGGTTTCCGTGTCACCGAACGTTTTTACGACGTGCGAGCTGAAACAAAGTGGACCAGAAGGTATAGATTAAAAATCTGATTGATCTTTTTCCATGTGAAAAAGGAAATTGAGAGAAGGCAACGTTTGAGAAATAATGTAACAAACGTTGATTGGAACGCAGAAGTTGAGAGAAATGGATGTTTACGATAAAATCGAGCGTGTTTTAAATAAATGTAGCCTGGATAAAGTTAATTAATTGTACCCAGGTTTATGAAAAATTAATCATACGCTCTGCTGCTAAAAGTGAAAAATTCAAGTTACAGAGTGAAGTTGCTGAAATTACTGCAACTTTGTTGTTTATAAAATATATATTCGAAAACTTACTAACGATAATTATGGAGAATTATTGAAACATCCATATTAAAAATTGTATTCCATCCTGGTGTATTCCGGCGCTCAATCAGATTTATGCTAATTTAAATTCCACTAAAAGCAAGTTAAAAGTTCGATATATTTGACAAACAAATAGAAGCGCCAGCCGTTTTAACTAAATTAAATTTTTCAATTCGTTCAAAAGGAAATTTCAATCGGAACGTACAAACATATTAAGAGCCAGACGCTATCTTATAATTGCCATTTCTCAGACTATAGAAAAAAATTCGAAAGAGAGAAACGGTCCATTAACATGTGAGTAACAACGTTTCTCGTTCATCGGATTTTCACCTCTCCGCGAACAGCTTGCGGCGCAAACGAGTGGCCGGGGCTTAAGGCTATGGGTTTGAGCGAGACGCTTCCGTTTTCCATCTGCCAGTTCTCCTTAATCGCAGCGAGCCATAACAGTATCGTAAATGCCGGATACACCTAGACGAAGGCTCGATTCTGCAACGTTGGAAATGGCCACGCCGGGATTTTCGTCGATCCTCTAATTCCTCGTTTGGCTACGTAGTCTGCGGCGTATTAGCCGAGGAAGACATCGAAGCGAAATTAAAAGTAACATCGAGCCGTGTTGTTAACGCTGCCCGCGTGGTTTATTCGATTCATTTCGCTGGGAAATTTTAGGCCGTGTAATAAATATACTGCGAATATTTCAGCAGAGTTGTATTTTCCTACCCATTCGTCAACAAATTAAACTCGAGGAAAATAGAATATTTTGGCTCTTAAATGTTGTAAAATATATTTTATTTCTAATGTTTTGCTAACTTTTTGCATTTTTCCTCGTTTTTATATATTTTCGTATATTTAGTCGCACTTGTTAGAAATACACAAAAATTCGCAGTATAATATTAGGTAAACACGTTTCGCTATTAGCTGCATAAGTGGATAGTGGTGAATCATAAAAATCGTAACATCCACTGCGTAGAAAATAAAATGTAATATTTATAAAAAACAAACTTTCGCTCCGTTCCTTTTACATCAGCTGCTTATAATTTAATTCAAGTACCTTAAGATCAGATTTCACTTTACTCGTTTGTCTACTAGAAAACAAGTACAACATCGTAACAAGTAGAATTTTTTGTCAACAAACTGAAGTATAAAACATCGAAAGAGATTCTACTAACAATAAACAATTCATTAAGCATTTCTCTCTAAAAAGAAGCAGTTAAATTCGCCGGTATCGATAATCGCAAGAACCGAACAAAACTCTCCAAAAAGCTATCAACATCCTGCATGTTATTTCACGAAGCAGGCGAATGGTTTTCTCTAAAACCTGTTTGCGCGATTCGTCGTGCTTAAAAGTTTGAAACGAAAAGCAACCAATACCGGTGCACGTGTACGTGTGGTATCGCAAAAATCTGGAAAATCTGCAAACAAACGCGTCAGCGTCTCACGGTTGCCGCAAAGATACGCCAGTCGCCGGCTTAAGCCGGCACTTTATTAGGTTAATTCAATTTAAAGTTCCGGAAAGTGCGTAGACAGAATGCTGGAGGAACTTTATATGGCAGGGGGTATAAAGTTCTCGGCTTTTATCGCGGAGGAGACCCAGCTGGGAGAAAGAGGAAGAGAGCGAAACGAGCGCAGGAATGTTTCTTCTCGACGTCCGCTATGTACGGTCGCGGCAAGTTTTTAATTTTTACACCCGACGCTCCTATCGTCGCCTCACCAGCGGCAGCCCTTGTCGTTTATGAACTTCCGTCTCAGAAGCTGCCGAGTGACTTTTTGTGTCACGAGCTTTCACGAGCCCAGAGAGCCTGCAATATTAACAAATTTTCCGCGGAAATTCGTCCCCGATGTGCGATTTCTGTGAGATCAGCCGGGGACAGAAGAAAGGGGGTAAAAATGGGGGAATTCGTGGGAGAGGGGACGTGAAACAGGCAGAGCCCTTCGACAAAGTTGAGCGTCGATACCATGCCAGAGGCATCCCGAGGCGGGTTGAAACTTTTAACGCGTCTTGAACTCGGTTCCGCACGAAGAAAAGGACGCGATGCTCGAGCAGAAATCGAGTTTCCAGAGAAATTTCGCCCGGTATGTCCATTTCTCCTAAGCTTTTGCCGTCTCTTTTTTACGCGTTGTCGTCTCGTTTCGCCGGGAAATCAGTCATATTTCATGAATTCTTTGCGACCAGGAAACGTCATCCTTTCGGTCTTTTTGCTCTTTGAATATGCTCGAGAGTCTTTTAGCTGGAAAGCCGTGCCGCCTCCACGACAGTCCGAAATGTCAAATGAAAACGTTAAGCGACGAGGAGAGCGGAATATTTAGGCGGATCTTGCGAGTTGACACGGCCTAGCTACCGAAGCTGTGAAAGTTAATTTTACGCGCTACAGGATGTACGCGTAGTCTTGCGAAATGTGTTTGCGAAAGCCTCGCACGCCGTGAAACAAATATTTCTTTTTTAATATTAAACCCGTTTCTTTATCAGAACAACAGCGCGTCTCTCTCTATTAATTAATTACGTTTTACTCGTTAACACTCTGTTACTTGTTGATATTTACTGTACAATGTGTTCGTTGGAGAATTAATTGTTTACCATCGTACGTAGCCTTAAACTTGAAGCAGTACTTCCAAATTCAAATATTTACACGCATTCCATAAACATCGTTTGCCGAGATCTAGTTCGTACATTGTACTCGAAATAAAATCAACTCTCAAAATCCAATCTGATCGAGAAAAAGAAAGCAAAACGGGGAGAATCGACTATTCCTACCTCATTATCATGAACGATCAAGCGAAATAACCACGTGGAACAACGTACGCACACACTCACACACAAGCACAACCTTTAGCCATATTAATTTGGCAGCTACCTACTTCAAAATTCAATTTCAGGATTCTCTTTTCACATGGCGTCTGGCCACTTCATCATATCGCCTGTTTTTTTTTCTTTTTTTTAGATCGATGGAAAAGTCGAGTTCCAAAAACAGTTTTCCAATAAAATTGCGTTCTAGCAAAACGCTAGCGGTTCCCAACCGTTTCACAATGACAAGAAATCAACTGGAGCGCGTTTCCTCTCTGGCTGGAAAATTAATCGCGACCACGGAGCTGCCGCTTAAGATGGGATTGTAACGTCAAGGGGTTGGCTACGTGCAATTCTGCTTGGGATACGAATACGCGAGGAAAGCCTGGGCCGGATGTTGTCCGCGCCCCGGCCATCATGTAACTGTCGTTGCTGATAGCGGCGTTGTTACCGTTGCCACAATTTCCAGCGTGTTTCACCGTTCAACCGACGCGCTGTGTTTCCCCATTGCAGGGTTAAGCCGTCCTTTGACCGAGGATCCGTTAATAGTTCGACCGTGTATCGTTATGATCTCACTCTCTCTTCCCTCTCTCCTCTCTCTTTTCCACGTAACCTCCGTTACTCTCCTTGTTGCTGGAACTATAACGACAATTACGTTACTTCGCTGCTACGTTCGATGCGTTTCATGTGAGCCTGGTGCGAGTTAACTTTTCTTTTCTCTCGACGATGATACGAAAACGAGATTTGAAGAATCTGATGGAGAAGATTTGGAGCAATTTTGCACATTTAACATATTTGTAGTTGACGATGTGGATTGATAGTTTGTAGCGTAAGTCGGAAGAAGTTTGATGTTTCGATGACAATACGCTATAACAAGATGCGAGATTCGAAGAATCTGATGGAGAAGAGTTGGAGCAATTCTGGATATTTAACATATTTGTAGTCGACGATGTGGATTGATAGTTTGCAGCGTAAGTCGGAAGAAGTTTGATGTTTCGATGATAATACGCTATAACGAGGTGCGAGATTTTAAGAATCGTAGAGAAACAAAGAATTTTTCTCAACGAGTAATTTTTAACGTTTAAAATCTATGAAGTTGGTGGATGCAGACTGTTAGTTCGAAGGGTAAATTGAAACGAGGTTTTAACGATAGTAACGTAACAAAGTGGGAGATCTAAAGCATCTGACAGGAAAGAAGAGTTTAAGCAGTTTTCAATATTTGAAATTTTTTGAAGCAGAAGATGTAAATGGATAGTTTGGAAGGTTTGCGCTTGACGTTCTGTTGCTCGAGCTGCAGTCGAGTGTAGAATTTATCGATTAGGGAATTACACGGTGATTTATAATGATCGACAAATTCCGTGTTATGTTGTAAAATACGATAGCCCCGTCGATGTTAGTAATTACAAGACTTTTTAATTTTATACTTTCGCAAGCTTGTATGTAATTAATTTTATCGTGTCGATCTCTCGCGTTGAAATGTGAAATTTTTAATCCGTATATATTAACTGATGAGTTTGCCGTAATAAATCAAAATATATTTTTTTACAAATACAAAGATACAAACTGCCCTTATATCTATGTTTCAACGATACAGAATTCACACGTATAAATTACAAAAAATCTAGATACTAAAAGAAGCGTTTTCAACTTTTAACACAAATCCTGTCCATGTCGTACGAACGTATAGTCTCCGAGACTTTCATAAATCACAAACGACCACGAATGACCACACACGCTATCGCTCATAAGAGTCTGGACACTTTGATACTTGTGGTAATATATAATGCATATATGAATTTTATCGAATTCTTAAACCGACAGCAAATTCACTACTGGAAGCGATATTTTTTATTTTCTTGGGAAATATACCAATTATACTCGTCAAGGATGTTTGTCTTTGTGTCGGTAAATGAAAAATGTTTCGATTTATAATTGAAAAAATTAAACCACCCGAAGATAGAGAGCTTTTCAAAAACGAATGTTCTGGAAACTTCGACAGGTGCCAATTTTATTATCGTATACGTAATAGATTTCAAGAATCAATTTATATAAAATATAATATTTTACGATATCTGCATATTTAATTACTACGATGATAAGGAACAAGATAACTATAAATATATTTCCGTATCTTCATAATTGAATTACATTTTATCGAAGAAAAATAACTAGTGTTCTTTAAGCAGCATCCATATTTTATACGCTAATATACCAATATAATACTTATAATACCAACACTAATGTTGTATAATACTTGCATATTTCAACAGTAACGGCAATTAGAACAACGTTCTAATCTCTTAAAACGTCATACGTATACGAACGTAATACGTTCGTTATCATAACACATTAATATCCATACGATTACGTTAACGAATTTCAAAGGTGGGCGATCCATTTGACATCACAGCTCTAAACACAGTTGTGAAATGAGTAGCGTATAGTTGAGCGGTCGTGAGACGAAAGGGAAAGTCCGCAGCGGAGCGTTGCATCTTCAGGGTTATAGTTGTTCCATTTCCCGTGGCGGTGGCTACTGAAACTATAACGACAACCGCGCAATTCCGGCATCCTGGTCGACATGCTTTATTTGACCTCCTTCTCCTCTCTGCTCTTTGTTCCCTCGGTGCATCGATCGACGACGCAAAGAGGAAATATACGTATAAACCGTGCACGTAGACGCGTTCAGAACGGCGGCCATGGAAATTGCGTTTCCTGCGCGGCGATCGGCCAATGGTTTAATTACTAGTCTCGATATATTCCTCGATATCGCGAAATCAGAATGGAATAGACCGGGTGTCGCGCCCATGTACATTCGGCTAGTCGTTATCGTCCGTTATCTGATACGAATATTTATCGTAAATAATAAACGTTCATATTCCCGGCCCACGTACCGCGAGGACACGCGATAATTCAGTTTCGCGATCGATTACGCGAACGACGTCCGCTATTTCTACTTTGTACGAAAGGTTTTTCTATATACGAGTGGAGCGAAATGGTAAAAAGGATGAATTGTGACACAGGGATGAGACACAGAGAGGAGGAATCAGCCAACCAGGAGGAAAAAGCAATAATACGTCGCGGTCGACGTACATACGTTCGTCAAGAATCAATTGTCCTCTGTGCACCCGTAAGATGCATAGCCGTGTATCGAGTGCCTATGGAAATTGCGTTTTCATATACAGACCGATCGACCGTTGGTTTAATTATCGGGCCAGCTATTTCCCTCGATACCAACACCGGTTAGTAGTCGATATGAAATGGGTCGAGGGTTCGCGGGAACGTGGCAATGAGGAACCCCGCCTCCTTGCAAATTTAATATCCGCTTGTGAATATTTATACTCGATACATAAAAATTCATTCGAACGAAGATTCTACAAAGTTTGAAAGACACGGTGAACGAATCGATCTGTTCGATTTCATGCTGGTCTCCTTTTCACTCGGCATCCTTTTGCGTTTCGAGTGCAGCTTCGTATCGCAGTCTTCCGACAGACGAGACACACACGACTGTGTAACTTCTCGATACTCTCGCTGCAATGAACAAATCGTTTCACTATAAATGCATTGAATTTCTGTGTGGCTAGATACAAAAGAAATTCAAATTTTATTATAAAAAACATTTAATTATTCCGTGACTGTCTCTCAAATCCCTGGAAAACTAAATTTCAAAGCAAGCGAATATGGATATTCTGTGGTGCGATATCGTTCAGGTAACGTGAATATAAGCAAAGGGTCGGTTCCATTCGGTTCCGGTTAAATATTTTCTTTCGCTCGCCTTTAAATTTCTTCCGAGACTTTACAGCTCCGATACTTATCGATGAGAACGTATACACGCAAAATCGATGCTTATCGTTTCATCACGATGAAAGCATCCACGTAATACGACGATAATTTAATAAAAATAACGCTGTGGCGAAGTAGTTCTCTCGGGCTTCTTTCGCGAAAGGCTTCCATTAAGGGGGTGCTACGACGAACCTTCATCGTATACGCAACGTCAATGCGTTCTACGCTCTCGTTCGAACCAAAATAATAGTTTCCAACGACAATCTGTGCTCGAGTGAAAGCGGCTTGTTAACGTCGACGAGCGTGCACCACGTCCGTGTACATCTCTGCTTGTCAACGTTCATCGTCACGAGAAACCGGCACGAGAAGGCCACCAATTAGCTGCGTAAATCTTCACGCTTTCGGATATCCGGGAATCGTGCGTTAAAGCTGTTGCAATTAGCGGTGCCAATTAAAAACGGAAATGCCACCCTCCGCCGCGGATCGCCGATGCGTACGCATTAAAATCCGCCGAACGGAGCAACAGTTACCTGCCGAAATATTCCGCGTCGAAAAGTTGCGCGCTGAAAACTTCGGTCAATTATTATTAGTTATCAGGACACGCGGCGGTTCGCTTGGAACGACTGCGTGCCAGCTCGTTGCAATTATCGCAATTATCGTGGCAACGTGGTTTTGCGTGTTTCGCGAGAAACATCAAGAGGGGCGAACGACGGCTGGCTTGAATTTTCTCCTCTTTATTCGACGCGATTTTCAGATTTTCCGATTTGAATAATATTACGTGTAGCATTATTGGTATACATGGCATATGTTTGCGGCTTGATGTTATAGGAAAATAGATATCGATGAAGTCTGATATAATTACTGGGTAAATTTTTTGCAGTATCTGGACGTTTGCTTATTTTTCATAGGACGTGTTTTAATTACGAGATTAAGAGCTTGGCGCAAAAATAAATCCCTTCGGACGTTAACCATAGAAGAATGTTCTCGAAGATTGGAATTTCAAAATATTCCGAAGTATTAAACGCCGTTAATACATTACCGCTGCTTGAAATTTACTTAAACGGAGTTATCCGAGAAATGTTGCGTTGGATTGGAGTATTTGAACTTCTTCGACTAGAGAACAAGTTTCGTTTAACTTCTAAATTGAAAACGTTCTAATTGAGGACGTTTCTGGAAAAAGGTCCCATAAGTCGAGACGACGAATAGAGTAAATTACGGCAGAAATTTTCGCGGTTACCGAGCAACACGAACAAAAAGCCTTTTTGCACAGTTAGCTAAAAACGACTTTCCGAAAATGGGCTCATAACTCTATAGAATCTTTGCCCAGGAACGTCATCAATTATAAAATGAACGTAGGACCAATGTGGAAAAAATTAGCTTTGTGTTAAAATATATCAAGAAAATATAATACAAAGATATACCTACTCATTTGTCTGATATTTAGGCGATCGAGCAAAATGGATTCCATGTGAAAATAAATTTGTTTTATTACGTTCTGCAATTCTGCAACTTTTCCAAGTGACATACGCACGTATCGCAAAATTGCAGAGGGAACAGTTCGTTCGAGTTGCGCCCGACTAAAATTTATTTGATCGCCGGAGGAAACTAAATTTTCATTTCACCGTGTTTTCAATTCGCTCGATCTAAACGCGATAGATGTGCATAGATTAATTTCGTAGCCTGATACTTCAACGCTATTTCGATCGAAACCAGCTTTGTGGCACGAAATGTGTAAACCACTTTATTTCTCGAATTTGCTTTTTTTTATCCGGCGTAGCGAGCGCGTTAAATATACAAACAGTATCGATATCAAAATGTAGCAAGCCGTCAGTAACATGGAAAATATCAGCGATATCATTGGCAAAGTAAGCGAAAAATTTCATTTCCGCTCGTGGCATAAGCGAATATCGTCGAACTAATGGCGCCGTGTTCTAAAAGCGTATGCGAATCTAATAAACGATTTATGTACGCGTTACGCCACGTTCTTACTTTTACGTTTATTTTGATAACCTGTTTGCCTCAGAAAAAGTTTATTTCATGACAGATGATACGAATATATAATAAAAATACACGAATGACGTCGTAAACAAAAGAACTTAATATTTGTAATCGGAAATCAATGATACTTTTCTGCTGAGACTCGAAGAGAGAAACACGTGTAAAACGTTTTAGCGAACGTAAACTTGCTTTCAATATTTCATCATCATATAAATTACAAATTTCAAGAATTATTTTATTGGCAGTGTCGATGCAAATTTTCTCTTTGCCATAAAAGGAAATCCAGCTTTCCCCGGCAAGCGATAAAGACGGGAGATTCGCTTTAATCGCGAGGACACGATCTTCGTGCATCGTAAAATCTATTCCTTGTACTCGCGAACGTTTCTGAAAGCAGCGAAGAAACATCGTATCGCGGTATCGACAACATTTTTTCGTAAACCTCTCTGATCTATTTGTCCAAGATCTGTTTACGACCTTTACGAATTATCTCCTTGACAGATCAGTAAACTCGACGATCCTTTTATAAAATTCCTACTTGTTTTCTTTCATAAATCGATTAGATATCTGACTTTAAGATAAGAAAAGAAGCAAAGTGTAGATGAAATTGAGAATTACAGGTCAACCGATTATATCAGTAATTCCAAAACAGTGAAATTATGAGAAGGGAGTTTGACAAAGAAGGTAAATGATTGTGCGAGGGAATCCAAATGTCAAGCACTTTACTCGCTTTGCATTCGCCGAACAGGCTGTTTTGCCAAGACTCGTCAGTCGAGAATTTTACAAACTCGACGGCGTTACTTTTCGATCAAAAATATAGTATGCTCGCTTTCTTTTCTATTATTCGTTCAACTTGCGAATGAACGTTACGCGCGTTAATAGGATCATGCGCTTAATCGCGTTGATCTGACAAATACTAGGTCGATAATAAATAGCTTTCATTAATAAGGTGGTAGCATCGTGAAATACATAGAACACGTAAATAGTTTGCTGGCTGTTCGCGACTGCCGTGATAAATACGATGCGAGGTAATCTCTCGCTCGATTATAATAATCTGCGAATTGATAATGGAAATTGCCGTAAATTCCACGTTACTCCTATTACATATAATTATTTACTATCTTATATCGTACGGTGTTGCTCGGTAGCTATTAGACCTAAATCTATTAATCGACACGAAAGTCTTGCTGTTTTCTTCTTTAAAGGCTAGGATCGTTGAAGTAATTGTATTTGTTCATAAAAGTAATAATTTGTCTGTCTCGTTAATGTACCAGAACGACTCTACCAGCTTTTCGTGTACAGTTCCTTACCGTTCTTTCTAAAATTTATAATTCCAGTTTATAGTATATTTACTCGGAAGGAAATTTAGCGGAAGACTTTCTGCTAACCAGTTGGCTTGGAATTTAATAGGCGACCACCTGAGCCAAATATTTCCTCCGCACGATATTATCGTAGCATGGTTAAGTTATATCCAAAATAAGTGTACGTTTTAACGGCATCTGATAACGGCAATAAAACACGCGTAACGTAGTTGTTCAAATAAAAAGCTTAAAACACGAGACAGAGTGACAGGTACAACTCACTTTTGGCTCGAGATAATCATCAGGAATAATAAACGTTATTTAAAAGCGAGCGCTTAATCGATTTACACATACGATACTACGATCTGACAAAGATCTTGTACGTTCTTTCCTTTTAATCGGATAATTTTTCCAAATTTCGACGTACTATTTTCTTCCTCAAAAACTTTCATTCTGCCTCGTCACGCTATAGCGATTCTATCTATAATATGAATAATCGTTGCGAAAATTGCTCGAACGCAGATAATTTCGTCAATTTGAACGATGCTGCCTCGATTGGAATTATTTAAGTATTTTAAGATGGTTCGATTGAAAGTTCTCGCGATTAAAGTTGCCCGCTTATTAATTATTGCAATCCGGTAAGTAGTTCAGAGGGTTTTATGAATTCAATGAGGTGAACAGACTTTAGCGGGTCGTTGGAAGTTTAAAATGGCCGCTAAGCGCCTATAGCGCGAGCTTAGGATCGTCGTAATCTCGAATACTAACGCGCCCTTTAAATTCTATCGTTGCCCGCGAACGCGGCCGGATAATTTTTGCCTCGTGGCCCACGCCGTTATAATGACCGTCACAATTTCACGGTTAATTTGCTTTAATGGCGTCAGGAACGAAAATAAACATTGCTGAACTACGTGTTACTTGCTTAATTGCTCTCACGTACGAAACTGCCTTCGTTGCAGACTGTGCTACGAACTATGTATTTGAAATTAGTAATCTTAGCTGTACTATCAAGAAGAAAATAGCTACTCCGTTAATTTTTAAGTTAATAACTTGTTTTCAGCTAATATCTCTTATCAGGACAATTTAGACATTGGATCGGAGCTGCCCCCAAAGATTTATCGTAAGTCACGACGTCTTAAGAAAAAGATTTTAAATCTGTAGCAAAGAGCTGATTAAATTAAAAAGAGGAAGAAGAGACGATAAAAATACACGAAAAATCTTTGATTTTATTAATTTGGCGATTGCGCGGTGAAAAAGATGTAGCGCAATGTGTGCAGTGGCGTATATCACGTGGCTTGATTATTTCAACCATCTCCTCTTTCTCGCTATTTCTAAATTCCGCTAGAATTTGTTCCCTGGAAACTAACGTAACATTTAACAGCAATCACTAGGATGATTAACAAGAAGGATGTAATTCTCTCTGGAAATTGATTTCTGTATGGAATGTAGTTAATCGTTTTTTTAGAATATGACGAGGACGAGATGAAAAGGGAGAGGACGCGATTTACCGCGAAATCCTTCCTACATTGAAATTACAAACACACACCGGTCCAACTTCAATTTCATCTATTGTCACACACGAACAATACCGTCTGCTAAACTGCAGGAGGAAGCAGGGATTGAGATCAAGTGTGCATTCGCTTGTAGATGTGAATTTGTATGCGGTTAGGTGTATCCCGTTGTAGCCTGTAGTCTGATTGCGTTGCATTGCGCTGTGTTTATCGCGTATTTTTGTCGTTAAAATATCGTAACATTGTTTTCGTTTGAATATCACAAAAACAACGGTGTAAGATTCCCCTGCGTTCGATCGTCCACGCACTTATTGTTCGGACGTGTTCGCCCGTGTTTCATAAAATTATGCAGCATTATCGTATGCATTTGCGAATAGTTTCGTTTACGTTGTGACTAGATCGATGGAGAAACGATTTTAGTTGAAACGTATTTCTTCCTTTCGTCGGAACAGCTCCATCGCTTTTGGTCATTGAAATTTCTTGTTTAGATTTTTGGATGCATTGGGGAATAAGTAAGATGTTAGTAAAGAAACAATACAAAATAGCTAGATGATACATAGTTTACGAACATTCTTCGTACGTATGCTATCGAGCAGCATTTTAAAGAAACGGCCAAAAATTAGCTACCTTTGAATTGTTAGTTGTATAACTATTTACAAAATAAATAAAAATTTTGTAATAATTTAACCGTTTTATCAGAAAATACACTCGGTTCTGGTATTTTATAGTCGTATAGATCACTTTGCCAGAAAGCTTTTCAGGTATTTTGTATGTAAATGCATTTGTCGCGTATTGTTGCAGAAAATGGTCACTCGCGTATTTTTCTATTAAACAGCCTATCTTTACCTAGTTTCGAACAGTTTAATCGGTTGCTGCAATGCTGCCTAATTCTTCCGGCTTTAGGTAGCTCTAAAACCACTACCTACTCGTTTCGAATTTTCAGATACAGCGAAGCACCTTGTTTCTACGCACGCGTTTTCCTCTTAGCTTACGGTGACTTTCAGAATTTACGTGTTTCATCGGTTAGAGTTTTACACAGCGGACCAATATTTTTTTTTTTTTTTTCATTTTCAATTACGATATTGTGTAATAAACTTTATTTTTATTCGAAGTAGGTGTTTCAAAATACGTAGCTACCTTGCAATGCTATATATATAACTCACAGCAATCAAAGTTAATTAAAAAACTCTAAAGAAGAAAGCTTTATTTCTCTCCAAGTATAAAAATTATAAGTCGCTCGAATTGATCTGCTCATATCACCGAATACGTACTAGGTTGTCCGAAAAGTTTCTTTCGTTTTATGATATTTTATAAATAATAGACGCACGACGTTCTTTGTTTTATATTTTTTTGTTTTTTACGTACGATCAATTTTGTTCTGTCGAGATAAATACCGCGACATTTCACAGACTTGGCTTAACGTTTGTACGATGGTGCACTGTTGTAAAAATACACGTTTGCGAAAGAAAGACACTTTTCGGACAATCTAATATTAAACGGACAAGAAATCTTTATTTGTCGAACAATGGTGTCCAGGTGGAAAGATTTAGCTCTTTCGTTATAAAAGCACGATAAATCTAGTTAAAACGACTAATGCATCCATTTAGTGCTTAGTGTTAGTTTATATCGCTCACTAACTTTCTCTACATACGATCGATACGTGGCGACCGAGAAACAGCTATCTGTTTTAAGCTTTTTATGTTACTACCGAGAGTCACTAAGGTGTGATCCTTTGTAAGTTTATGGGTACTTAAAAAGAGTTGACTGTCCTCGGAGAGCGCGATAAGAAGCCGATCTTCCGGCTAATTAAGTGCATTTTAGGAAGACGGTGCACTCTTCCTCTGTGGAATTGCAAAAACCGTTGCCCTGTAGTAATCTCGCAGTCGTGAGTCCCATTAGCCGCGTAACGAGACCTTTACCCTTCAAAGAAATCTTCTTCAGGAGTTCACTTCGAGGTTATTGACGCGTAAATAAGCCAGCTTCGCTTGCTCTTTAGTTCGAAAGGTAAATGCAAATAGAGGATACGAATGCACGGTCGTGGAAGGTCATGAAAGTGAAACCTGCTAGAACCAGAGAAAAAGAGCGCAAATAAAACATAATATTTTGCAAAACTTAACGCGTTTTGTGACGTAACAAATATTAACGCGGTAATACGTTTCAGTCTATTGCGATTTCCAGAGAAAGCTGTATATTTTCGTGATAGTTAACGCGTTCATTTCTGACAACAATAAATCCGAGCTTAAACAACATTAGCTAAGCTACAGCAAACAAACAAAATATTTTTATGGTTAAACGATCGAGTTATTAATAAATTTTCTATTTCAATCTGTTTATTCGAGTTTCGTTAAAAATGTGTTTTTCCTAATCGTGTTATTCTCGCGAGTCTACGATATTATTTCGCGAAATCGTAAACAAGATACGCTTTACAGCATTGAGATTTAACAATCTCATAAATGGTCGAACTAGATCGATCGCAGTGTTGGTCTTTAATTCATCTCAGTAACAGATATCTCATAATTTATGTTCTAATCCGATCGAATCGGTTCAACCCTTTTCTCGCGCGATGGAACATCAGCTTTCTCCCCGATGAATCATTTTTCATTGTAGACGCTTTCTTGCTTCACGCTGCCGTCGAAAAGCGCCGTGTCATCGTTTACTTGGTTCCCGCGAAAGCGGTCGATGACATCGCGCTACCATCGAGCTTTCGAACTTTTGCCAACGCACAGCTTTCACCGGTCGCTCTCACTGTCGTTCGACATACAGCGGAAAACGATTCGTGAAAGCGATTAACGAGACGACGAATCCGTGTTCGACTTATTTAGAATTACGACCGAGTGACGACTAGCTGTTAGTGAATGTGGTTACGAGATTACTTCGGTGTCGTTATTTTGTGTGGAGATAGGAAGGTTGTAAAATCTTGAAAGTATTACGCACTGGTAAATATGTACACTCTTGTTCATAGGTATACTGACAGTTTTAGCGATTCGTAACGACAATTTTTTAATCCCATCAAAGTGTATAAATTAGCGATATATCGATAATTCGAAGTAGTACTTTCTATCTTTTTACGGAATCGACGAATTATAAATCTGAATTTTCTCTTAATAAATATACTCATGATATATTTTACTATATTTACTTTATAAATTGCTATATAATTACCTCCGATTGTAATTATCAGTGCTTCTTATCAGTACATTTATTTCGATTAAGAAAATTGACTATAGAAAGAAATTTGACTGCTAATAGCATTCTATCGCAGGTACAAGTATACCGTGAATTGCATCGTCATCTTTCTTTCATTCTTGTTAAAAAAATATCTCTCTTTACAATTTTAGAAGCACAGAAAATTTAATTTCAAACTAATTTTTTCATTCCTCTCTGTCGTTTATAAATATGTAATTAATAATAAATGACAAGGTTCAGATCATTGTCGCTTGTACTTTACGAAAGAATAGACATTATACGTACTTGTAAATATTTCTCATCGTCATAACGAATTCTTCTTGAAAATACTTTCTCGTGAAATCCAGTTGATTTAACTGTCATAAACGGTCTTTGATAAGGCTATGTTAGAAATGTAAAGTTCGAGCAAGGTCTACCCATCAAATAGATAAGCAAGAAATTGTAGGCTTACGAGGTTTGCGTTGCGTCGAGACGGACAGAACGTTTCATCGTCGGACATCCTCGGATGTGTAATTTCCGGAGCTATTTTAATTCAGTTTATTGACCGACGTGGCTCTTTGCATCCGTCCTTGCCTTCCAACTTCCGTATTACAGGGCAATCTGCATCGACCGAAAATAATTTCCTTATCTTTCGCACGAACGGAGTTGAACGTCTTTGAGAGTTTGCGCACTAAGATGAGCTTTTAATAGGAATGGAAAGATAATTTTCTTACGAAAAAGGAAGAGAGAGAGAGAGAGAGAGGGAAACAGAAAGAGAATTACACACAGACAAATTAATATCGTTATGTACGAATGGACGTTCGATTGATACCCAAATTTTATTAATACTGTATATTTGTCTTCAATTTAATAACTTTACGATGTGGTTATTGGAACATATTATCGCTTTAATCCAGAATGAAGGAGTTAATATACTCTCAGGTTCGCGTTATTCGCAACTTATTCCTTATTTATTTCTCATCGAGATCTACTTTCACAGTAATTTGTCTCGTATATTCCGTTTCACTTTATTCTACTGAAAATGCTCGATCTTTCCGACGAACAAAGTCCCCAACAGAGTATCATTACGCAAGCAAAACAAGGGAAATCTTTCTTCCAGTAAATCAGCGTGTATTTCCGCTATCGTGCGCGCGGAAACGCGTATAATTCTTAATTTTTTCCGATGAAAAGAAAATAGCGAGACAGAGGGAAGGGAAAGAGAGTCTGGTTGTGGTGTAGCAGCGAAAGAATTTTTTCCCGGACAGTGGAGGTCGCTCGCGACCGGAATATAAATCTCGATTTCCTCGGAGCGTCGTCCGGGGGCTTAGAGCACTCAATGCCTTCGATAAATCCGCAGTGTAATCGAGTCTTCGCGTCGAACATCCCGGATTAGCCACTCGTCCGGTATCTACATTGTTCCGTCTCCGGGCGACGTGAAATCCGCAGGAATTTTTGGTCCTCCATCCGGAGTACAGGGAAGGTCAATATTGTCGGAAGAAAATTGGCCACGTGGGTGAGTGCCGCTCTTTCTCGCCACGAGCACGTATTCTACCGGCGGCTTTTGACAACACAGCCCGGCAAACCGTCACGGACACGGCAACCCGTACGTTTCGACGAATCGCGACGTTCCTCGATTGAAAATAAATCTCGCCGACCGGACAGCGTCTTCGATGTCGCACCACTTTCGCCCGCGGGTTTACATCGAATTCCTCTTTCTAACGCAATGACCTCGCTCCTCCGCTTCGGAGCGTCCATTAGAACTTGTGAAATGTGTACTTATTTTTTTCCTTTACGTATCCTTTCTCGGCATAGTCGTCGGCGGGAGATTATTTTTAGAGTTAGTGAGGTGGGAATCAACGGAAATGGCGTTGGTGATATTACAAATCCGATATATTATTCCGATATACTTTAATGTACTTGATAACACACGTTAAACGAATTTGAAAAATGAAATGATTTTATGTGCTTCGCTTGATACGAATTAATTAACTTGTTAATTGTATTTAATTAATTAAGTATTAATTATTTGTACTTAATTAATTGTACAACTTAATTGTACATGATAACATAAGTTAAACGAATTTGAAAAATGAGATGATTTTATTTGTTTCGCGTGATACGAATTAATTAACGAACGATATCTGATCGACGATCGAAATGTTAATAACGATCTTCGAAAAATCACCGAGGATAAGGTAGAGTTAGTTAGTGTAAGTACTTTTCTATGATAAATATACAGATGGCTTCGTAAGTCACTGTAAGGGCATAATTTACAATTCCAAAAGTAGTATGAAGAAGAAAAGGACAATTCAATTAGGACACGTTGCGATATCTCCTGGTATGATTCTTAACGACGTTCCCATACTTCGCAAATTAATTAGAACGTCATCGGAAATCGGTTCGCGGGCTCTTACTCGCGTATTAATTAATTTAGCGTTAATTTAACGTTTAGTTTAATCTGGTAATTTACGCGTGTCCGAGCGACACAAAATCTAATTTAATATTAACGACACTTTGCTAGGCGTGCATTTAATTGCCTCGGAAATGCGCGTCGCTGTTAACGTATAATCGAGGCGCCAGCCGAACCTTCGCCGATCCGCGTATTGTTCGATTTTACCTGTAATTACGCTTCCTGCAGCCTCAGACAGGCATCACCGAACGACGTTAACAACACCGAGTAGTCGGTTTATAAACGCACTATTCTCGACAGAGTCGCGAGAGAGTTACATTTTTCCACTCCTTCATTTACTTATTATTTGCTATACATTCTTTCATTGCTTATGTATTCGTGGGAGAAGATATACGAATATATTGAATACGTATAATATGCAGAAAATTTTTCAAAGTTCAGTACCTTTTACAATATTTAATAGATAAAAGAGTTTTCTATATAAGTTCCATTTTGTAAATCATATTTACAAAAAGACGAATTTGCATAAATATTCGCAGGTTACATACTGAAATGGTATCTTGATTTTTTCAAGTAATCATGAGTATTTTATTTGTACAAACGAATAACTTCATTCTCATACTAGAGAATATTTTCTACTTTAAACTACTTTTATAAAGTTTCGATTATAAAACAGACTAATGGAAAATTTTGGGATGATCCCTTGTAAGAAAGATTGGAAAACAGGAATAGATGCAAGAAATTGTTGCATTTTTATCCAATATCGTTGATATTCGTCGTTGCAATTCTCTATTGTGATTTTAGAGTTCAGAAGTTTCTTTGAGTTTTGCATTTAATTTGTAGAAAATTTTATTAATGACAATTAAGTTAGAGAATTGTAGAAACAAACACTCTTGTAATCCTTACGAACAGTTTTAACAAATTTTCGTAGCCTCGCTCGTCACGTGTACAAAGTCATGATTGATTAATCGTCGTCGTGATAATTTTAGCATATTTCATACAAAACCAGGAGTTGTCTCGATAATAATTATATAAGTGAGTGCATATACAATACGTTATTATTTTCAGAGACATTCAAAATAGGGCAACAACAATTGAAACAACATAATTAGCGAACATACGGATAAATAATTTCTTGTAATTAACTGCACAATACGTTATGATATATAATTCCCATGTATATTCAAATGACAATCGGTAGGTTAATTGAAGCATCATGCTCTGTAATTCAGACAGCATGCTTCATACAACGTATTATACATTCATGCGTTCTAGCATAATAGATTGGTAATATATTGATTTATTTTAATAGGACTGTTGTTAATTATCAATATACAATAGAGTTGTTACTTTCTCGTATCAATTTTCCTTCCTCCTACGATCTTTCTATTTTGCCTTTTCATATTTCTATTTAAACTTTCACCTGCATACGCCACTTTTTTGTCATACTCCGTTCTCGTAGATTCAAATTTCATGGCACGCGCTATTAAAGCTTTTTATTCCGCAAAAATCTCGCGGTGGCGCGTAACAACGTATTTTCCCTCGCCCACGCGTCTGGGAACAGTTTCACAGAACCGGGCCCGACTCATCCGGTTTTTAATAAAAAAATCTTCATTCACATATCGCGTTTTCTCCATTTTATTGTTCACCGGAACTTGCCGTTGCATCGCATGCAATTAAACCGTCATCGTTGCTCGACGTCGTCTGAAAGTTTTTTGATTAAAAAAAAGTTTGAAATCGTGCTTTGTCCGTTGGCCCGGCTTTCCCATCGCCCCTTTCTCCATCCACACAGAGTTTCATTCACCTTTTAATAACATTCCCAAATATTTGTCCAATTTCAAGCTAAATCGTTGTTCGTAACGTTTCTCTTCCTTATTTTCTTTCTTTCCTAATTCTGTATTAGGTTGACACATAAGTTTGCGTGGTTTTCATTTCGTATTAAACGCGAGCATTTATATGTAGTATTTATACAATCCCTAGCCATGGAATTGCCGTGGAAAAATGTCATTTTTCAAACTATTATACTAACAAATAGTTGATTGTAATAAATAGTAAATATTTCTTGGCTATCAAAATTATTATTCGACACGTAGACACAATTAATTTATTACCATACAATATCATATACTTTCATTGAAGGAATTCTTCCAGTAAGAAACGCAGAAACTATAGGAATATTGGAGGTAATTTGTAAATAATGTTGCAAGATAGGTAATTGATTAAGTCACCAAATAATCACGAAAGAAGTGAAATGTCTATACTTCTGAAAGTTACACAAATCCATGGATCAATAATATGTGATATTATATTACATTGATTAATAAGTTCATTCATGCTCTTTTTAAAAGAACACCTTGCGAGTATTATAACTTTCATATAAAATCTATCTAACCAAGCAGTAACTTGCTTATTCCGTTCTTTCATAAATATATACTTTTCGCCAACAAATTCAAGTACATGTCTTCTTGCTCTCTCCGAACAATTTTTATAACATTCGTCGAAATGCACGAGAGCTTATTACTCGATCCAAACTTTGTAGCTCACATTTTGTTGTTTTTTTCTCTCCTTGGCATACATTTGAAAAATTAAAATTACAATATTACAAGTCTTCGTGAATTCCATCGGCCAGTGAACAATATTGGCAAAACGAGAGAAAATTATTTACGATTTAAAACGACGGTCCCAGAGTAACGGCACGTTTGCATAGCACTGTGCACGTACACACATGCGGGCTGGCCTCGTATAAGCATATGATTGTAGATCACTGACCCCTCGAAAAAGCAGGTGGAGAGAGCTGAGAAATCGCATTATTGTCCGCATCCCGGTCTACTATGATACGCAAAAAACTCTCACATCGTTTCTGCCGGCATGCCCTGACGATTCTAATTGCGATAATTACTTATTAGACAGATAGAACGACGCGACAAGAATATTTGTTTCATTAACAGGTCTCAGGTCAGTTTTCTAAAAACTGTATCTTTGGTTTTTGTTTCCATAGATGGTTATTATTGATCATCTGTTTGTGCAGAATGGATGTTTCACTCTTGTAAATTTATGTATCTATATATTCATTTGTCCGAAAAGTTTCTTTCGTTTTATGAGGAAATAATAGACGCACAACGTTCTTTGTTTTATATTATTTTGTCGAATTACGTACGATCCATTTTGTTTTGTTGAAATAAACACCGCGATATTTCACAGACTTGGTTTCACGTTTATATAAAGGTGCACTGTTGTAAAAAACACGTTTGCGAAAGAAAGACACTTTTCGGACAACCTAATATAATTTAATACCATTTTATCGTATCATATACGTTTAAGCGTCAATAACGACGATATGACATTTTCATGTCTACTAAATCGTTTTCAATCGCACGTAGAAGTATTTAATACGCTGTCCATATCGTTGTCAAATTAGTCGACCATTAATATAGAACCACTATCATAATTTCAATCACTGACGTCAGTATTTTGATGTATTTAATGTTGATTAGCTGTCTATTCGTTCTACGTGGGAACGAAGCAACGTGCTCTAATACCGTACGTACCATATGTGTTTCCAATGTAAACTCACGCAACAAACCAGTTTTGATATCTTTGCCGCAATTCAATATTGATTCCCAGTCTTCTCAATTCATGAAAATTGATAAATATTTGTTTTTCATATCGCGGAAGTTATTAACTCGAATTTTGCGACTATTTAAATAATGGATATTTACATCATTTATCGCGGCGTAATCATCGCAATATGTTAGTGAAGTTGACGAGTAAATAAAGGGGACATTCGTAACCAAGAATTAAGTTTTATCGCATTTTATCGGCTCATGAGTTGTTTCGATTCTCGTGTTTTCCGTGTTCGGTTAATTTTTACATACATTTTATATTACTTCCTTTTTCCCTAACACATTCTGTACTTGTTAACCGGACAAAACAAGAAATTACGCGCCTCGTTATTACCGAACATTCGCGCAGCTATCCGTTATCAAGTATTTCCAGAAAATTCCATACGAAGGCGAAATACGCAGAGCTCGGCAGTTCTTTAACAGGAAAACGATAGGAACATAAAGGGGTTAACGGGATACCATTCGAATTAATGAACGCCGCCCATGAAATTACGCCCATGTCGATAGAAAGGATTGTTTAATCGATGCGCTCACTTCTTTCCATAACACTGATAATCTTCGTATGTGTTCTCGTTGCGCAGTACTCGTTCGAGCCGTATCATCCACACAACGATAGGGAATGGAAAATGGAAAGAAAAATATTGAACGAATAATAAAATAGATGCAGCAGTGCGTAACGTTAGCGGCATCGAATTGCCAGGTGCAATTGACGTTCGAATATGCAATCGTTATTTTGTCAAGTCGTGCCGCATCAGTTCACTGGATCGTCGTAATAAATATCACAGGGGCGAATCGACGAAATTTTGTTCTTCTTGGAACAAATAAGCCGGCGATGAAGCGTGGCCCGTTGCGAATGAAAATTTGCATTTCATTTCGCGCGTAAATATTTACCTTCTAGTCGGCCTACGAATCTCTGGTGCTCGAACAGCGACAAAACAGAAGCGGCAAGACACGACGCGGTAAATAATATTTCGGTTGAATTGGATTTTAAAAGCGTCCCTCTAACCAGTTTATGGGAGGCCCGATGATTACGAGCTGTCTGTCGTTCCGCGATCATGATTGACATCGATGAAAACGTTGAAATACGCGACGAGTATGTGGGAAATGAAAAAAAGAAAGAAAGAGAGGGGGAGAGAAGCGAGCGAACGAATGGGAGCGAGGATTTTTGTCGCTGGAAAAGCCGCGACCATACGACCACTTGATGTTCTCGTCAGTGGCGCGCACCTGTCTTTGATTCCTTTTACCTATATTTCAATATCATCTATTGGCTAAAGGGACACCCTTGTGTCAAGAACGTGAAAATCTATAGAAAAATACGCGCAGATACGACGTATCGAAATGCAACCGAACGCATCACCTAATTACGCCGATCCATGTGGATCGTGGTTCGCGGATCCGAAGCTTGCTAACGAGTATCCGGCAATCGTCAGGACGCTAATTAATCCCGTACGATTCGCGATGACTCTCACCCTTATTTATTTATGCGATCGTATTTTGTTGCAACACGTTTGAAGAATATATGTTTGCGTGCATAAGTTTATCGATATTTTTTAAACAGGGAAAATTAAAGTTATTACATTTGATTAAGGAAGATTGTATAAAATCGATAAAGATTCTGAAAAACTGACTGGGAAAGAGATATTTATGTATAATGTTTATCAGCGCGATAATTAATCTTACACGATTCGCAATTATTCCTAGACTTATTAATTATTATGACCGTGTTTTTTAGGAACACGTTTGCGTAATTGAAGAATATCATAACTCTGCGAGTGTATCTGTAATTATATCATGGAAGAATCGTGTTTAATTAAATCACGAAGTCGCGCAATCTTGATAGAGATTGTTCAATTTTAAATTGTTATTTTTTAAATTGGGGAGGATGGAATTACTAGAGTTTGTTGAAGATGTCGGTGTAATGGAAGTTTATATGAAATCGATGGAGATTTTTAAAAAATTGACTGGGAAAAAATATTTATGTACGGGCGTGCTCATGGTTCTTCGATATATGGAGAGAGATCCGTATTTTATTTGTTTTAAATCCAAATTCCTATAAATCGGTCCGGTTGCCAATTGTAACTGTTATAAAAATAAAAACAAACGTGTTTGCTTTGTACAAAACACGTAGTATAAAGCTTTGCAAGAGATCGAGAAGAATTTGAAAATGTTTCGTTACTCGCTTTTACCTGTTCTTTGTGTTGTTTTGTGAATCCTGTTGAAGCTTGAAACTGTTGGTATCGTATACACTTTTGAGATATTAAATTAATAAAAGATAGTAGAATATCTAGAAATATATATTATAACATTTGTATCTGTGTCTATCATCTCGGTATAATGAGTACCATAAAATATCTAGTTCCGATTTGTCACATAGTTAAGGGCAAAATACAACATTTTTTGACAAATCTTACATTGTTGAATAAATTGATGTTCTTCGACCAATTTAGAAATATACTTCTCGTGTGTGCTGCGACTGGTAGTTTCAAAGAACCTTATGGTGAAAGGAGCTAAGTGCATCTTTCGATACAGCACTTCTACAATGGCGTAGTTTATCGTCGGCAAAACCATCTAGTATATCATTTTTGTGAAACTTGAAAACTCACAGAAACACAGAAGATCGCGTTCTTTTTCGTTACATTACGAAATTGCATACCTCGGCTATGAATTAAATATCATTTCTTACATATTTCGTCCATTATCGTCCATTTATCTTTACTTAAAGTAATTACCTTACACTTGCAAGCAAATCTTGATGGCATTAATGCGCGTTAAATGTAGTATGTACGTATCACGTACAATACAATAGATTATACGCTATGAAACAGTAAAAGTGGTTATAGGTATAGATAACGAGGCCATACACGATATATTAGAAATCTTGCACCGAAAGTACTTCAATAGAACAATTAGTTATAGAAGAAAATTCCCTTGCTTTCTTTACAGACCGAAACAAATTGAAAGGCTCAGTTTCTATGAGAAATACATCGCACGCGTAGTTTAAATAGAATTTTATGCGCGAATTAGACATAAGATTGGATAGTGAAAAGCATAACAAAAAGATCATCGATCTTGTTCGCTGAGTGTTATAGTCTTATATTTTCACATGCCGAAATAGGTTTTTCAAGTCATATTCTAGGATTTTTCCTATTTACATACTCGTCACTAATACATATTTATTATAGAATGCAATCGGACGACGCTGTGGAAATATCTAACAAAAATGTTAATAATTCCACCGTTAAAACGAACACATTGTGACTAAGCAAACAAGCTGTACAACCTTTCGATTTCTAACTCATCCAATGGTAAATGTGTTTAAACAAGTATAAATACGTGACGATATTTTCTCGAACGTACAATTTCCAAGAATGCAACTCGAAATCTTTTCCATCGTGGCGCATCTTCTTTCGCGGAACAGGTTTCGGACGGTGAAAGTTGACCTCTGGAGAACTTTCTACGTACGCCTCGGATGCAGTTTCGAGAGATCGTGACGCGAAGGGAGCCTCGTCGTCGATCATCTTTCATTAAAATAGACAACACTCTCTCGATTTCCGCTCGCGATACCAAAGCTTCGTCGAAGAGAGTTCCAACAAAACGTTTCCATTTAAATCCCACGAAACTCGCTCGTCGTATCTTGTCGTTAGAAAAAGAGACTGTCGTCACGCGAACAGCACATGCATTTCCAATGGTACCTGGGAACCATGGTACTTGAATGGATCACGCTAACTAAATACAACTTAATGGCTGTAGACCGAGTGGTATACCATGTTCTGGGCGATTTTAACGAGTCATCAACCTTTTGGATACTCTTCTCTTCAGCCTTGAAGAACCGTTATTCTTGTCGCATTTCGAATCCGGCCTGTGTACTAAGTACTCGCATCTCATCCTTAAACGTCTACTCTACTCGTGAGGCTTTCTAATCTCAAGCGGTATTTGCCTTATTATGTGTTACATACGCGCCACAATACGTACAGTAAGTATATTTATATACGTAAGATTCGTAATTCTAATTAAATAATTCATTTAATGCTTGGATGAACATTCAAGCAAAAGTTCATTGGTATTTAATTTACTGACGTAAAAGAAAATTTCAATCATTTTTGTTACAAAAACAGGATTTTGCGACTTTCCAAACAACGACGCATATTTTTATTACGATGTTTTTAAACTGCGCAATAATACGAATTCAGTGGCCTGATAACGCGTATTATACTAATTTTCTGATATCGCGATAATACAATTAACATAGGTAGGCACCGCAATAACATCATGTACATCGTAATGCGTGTCTAAATTAGTTTCTAAATTACAGTTTCTAAATCCACAACTTCGTTCCCGATGCATAAAATTAATGACTCGTAAACAAATAAATTTCCAACACCATGTAATTATAGTACTTGCATACATAACAGTAATTAGAGTAAACATTCAAATTATATTCTACATTCCATCGGAATCGGTACAAGTATTATGGCGATCAATTCGCGAGCCATTCTACAAAAATTACGAAATAATTTAATATTCAACTATAATTGTTATAACATCGTGCACGAATTTTATCCTAAATAATTAACGGCAAATATATAATAAGTAGATGATAAATAAAGCATGGCAAATGATACAGACTGTCATTTGAACTAATCGATTTAACATAGCATTCAAAGGATTTTTGATGCAACGACTTACGTGCTGAAGATTACACGACGAACTATCAAAGTGTGCAGTCAAGCAGGAAATTATTTCGCAATGTTCGATACTGAAACGTTCAAAAGCCTTTCGTCGTACAAACTAGATCGATGATGAAAAAGGACGAAAAAGCGTTGTATCATAACGGGATGAAATCGCTGAAAAGCAACGAGGAGAGTCGCTGTTGCTAATCGAAATCTAATGCTTTTAATTGACGAAACTCGTTCGGACGATATCACACGGCTAGTGCAATTAACGTATAACGTATAAGGACCATTAAATTAACGAAACAACAAACAGTATCGTCGACTAATAAAACACTATCTGATTTTACTTTGTTACGAATTTAACCGATCGATTTCTTTCCTTTTTTAAACATGATAATTTGGTGCTATAATAAGATATTCTGTATTAATATGGATGTTTTTAATCTTCTCTTTTTAATAGCAAGCATTTGAATTCACCTTTTCCACAGGAAGATATTTTACACGTTTGATATCTATAATGTATTAGTAATTATTATTTCATTCATAGATTGACAATTTCAACAAAGCTGTCTGTCTATATATACATAATATCCTTAAAATTGACTGATAATGATAATGTGTCAGGCTAAAATTAACCTACTTCGAGAAGAACTGTTTTTTGTGCCACTTTGATTTTCTTAAATCAGAAACTTCCAGAGCAAAGGTGGAACGACTTTCGTAATCTGGGTTTAAACCGATTCGAGGTTAAGGAAGAGTTCAATAAACTCATACAGACTATGGCTATATCCAAATTTTAAATCGAACGATAAAAAGTTGATTCCATCACTACGAAGAAACGATTTACATTTAATAGCCTCATTAATACATTTATAGACTTGCCATCTAAAATCTTAATGTTATAATTCGAAATCGTTGGTTGTAAATCTTTAATTCTTTATTTGAAATTTTAAATGTTAAATTAAGAAATCTTTTATTCAACCGTACTAATCGCGGCGCAATCGAAAAAAAATCACAGAATTTAAATATGTATAACTGAAACCAACACGCATGAACGTATCGTACAATTCAAGTTCCAAGTTCATTTTGGGGGCAACGAATTGGCTCGAACGCGGTCGCTGTTTCAGCCATAGTGAACCGACTGAAAAGATATGATCTCGCGGGCAGATTCATTAATCACTCGAGCGGCCAAGTAAAAAATCGTGCACGTATCTCTGATGCTTGGTGGAATTATCACGTCCGTTAAGCTTGGCTTATTTCCACGCGCGTTTTTCACGGGAAATATAGCAAGAAGAATCGTTGCCAGAGCAGAGACCTATTCAAGTAGCTTTTGTTGTCTGCCTAGACGTGATCATGTTCACAACGGTACCGAGTACGTTCACACAGGCTTCTGGGATGCATCGAAACGAACAGGACGACAAAAGATACTAAACGATCCTGTTTGTTATTCGTTGTGTTCTTCGTTCCACTTTCCTTTTTTTTTTTTTTTTCATCTATCGGGATAATTTTTTCGGTTCATAAAAATTCGTTTCCAAAGTAAATAACACGTTGAGAAGAAAAAAATGATAACAACCTTATTTTAAAACCAGCTACGAAAAAGAGGGATTCGAGGCGGACAGGGCCGATTGTCGTTCGTGATATTACGAATTCCGCTATTTCTCGTGATTATTTCGACTTTGTAATAACGCGGGACGCAACAAAAAGCTCATTACGCGATTCCACGGACCGGGAGTCGAGAAAGGAATTCGGGAAAAGATTTTAATTTCGCAGCCCGAATCGTTCGTTTATTCCGTCCGTGCAATATGGGAGTTCTGTTTTCAAACGTCCATCGCGTGATTAGTCCGTTCGTATGAAAAACAATGGGAACGCAACGAATTTCAAGCGTGATTATCATTCGTTTCTTTATTGTTCGCGGGGCGAGAATGTTGATATTCATTTCATATATCGTCAGGGCATAATAGAATTTTCAGTTTATTTTTAATGCAACCTGAAGCTTTATCATTCGATTAATTTGGATTCTAAATTACAATTTAGAAATTTTTCACATTTATATGTAAAATAGTTTTCCCTTTTTTAAAAACGATAAATTTAATCCTTAAAAGTTATCATGGATGCAATTTCCGCCCCATTTTGTTGTCATACTATTGTTTCGTTATAATACTACCGACATACATCCATCGGAAACTATATATTTTCTATAGAAAATCGAATATCGGGTAACAATAGAACATTTAATTGTGCTTGCTTGATTTTATTGATATCTAGAATAAACATGATGGATTAAACGTGATTGTCGTTGACTATATCTTTTAAGAGTTAAATATTCGTATATGTATAATACACATACTTGTATAATTACCAAATTGCTAAAATTCAAACTAAAAGTATCTTTGAATACATTGATTACGGTTCATAACAAATAATTCAGATTCGTCGAAATAAATTAACAACTATACCGTAGATAACAACGTGTCAAAAATTCAAGATTAAAATTCAGGCAAAGGCATGAATACAAGAAGAAGAAAGACAAAGTTCCAGAGGCTACGATGTTACAAGTGACCTGACCCACAATAGGGAATGCCATAAAAAGTGGAGAAAGTTGGTCAAGAGTATCAGTACAGAATGAACCATTCTACCATTCACGCAGATTTTGCTTCGAATTTTCCAAAATTGCAACACACATTATGCGCGCGAGCAAATCGACCAACATTGTACAATTACATGTTCCAGCAAGGTGATTCAATGGTTTGAGCCGGTGCGGTGTCACTAGTCACAGTAATCGTGAGTAAATGCGAATTAATCTAGACAGGAAATGAATCAACCGTCGATTGCGGTTGAGTTACGGAGAAACGCATGTTCTTGGCGCCGAAAGGTTCAGGATCTCTTGACCGAGTCGGAAGTAGCCGATTGTTTGGGGTAGGAATGCCAAACGGTACTCCGAACTTTCTGTAGGAATTTCAAACGTGTTCGGTACACGTCCAATTCCCTCTGACATCCGGTACACGGAGTTCAGCCATCGACGTTATCGATAACGGATGAGAAGCTTGGCCCACACCGCAAACTCCATTACTATGGTTAGCCTCCCTAAAATTAACTGGCGAAATTAGCGATCCAAATAGATCCGCATTCCCGCGGGGCACCGCACAAATTTCAAAGCTCGCGCGCTCTCTCAAGAATTACAATGGATCGATATGATCCTTTGGTCATTTCCATAAGAGCTGTTCTGCCCCGATCTGCCATTCTAATTTTCACCTATTCATTAACGAGATTGTCAAAGATCATGTACTGTTCCGAATGTTGAGTCTCGCAAAAGTAATAGCCCTCTTTCGATACTAATTAAATATAATAAATTTGACGGACAAAGAAATCTTATATAAGTCTGTTATTGAATAAAAGGAAGGAAAATTGAAAATGAAAGAATGGAAAATAAAGGAAATATTTGTCATAATTAGAATAGTGGATGCTTATGCATTTACGGAAAATGGATAAACGCAAAAATACACAGTATGCTCAGGATATGCCAAAATACACGAAATATCCGAAATGTAGTACTCATAATAATATTTAATAGATGAAACGTTTATATATTTAGGTTGCTGAATCGGTCATTTATTTATCATTTAGATAATATTATTCTTAATTATTATATATCATTATTTTCTTTATCTCAATTGTGTTTATAAAAGTTTGAGTTTGTATAAACATCAGCAGTCTACCTACAACAATATGTATCTATATCAAGGATTTTCTATTATTTAAGAATTTCGACTTTAAACCATCAATCATATTTAGCTTGCGTCCCATTGGCATCCTATTCTTGAAGTTCAAGTTCATTTAACACGATTTCCCTAAGATCGAGTAGTATACGGTTATTTATATCTCGCGTTATCCTTCCACAGATGATTCCAATCTCAAAAACATACCTGTACTATCCAATTAATTTCCATAAATATTCGATCGCATAGCCCGTTGAATGGAAGTGGCAGGCAATTCGAAATATGACTTTCAGAACTGTGTTAATCCCAAATATAATATCAATATTGCACAGACGTATTATTTTCAACATGGTACCGTGAATATTAAAATTGTTATTATTGACGATAAAAATATCGCCATCTCGCATTGGAAATTACTTCAATGGCAATTCTGCTTGACCTGTATAAAACAGGTCAATCGTACCCTTTCTAGGGTCATATCGAAACTGTGAAAGAGAAATTTATAATCCCGGTAACTTGTGATTCGGTTTACTAATATCGCTAGTTTCTAAATCGTTACACAGGAAAGCGTCTATCAGCCATAAACTTCTCCGAGAAGCATCATTTGCAAATTCAGTCTGGAATTGTTTTGCCCCGAAGGGCCCGAAACATTCTCACCAAGGAGCAAATCTCGACTATAACCGCGTTGCAATCGTGACGAATCAGTTCCTCGAGTCGTTTCTCGGGATAACGTACCTCATGTTGGAAATTCTAGTAATCAAGGAGTCGTCCATATTGCTCAGAGCGTTGCGTTTAACGAGCAGCTTCTTCAATATTCGTAGAAGTCGTCGTTGAAGTTGTTGCGTATAGGCAAACAAGAACTAACTGATCGATCAAGCAGTATACGATAAAACTGGTAAATTTTCGACGAAATGTATCGAGCAAGCAAAAGTATGTCAACGGCACGCGTATCATTGACACCTTTGAATATCGCGTAGCACGACCGAGCCTGGCACTGTCTGCCGCAGACGCTTAGCATTTGTCAACATGTTGACAACGTCGACTTTAAACGATAACAAAGTCCATAAGCCTGTTGCAAAAGTGCGATGAACGCGTTTACCGCAACAGAGAAAGCAATATTTTGATAACATTTGACGCGATTGCTGAGTAAGATACAGAAGAACTGTTTCTTCTATGAATTAGATTTGTCGCGAATACGAGTAGCTCTTTCGTGTTGTTCTTACAAATTTTAATACTATCTTTAGAAGTATTTCTTAAACGTAGTATCTTCGGTATAGTAGTTCGTGATAATCAGATACGAAGAAATCTATAGATATTATAATTAGAAAGTCAAACTGTGTATTTGATTCCTTCGTCCAGAAGCAAAATTTCTTCTCTTTCGAAAGTGAAATTTCAGTTACAGAGAATTGTATTGACCTTGCCACGCTCGATTGTGCTTCTAAAGTTGTTCGTTCACTAAATAACAGATATATTTCTTTTCGATAAAACTGTTCTCAAATTTTACTGTATCGTATCTTCTTTATAAGATCATGCGACGAGAAAATCGTCAAAAGACGTGTTTCTATTTCTGACAATTGCTGGAAAACAATTTTTTTCACATTCTGAAAACAATCGAGTTTTGGAAAGGTTGAAATTATCCAAAAGCAAACATAAGACTGTTCTATCTTGAGCGTATCGCGTCTCACACCATCAAGAAACGTATTATCAAGAAAATACCGATTGCCAGAAAGGAGAGGTAACTCGTAATGTAACTCAGGGGTGTAGTCTATCTCGCGCATGTGTATCTAACTAATTGTTAATATATGTAATGCGTAACGCGATAGAACCTTCGGATGAACAATTGAGCACACCGCAGGCCGCGGTATTTCCCTTAACCCCGAACTCATCCGCGGACAAGAGTACCAGTTTAGTTATCTCCGGCATTCAAAGTGGTTGAAGCTCGCGTTACGTACGCTCCTGCTTTCGAGCTTTCCTGTCGAAACTACGCGCGTTTAACCAACTACCAGTGCCCACTGGAAACGAGCCGCTATTAAGCTCGAGCCATTTGCCGCTTAAGCGTTCGTGAGATCAGGCTTCCGCGGCCATTCTCCTATGTACAGCCGTTTCATTTTCAAATACAGGTAATATCGATCACTATGATATCGGAAAATCGGCTATTAAATGGCAAACACCGTGGATTATCGCGGCGTCATCTTTCCAGCGTTTCTTTTCTCTCAGACGAATCTGAGAGTTTATTTCTTTTACTTTGTAAAGCTCTTGTGAAACAAACGAAATATATAACTTCTCGTCTCCTTTCGTAAATTAAATGAAGCGTTGTCGGATCAAGTCATTTGGTTCCACGGATTTTGTAAATGGTTCCACAAAACAGATTCAGATTTCAGTTGCAGGATTTGCCGTCGAATTCATTTCAAGTTTTCTGCAGACGTGCTAATATCTTTCTTTATCAGGCCTAAAGTGTGCAATATCTTCTCATTTTTTCGTTACTATATCAAAGATCAACAGTGAGATAACAAGTTTGATTATCCCGTGCAATGTTCAAGGCCCTTGAGATTGAATTTGAAGCTTAGTTCGGTAGATTAATTCTGTTTTACCCTTAGCTTTAGGCAGGTATCAACCTCACAGATAGCACTCTGAGCAAACGGAATGAAAGAAAGTGCAACATGAAATAGGAAGACACAGCGTCACAGAAAACAGACAAACGTGATTCACAAGCATAAGACATGTAGAAATATATAACAGTGGTACTAGCAGGCATGGCATAGATATGAGCGAGCTAATCTGACAGAATACAGACAAGAATAACTGCCACGCGCTACGAATCGACCCAAACCGATCAAACAAGCTACGCAATATCGAATTCATTGCACTCGATAGAGGCGCAACCAGAATAATTGGGAAGATACATTCATCATATCATGTAAAAACGTGATTGGTTCTATGAGAAATAGGGAATCTATCAACATTATTATTACGAGAAGGTTCTTTATGCGATTCTTTAAGTTTATAATTTGCAGATGACAAGGACGTACTCCACTCTGTTTTATGAGCAGTTTTTCTTATTCATAAATTTAATCAACGAAGGAAGATCTTGCTATGTTCAAAGGCATAATTCCTGCATGCTTTCAGTTGTGTCACTTTCGAAGCACGAGCGTACCTACGTAAGAAGATTTCTCTAAATTTCAATTTCATCGGCGTTTTTCGATGCATGTTCAGCGTTCTTTCGTTTGATCTGGCTTACAATTACCAATTCGTATACATGATATTATTTTGCTTTTAAGCAATATACCATGTTAATTGTCAATTACCTCGATCCATAAAATTATAACATACAAATTAAAATTTAGATTATTTATCGAGATACTTTAGAAATTTATCGAAGCAGTTAAGGTTATTCCTATCACGACAAAGACGAAGCGTTTTAATATTTGATATCAAAATTTAGACACTTGTCGTTTAAAATGCATATTTTTGCTCATGCTGACACGATAAATAATAGTAAAATCGCATTGTTTTTTTCTACGTTTGAAGTACATCGTGTGTTAGAATTTCAATAAATTTTTCAAATTTCACCCGTGTTAATGCTCGGTATTCGTAATAAATAGAACAAATCGGTCTATTTGTGTTTGCTTTAATATATCGATAGCGGCGGGACAACGGCGGGACAACACTGGTACCGCACTAAATCGAACGGTATGCAGCAGGTAGGTACGTATAGAAACGGCGACGTGACGCGAATACGAAAATTCCTTTGCCCCGAGAATTCGCTCCAGCGATACGGCCTTAACTGTCTGCGGAGATTCAAGGAGAGAGGAGCAATGGCCTGCGAACCGTTATTATTTGCCTAATGCCGCCTCCCGCCTCTCTAACGACAAGAAAATAAATGATAACAGCGCTCTTTCAGAATCTGTTTGCCATGTAATTTGCAAAGCGGATACCTTATGCGCGGAAAGAATACGAGGAAACGGAATCTGTTGATCCAATTGTGACAAGATTCGCAAAACACCATGTATTTCGATGTTTTTGAATTACGAACAAAATTACAAATTATACATCGTATCGTGTAATTCGATGATTTTTAATGTACGTTAATCTTTTATGAGAAAACATAGTACAACTATAAAATATTTGCACTTTGAAGATTTTTATAATAAGATCGGTCAGCAACTCCAGCATGCTTTTACAGTGAAAGTGGACGAAATCAAGAATTGTACTGCAAGAATAAAATAAATATTTGTAAATTTATCTATACGATGGTTCTCTACGCCCTTCCATTTCTTATCTCATGCGAACAATGTAAGAAACAGTCTCGTGTTATCAGTATCATACCGGCGGAACATAAAGAGTTAAAAAAGCAAAATAATATGAAAAATATTAAATCATTCCATGCAATTAATTTTCTATATATTCCAGATAAACTACAATATATTTCGTCTCTTCCTTTCCTCCGCCCTCACGGTTTCGTGTTTCATGTACCGTTTACTTTGCATTTTAAATTCGGTGCACGCACGAAAACATCGGGAATTTATTCTCGTCCTTTACGTAACAAAATCTACCATACACCGTAAGTAGACTCGTTTGATTTACTTCGTCCTACGGCTAAGACCACAATTCTAAGTTTAATGCGAAATAAATAATTTGAGTTTGCGCACCATAGAAATTTCTCTGGAACAATACGGAGTGTCTGTCGCGGGTAGGCAATTAATTTGCCGCGCTTCCGCGTCATAACGGGCATAGAAATTTTCAAGTTAAGCGGGTTGCGTTCGCGCCGGATTAAATGAACCGGTTCCATGTTTGTTTCTCGATCGTTCGTTCAATTCGCACCGGCACCGTTGCGTCGCTGTATAATCCACGAGCTGAGTTATGTAGATCCAGGGCTTATCGCTCCAGGATTTCCATTCTGTCTCATTATTAATTTCCATGCGTTAAGCAGCCGCGACTGGGATTAGTTGGTAGCGTCGTTACACGAGCCAACGGAACTACCGCATTTCTATGGGGCTCCATTGATTTCGCGATGTAATTATTCTTGGAGGAAATACAGTGCCGACTAACAAATGGTTTGCACCAACTTTTCGTGTATTCGTCATTGTAATATGCCTTGCTTTTATACTTTTGTCTCGGTCTCTCATTGATAATTTATTTCACACCGATGATTCCATTTTGCAAAGATTCGTATAAAACGTGTTATTGGGAAGCGAGTGAAATTTCTACGTATAATTAAATGTCTGAAAATAGTTCTAACCGAAGTTGAAATGGGAAATTAAAGTCGTACGGGTACGAGTAATTAAAATACGAAATATCAATCAACCGTCAAAAGAGAAACAAATTGTTTCCTTGAAAATAAAGCTAAAAAAATATCTTCCTGAGCGACATGTATATTAAAACCACGTAAAACTGAAAGTAATCATCAACTCGACGATGAACTACAAACATAAATATCAAAATTAATTTTCGTTTTAACTCTCATTCAACAATTCTATCCGGCATGAATATAAATTAGCATAACAGCGTCTCCATTTCACCTGGAGGTCACTTCCATATTTAACCGCTCCGCAATGAAAGTCATATGCCTCTACTCTACTTTCGCCGCGGTTTTCCTTGTATTTACCTCTTTGACAAACAACGACATGCGTACATAGACACACACACACACGATACCGTGAATAAAGGACAATAAAAGAGATACATCGATAAGATGAACTCTGGTGTTACTATTTCTTCGAAACAATTGTCTAGCCCGAAGTATTACATCCTATTTCTTGCCTCCGCTCAGGATGGCGCGAATATTTTTGCGACAAACCGTAACCGTGGAAACGAGCTTATTACCAGGAAATGCTGTATTCTCTGGAAATAAAAGTTCCCGTTCAACACGGCGGACACCGGTTCTCACGATGCTTTCGTTCGTAAGTTCGTTAACAGTGAACGTCGTCAGACAACAAAACGTCGTACACGTCGCGGATAAAACGAGCAAGTTACACAGAAAGGTTAGAAGGAACGGAGAATTTTGTCGAACGAACCCACGTTGAAATTAAGTCAGCGTACACGCGGCCAGGATCGAAAAACTTTCTCGTTTCTCGTTCCCTTTTCGGTGTTCGGTTTAACGCGATCGAACGCGATACTCTCCTCCCCGAGGATTGACGATAGAGCACTCTATGATCCTCTCCTTGTTCAACAGACTTGGAAACTTTCAAAAGGCCCGGATCCCCCACAAATCACATAATTTGTATGCATGAAGTCGGAATGTAGACGCGTTGCGATGGCACGGCCAAAGTCACGGCTCGCCGAGATTCCTGCGAGCCAGACGCAAATTCACTTCTGGCCGAACGTCGTGACCCGTTCGTGTAACGAACAACCACGCAGACAGTTCAACGTTTCGCGTTTTCTCTCTCGACGTTATACGAGTTCAAGTTTGTGGACGATTCGATGAAACATCGCTTTCGCGGACCCAGCTCTCGTGTTTCTTCTTGTTAAAAGCCTGCGAAAGAGGTCGTGCCCGTCGACGGACAGAGAAGAAATTCTGACGAATTTGCTTGGCATCGTCCAGTGTCCAAATATCGTCCAAATATCTCAAGTTCTCCATATTTTATGAAATTCTATCTTTTGTTGCTTATAACGAAAGATAG
The DNA here is from genome assembly GCF_024516045.1 of Bombus affinis. NCBI lineage: Eukaryota > Metazoa > Arthropoda > Insecta > Hymenoptera > Apidae > Bombus > Bombus affinis. Next base: position 14,045,038 of record NC_066347.1, read on the forward strand.
GTCATTCCAATGCTATTGATATCGTCCGCAGTGGGACCGTGATACGTATATCCCTCCTTTAAGATGCCGGGTCTATTAGAAACTTATTTTACGACTATTCTTCGCTCCGCTACATTCAATCATAAAACAGGGATAATAAAAATGTTATTTTATGAGTTAATAGAGCCATATTTTTCCCGGAACGAATCTATCAGCGAATCGCCAATTAAAAATTTCCCCTGAAATAAATGTCCTGCGCATTTGTACGCGAAAAAGCACACGCGCGTATCAGTAACGTAATGATAAACAGAGCGCGTGTGTTTATGCAATTTCATATTTTTACAAACACACAAGCGAAGAAATAAAACCAACGTAGAGATGCGTTTCATCCCCTAAATATATTATGCTACACTATTAGGTCGTCCGAAAAGTTTCTTTCGTTTTATAAGGAAATAATGGATGCACAACATTTTCCGTTTTATATTATTTTATCGAATTACGCATGATCCATTTTGTTCTATCAAGATAAAGATTATGACATTAGACAAATTAGGTTTCATGCTTGTATAAAGATGCGTCGTTGTAAAAGACGTGTCTGTAAAAGAAAGACACTTTTTGGACAACTTAATATATGTATTCTATGCATTTTTGTATCTCTAAATTTTTACCCAAATGTATAAACATCCGTAGTCTAGCGGCAGATGGTGAAAATTGGAAGAATCATGTAAATGAAATTAAGCTTGGTGGCGACATCTTCAATAATTCAGCGAGATAAAAATTTTAATCTAACCCTCTCACAACGCTCCCATTTCTTACTTTCAAATTACTCCCGCAATAAAGGGGTTTCATTTATCCCATTTCAACAAACACTCGAAGATCATTTCTTTTCGCGGTCGCGAGCTACGTAAACGCGCGAATTATAATTCTGCGCGACTCTTCAAGCGATGTTCTCCCGTTCTACATTCGTTTCAGTCGTAACCCGTTTAATCGCATTTATTTAAGAATAAATGAAATTCATCTAGAGCAGCGCGTTTCGCCGGATCGAGGTAGGAAAACAACTCTGAACTCGAGTTTTCCATTTCGAGGCAGCGGCGTCATTGCGCTTCGATGAATCCCACCGATGAATTAGTCCTTGGACGGAAAGAAGCATGTGCAATGTGCAAAGTTACGAACGTTGTAATTGGAACGAGTTTATTCGTGATAATGTAGAAACTTTACGAGCTGTCGCGGTACTGTAATACGTACGTTGTACACTACCTTTCAAAAGCGTAGTGCATAGCTACGAAGTTATAAATACGAGGATTTAAGGCGATTCTATTCTTTCCTGATAGAATTTTTACAGAACGTTATTACACGACAAAATCTGTTTCTAAATGTCGATATGCGATAAAAATGTGATATCCTTAAGTGGCAAACATTATGGAAGTAGTTTGTTTGATCGTTAAGTTACAGTTGAGATGGAAAAGCTTTCTTCAATTTAATAGAGAGATTATTCTGAACGATTCTATTATATTTAAAATTCAGTAGCATTTAGTAGCTACCGATTGATACTTCGCCGAGTCGTGTATTTAGTTTTAACATATTACCGATAAGGTTTTAAATCTCGTATGAGATATTTTTGTTGATTTAATGGAGATAGTATAAAACTATTGCTTTTTATCGTTAGTTTGCTGTTTTTTCTTCGGTATTAACAATTTATTAACGACGTTAAATTTAACGTATGGACGTATATAGTATTAATAAAATTCGACCAAGGTGTCCATGTAAGTACTTATGAGAGATACTGTACGTCAAAGAAAAAGGACAGCAAGGATTGATCGTACGAGGAGCGTTCGTGACGAACGTTTTAATTTAACACGCGATTCGGCAAAATCCGCGCGATTCGAATGTGCAATTTGAAACGATCGGTACATGTGGTTGGGTAAATAAAAAAATAGTATTTCCGGGGATTAGAATCCGCAGAATATCTAGATAGGCAAGTGCTTGCTTTCATGGTGGTGGTGAGCCAATATTTGAAACTGGAATTTTTATTCCATCCTTGATCATCGTTCCTCGTATTTATTCAGAATAGACGAAAACTTGAATAGTATTGGTTAGTGGTATACGTAGTTTTTCATATTATGTATTTCCAATATAATAAAATTCCATCTGATTTTGTATGGCTTTGTAATTACAAATTACTCGTAAATTACTTGTATGAAAAAATTGTTCAGGAAAGAACCGAATGGTTTCCAGAGTAACGTAATCTGATGTAATTATATTTTACACTTAGATGTTTTTAGATATTAGATGTTAAATATTTCTTGTAATAATGTACGAAACGATTTATGTCGAAAAACTATTGGTTCAGCAGATACCTTAGTCTCGATATTTCAATGGTTAGTGTTGTGAAATTTCTTGTCGATAAATTGCATTTCGCATTGCGAATAATAAATTCCGAGTTACACAGTGGAATTGTATTCGTTAATATTTCTGTCGATAGGAAAAACTAAATTATCTCTGATTGGGACGAAATTATCACGAAAGAGGATTTTAAGTTTATTTATATAATGAGTTTATTTTACATGACGTAAAACTTGACAATCATCGGCCAACACTCTGTAGGTATAAATTTATATTTGATAATTTGATGGAACGAAAATTCAACACGATGGAGCGGATGTATCTATGGAATAATTTGGAATAATTTGTCAGGTTTACTTTCCAACAAAATAGAAACGATCAAATATTTTACATCACATGCAGCGAAACGTTTTACGATGAATGCTTTGAAGATATTTGTCATGAATATATAATATTGTTTCTCTCAAATATATTTTAACAAATGTCTACATATTTTTTGATAAGAAAAAATATTTAGTTTTTATCGTTAGCGCAACATATACAAATTCGACATCGACTTACGTATAGTAAATCAAAATATGTATCTTCCTAATATGTTCTTGTTATTTCAAGGTTGTGTTGCATAAAGAAATTAATTTTAAAAGCATAAAGAGTTTCCTAGATAACAATTAACCTGCATAAAATGTAACATCTCGAAACAGAACGATCTTTGACCAACTATTTTTAATTATTTTAATAACTTATATCGACGATACGATTAAAGCTTTAAGTTTCTCCATGTATTAACTTTCCATGTAAAATTTCCAACGCAACTCTGTATATTACATGTCAACACGACTCTCGAGAAATACACTCGACACGAGTGTTAAACAGCATCAATTGAAAACTCGTGGAAATCTCGAAAGGATCGTATCATCGAGCCGTGAAATTCTAAAAAGCAAGTCGAGTGTTCACCGAGTGATGCTCGTGTGCCTAATTTTCGCGTATAATTCGCAAACCTCGTTAATCGGTAGGATGGATTTCTTGCTGGTGAGCGACGGGATGCAGCGAGGCATTCGCGAGTTGCGAGATACGCGTGTAACTTTGAACATTGCTGGCAGCGTTGGTGCACGCGGTTCCGTGCAAGAAGAGACGTATTGCGATGTTGCAGTCCGCTTGGCTGCGGCTGTGACACGGCTGGCAAACGAAGAAAGTAGGACGGTGAGCAATGTGAAAGAGAAAGGGTTGGAAATGGACACGTAGTTACCGAACGTGCAGAAGAACACGAAGAAGAAAACTTACAGAAAGAGCTATACACGCATCATAACGATATCTGTTGCATGGAAACGAGCGGAAGAGCAACGAAAGATGCGAAAAAGAGGAAAAGACAACGACGATGTAATGGCAAAGAGCAAAGATATCGCACGTTGCCAAAGTGAAAGAAGCCCTGAAAAGAAAAGGGATTACGTTCGAGGAAAGGAGCAAAGGGTTTGAACGAGGCTTGGAAGACGCTGCGTGAGACTGTAAGTAAATGGGTAAGTAGGGCGGGATACGAAAAGGGTTGAAAAACGAGTGGACACGTAAAGGGAAATTAATTACGACAGCGACCGGCAACCTGGCAGAATTGTTAGCGGAGACGAACGTCAACGCAGTTTGTTTTTCTTTGATGTAAAAGTTGCGCGACTAACGTTGGAACTTCCGTTGAAAACAAAGAGCGAAGTCCGAGAACGATAATATTTCAGGTTGTTCTTTGTACAATGAAACGAAACAGCGTTCATTATTTTTTTTTTTTTTTTTTTTTTTATAATACCACCGTATCCTGTCACAATTCGTTTATCTCTTCGTTAATGTTTTTAGGGAGCTTTAGTCTGGCACGTTTGAGAAACTTTGCGCTGCTTTCCTCTACAGTTTCAATACGCCAACAGTAATTGTGTATCTTCCTATGTTTTGGTATATCAGGCGCGGTTCTGTCGACGTGGTTGATCTTTGTTTTTTAGATGTTTGTAAGAATTCTTATCGTCTTCCAGAAGAACGATAAAAATATGCTGTAAAAATTGCATTCATATTATTTTATCTCAAGAGGTTGTAGATTTCTCTCGAGGAGGAATAATAATTGAAAGAAAAAGATATCCTAATTGCTAGCTTTCCTTCTCATTGATCTATGTTACCGCACAATTTTCTTATTCAAATTTTGTCATCCGATAACGCGGAGAATGGCGTTTCTGGGCCACAATATTTCATCGTTTAAAATCGATCGATCGACACAATCCTCTAGTGCCATATAATATGATACTGCTTTGAATAATATCAGTATTATGTAGTACATAATGCCATAATCATGCTACATCATGCGAAACGAGGAGTTCAAATGCCAATAAAAATCCGTTACTGATCGATTTTGAGGTTTTACTATAACCTGCAACATATTATTGTTCCCCCTATTGCAGTTCAATGGTGCGCGGTACAATACACTGCAATTTATGCTTCGGTATAACTCCTGTCTCCATAATCTTGGGATATTTTGTTAAATTATTCAATAGCTCAATAATAAACAACAACGAGAAAATAATAAATAATAATAAATAATATGTCGATCGGTCGACATAATCTCATTTAGCAAGCGTGTATCGCGCAAGAAATTCTAACCAACGCGTCACTGTACTAACGATGCTCTGCGCTTCTTGTACAGGACCAAGAAACTGCCTGCAAGGCTAAATTACAAAGTGACCCGAATAGAGACGCCATACGAAGATGCCACGAGACGCGACTCGGTTCATCACGAGAGATTCGAAAGATGTTTGTTAGCGCAAAGAAGGAAGAAAGAGGCGCGAATGGTTGTTCGAAAGAAGGACACGCGGGTTAGATTCGAAGAAAGAGAGAGCCGGGATGTTAGGTATAGCGACGTAGCCATGGCATGCGTGCAATAGGAAAGGAAGGTCGACATTGCCGAACCGTACCGTGGAACGAAGCCGTGACGAGGAAGAAACAAGGAAAAGACAAGAAGGGACTTCGCGCGGGCGAGTGAGAAAAGAAATGCGCGAGAGGAAGTGTTTGGCTGGAGGGAGAGAAAACGAGTCGGAAGGGAAAAAGGAGACGCGAGAGAGGATTGGCACGCGAGAGCGTAGGAGGGAAAAGGAGAGGGAAGAAGAGAGTAAATGGGAGCGAGAGAGAGGGAAAGCAAGGAGGAAAAGAGGCCGAGGCAGAGACCTACATATTTCGTGGGGCCAATGAGACGGCGCAATGTGGCGGCACGGTGCTCTCGTCCTTTTCCAACGCGTTTGCCTGATCTCGGAGCGAAGTACAGCGCAGCCAGCGGTCAGAGGGAGTGGGAAACGAAGGTAGCTCGGCGGAGTAGAGCGCTACACCGACTCAGTTGCTTACGAGCATTTGCCAACGAACGAACCGAGTCATGGCTGTCCGTTTAGAAAATAATAACGCGGGTGTCGTGCTCGCGACGTGCCGTACGGTGCTTCTCGTGTTCGTCGCCGTTCTTGTTCTTGCAAATGCCGATCAGAACCAGTCGGGACTGAAGGTCGAAAAGCTGTATGTACCGGAAGTATGCGACGCCAAATCGAAGATCGGTGACCAGCTGACGATGCATTACACCGGCACATTGGTGGATGGTACCAAGTTCGACTCAAGGTCAGTGACACATTATCAACACGATATACGTATAACAGAGAAACAGATAGATTTTACGTCAGATTCCACGTATGATCGAATGTGATTTCTTTGTTTCGATTTATTTGATCGTCTCTCGTTGAGAGGTTAGTTCGACGATCGGTGGCACACGTGTCACGGAACGCAATGTATTACGCTGATTACGTGGCCGACGTATTTGTGCTGCCATATGTTTTTTTTTTCGACGCGTACCTCGTCAAAACGGTCAAAGGATTCTTTCATTCGGTAAATAAACATCTGTTTCAACGGCTGGGCATCTGGTCTCGCGAGTGGGTTCTGGCATGCCACATTCAAATGTAAGCGTCTGTATCTCCATGTAGGTTAGGATGATGTCAACGATGAAAGATTAGAGACAATTATTGTATAAGATTTGTAAGATTTCCTCCCGTCGTAATCTTCTCTGCTACATCATTTCGTTATAGTCTATATAAAATGATATCCTCATGAAATGAAATAAGTCACATCAATGTGAGTTTAGAAAGCTGACTATACCTGTATGTAATATCTCGTAAAAAATTATAATATAGAGAAATGCAGAAAGAAACGTATATTTTTAGAATTACGTTGTTTGATATAGGCTAGGGAAACATTGTTTCAACGTAATAAGCCTCGTATATCATTCTCTGTTTCTTCTGGAACATTATGTCGTGCAAAAAAGATTCGCGCTGTTGTCATAGTTTTTCTTTGCAGCGATGCTAAACTTGATCAACTATCTTGAATTAATCATATCTCCATGAAGATTTTCCCTTTCGTCATGACATTACGTAAGGTATTCCAATGATCGTTATACAGCAGTTTGATATCAGAGTGCTTTTGATTTACAACCAGCTTTTAAATTCTATCGACGAATTGAAATAACGAAATGCAAATTAAAGTATCATATGTAGCAATATTTTCATTTTATCTGCAATCTTTTAACAACTATCTCACCGTATAGAAATAAATACTAATCGTCTGTTTTGTATCAAAAAGAATTACTAATCTATATAAATACTAAACTAAATACACAAAGCACTTAGGTAAATATCAATAATCAACAAGCAGTTTTAGGGATCCTACGATGTTTTATTAAATATATCGCCAGACTAATCTGATCTGACGAGAATCTTCCATTAAGTTTCCTCGCATTAACGCGAATTTGCATCGCAAACCCTCCGCGAAAATAATTAACTAAACTGTATTCTCGAGTAGATATTACATAGAATCGATGTCACGTAGTACAAGCGTCCCGAATAGCTTAAAGTTAGAACACTCCTAAGTCGTACGCATTCCAGACGACGTGCTTGGAATTTATCTTGTTCCAGCAAAAAGTGTTTCGAATCGATCCACAGTTCTCTTAAAGTACGATTATATTCGCATACATATTTCGACCGCTCGTTATCGCTATACATGTATATATCGATTATGCATTTACATCAAGGGATTAGGAAACATTGTCGAAGACTGATTAGACCGTTTAACTCTGGAATCATTAAAAAATGTGTTGTGTGTCGTAATAGCGTGAATGTAACTCCGTTTGAGTCTTCAGTACCGTTGAGCGGGAAAGGTTTACACGTCGATGATTCGTTCGAACGCGATTGGAACGCACGATCTGCCAACGCGACGTCTGTACGAGAAACAGGCACAAACGGATAATCTTAGCAGTAATCTGGCAATATTTTCACAGAATTCCTATATGTAGCGTATTGGTTATTATTTATGATGTTATTTATGACTGCGGACTTTGTATCTGTAACACTTCTTTGTATCTCTAATTCTCTATCTAAAAAGAAAAACATCCGATGAAAGTACAGCGCTTGGTATATCATTTCGCAACTAACGTTGTGTCCTATTTTGCCTGATAAAATGAAAAGGTAACTAATTTAGAAAAGTTACGTTCAGCGATTGAAAAGATTGCAAATGCTATTTTGAGAGAATCTTTTTGATTATGCACGCTAATGATTTTCCTAAAACAACGAATAGCCTTTTCTCAGTTGAAATTCAAGCGAGTTTGAGATATAGAATATTCGAGGATTGTAACAGAGTTAACTTTCCTCAGAAATTAAAAATTATCGATTGTGAAATATTGGAAATAAGCAGCCAATGGAAATTATTTCAAATATTTCTTTTGGAATAATATGTGTCGAATCGGGTTTCCTCGCCAGTATAACGTATAATATTTGGAATGGAAATTCTATGCATTAATCTATCTGTAATCGATACGTGCATGTGAAGTAGATATATGTTTATATATATATATATATATTGGCAATGAATTTGTATTTAAGTGAATTTAAATGTAATGAATTACATGCCGTACAGTCTATAAAAACTGAACAGAAATTCTTAACAAACAGTGAATATTACAGACTGTTACATAGAGGTAAAACCCAAGTAAATATTAATTAAACGTAATGTTCTGATAATGACGTTGCTAATGTTACAACGGGACTAGTTCGTGGTTCAAGTATTTTTATACCTCTTGTTTTCTTTCCAACGGTATATAACTGGCAAGCATTGAAAACCAGTGGCGAACGCGAAAAGTTAATTACTCTGCGAAAGCGTGTTTCGCCGATTCCGTTATGATAATAGGAAACAGGCGCGTTCCCACCATCTAGAATAGAATCTTAGCTGATTATCGGTAGTGAGAAATCTCGGCGGAACGGCCTCATTCGAATTCAGGCCCTCGACCGCGTCAGAAATCGGATTTGACAGTCGGTTTACTTACGTGCTCCGCTGTCCGATCCATGAAGTCGTTCGCCAGAATTAATTGCTCCTCGATCCAGAGGTGACAAACTCTCCAGCCGGTTGATCGATGACAATATCGTGGTCTAGTGACATCTCCTGCGGAACGTCAAATGCTTCCTAATATTGTATTTTACAGAAATTAAAGAGGCGAACTTTCGATCAAGAGAAGCGACATCCGTTCGTTCTCAGGCTACTTGTTTTTTCACGAATACCTATTTTACAAAAGTCAAAAGTAACTTCGCTTTCCACCAACAGCCCTGCTCTTTGACTAACGTAACTGATAACTATTCCGATAAACGATGTTAAATATATTTTCGCGAGTAAATAAGACTAGTTATCGCGTTCACCGGTGACCTCTATTCGATGATAAATTAAGCAATCGCATTTCCTTTCGTTGCTGGTTATCTCTTGAGTGATTGTCAGCGAAATGTCGGATTATTAATAACGATGAGCCCTACAGACTACAGAAAAGAAAATGAGGATCGTCCTTGGATTAATCTAAGAGTAGATGATACTGGGTTTGATGCAGCGTGTTGGTATTTTATGAAAGCAACGTATATTATCAGATTAATTTGCTGTTGTTAGATTAATTAAAGGATCTATATTTTACTTTAAATATACAGTTGAAAATGCTAAGAAAATGGTCATAGATTGGTCGTGGAAAAATATTTTAATATAATGTTGTTTTTCAATGGCTCTGACGACTTCTGATAGCTTAATATCTGCTGATAAAATTGCCATTTGAGTCAATTGCGTGGAGATAATATGACATGAGTTCTTACATACGAAGCGTATTATTATTATTGCGGATATCTACTTTGGTAATGAATTCAATGATCATTAATAAAAGAAATTACATTGACATATTACATAAGTTACTTGTTTCACATCGGTTCCGCAGAAATTCCTCTTTAATACGTGATTTTCTTTGAAATATCTTTATATTATTTAGCAACACAAATAGACGCATCCAAATGTCTCCTTCTTTCTATCTATATATATATTAATCTTACAATTATTTTCTCAAATAATGGCTTCTGTAAGATTTTAAGAAATGTCATTAGAGAAGTTAGATCAGGTAGATTTTCACATATAAATTTTTATAGTAATGCGATCAGTCACAATATTTTTTCTAGTTTGACAAGTGAATTGCAACGGATTACGTGCACAAAGTCATCTGTATGATGGATTGCACATCGTTAGATGTTTAAGACATGTATTTCCAAGAGGATTTGCTAAAGAATAAAGCCAAGTTAGTCGTGCGTTTATTACACAAAAACATCGCCTTTACCGATCCCTTGCGTATTTTCTGCTCGGTCGAATGTTAAATCCAGAGACAAATATCGTTTCAGTATCAGAGAATCTTCCTGTATCTCGAAAGATACCTCAAGGAAATGTCATTTTTCTATATATCGAGTTATTCACGCGAGCGGGCATCATCGAGCAGCTCTTTGTGATCTAAATTCGATATTACGAGCGAGTACTAGCTGGAAACAGGTCCTTTGAACTTGTAATATGTCGCAAAATTGTGTCGCGATTGGATAAATCTCGTTGACGGATTTTAGCGTGTTTTCATAATTTCGTGCATCTGAAATCATCGCTCGTTAAAAATTTCACGTTGGCTTCTCGTCGGGACGTTTTCATGTCCCGTTTGAACGTTTCTATTTCTTTCTTTACCCAGCAGGTGCTTCGAACTCGCTCTCATGCACGTTGCTTTGATCCTCGTATTAATTAAAACGTAAAAAACTGTATACACCAAGCAGACGAATTTCCCTTTGTACGCACGGATACTTTCCCGAGCGTGACGTATCGCGTTTGAACATTTATCACGTTCAACTTTCTTCGGTGTGCGTTGTAATTTTAAGCGTTTAAAATGAGAAACGCGACACGAGCTTGAGGATAATTTTAGTTAGAAGAAAATGAGCAGGTTTACAATGTCTTTTTTTTATTAGCTAAGTTATGATTAATTATTAGTTAGTATTATCATATATCAAAAAATAAATATAATTGTAATTATAATTTTGTTTAATTATTAAGATATAATTTTTTCAAAAATGAACAAACCAAGTTACAAATCGTTACTATTATATATTTCGAGACTAGAGATAGATAGAAAGAGATAGATCCACTTTCTGTAATTTAATTGATTTAGATGTTTGCTAATTGGAACGAGATTTATAATTGCCAGAGAGAACACCTCTTTACGAAATAGAATATATTTTACAATCAGATTTATAGCAACTGATTCAATCGATTTTATAATCTACAATTATTTCAGTTGCGTATATTTCATAATATATTATACATATACCCAATGATAATACGATACTTGCCAACAAATCGTTTCATTCATATTAATAAAAGAGTGTAAGTGGGAATAAGATTAACTGTGAAATAAGAAAAATGGCTATTACCCTTAAAAGAAACAGGTTAACATTTACATAAATAAGAAATGGTAATTTCTTCCCAGGTTGAAGATTACGCGCTCAGTAACCGGCTCTCTCGATGATTACGATAGATCAAACGATAATGATATTCGATCAAGCTGACCGTCCTGACGTGTTTTAAAATTGTTTCGTGGGGCCGTTACTGGTACCGTTAATCGCGGAGTCAACACATTGCGCCACGAAAAGTTAATAGCCACTTTTGAGGTCAATACGAAGAAAGGCGATGAATCATTTCGCTGCATATGTATGATACCTTGAACATAGCACGATATTTTGCTTATAAAATATTTCTTGCTTCTTTCTAGTATTCAATTATACTTGGATCTAAAGATAGTTTATTCTCTGGTATCAAATATTACAAATATTATATATTTAATATGTATTAATATACATATTTTGTTAATTTTTAAGAATTGATTACGGTTAGTAGTTCGTGTGATATTGAATATAGAATGCAAGACTGAATGACTTATAGCTTTCAGTGTTTTCGTTATGGTTTTCATAATGCATGTTTTAATGGATCACGTTTTATTGCATGAATCATTTATTTTTAATTCGTATTTATTCTGCAAAATAAATGTGCCAGTGTACCCTGTTAGAATATTTTTTATAATAATTCTTGAATTTATAATAACAATAATTTCCCCTCAAATATAATACCGTTTAATTCGACGTTCAATTCCATTTGATTCAAAGTCAAACAAACGTCTAAAAAATCCTTTGAAACGGGGAAAGTTTTACAGATACTTTTCAATCAGGTTGCCTGTAAAGCGTTCGTTTACAGAGGGATTACGATTAAGCCACGCGATAAAGGCGTCCGTCGTGATAGATTTTTACACTTTTACAGTTTTCTACCAAGCAGTTCCATTAAGAGTTCGTAAAAATTTGACGGAAAACACGAAAATGAAACTGTGTGATATCTGTGATTACTTCGCGTACTTGAATTAATCCGTTTATAGGATAATTCGTTCTGTTCAATATACGTGTAATGTTCACATTTTATCGTGAGATCCTCTTTAAAAAAAATAGCGACGAGGGATTTGTACGAAACATATGACGAATTCATTCGTCTTTTGTTCACGAAATAATTCGACCTTTCAACAAAGTGTTGTTTGTTTCGCAAACAATGTTACTAACTGCCATAGAAAAATTGGTTCCGCGTTTTATAACCTTTTCACCGGGCTGTGATTCCGCCGGCATTGTACTTATTTTCACGCGTAAACAACGGTTAACGAGAAGTGGGAAAAAGATTGGTCGTCGTTGAATGCGGGTGTCGGAAATAATACAGGGCGGTTCGTGAATGTGCAACAATACTTCTGTCTTTTTATCACGAGTCTACGCGATAAAATAAGTGAAAAATGTACGAATGAGAGGAGTGCTGCATGCTATGGCTTCCAAATGCTGGAAGATTAAGCGAGTATTTCACCGTTTTGTCTTGTTTTTGTCGAAGAATATTACATAACAGTAAATCGAATGATTTTAAATCCGTTATTCTTACAATTTATCTAGCAAAGTAACGTTTTTCAACTTGAATATTTAAATTATCATGTCTTTTTACTCGTGGCTTTCAATTATTCTATAGATTATTATGGGTTTACGAAATGTAACAAAAGAAAAAGCTTCAGATATAGAACTAGTTGTTCGTAAAATTGGAGCTGGTAGCTCCGTAAAATCTGGTAGAACCGTTCGAAAGCAAGACGAATAAAATTAAAAAGTGCTTAATCCATGTCTAAATTCATGGTGTTCATATATTTACGGCATAAATTTGAATTTCATTTATCTCCATAAAACATCAACTGTCGTATAGCCTTCTCCTGTCGTAACGCATACATGTACAGTTGTAAACTCGTGCAAGCTATTTTCTGCCTTGTTAATTTCCTAATTACGCGTGGCGATTAAACTTCCTTTTTGGGAGCAACGTTCGCCGAATGAAATTGCCAACCCTACCACCGAAAACGTTTTGACGGGATCACTGATTAAAGCTTTAACTTTTCGAATCTTTAATGACGAATTTAAAGCGTACACTAACGAATCTGCAGCGTCTTAATAGCCAATTACAGCTACCGAATTACGTAAAGCCGGGAGTGCTTTCAATGATTGTCGTTAATATATATTTGGACACTACGATGTTCCAGAAATTGTTGCTCTATGCATATTTTATTCATAATATCGTTATGGAGTTAGCTTTTGATATATTGAAACACTTACTATTAGCAGAAACACTTACTACTAGCAGAAAATTCTGAACGGTAGATATTATTGAACGAAGAAATTCTATCTTTAGATTTACCGGCCTCGAATCAACCAATATAAATATACAAATATCCCAATTTACATATAAATATATTTTAAACGCAATTTTATCACAAGACTAGTCTAAAACCTTTCTAAGTTTCTTCGTCAAAAGGAACCACAATTCCGTCGTTTCCAGATCGCAACACGAAAAAGAAAGCGAGGCAAACGACGAGTTGGCGCGATGATTAAAAGTGTCGCGGAACTTTCATTCCGGATGCTCTTTGCTCGTCGATTGCCACTCGTTCCGCTTCTTCTTCGTCTTACTCGCCTATCCAAATTCCGTCTCTTTTCATCAATAAGCTTCGCGGTCGCTTCGAGCAGCCGTTTATTGTGCCCCGTTTAGGTGGTTCCTGTCTGTATACAGAATTTCACGACGGTTGTCGACCATCCACGAGCGAAAACGTCGACTCCATTTGCCGCGTCCTCGCTAAAGAGCTTAGCTTCTTCGTTCATGAGTCGAGTTCTCACCCGGCACAGCGAGTTCTCCGGGCCAGGTTCCGCCATTCCCAAAGCAAATCTTCGGTCGTGTCGGTTTTTGTTCCGCGAACATTCGCGTTCTGTGTCGACGCTTTAATGCACTCTTTCCAACACTGCCTCCCTCCAACTCTGTCTCCAACCCTTCCGCCTCGACACACTCTCGCGCCCGTTCGTTTATCTCGTCCTCCCTTTTCCATCGTTCACGGCGTGTTTCTCGCGACGCGTACCGAGCAATGCGTCGACTTTCTGAAGGCGTTCTGTGAATCGGTGCTCGGTGAACACACGGCTCGTGAATGTTGTCGACGGCTATGGAAATAAAGGCAGACACGCGACGCATCGGTCGCTGCAAAAAGTGCCACGGAATCTGCGTCAGTCTGTTGGATTGCTCGAGTGCTTCTCAGCCGACTAGCAGACGTTTAGATTGCTCGTGTTCAGGTTTCACGGGATGCAACGCGTGATATGTTTAGGATGATAATGTTGGCGATAGTGAACGCTGTGGCTGTGACAGATTGAGGTGATGGTTCATAGAATTCATTCAGAGTTGTCATTTCAATGCTGATACTGCTCTTATGAGTTTATTCATTGTAAGAACTTTAAATCGCGCTATTAAAGATTTCAACGACAGACTGATATTGTCTACTAGATAATTTATATTAACCAAAGTAGCAGAAAATCATCTTATAAAATGTAGTAAGTTTCTATGATGCATCGATACATGTTGAATTAAATATGGATTTTCTAATTTTATCTAAAGTGCGTTTTAAATCTTTGCCTTAATATGTTATTAATCGAACGAACCTAATTGTTTTGTTCGTTCCCTTTTGCTGATCGTACTGTGCCGACTACTAGAAGCTATCTACAATAACTAGCCCATAAGATCATTCACTATCGTGGCAAATAACTATTGAAACGATTGCTAAGGACTAGATATGACAAGTGACGACTACGAATGAGAATATCAACCAAGGATGACAACCAACGACTAACTATAAATACATACACTTGAACGGGGGTAAAGTAGTTAGTCGCTGGTGGACGGTGGCTTTGCAACAAGGTGATCCGACTAGGTCAAGGCTCGGTACTGTGAAATACCGAAAAGCGTTAGGCTAGGTACCAGGTATCAGGATTTCAAAAGATCCTTTGGGATATGATTTTATGGTACCTTGCTAGCAAGGAAACGAACAATGATCAATCTCTAACGAACGAATTTTCGCTAAATGCCGCACGTGGAAATAGCGAACTAAAGATACGCGACGCTCTATTGTATCAAAATGCCACCCCATTGCATTTCTTATCGTGTAGTAAAAGGAAGCTCTTTTGAGTTTACGGTTTTATCGAAGCGACAAATATCTTTCAAATATTCACGAGTGGAAAGCATAACTTTTTGTATATGCATGCTCTCTCAGCTACTACATTTCGAATATCTATCAATCGATGATGTTATCGATTTATTCTGAATAAATACGTAAATTGCATGTAACGTTCTTCGAGCGATGCAAAGAAGTTGGATACTGAAACGCATCGAGGCCCGTTCTTTCTTTGTTTCCACCAGCGTTACGCTTTCTGTAACTGCTAGTTTTAGTATTGCCGTTTTTTCTCTCTCTTGTTCGTTTCCTTCTTCCCTGTTTGCTCGAACGACTGTCAAGTTAAAGTTCTGCTTTATTGAGGTTGTACCTATCTCAGTTTATACTGCACAGTCGTCCGTTTCTTAGTTCCCTCGGGTTCTATCTGTCTGGTCTCGCGGTCCACGCGTTTATCGAACGCACACATGTCGCTTGACTTTGACAATATGCATACTCGCGTAAAGCTTCACCAGAGTGATACTTTTAATAAAAACTATCGAAGCGAAGATTAACTAATAAAAATTATTAGTTAGTGAATGACTAATAAAATCATTGAATTTGAAAATCGTTTTATTAAACGACCAAATAAGAAGTACGCGTACGTAAAAAGACGAACCATAATGCCAGTACTACGTTTAGAATGCCATTTGTGTATCAAGATGTACCTAGTTTATCTAATCGTATCTATCACGTATCTGTAGGATTCCCTTATCGATTTAAACCTGAGCTGAGTATCGCCAGATTTTAATTGTACAAGTGCGTTACTATCCGATTCGAAATATATCGGAAGAATGAAACGTGTCGAACGAAACGAAAGCAGATAACCAGGATCCAGGAGAATCCGTTCGTTGCTTTGCTATTCGTCGAGATTGCTGCGTACGCGACGGACCTTATCTTCTCGTTTCATTTGTCACGGCGCCACGGTGCGATTAAATCTAGGACGAGATTACAGCGTGTAACTAAAACGCGAACCATTCAAAGATAAACGATTTAATCTGGTTCCTTCGATCGCGTGTTCCGAATTTCACGTGCTGTGATCGACGAACAGAACAGATTCTTTAATTATAACTTTTGAAAACTATACTGTACATACGGATATATAGATCTTACTTTATTGTTTTATCGCTTGTGCTTTGTTACTTTGAGCTGGGTTGTGCCCTTTTTTTTAATTAAACGAGTCGCGTATTTTGAACATATGTGAAGTATCATAATTGACGAAGACGATAAGTATTACATGATTTGATGAATTTTTGTAATCTATACTATACCATTTTTGCTTAATACCGAACGAATCTTTCTCCATTGTTCGCGAGGAGAATATAGCTTTAGCGTGATTTAAGATTCAGTAAAATGCAGTAATTAAAATTCCGCGATCAGAAGCTTCTCTGCTATGTTTGGAATTTTGTTGAATTCCTGCCTTTCCGAACACTTGCCTATGGTCTTCTTACACTTTCATATTTAATTAACGCGTCTCTATTATGTAAAGCATAAAATAAAGCAAGGAACAGTTTCTATATTATTATCTATTTCCTTAAAAAGGATACAAAGATCTACTACATTAAATACCTAAAATGCTTGTATCTATTATTTTCTTCATTTTCATCGCATTCCATCAATCTTAATGAATTCAATGGAAACTGGTCTCTTTAATAGGTATAAAATAACGATAAAAGAGATGTTCTCTACTGCTAACTCATCCATTCCACGATATTTCCGTAAATACTCGAGTATCGTTCCAGCACACTCTCGTTACACGATACACGATCCATAGTTTAGATTATTTGGTAGTCGTTCTACGAATATATAATGCCAAGTGAAACCGTGTAGCAGGACGAAGCATAACGGGAGAATCGGAGCGGATATTAAAGGGAATCCGAAGCTTATTCTGTTACACAATGCACATTATCTGATTTTATCCCGCACGGTTATCGGCCACGATTCGACAGATTAGATCCGATTCTATCTAGGGGGAATGGATATTCATCGAATTGGTGGGTATCGAACAGCTGGGTGGTTCGTGTTCCACCGAAGATAACTCGTTCTTGTAATTGGCAGGCCGTGTATCATAGAAATTCAGTGGTGATCGATGAAGGTTGACCGCCGCGCCGTTTGGAAATGGGTCGTATCAATTTTGCGTAGCGCTCCCCGGTGGGTTGATCGAGTTGACCAGTTGTTAGCGGTGTTGCCTTGTTTGGGGACGAGCGGTAACGAGGGCTCGCGGTGATAGAAAATTAACGAAGCATGTCTCGAATAATTGGTGAAGGGAAACTTGCAGAGGGCAGCGGTACCTTCGAACAAAGTGTTTCCGGAATTTCGAGCATCGCGTTCGCGGAATCTCCCTGAGAACGAATATTAATTTTCGTTGATTGAGTTCTCGGTTGCCACTCATTGTTGCGTTGTTACCTAAGATTCTACCAAGTTGCTGAAGTTATTCGTTTGAGATAGAAATGGTATTAAAATGACAAAAAGCTGATTTAGACTTGAGAAATTTCAATAAAATGGAGTAGGGTCATCCGAGTTAGTTAGTTTCAATATCTTAAAATTCAATTTTTCACTTCGTACGGAATAATCAAGTTTGTTGTATATTGCGAGATGGCATTAATCTCCGATATCGTAATGAAGGAATGAGAAAGCGTTGCGCGCTTTAGGTGTAGTAAAAAGAGTATCGAAAATGAGGAGTTACTATATAAGGACAAGGAATAATTTCGAGAAATAAAAATGATGTACACATATAGCGTTATGTAATCTAGGCTGTTGATAATTTGTGGGAATATTAACGTTGTTATCGGTTGGGAACATCTTGTCTGCTGAAGCTGTATTGGAAGATTAAATTACAAATCATTTGTAGAAAACAATAATCATCGAGCTCTTAATGTGTAAGATATATTTCATTGTTTATCGCGTCATTAACATCTAGCCACGTACTAGTCTGCTCTTCAATTTATGATATTCGAATTTGCTCAATTACGAGTAAAAACGCGAATTTTTTTAAGATTACGAGTAAGAGTGAATTAAGTAGAGCGTCTTAAAGTATAACTTACACCCTGGAATTTCATGTGCAAGCAAGTTGCGACGCATGCGCGAGATTATTATCAATAAGCAAACGTGAATTAATCTGTGTGATCTGTTCGTAGTCAGGAAGAACCGCCGACCGCGTTATAGCGCGTTTCGCAACTACGATGGAGAGGGTGGCTTTTTGAAATTATTAATGGTACTTTAACGATCCGTTCTCTGCCGAGAACATTATAACTCGCACACTCCATTGTTCGCGTCTTCTCTCGGAGAAGAAAAGTTTCCGTCACGGAAGATAACGCACGATGGACCAAACGAATCGATGCACGCGAATAAAAGTTAGCCTTTCAACGATTCGTATTCTTTGTTTTACGATGTAATTGATTATCTTCTTGCATCTGTCGCGATACAAGCGACCCTCTACATATCGCACGACCTATTTGCCCAGTGGGTGGTCGTAATGACGAAAGTTTCGCAATCCACGGTTCAACTTTGCGCAAAAACCGGCCGTTCTTGTCAGCCGTTCGATCGAGCTTCGAGTGTCCATTAGAAATACCATGAAAACATCGGAGTCAATCTAAACAGCTGGATGATGTATGTACGATAGCGTGACGAGAATTCTATAACAGTTTGGATATCATCGCGCCCCTGCTTTTCGACCTTTTCCCCTTTATTACTCTGGCAACTTTTTTCCTCTCATAATCGTACGGTCACTGCGTTGTGCCAAGTTGCTAACCCCTATGTGCACGTCGATATTTTGACTGTAATCTCGAAGACCGTACTTTCGTTTAATAAGAATGATCCTTGGTTTATGACACGCGTAATAGGAACGAGAAACGAACGACGTACCGAGTCCTTTGATAAGAACGTTATTGGATCTCTGGCGAAATGTATAAAGTTTTTGATTGATTCGAAGAATATAAAGTAACATTTTTTATTACGCTTTAGTCATTGAATCATGACTCTGCGAGGGCAGATTGAAAAGTTTCCGGAATCGCCGCTAGCAGTTGCTTTATATCTTACTGCTATTGTCATTCCGGAAACTTTTCAGTCCGCCCTCGCAATATCCTGTCTTATAAAATTCGTACCAGAATAAGATACACCAGTGATTTTAATATCTTTGACAAGAATAAAAATCTTCATTTTTTATTTATTATGGATGTTCTCTACGATTCTATGTTTAATTCTACGATTTAGACATGTTAGACAGGTAACTTTACACTCGGACTTCTAACAATCTTTGTGTTGATTAAAGACGCCCCTTTGTTATCTTTCGTATTTTCCCTTGTCACTCGTTCTTCAAACGATCTCGACTAAAGTTTGATTCAGGATCAATTATATGCAGATTGAATCAGTCTAAGATTCGAGGAGCACAAAATGTAGAGAATAGGAGAAGGATTTAGATTAAAAGACTATCCGCTAAAACGAAGGCGGAATAAAATTTGAGTATCGTAAAAATCGCACCGCGGATTATTGAAAGATGGTTTGGAGGAAATATTATAAGAGTAACAAACTCTAATAGGGAAATGTACGCTTTCAAACAGAAAAGTTACCAAACTTTTACCTGTACGAATTTTGAAGATAAAACAGACTCTTCGTATTTACTAAATACAATCAAGTCTGCAAGGCGCTATCTATCGATATGATTTCAGAAATTATAATATCTCCCAACATCGAGAGAAATCACCATGTTTTAGTCCATAGAACCTTGCAACCACCGTTTGCATCTCAGTTCATAGGCAGTTTCTGAAAAGCGGGGCGTTCACTGGAAACTTTGAATACATAGTATCCCGTTTGTCAATAATCGATGCCCGTCTAACAATCTAATTTCACGGCGGCGTATCTGGCATCAAGCGGAATTCACGGTGTGTCTGACTGTCTGGTTGTCTGTCGGTACACCCAGCGTACGTATTTTATGCGAACGGCTGTATTCGTCGAGCGTGCACTTGAGAGACAGCCCAGCCGCAGAGAACAGACGTATTCCGCATTAATTTAGCCACCACCGCCGCCGTTACCGCAGTCACCTCCTCCTACGTTACATATCTCACGTATTTAACTAAAACACGCCAGTAGCTGCGCGTTACTTCCGGAAACTTCAACTTTCCCGGAAAGACAGAGCCGAGGCCCAGCGCCAGTCGAAATCATTAGCGGTGCCCGCGAAATAGAAGCACCAGCGCGTGTAAACGGAACACGCGTGTAGATGGGATTCATAAATTAAGTAAACTGTTTGAATTAACAACATCCTGCCTGCGGCTGGCCCGCAACGCAGCATCCAGATACATTCAGATTAGGCGCATAACAGAGCAAGTGTTACGTTAGGGTAATATTCCTGAGTTATTATTTTAGGGTCTCAAAGGAAACGCGATACATAATTTTCCAAGGACAAGATGAATATAGAGAAGCACACGAAGACCATGGAAGAATGCGCGCGATAAATTGAATTTCCTACTTTTTACAGGGAAGAATCCTTAAAATTCAGCACACTGCCGATCAATATCATGTTATCGATATTGTTTGTCTATTTGGTTTGCAACAGAATACCTGTGTTTTTTATACTCTACAAAATAACTCTTACGATATTAAGGTTTTGAAGATTGTACAAAAATGAAAAACGGATAGTAAACGGCAATTTATTTCGATACGAAATTCATGTAAAAGGATACAGTTTTTATTAAATGATACTGAAAGTTCTAATTTTATACGATACTCGACGCGAAATAAGAATAAATAGAGGATGTGTTTACAAACCTCAGACAAAATCGATATCTCAATCGAGAAGTAATACACAGCACGGGAACTGTTATTGCAATGTGATTTATGCCCGGAAAGTAAGTTCAGTTGGATACACTTTAGAACACGCAAAGTTATAGTTGCACCGCACTTTTCTGTTATAACCTTGCTTTTAACTAATAAAGCGATTTTGAAGGACATAAGTCTTACAGTTTATTTCGACTTAATTCTTTTGAAATTAATAAAAATACGTTTTTCAAAATATCTTTTACGAAGGTTCTTGGGTTTTTATCATTTTTCATGGTATCACTAATAATGGCACTTTTTTGGAATATATGATACTGTTATAGACAACTAATGAGATTATAAAGAGTGTCCCAGTTATTTTTTCACTGAACGATACTGGCATATTCTATGAACAGAAATAAAGAAAAAAATGTCATATAAATGTAGAGCCACGAATGTTGAGAATGAATATTATTAAAAAGATAATAGCGCATTCATTGTTGGGAAGAAGAATTCGCTTGAAAAGGATTAAGAAAATAAACCTAGTCATAGTCGTGAAAAACGTACATATTCTCGTCACGTATTTCAAAGCGAAACGAAAACCTAATCCAAAGTCGAAGAAAAAAATCCTCCGTTAAAAGCGCGCTAGCGTTTTTTGTCTCTTTCGAAAAGTGAACAATACGATTTTGGAATAATGGACTGTCAAATCTTAAATTAACAATTCATTGGGAAACTGGTGGAACTTTCGGAGCTTTTTTGTCGAGGTGTCAGAAGAATTTTCCTGAAACGATCCCTTTTTTTTTATATTGGTATTTTTTCTGCTGGCAGGCGTACTATAAAAATTTGACATGCTTTTCTCGCGCTGCGCTGGTACCATCTCCATCAAACGGGATTCGCACAAAAGCACGACCTTTCATGTTCGAAAGAGAATTCATTTGATTAAACAATAAAAGCCGGCGTTAAATTTAAACCAGCGCAGCGAACCCGTTTGTTGTCGTTTTATTTCATTAAAATATTTCTTTCTTTCTTTGTTTCGTAGCGATAATTTCATTGTATCTTACTGTACAACTGTAAATAAGAGTAATAAAAGTGAAAGCAAGGAGAAGAAAATATGTCTGGTAAATAGTAGAGCAACTCTTACATTGCAGAGTACTTTTAGCCATTTCTACCTTTTATACGAGGCTTTTCACATATTATACAATGGTATATTACGACGAGTGGTATACATTATTTTATATTCTCTTATCATTTTTAATGACGTAAATGACGTAATTTCTTGAAAAAATATATATATATTAAATACATTTTTAAATAAATAAATATTAAAATAAATAAAATTGATGTATTTACTAACTACGGTAATTATCTTTAATATAATTAAACACAATTAGTACTCGATAATACTATTAAAACGAATGTATAGAGCGATAATCTCTCAAACACCGTAACATTCAAATATTACTAAGAGTCATTGTAATCTTTATAATTGCAAACTCTATGGAAAACTCAACGAAAAAAAAAAGAATGTTATATTTTCATCACTCGTAGAAGTCGCGTTACCTCCGTAGTCACGCAGTAGCATTAAAAACTTCTCGGTTACCCTTTCACCCTGGTTGCATTAGGAAACCGATGCACGTAACTCCGTTCCCATTCACGAGATCAATTATTCGCGCGCGAGCAAGTTGGTCGACGCAGGCCCATAATTTTACCATGTTTGTTCTAACCGCAACGTAGCCGAAGCAACAGCGTGTTCGAAGGGTGGCGTACGTGCGCTCACGAGCTGTTTAGCGTGCAGACCACGAGTCCCCTAGTCGATTACCTTGAAAGTTCATTCGTGAACGCAGGAGTGGCAGCTCCGAAGGGCCGATAACGAGGAGGCAAGGTACGATAACGTTATCGTTCTTAGTAAACCTTCGGCCTCGGTGGCGTGGACTCGTTGTGAAGTGTGCTTCGTAGCGTGCACCCGTTATCTCGTTGTGCACGGCTTCCTGGCTGAAGCCTAGCATCGACCACCAACCACGTGCCGATACATTGCAGAAAGCTGGTCATCGTGTCCTTTATCGAAGGATATGTCCTTTATCGATCCGCGACCTTTTATTCCTATCTGGTCCACATCCTCTTTTCTGTTTCGTCGTAGCTGATATCTATTTTCCTCTGATACCGATGGCAATGAAATTTATTCTAATGTTAGCTTTTCTTGGAATATCCGTTGGACTATTTATCGAATTTGTTGAATATTCTGTTCATTGGATAATTAATTTATTGGTTTTTAGTTGTTTATAACAATCCAAAGGTACGTAATAAAAATGATTCTTAGTCACGTTTTCTTGGGAGAACACGAAAGAATGGTCTAGCTGGCGTCTTTAATTTCTACTCAATATATTTGAATGTTTTGAAGGAAATATTTATCATATTATATAAATTGTTGTAAGCGCATTTGTAATTATATCAAAGAAGAACTGCGTTTAATTAAATCCAGTATACATATATATATATATATATACACATGCATACATACATATTAAAATAAGTTCATCCAGCATGACAGTAATCCCAGCGTGCGATAACGGTTCTCATCTAGATACATGCATCGAACGACCATTCGATGCACTTTATTTCGTTGTTGTCAATTCGACGCAAATTTCAATTAACCGATCCGTGGCCGTCAAGGAGCGAACGTTACGATAACGTACAGGCTATCATGCGTTATAATCGTAATACTCCGGCGAAACAGAGACATCGTTGCACGAATTTCCATTTTACGAGCGGTAAAATGGAAACAGGCGTTATTTGCCAGTGTGCCCGCTTTCATATTTATGAAAGACAGGCATACAAATGTGTGTTTCAAATTGTGCAGTCGTGTTCGAACAGTTTGTCAACGTGCGTTGCATTTTGCAATTAAGCGATATAAACGCGAGCTGTCTTTTTGTCAAGGGGTCGCCTTGTTGCCGGCATTAGTCTCGCAATTAATTTCTCGGTTGCTTACGATGTCAACGTCATGCAAGGGCTAATTGTCCTTCTATCAACATAATAGAGTACCTACGTAGTAAAGCACGGGCCATCAGTAAGTACGATCGTCAGAATATTCCACGTGGCAGCACTGTGTACTTTACGACGTGTATTCCGCTCCCAAGACCTAGTCCTGAGCGTGACAAGATAATTACGACGCGACGCCGTGAAATGAATTTACCTAATCTTCGATTGTAACTTTGCCCGAGTTGAGCTAACTTAAGTTCTTACGATCACGTTTTGTACTAATATTTTATTGCCATTATATCGGCCACGCGGTCACATAGGGATGTCCCTTTTTAAAGAAAATAATTTAATTGTTTGTAAACTGTAAATTTTGTTGCTGTTTATAGAGATAATGACTATGAATAGAATAATTACAAGATAGTGGAAATAAAAAATCCAACTTTGAGGAATTTCTTGCTAGAATAGCATTTATTGAACATTATAAATCGATTCCTTTGTCATGAACATTGATAGATATTACAAAATAAGTATTTACGATAATGATCGAATTGTAGAAAAACTAACTCTTAGGATTCAATTGTTCCACAATCGCAACGAGAACGATCAGAAAAGCTTATAGATGTGGAGTAAGATGTTTCAATGTTTATCAACTTTTTGTTTTCTTTTCTTTGTAAGTCATATAATTGTTTTTTTTTTCTTATCGAGTTTGAAGCTTCCCAATGGATTAGTACGGTAAGTTCGTTTGAAGTGCTGGTTAGAACGTTGTGTGACTCCGAAATCGGAAAATCCTACTTTCTATGGGCCATTAGAAGCCTCCCTCGCGATTCCGACGCCAGGAAGTTTCTGCTCTCACGGTTAAACTGTTTCTCTACTGATGTTTATTGTGTGCTTCGTGGCGAATCCCATAGTTCTAGAGTCAGGAAATTTCAGATTCTACGGTATCAGACGGACTGCATCAGTTGCTATACATTTCATATGGTGTTTTACGACAATCAAGGACTTAAAAATTAAAACTTCATTGTCTCGGTGCTAATATCGTTAGAGTTCACAAAACCTTAATTGGACATTGTAGTTCGTTCCAGTTTCAATTATTTCCAGTGATTTGTTTCGACCGAGTAATCAATCTGTAAATTGTCATTAACTCTTATCAGATATCCTTTCATACCTTTGAGCGCCCGGAAGAATGCACTTTTCTTAGAAATTTATTCTTAAAAAATTACTCGATGAATAAATATCATATTCGTTTCATTATATACGAAATATCTTATTATTACCGTACCACTGCAAAAAAATTGGCAATCTCGCACATAAACGAATATATCCAACTAATTAATTTCCATACATCGCGCACTGTGCGAACATTCATGGCTGCATCGTCGACATAATTTTGATGATAATTTTGACCAGCTTGTTGTTCCAAATTCGTGACTCAACCAAGGTTTTATAACTTAACGTCGCATGCAATGTTTGAGACTTGACTTTCCTTAGCACGGGGAAAGATATCTTTTACGGCGGAGAAAGGGTGGTATTATTTATTTATCGCAGCCACGCGCGATAAAATTTGCAAATGGAAGCTGACCTTGCTGCTGAGTGGATACGTGGTGGCGCATGGATAGAAACGGATTATTCAACATGATAATCCGGTCCGACCAAGCTGTTTTGTATTTCGAGAAGCAGTAAAGTTCCGCGGTACTGGCGAATTTGTAGAATTTCCACGGTGATAAGACGCGTTATAGTTTCTAATTGTCGAGGAATAATCACTAGCGCCGTTACTCAGACGGTAATAGGGCGGTATTGGCTTAAAGAGCCAATTTGTAGTCGGAAGTGCAGATGTGATATTACGATACGTTTGCATTAGTATGAACTGTACATATTCGCCTGCGGTGAGCGTTACATTAAACGCAATTTGCAATATTCATTCAACCCTCGCACCCCACCAACAGAACCCTTTGTCGACTATACCGCACGCGTGCGCTCGCGATCACGTCCCCGTTCTTGATTTCGTTCCCTCCCTCTTTGAAATTTGATTTCGGTCTTCCCGCATTATATCCAGATTCCAGCAGCGTACAAAGACTGTCATCGATATCCTAGACGTTACCGAAGAATTTTATGGGACTGTTGCGTTAAATAGAGGAATCTAACAAACAAGATTTAAAATTTAGATCGACCATATTTCTGAAAAATACTGGATTATACGTTACGACAGACTCGAAATTAAAAGCGAAGATTGTTGGTATGCGAGTGAAGCACGCGAGGTTACCAAACGTCTCATCATCGTTAAAATTAGTTTGATGCACAGCGCCTTAACCTCCGCAACCATCAATCTTTGCAGAGCGATTTTCAAGAAAGATAATTTTAAGTCGAAATAGATTTAATCGTATTTAATGGATTTTATCGTCTCATCGCATATTCAATATTCGGAAAAACCACAGCGAGATACCACCGGGAAAACCACTGAAGAGATATTTTTCTTATATAGTTTGAAATGACATTTAATTATTTATAGAATGCGCGACTCTTATAATCTTGTCATTTGTAAAATATATCATTCTTTATTTATTATATATGCATCTTATTATACATACGTATTTTTTATATCGCATTAAGTAAACTTCTCCAACGAATTCACACAATATCTACCAGCTTATGTAATAAGTCCTCTCACCTTTGCATGTTATATATACGTTGTATGGATAAAATATTGCTTGTAAATGCATCATGACACAAATGCACGCTTGCTCATAAAATTCCACAATCTTCTTGAATTTCCAGCTTCCTTAACTTCGCTTGTTGGAACTAAATAATACATACAGTTTTGATACTTTTTAAAAAAAATGCCAATAAAACTAATTAAAGCTGAAACCCAAGCTAATATATCCGTTTGCCGTAAAATCAATGTTACGCTGATAGATCAAACAGATCAGCGTGCGTTGAAATTCGTATGGGAGTAATCTAGAATTCATCTAGCAGTAGAATTAATCAGATGGGCCGCGTGAGATGGTGCGCAGAATTTTTGGTGTTCGCGTCTTCGGGGTTGCATCGCAATTTTCCCTCTGGCGAGATTATGAACGTCCGTTGTAACATCCACCGGGCAGACTTGGTCCCGGGCAAGTGCTTTTTCTGTTATTAACGACGTCGGAAAATACTCGACCCGACCTCGATACCAAGTGAAAACTGCACGGTGTAAGCCCATAAACAGGAGGCAGCCAGAACCGCTTGCATCCACGTCTACGAGGTCCCGTAAAACTGTTCCAGTATTTCATTCTCCGTAACCGCGCTGCCCGGTGCCACTTTTTCTCCCAGCCAAGGCTGTTCTTGCGCGAGGAAATATTCTTCCGCGTCCGTAGGCTCTCCGGTTACACGTGCCTCGTTTGCCACGAACCTACCTTCTTCCTTCTCTATCCACCCTCTTTTTTTTCTTCTTTTCTTTTTAACATTGAAATCTATTTCAACGTGAAGAATCATGAGCAACGAGAGAAAGAGAGACGGGGAGAAGGAGACGGACAGAGTGAATTATAGGGGCGAGGGGAAAGGTGAACGCTTGCGAAATAATTAGGAACCATACATTCTGACCGCGCTCGACTCTTCAGCCCTTCAGCCTGTTCGTATTTTTACCAGTGGTAGCTTGTTTCCTTTGCGTGTCCGTTTCTACTTTCGGCCTTTCTAGCTTTATACGAGTTCGTCCAATTACATTTCTGGCCGCTGTATTATTCATTCGGTGAAGCGAGATAAACTGCCCCGGCTTAGAGCTCGATTATAAGGGTCGTTGCCACTCCCACCCTCCTTTCGCCTTCTCTCTCTCTCTCTCTCTCTCTCTCTCTCTCTCTCTCTCTCTCTCGCGTGGTTTCCTCATTCATCTCTGGTCTCTTTCGAACATTTTTCGGAAACTTAGTCCCTAGCTCGAGTTACGTATTCATCTTTAAGACACGTTGGCATGTATGTGAGCGAGGAAGTGTGCGTTATGACATACTTTGGATTCGCGAACGTATCTTTAAACATTTTGGTGAGAAATCTCAGGAATTATACGATCTCAGTTGGATTTGTCTGACGTTATTCTATAAGTGACGTTATTTTCATTGGTCTTATTTTGTCATTCTACGCTCTGTACATTTATCTTTGCTTCGTCTATTCTTATCGCGTTTCTAGTGTCGTTATGCAAATTTCCTATCTTAAAGAACGAGAGTCCTTCTCGGATATCCGAAAGAATGTATCGATCAAGGCATCGGAAGGTAGGCTTTAAACCTTTTATTTGCCGCATTGTAGAGCGGTCTGGCGTTCGCAATCAGCTCGGAGTAGTCGGGCTTCGTTATCCTCGTTGACAAGGGGTGTCGATTCCGGTGTGTAATCGAACGTCCTCCAGCGCACTGTATTTTTAATTAAGAAACAAGGCTTAGGTTCCGTAAGCGGGGTCGGTAGAAAAATGCGGGGACGTTAGCTCGTTTCCTTGCGCAACGGTACTGGATTTAATTAGTACTGGCTCTCGTTTCTCGCTCTCTATCTCGGGTAAATGAAAAAAGCCGGCAGAAGAAGCCAAGGGGAAGAAAGGAAGAAGTCGGGGAAGCAGGCGAGCGAAGGGACAGAAAGAAAGGAGGTGGAGTAAGGAGAGTGAGATCGTTGGACTGTATAGTCGATGGTAAATGTTTTTCCTCATGGGGAAAACTCGCCTAAAAGGTTGTCGTGGCTCCAGCGGCTAGCAACTAGAGAATAAAAGGAGATGGAAGAGGAGCCAACGTTTCCAACGTGTCAGGCCACGTGCGCTTGTCACATATCCAATGAGCCTTAATGAAAAGCGTATAAAACACAATTTAACTGGCCGATAATGGTTCTAGGATGCTTCTCAGACTATAAAGTTGACAGATTTGACAGGCGAGCGCTGGTATTTATATAGTTTTGTCCGGTGGCTGTTTTTCATTGTCCCGATGTTGTTCATGGGAAATGAGATTCCTTTTTGTTGAGATAATTTCAATCTCCATAAAGAGATTATTTCACTACACTGATATATACATTACTTTCTTTAATTATTAACCAGATATAGAAACGATAACGTTAATAGAAAACACGATTGGAACAGCTTTTTAATAAATATTAAATAATTTAAAAGAGTACTTGAATCTGAAGAGTACAGAAATAAAATGTGACGATGTTTTTTTGGAATATTACCGCTTATAAAAATTAACTCAAGGCAAATATTAACAATTCTCTTGAAATTAGGTTTTATATTTTATCGAATGTTCGAATCGTAATGAACCGACGCATATTTTAATCTTTTTAAGTAGCCGTATCGTCTAATCCGCATAAGATATTTTCTAAGAATACCCGTTTTGATTTCTAAAGAAATATCGGTAGAAAAATCGATTTGTCCTCGAATTCGATGGCAGCACTTTCGCGGTGTAAAATTGGACACGTAAAGCAGGTTAAGTGAATTTTGATATCGCTGTATTTCAGCGATGTACCCTACGGGACAGGATAGTTTGAATTTTACAGACTTCACACATGTCACTCGCGATAGACCAACTGTCGTAAATCAGACGCTTTACCTTAGAATATGATTTCGTATTTTTGTAGCTGTTGTAAAATTTTATGGTGCGTTATTTCGTTACACATATATCGATAGAACTCTAATTTCGAATACATTTGTAGAAGCTTCCATAAATTTCATAGACATTATGATTTTGTTTATGCGAAGGACTCAGGTGTTCAAACATTAAAAGGTAAATTACGACGTTCGCTCAAACAACATGACGTAGGAATAATATGCATGACACTCGTTTTCGAATATCAATGGCTGTACTATTTAATTTAATAGCAAAATAATGTAAAATATAATAAACAAGTTAATCAGACAACTTCAAAAGAGTAAATTTTACTTATCTCGAAGTAAATACATTAGCTTGCTCGTGTATTTCGAACCTTTTTAAAAAAGTGCAGTCTGTAAAAATGTAAAACAAAAAAGTCAATCAAATGTCAAAAACATTGACATGAAGTTTCGGATGATTAATAAAAAAGAATTGTTTCATTTACTTTTCAAGCGATGCTTAAAAACTCGTTTCAATGAAACCGTGCTGTAGTTTGACGCGGTTTAAATGATTTCAATTGAACGCGTAATTGTTTGATAATTTCTTCTCTATACACTGTAACGTATTATTTCTATTTCGATTCGTATCGTGTTCAGGGTTTAATTAGAAAATGATCTTCAGTCTGTCGAAAGTAAGCAGAACCTCGTGTAGCGTTCCCATCACGAAGTTTCCTTTTTCCATATTTAACGTCGATATGTATTTACTTGATACTATTACATGCGACCATTAATTAACATACACTCGCTTACACTGCCTAAGTTAATTAATTAATTACACACGTAATAAACCTGTTTATAACTTGGGTGGTTGTTCTCGTTTAGAGTAGCTTGTTCCAAGTATCGATCGAACTTCGTCATTAGCATAACAGCTTCATCGTTCTACGTCGCCTATCATACCTCGATCGAACGTGAATCGAACTCCGTATCTTTCACCCGTCGGAAGAACCTCGCGTCTCATAAAATCGATGCTGTTATGAATTTACGAACCCAGGTAATATACAAATGTCATTACAATTATGAAGCTTATTTGATTTAAAGAAAAATTATCAATTTCCTGTAAGTGCACGTATGTACGAAAGGAATAAGTTAGAATGTTATTAAACATCGAGAATGTTTGAAGAATTGGAAATTTAGAATGTCTTTTGCCAAAATTATTGTAAACGAGAATTTTTCAGAAAATATGATATATCAGTTAGAAAACATGGAACGCAACAAAAATGTTTAGTAAACAAAATTTTTATACGTGAAAGGGACCAAAGGTCGCCACGAAAGCATAAGGTATGACAAGACGAAAGTAAGACAAGATTAACAGATATGCTAATTTTTATAATCCTGTTAGAAATCTTGACATTTGCATTTACATTTACGTTTATCGCTCCAACTGTTCGATGTTCAACTCCATTCATAGATCGCCTCGGACGATTTCTCGATCTGCCGCTTTTCGCCAGTCGAGGTCGTCGGAAACGCTCGTCGAGAGTTTCCGTCACGGACTTTCGAACGCGTCCCAGAAATCAGACATCGCATCGCGTGCGTATCGCTCCGTTGGAATCGCATAAATTTCGTATTTCGTTCTCGAAACGGCACGCGTAAACGAACGAGCTTGGGGGAGGTTGCGCGAAGTATGTGCGTTCTTCGATTAAGCCGCGTTGTTCACGATGGCGTGGAGTCTTCCGCCATTCAACAAGTCCCTGACGTTCTTGAGGCGAGACATATTTCCATCAGCGGTGTCTCCCGCCGCCAATTTACGCCCTCCGGTTCTCGGCTTTGCTCGTCCGCGAAACGCTCAACATTGGACGAACGTGCCCCGGCTTCCCAGTTGGCCGTACCGACCCTCTCAGACGCTAATTTACTCGCCTTAACGCGACACTTCGCGCCACGGCTAGACAGACTGATACGATTAATGCTCGTACACCCCTGTTACCACACTTAGGATGATCTATACTCATTAGGATGAAGCTTACGGCCGGGCGACAACGTTGCTTTGACGCAGGAAACATTTCTTGATACTTTAGGAGATAGGTGTGTTCTCACTCGATAGCTTGATAAATTGGTAATTGTACAATAATCAGACTGCGGATGTTTAGGAATTTAGGGGAAAGTGTAGATCCTTTTTGAAAATAATTTTCTAACTTTGTCAATGATACTGGTAAATTGACAAGTTAGAAGTTGTAAGTTATCAACTGTTTCTTTACAATTTCTTTGACTGATCAAGTCGCTATTTTGTATCTAATAATTTGGAAGTTTATTCTGTTTATTACTTGTTTTATAGGTAAAATTTGAATATATTTTAACTTGTAGCAAATATAGGATTTATTCTCTTTTTGTTTTAAGACGAAATAAATTCAAATTTTGAAGTTATTAAATAATCTACAAATTTGATCTTACAATTAGTAGATTAGAGGACCACACGTACAAGTTTCGTAAGGGAGATTTTGGGAACTTCGAATTTCAATTTCCATCCTTTTCCTCTTTCCTCTTTTTTTTTTATGTATACGTATCTTTTGTTTGTTGAAAATAGTGCAAGCAACGAGGTATGGAATTTTATAGCGGTGGTTGTACATTCCACGAAAAAGGGCGAAAACAAACGGCGAAGTTACGCACGTAAAACCATGCTACGTGAAATCCATTTTTGTCGCCTGTAGATATCGGTCGCATAAAAGGTGGCTCGTAAACACCGTTCGATTTTTCGACAAATGCGTACAGCTAGGCTCGCGATCAATCGTTCTGGAAATGCGGACCTTCCAAAAGTAAAGCTAACCGTGTCTGGTGCGGCAAAGAAAATAAAATTTTCCTGTTCGATAGGCTTGACGAGCTTTTCGATTTTAAAATCGTTATCAAAAAAGAAGGAAAGGAAGAAGACTGCGTCGAACGAATCCTCGCACGAGTATCTCGGTTCTTTGCGACTTGCAAATAAAACCGTATGATTTATAGCGACGAGAAAAAAATATTTCCACAGCCTTGCACTTATCAGGTACCAAATTCTTCGTCAATCGGAGAAAATTAGATAATTTTGATAATCAATAAAAATAAAAAGAAATAGGTAAAATGTTGAAAATGACAACGTGAGTTCGCGCTCGCCATCCATATGCAAATGCGCTAGTTACAATAAATCGTAACTAGAAGATAGTTCTAGATATAATCGATAGGTTTAAGATATTCTTTTGTTTGTATCCCTAGTCCATGTAAGAAAGTGCAATAAAGGTTATTCAGCTCAGAACGACGTGGTAGATTTATCCGAAGAATAAACTAATAGCTATTGTGATCCTATCTCTAAATACAAAAATAACGACACAAAAATATGGATGGAAAATATAGAACTTACGAAAATTCGATTCAAAACTACAACTGTCCCTAACGTTTTAACAAAGAAAAGAGAAACCTATCCTATAAATAAATAAATTAACTTATCCTATAAATAAATTCATTAACTTTTTTACTCAACGCTGCGTTGCCCCGAAATTTTTCGTCTAGACAACGCGAATCTAGTAGTTCCCTACACTCTTTTAGGATCATGATTCACCGCTATATCCTCGCGAGGAAATAAAAAGCCCAATCCTCCGTGTCTCGTGCAACGAAGGCGAATGAGATGAAGCTACGAAAGCACGGACGCGTGCACGGTTCAACTGCATCTAGTATGCTTTGATATGCAGGACGAGGGCTAGTCTAAGGATGCAACGTGACCTCATCAACCGGCCCGTTCTTTTTCCCCTGTCCTACAAACTGGAAAACATTCGCAGTCGCGGGGGAGGCGTTACGTGAATCGTCCGTTGGCTAGCAGCTCTCTAAAACGTTTTCCTATGCTCGAAACGGGAACGCTTCGCCCGCGTTCTCGTAAATCGTGTATTTCACTCGGATCGTGTACCGACTGTCCAGGTTAGGATCCCTCTGGCCATTTGGAACGTCTTCGGTGTTATGGACGGCGTGGCAAAATGTTTCAGAAGCGGGTCGTTCGTTTCGAGAAATTGGTTTCAAGATGTTGCGATCCCGGAGCTTAGTTTCCTTCGGTGTTTCACATTCTTAAGTTTTGAAATCATTTTTAGTCGTGTGATCCTGTGTCATGTTTCTTTTGTTTCGCGTAGTAAAGCTGAAAAATCACTAGGATATTTTTGAAACTTTCTAAAGTTGCCTCGTGGGTTATAACGAACTTATATACCTTGTTGATAATTGTGGATTTTAATAGCCGAAATAAAAGTATAGGAACACTTAAATTACATTTGGAATTGATATCGAAATAGTTTCAGATTTATTTAATATGTGATTCACAAGATCTTCTTGGATATACATTTGCACGCGTCTCAGCATCCCCTATGCCACACTACTAACGGAACAGTTGCATTCGCTGTGCACGCACATACTTCCACACACTCATACTCACATACGTGTGTCACTACTACGCGGTTAATCTAGTCCAGCACAGAAAATTACACATATCTCAATATACCTATTAGATATAATAGATAATCGATATCGAAATAATAAAATCAATCTTTTTTTCGAATTATGAAATGTATGAGCAAATATTGGGTCGCCCTGAAACTTCCTTCCGATTTACATCTTCATTCGATATACATTTATTGAATTATCAACAAAGCGCCATTTTGTTCCACAAGCTTTCCCCGTCTTTCACGCAACTTGAATATTCTTGAATATCCTTGCAGAACCTCTCAGGTTTTTCAGCTTGAAAAACTTCAGTTTGAAAAACTTTCAATATGATCTTTCACGTCGACCAAGTGCCTTAAAAATCGGAACGAATATTGCAGCCGATCCAATATCATTTAACATCCGACAGAAAAGTAGTCATCGGTTTTCATGTAACCTCATGTTAGTAATCCAACTTCCACATAATCCAAGAAAAGTTCAATTTCACTGGAACTTGCACTAGATATGGAACTAGATCTCAAAAGGTATTATTGTCGCAATCCAATACTACCTATTCAAACCTCCTCGATACGTAGCCGGTAGAAAATCGTCGTTCGAAACGAAGGCAGCGAACAGGCCACGTAATCGCTATAATTCCTACCAAATCGTTTTCCAAGCCTCTTTGAACCTTCGGTTCATTATTGCACATCCTACTGTTCTCCGCGCCTCCGTTTAATTAAACCATGCTTCGTCAGGTGAATTTATACAACGATGCGCGTAACTTCAGCCAGCTAATTGACTCGGTATACTTGATACGATCAACCAAGCAGATATAATACGAAACGTGGTCGTAAAATTGGTGTTGTCGCGCTGCTCGTCGTCGTTGAAGCTCTGATTTTTCACGATTTCGATATCTCGGTTTCACCGACGACCGGAGATGTAACATTTTCTATTCCCCGTCGTCTTGTCAATTCTGTAACAACGAGGACGTCGCGTCGCTTTCGATCGGAACAAATCGGACGTCACGTCCGTTGCCAGTCGAGGGCCACGAAGAGAGGATCGTTGCGGAACACGTGACTCCGGTGGTCGAATCGAGTTCGTGCGGAAATGTCGTACGATAATCGATTCGTACCGATCGATGGGGATTCGCATCGAAAAACCGTCTGAACGAGAGAAGCTTCGTGACCTTCTTCGACTTCCTCCACGAACAGATAGGCTATGCGACAAAGTGGAGTGGTACACGAATAAAAGATTCAGTCGTTCCCGGTTGGAGAATCGAGGTATCTCGTTTCTCCCCCCCCCCCTTTTTCGTTTCTCATCTATTTCTTCCATTCCTTTAATTCTCCCTTTCTACCCTTTTCCACCGAAAGTTGCTCGGTGTTCCCGACGTTCTCTGTTCTGCACAAACCAGATGTCACTTTGACTTTAGACGAGCCGGTTCTGCAGCACGTATGCGGCCAGGACGATTAAAGTTTAAGGCTCTCGCGGTCGATCCACCAACGAAGGATACCCACTCACCACATGGTGTCTCTGTTAGCTCTCACGAAACGAACAACTCGTAGCAAAGCAATTCGAGACACGTTTCGACGCGTTACTGGAACTTCCGTCCGCGTATCTACGCGTCAGCCACCGCAAGGAGGATCGAGAAAGTTTCTTTGATTCGACGAAAGCTCCTTGTTAATTTATGTGTCGGTGGCTGGCGAAGCTCTACGAATGGACGTAGGATAGAAACGAGAAACGAACCTGCTCCGGTCGATTTCTACCGCTTCCCAAGCTCGGTTGAGCCGATGATCCGCCACTTTTGGCTGCTAGTCGATTCGCTCGTGCGCGGTCGTCTTTGAATTAAAGTTGGTGGTCGCTGCGCGTGAATGTTGGATGACAATGTCGATTGAAGCGAAGCATCGAAATTGAATTTAGAGAGAGTTGGCGTCGGGACACGAAACTCAAACTGTTTACTTAGCTTCCCTCTTTTCCGGTGATTCACGACCGTGAAGCTTTCGCGAAGGGACAGAGAGGGGCAGAGCAAAGGACAGAGTACACGTGGAATCGAGGAGAAAAAGTTGGGAATCGCGAGTCACTGTTGATTTTGTATGCAGCTGCGAGTGACAGTGCTTCTTAAGGCTTACCATCTCCTCGGCTCATAAATTATTAATTTTTCTCTAGTCGCCTCCAAGGGCCGCAGATGCGCGTCAGAAAGTTGATTATTCGGGACAACTTGCCGCAATAAATCAAGGCGAACAGTTTCTAGACTTTGATGCTCAATTGGCTACTCGAGAAGATTATATTACCTCCCTTTTTTTGTAATTTTTGCATCCTGAAACAGCGCGCTCGAATTTGAATTTCTAGGTTTCGTGATTTTAGGACAAGGACGAAATATAAAAATTCATTCGATCTCTGTTAATTCAATAATTAGGATTTTCGTCTCTTATCGTAGTTTTTACTAATATCCAAAGAGTAGAATTTCTCAGGAAACAAGAGAATTTTTAAATTGGAAAAATATATCCCAGTGTAAAAATTTCAAATAATTTTCACCGACTGATTGACATATGGAATTTTTAAACTTAAAATATATAGTTATGAGAGATTCTATCGGAATCAATAGTTCCTAAGGAAATCCCATTCAACAGACAAACTTCGATTCAAGAAATGCGGATGGTCGTTAGACCGTGGAAACGATAGCCTCGGATGCTCTCAGTTATTCAACGTTCCATCCAAAAACCGCTATCGTTTAAATAGAATCTTCGTATTCCCTGTCAACAGCTTTCCAATCTTGCAAATCCCAGCTCTTCTGTTAAATTCACGATTGGCCCTGTTGGGTTACACTCG
Organism: Bombus affinis; assembly: GCF_024516045.1. Lineage (NCBI taxonomy): Eukaryota > Metazoa > Arthropoda > Insecta > Hymenoptera > Apidae > Bombus > Bombus affinis. The sequence continues at coordinate 14,081,793 of NC_066347.1, forward strand.
TCAGCCGTTTCATGATTAATTCCTGGCATCATCCGATCTAGTCACCTCAACTTTGAGCAACTTGGTCTCCATATTCCGTGAACCAGGCGTCTTACGCCTATCGATCTATTATTCGATTCGCGATTCGTTGAGCTATGGATTGCGGTAACGAAGGATTTTAGAGAAAGATCAGGATCGAAGAACTCTCGAAACGTTCTCCAGGCGCGTTGTGTTCGTCGCAATTTTTCACGTTTCCTGTCGTGGATCCAGTAACAATGCACTCGGCGAAGGAGAATTAGAAATGGCGGCAGAATGCAACGACAGCAAGAATTGGCTGTGAAGATCGAAAATAGAGAGCGAGTTAACGGTGGCTAAGATCGCTAACTTGTAGGAGAGGAGTAGAGTAGAAGGAAACGTCAGGATAACGCCGGTTCAGGTTAAGGAAGGAAAAATAGCTGCGACCCGCTGAGTTCGCTCCCACGAGATATCGAGCTTCTTCGTTCCACTTCGCGGTGAGTTTATAACGTGATCTTTCTTGCTGCAACTCATCGATTCCGTTCCTTCGATCATTCCTTAAGCTACGTCCTCACTGAAGCAACAAGCAGCAGCTTTTCGTTGTCTGCATGTTCGAGACAGAGTAGTCTGCGAATATGAATTTGTGAGAACCAAGGATCAAATATAACATTTATCAAATATAATTACTAAATATAACATTAGAACCAAATGTAATTATTAATCTTTACTTAAATGGTCAGTAAATTTTTGAAGAGACTTTTAGAAAATTTAACGAATAAAAGATATTAATTTTTTAGTGTTCCGATTACGAACAATCATTGTAAATGATCAAAATTCGTTTGGTTTCCGGTAACCACTGTCGATAACGCAATTGCTGTTTTTACTATAATTGATCTCTGGTAACGGTGTACACACTGTGTAGCAACAAATTGCAAACACGCAAATGTGTTGCGAAGTATGCAGTAGGTATACACTGAACGAGCATTTGTTTCTGTCGCGACATGTTACCGCGTATTTTGTACTTTTCTTCGATTTTTACCATTTCGACCAGAAGCAGGTAACAAAACCCCGAAGAAACATGGAAGAAACTTTTTCAAGAAATACGACACATGGTCATAATGTTGCTCGTTGTTTCAGTGCGAGCGCAGCTTTACGCATGCGAACGATGTCCAATTGTCAGGTGAAAATTCGAATCGGCAAATTGTAGTCTCTTATTTCGGCTTCTTTCGGTCGACTTACCCCGTCACTGGAACGTGAATAATTTGGTAAAGCGTTGACGAGGGAGAGAATGGCTGTCCTCGATTTGCTCGACAGTTTGATGCCTTCGTCGCTGGCAAGTACATAAATGGCAAATGCTCGGAGCTCGTGGCATGTTATATCGAATCGCTGTATTGTTGTTCGACGTTTGAGTGTTACGCTATGGTTAAATTATAACCATACCAACCAAGAACTTATAAATTATAAGTTCTCCATTAAAAGTAACCATGGCGAGTTGTCGCGAGAAACTTTGCAACTTTGTCGTGACATCGTGACTCATACATTGAGAAGCTGAATATTTAAAAAGTATAGTAGAAAATAACATATTTCTGTTATTTTTTGTTGCCAAAGATCGATTCATCTTCACAGAAATCTACGTGCATTCTATTCAAAGGAACGTTGCTCAAAAAATTCATCCAATGGTCTTCCTGTGTAAGACCGAAGCAATCGCAAATGCATCTCCTTCACGTTCATTCGTCGCAATAAATTTATCCAGCAATTGACTGTTTGAGACGAGTGAGCACGTCTTGCCGCACGATTAGGCGGTTCCACGCGTGTTCTCGTTGGTCGGTTTCGCCAAGTGAAACGTGTGCGTGCGGACCAGCTTGTGCGGCGTAACCGATGCGTTGAAAAACGCACGAGTGCGCGATGCAAACGACACACGGCCATCGAAGAGGAGAACGAGGAAGAAGGGCAAGGGTCGTGATCCTTTTGGTTTCTTTGATCGCTGATGCATTGAAAACCGCTTCGTGGGATTCGACATTTCGATGCAACCGAGCACCGTTGATCCTCTGCTTGATATATGCGCTTCCCTTGGCTCCACACACGTTGCCAACGAAGTAGGCATCTCTGGTGACTGTGGAACTCGCGTGAAATAATTAACAACTCTCGTGCCTGCGACGATCCGCACCTCTGAGAGAGCCTGAGCTGCTCTCGAAATTTTAGCCCCGCGTCTCGGCCACTCCAAACTCTCGTCCGTGATGATTTCGAAGTGAATCTGCACAAACAGGTCGTCCGTGCGGAAATTTAATCGACGATACCGCCGTGAAATAGCTTCGATATCGGTAGAGAGGAATTTTTGAGATTCTTGCGGTTCTCCATGCTGGTTTTGAATGGGGCAATGCTTGAGTGAGTTTGTGTTGCGGTAGAGATTACTATGGGCAATTGGTGAATTAGGCGATATATAATGTTCTTATATGGTTATTTATAAAGGTCTTTGTATATATTTTTAAAAGGCTATTTTCATTAAAATAGAATACTAACAATTTTTATTGCAAAGTTACTCCGTTCTATGCCAACAGTCATAGAATAAATATATTTGTGCGAGCTATTATAAGAAATAAATTCATCGTTATATATACATGCATGGTTTATTTATACAATTGACTTTTTTAATTAGCTGTAAGAAGACTTTTGTTGGCAAATACATATTGAGATATTATTAGGTTATTACGAATCTTTGGGTGTAAATTAATGTACCGAGATCTTAGAGAAACATTATAGAGATGCCGAAAACATACACACAAGTACTCGCTGAATTTTTCTAATTTTTATCATGATTTCAAAAATATGAATACGAGTTAATTTGATACAATTAGGTAATTGAATGATATAATTACGTAAATTAGGTGAATACAGAATAAGATACCACTACTTTACCAAGCGAAACTGCAGTTACAGTCACCAACGTACTTGTGGAAATTGTCTACTGCTGCGAACTAGTTGAACAAACTATTTATCTTGTTGTTAGTGTAGAAACTTGTTAAGACTGTAGTAGAACTTGTTGACAGATGAAGAACGCCGTTGTTGCAGACATGGCCCGTAGCCTCTAGGTTAAAGGGCAAAGAACATCGACTCTTTAGTCGTAGATGCCGTCTTAAGAAAAATTAACAAGCAAAGTGTCAGTTACGCGATTGAGTTAGTTTCTAGGTTACTTCATTAGCAAAACCTTCTCCGAAGCCGTTGCTTAAGGATTTTAATTATGATATTCTTAATTAAAAAGTTTATATAGTTAGTGGATCTAATGAATTTAATTCTGATATAAACGAATTTAAAATTGAATATTTTTGGTTCATTCTATATCGTTTGAATTCCAATTTCATTGCACGTGTACGATAAAATTATTAATATTCATACGAATTTTGAAATTCTAACTCACACGCTTTATGAAGGAGACGTGAAAAGATTTTTTCTACCGCGTTGTCGATTTTCAGTAAGTTTAGTAACTGATGTCTCTAAATAAACAGACTGTGATTCCACAATGTCTAATTTTTATAATGTGACATCGAATTTCCTGGACAATGTTTATTTATTATAATTAAATGCAATACCAACGAAAAATGGTTAATATTGAACGCTATGGGAGAAATAAACAAATAATTCTTCGGATTTATATATATATATATATATATATATATATATGCGATTGGAAATATATTGAACTTTACAAATATATGTTCAATTTATAATTTAATGCTTTGCTCTCTTGAATATAATATTATTTTGTTTCGGTAACAAATAATTGTACAACTGTAATGTATAACGTGCAATATTTATTATAAAAGAAACATTTTTGAAATTATAATCACGATTTTGAATGACGTCCATCGCGAAAGTTTTAGCTGTTTAACTAGATAAATCCATTCTACTCTTAGTCTACTAGTTAGCCCGAGTTTCCCTATGGTTTCAATATAAGCTATCCAAGTTACTACATCCCATTAAATTGCTATATCCTGATATACTGGGTCCCACATCGCGTTGCAATTTTAGTAGGAATATCCTAGAAGATCGAACGATAATAATTTTCACCTCTATATCTGTCGAAACGTAGCTTTAGGATAACGATACTGATATTATGCAAAGAACGATTAATTTTTTAACGATGAATCGACAGAATTTGCTATATTAAAAAATGATCGTTAAAGTTTTTACGTACGTGATACATATATTTTGTCGCTTAATATACAAAACAGTGTTGAGAATTTTGGATCTTAATAACCGAAATAATGGTATAGGAATGCTAAATTTACACTTAGAATTTATATTAGAATAGTTATATATTTATTGGATAAACGATTTCAAAGATATTCATCGATACACACTTGCACGCGTCTCAGCACTTTCTTCCATACCAGACTGTTAACTGAACAGTTTACATTCCTTTGTTTTCGAGACGCCGCGCACACACATACTTCCACAGACTGATATTCACATACAGGTATCACTGCTACGCAGCTAACCTAGTCCAGCACATAAAATTATACATACCTCAATAAACACATGCTCCTTTTATATTCTCATTGCAATCTACAATTAATACAAATAATACAATCTGTACTCTAATGTAAGTGACTATAAGAAAGTTCCACAAATGCTCGAATTCTTCACAAGGAATTTAATAAAGTCTACGTTAGGTCCTTTATCTTGAAACAACAGTTTTCAAAGTACTGTGAGTAATCGCATACAAACTTACCCATTGTATTACCAACAACAAATAACACAGCACCTAATGCAGACACGTAGATCCGTACACGAGGGAAATCATTTTGAAGAAAGTATCTACACATCCTTGCAACTTCCACTGCATATTACGCAAACGTTATCATACGAAATAAGGTAAAATTTTCCATATCTATCATATGGAATAATGGTATCAGGTGGAAGTGATTTAAACGAATCGTTCTCTTCGATTCAAGCATCCATGCCGTTAAAAAGGATCGAGCAAGATCCTAATGGAACAGACGTCTTGTAGACGTTTTTATGATCGAAAATATCCAACTAATCGAGGGCGCGATAAAGAAGCTCGTATCTGCGTCAGCAGATTTCACGGGAACGTCGACCATGCGCCGAGCATAAACTCTCCCCGCCCGTAAAATCGCGAAAGTTAGAAGCTGTTCCTGGTAGCCAAGCATTTTCCATCGGCGACTGCAAACTATGAGACTTTCCCCAAAGTTCCCTCGAATCCTACACCGGTCGACTATCTAACGAGGGGAAAGCGTCCGTTGCCGTAAGATACGCGTTTGAAAGCTGCCGTGTGGGCTCCGTGTACCAACTGACTTGCACCGCTTACGCGTGGGCAAAAGTCGGGTCGTGATAAATACGTCGCTCGATCGCAATTATTCGAGGTTTGATTTTTATTAAACATTGCCGATATACGTTGTTCAATTCGCTATGTTGCATTTACTTTCTAATGTTTGATTAATTCGTGAGAAACTTGACGTAGAATGTGATTAATATCAGGTCGTTGGAAAAGTTTCTTTCGTTTTATAAGGAAATAATGGGTGCACAACATTTTCCGTTTTATATTATTTTATCGAATTACGTATGATCCATTTTGTTCTATCAAAATAAAGATTACAATGTTCGATAGATTAGGTTTCATGTTTGTATAAAGATGCGTCGCTGTAAAAGACGGGTCCGTAAAAGAAAGACACTTTTCCAACAACCTGATAGGTAGATTCGATCGACGTAATATTTCCACCAGTTTTTAATAATTCCATGTAATAATGAATTCTAATAAATGTTCAATATCGAGCAGAATCAATTTATTTTGCAAACCGTCGTTACAATCTCGTTTCATATTACGTCTGGTAATCACACGTAATCACAGATTTTCTTCGCTATAGTTTCATCCTAGTTACAACACCATGAGAATTTCACGGATAGCGCGCGCGTTGCTCTTACCAGCTTCAATCGCGATAATTACAACGCAGCTGCGTGATTCAGGCGCGTTCGCCAATCTCAAAACATCCGCGAAAATAGGAAAAGTAACGAGCAGAAAAACGAAAATTCCGTGTCTTTCGGACATGGTAGAGATTTCAGTTATGGATAGCCAGAGTGAAAACACGATACGTTGTAGTTGTAAATGATTTCATAACATGGAAGAAAAAGAAGAAGAGTGTACAGTGCAATTAGCGAATGACTTCGGAGATTTGTCATTCATGAGCGATGGCAAATGCGAGTCACTGCTCGAGAGAAAATACCGTTTTGCATATTAAATAAAATACTTTCTCCAGAAAAGCTGGTTTAATTGTCGCGTATGGGTTACATTACTGTTTATAAGTACGCGAATGATTTGTTCGATTATAAATTGAAAATATTATACATCGATATTACCAAAATATATGAATTAATGGCAAACTAATAAACAAAACCAGTGTTTATTTTTTTAAGCTAGTTAACATTAAATACAAAATTTATCGAAGCTTTAATTGGATTTAAATATTATTCCTAAAACTAATCGTGACTGTTTTCGTATCATTTTGCAAGAACCTTCTCTATCTTATTTATAACTTGACAACGAGATATACCGAGGATAACTAACTCCTTCAATAACAAAATTGCTCCATAGAATTTAACACTTACTGTAAATTGTATGGTGTCATAAGATTCTGCGACAACTCTAACGAATAGTAAAATCGCCCTTGGTGCTATTACCTTACGAGTAATGCGGTTTTCCTGATAGTTAAATTTACAATAATAGGAAATGTTACTGTGCGATGGAAGTTTTATAAAATTACAATAGAAAACTCAATAGAAAAAAAAAAAAAATAAAAAAATGATAAAGATGTGGCAAAATCTAGCACCGATAAGTTACCAACAGGTAACTCTTTATCTTCATCCAGTGTACAAAAACTAACGACTACGCTAATTATGAGATGATCAAATAAATTACATGATATTGAAGATAAACAAAAGTCTGTACGCATTTGAGCAATAGCGTAAATACGTCTGAACGCGTTTCTGGGTCGTACACGCGGGCACGCTTTCTACGACGACTTAAAGCCGGTCGCACGACCGCCTTCCGGAACTTTCATTTTTTCTGCTCGTTCGTCCGTGAATTAGGATAATCGAGAACCGTTCAACCACGCCGAGAGACTCACGCGCACCTGCGACCCAGGGGATCCGCATTCCTTGTTCCGCTTTCACGTTTCTTTTACGGTCCATCGTGCGAGTTTTCGACTAGACGATGACGTCTTCGTGTGTCCGGTTGGCATCGTTGTTCTCATTTTCATTTATAGTCATCGAAGAATGCGATTGTGTTTCTGGAGCACGGTCATGTATGGAATGCTGGGATAGAAAGTTTTACACAATGAAAATGTTGGGTATTGAGAGATGTTTGTTCGTTGTTTGAGATATTCGGTGTGTTTTTCTGGATGATGTTGGTAGATGATAATGGAAGACAGAATTTATGTAACATTTTGCTGGGTAAAATATGTTTGTTGGTGTGAATATTTAGCTTCAAATTGGTTCAAAGACTGGTTGCTGTTTTAATTCTTTGATATAGGTGTGAGCTTTTCATACTTTTTCAGGACTAATCAGTGCACACGATATAGGAAACTCATTAATTAATGACTTTCTTTTATTTTTTGTTACAGGTGAGTAAGCAGCACCTGCAGTGCGTTACTTCCATTTGAGAATAAGCGAGGGTGAGTGGCCATATTCGAAGTTCATAATTTACAGTTTCCCATTAAACAAACCAGAAAAGTAAACGGGGCTTTTTCGATTTAGAAAGGTATATCTTTTTATCGTAGTATCATAAATATGTAAATTCCATAGGATTGTAAAATCTAAAGAGAAGAAGAAATAGCGACGAGAAAAAAAGAATTAAACAAATCCCTAATATTCTTATCTATAATCATAAAGTCAAGGAACGGAATTCAGTAACGTGACTTGGGTTGTAAATATAAAAATATTAAAAATAAATTGCCACGTTAACGCAACGTTGATCCTTAATAGGTTAAGAGACATCGTACCTCTGATAGATATTTAAAATTAAGAATTGAAACTCCAAGCTCCCTTCACCTCGCCGTATCATCGAATTACTCTTCTTGCACCCTTCCATCAAGTTCCACGATTGATCTCCCCAACGAGTCTGCTCCATTCAATCTCCCCGCGCGCCAATTTTCATGAAACAGTCAAATGTGCAATTTCGTATGAATCTTCGTTTAAAGGGAAGCTTGGAGTGCAACGCAAAAGACCGGCTGGCACAGGTGTCGCGATCGGACCGGTTAAACGCGTCGCTTGGCCATCTTCATCCGTATTCCGGGCGCCGAACTCGCGCAACCATGGCAGATCTATTGCCAGGCTGGCCTGACACATCGGTGCACCGCATCTTCGTGGTTGTTGGCCCGTGAGCGTGTGTAACGCGCGCCCCTGCATATTATATTATGAACGGAGGGAAGAGAAGACCCTTTCCGGGTTAGGCGGGACGAGAGAAAACGGTACGAGAACGCGGAGGAAGCGGTTGGGTGCAGGGTAGAAAGACGAATATTCCCCGCGGGGGTGAGCGTGTCTACGCGGTTCCATAAATTTTACGCCTAAGCTCCGGCGACTCGCGCGAACACGATGCAGTCGCGGCCAGAGGAATGTCGTTGCCGATAAAAAAAATTGCCGCAGATTAATCTGGATTAGCCGCTGATAAACTGGCCATAACTTCTCGAGCGAGCCGCCTTTTTACCGGCTGAAAAGATATTAACGTTACTATATCTATCCCGTATAACGTTGCTATATCAGCGTGAAAATATGCTCGCCACGTCGCTCTGACGAATCGTGGAAACCTCCCGACCGATATTGCGCCTCGCTTCTTTAAAAAGAGAGAATGGCGAACGATCTTGAAGCTTCGTTTCAAGCTACCCTCGCTGGCGTCGTTCCTTAGTTGCGGCAAATAGCGATCAACTTTAGCGTGGATGCACGCAAAACGTATCGTGACTTTTCTCAAGCAAATGAACAATACAAACTTGTACCATGGATACAAAATCGCGATTAAATTTCGTCGAGCAGAAATTCTTTTTCCTTTCGTGCTTATTATCGTAGATTATTTTCAAAGTGCACTGGACGAGATCGGTTCGTTTTCATATGTTCGACGCAGCACGTTTGCCTCTCTTTCCCTCTCTTTGGCCCTCTTCGTGTCTCTTCCCTTTTTCCTGTATTTTTATATTGATTTGACGCTCGTTGAAATACGTGGGCTCGTGTCCGACCATAAATTATACGTCTATCTATCGAGCCGTGACAGAGATTTATCACGGTTATCCCCGTAACGAAATTTACTGGATGTAACAACAATCCATCAGAGGGGTGACTAATTAATTAGAGGAAGAAACGCCTGTATTATCCTATCCAGCCTGTTTGCCCAAATAATACGATTGACGCTTAATAGTTGCTGGATACGAAACGGAAGTTTATAAATAGTTATCATCGAGAGACCGGTTATCCGGTGGCGCGTGATCTAACGCACCAAAATTTAACTTGTAATTAGTTATTTATGACGGGGAGTTACAAAGGAGCATGCATAATCTATGCAGTTTGCCGAAGGGTTTAATAAATAACGAGATTTATCATCATCGTCGGCCGCGTCAATATTACGTTTACCTTGAATCCCGACCGACTGTTAAACACGGAATATTATGAGCGATTTATTCGCTTGTCCCGACAATTCACGTATGTCACAGGGAATTATGAAGTGTTAATCCAATGTCGCTCGATAATTATTTACTCACCTATGACAATATATGTGCATACGTTCTGGTCGGAAATGTGATAAACTTTTATTCACCTTGGTTTTCATTACCGTTTAACAAAATTATTTTTGACAGTTTATCGACGCGTTCGCCTCGTTAAATGTTTTTCGATTTTATCAGCTTTACGAAAAATGATGTTTTTTAAATGTAATTTATTTTATAAAATGAATTTACTGCTTATATGAATATAATTACAATGAACTATATAAATATATAGATTATATATGTGAAATAAAGAAGATTATATTTAGGAATTTTCAACTAATTTTCATTCGGAAGTTGTACGTTGGAATATATCATTAATTAATATATATATATAGTTAATAGAAGCAGCAAAAAAAACCAAGTAACATCGTTGGATGTCGAGACACTGTCTCGATAAAAGTGAACATCAGTTTTTAGCTATTACAAAGAGAAGAAATTTAATTAAATGTTAGTCTTCTCAATTGGTTCGCTAGTTTTAATATCACAAGACACAAAACTTTGAGATCCTTTATCTAGAAAATAGAACTTGAAATTTTCTCAGACAAGGAACAACGGTATCGTATTCCGTCGTTCTTTTCTTCTCATACAAATTTCCATGATAAGCCAAATGCTGGAAAGCTGTCGATCCATCACGAAACGATGACAGAGACACGTTGAGGCAATTTCATGACGAGGAAAATTAATAAACCGGTGATCGCTGATCGACAATCGTTCGCGATAGATACCGTAACTAAATCCGCTGGATAAGGACGTCGTCTGGTGGTGATGGGCATAATATCCTTCCTTATATCCTTTTCCTAGCGAGAACGCGGACAGACGGCCGCGTAGCCAAGCTAAAGGAGAAGAAGGTAAAGGATTTCGCTGGGCTAGACGCGCCGGATCACGTCGTGAGACGGGTTAAATTGACGGGATAACGGGCGATCGTGTCTGAAAGCTTAAAGTCTGCCACGAAAGTGATTACCGGCTTGCTGCTCGGTATATACATATACCTTTTGCTGGCTTCGTACACTCCTCGCCTATCGTCGAGCTCGTCATTAATAACCCGATTGAAGTTCGTAGCTTGGGGTAAAAGGTCGCCGTAACGAAAATCCGCAAACCTTAACGAGTGTCTACCGCCTCGAATTAGCGGTCGAATTTGGCCACGATTCGTGGCGCCGCGGCTGTTCGTGTCGAAAGTTCAAGCTGTCGATACACGTAGCCTTCTTAATTGTTCTTCCGGTGATCAGTTCCGCGATAAAGGTGTTCTTTATCGATGACGTGTTGAGAATCGAAAAGCAACCTCTTCGTTCTTGTATCCAGGATAGATGGGAAAAATTGTTTGGAGATATGATGGGTTTGGATTGGATTGGATTGAATTGGATTGGATTTGGTAAGACTGAATGTTTGTTGCGGATATAAAAATTCGTTGCTCTTCGGAGAATGGTAGTTCGATTTTTTACAAATGGACGGATTTAACATATTCGCGTAAATTAAAGAAAGATCTTCGGATATAGACAAAATCAGACCAGTTGGAAATTTTCTACTGCTGTCGTTCCTTGCATTTACGTACAGCAATTGACACGCTATCACGTTGCAGATTTTCAACGTCCATAATTGTCGTTTTATCAATACCGTGCTTTAGATATCAGACAACAGTCAACTTTTCTATTTCAACGACATTATAACTGTATAAATGTATACATGGTCAAATATACGTAAATTATCGCGCGATACACTTTTACATATTTGCGAGAAAAAAGAAATTATTCGTATACCGAAATACATATTCAGCTAATTACACATCGCAGAACTGTCATAATTTGTCGTAAATTATTTTCAATCTCAATGGAATCCACTTCGATGGTTTACTATAAATTAAAATGACAAGTGTATAAATAGAGAAAGACGTACTCACAAATTCATGTCAAAAATTTTACGTATTTCTATTTTTCTATAATAGTATTATAAAATGTTTTATTCTAAACGCTTTTGTATTTGTAAACGCTCTAACACAAAACGGTCTTCGCGTTTAAATTATAAATTAAATTAAATTGAATTCGATATGAGGACTTGTCCTATTTTATGTACACGATAATATACACGATATATATATATATAATATACACACGATAAATATATACATGAAAATTTGTTTATAATATACACGATAAATATATACATGAAAATTTGTTATAGGAGATATCCAAGTTTTTTCGTCAACCATTATAAATAATTTCATGTAGGATCGCGAACTTTGATAGATATCGACGTATGCAGATTCGGTACGGCATTAAATTTATTCGAATTAGTCGTTGCAATTAAGAAAATATCAATATTAATTTATTATAATCACTTCAAATGGACAGCGCATAGTCTTGATTAGTTTGCCATGTGCCCGTTGTGTTTGAAGTGCACTCGCGCTTAATTAAATCGGCCAATCGATATTTCGTGATTGCGCGATTCAGATACACTGCCGACCGGATGTCCGCCGGTGATTCTTAATGCCGACGGCGTCTCACTCGAAAGATTTCGCCTTCGAACTGGGAATTACCTGTTTATTATGTTCTTTGATACGCAATTCAATCCGTATTCGATGTTACATCGCATGTTTCGATTGCCTCGCGTGTTACCAGCCAATGTTTTATAGTTATAATTTCATCATTTTTCGTTTCTCACTAAAGAGAAACTCGAAGGAAATTCAAGAGAAATCTTGGTCATTGTCAGCGATTCATATTTGCGACGATTTTTTCCTGTTAAATAATTGCGATGCTGCGAGCAAAGCGACGGCGCAACGTACAATCCAAATGGGAAAAGAAAAATTACGATAACTGTTTATCTTATCGTTTAAAATGAATTTCAAGCTCAGAAATTATTATTCTACAAGTAAGAAGAGTTCGCTATAAAGTAACTGTTTTAAACAGAGGAATTATATTGTAAGTTAACGATGTTTGGTTAAAATATACACTTGGCAGAGTTTGTTACGGATTGCAAATAAACTGTTTTTCTTGTTAATTTGTTCAGAGTGGTGAGAGAGTTTTGAAGTTCACGTCTATTGACAATGTAATGAGAGCTATATGAAACCTGAAACGTTAAACGTGCAACAGTTTAGAATCTGTTCCATAATCATCGTGATAATTATTCGAGGCAATCGATATTACCTCTTGAGCATCGTACATTCTATTAATAAATTCAGAGTGAACTATTCGGAAAAGCAAAATAGATATTTCATTGTTATCTATGGAATGCATTATGCCAGTAACACTAGGTGTCTAGAGATGCAATAAATTAATGGGAGCTGCGTCTGAAACTACTTGGGGTCGATAACAACCGGAATGTCGAAAATTCCTATTCACGCTCAAATTTACGTAAACTCGATGCAGATAGTTTGCAGCGTGTCTAATATGTATTCCTAACAAAAGCTATAGAAGTCCTACCGCGTTAATTGCATTCCTCGCGTTACGATACTTCATTTAACGTTGTCACGTGCATCTGGTTGACCCTCTTAGAAATTTCGAATCTGACACACGATAAATGCTTGCCATTGCTTCATTGCAGTATTCGCAAGAATAATCTTCAAACGAATCGTTTATTACTTTAATGCTTTAAGATAATTATAATCCACTTCGTTTTAAAGTGTAATTTAAAAGTTAGAATTAATAATATAATTATTCGGTATACGAAGACTTAATAGTATAATGATATAATGTAACGGACGAAACTGTTCGGTCATTATTTTTTATACGTAATCTCCGATAATTTTATCTTTCACATTCTCGTTTCAAGTTTATATATAAAACGTTATGGCGATAAAAGTGACTTTTTAGAAGTTCATATGCAACGACAGACTCAGTGTACGTAATTATCAAAGATTATGTAACTATCTCGTCGTTTAAAAAGTTCTTTCTCTTCAGATTGCTTAATTTCTAAATTATGAAGTTAGATAAGGAGGTTCGTTTAACGTCATTAACGTCGTCGTGTATTTCGTTGCATACAAAAATATTAATCGTGTGCACTATTGCTAGTTTTTAATAAATAATTTAGATTTATAGTCCGTTAACTGTATAAAGGAAAGACAAGTATAGGTTTTAATTATTAATTTGCAATTAATTTGTACATTTTGATAAAGTTTATATTATTCCAACAAAGTTTCTAAATATTCATGAACGGTAATGTATTATTTCACTAATTATCAAACAATAATAATATTATTATTATTTAATAATAAATACTTTTAACGAAGTTTAAATGAAACATCATTGCCAAATAAATTCTAAATCCATTTAATCAATGTTGCATATAGAGTGATGTATCAGTTGTTTTCTACAAACTTTTGTCATGCCTGTACATAGCAAATCTAAACGACTCTTGTGTCATAGAGTTTGCAAAATTGCTATCAGTGTTATTTCAAATTTTTTTTATTATACTTTTTGCACGCAAAAATAGTTAAATGTGAAACGTTTTGGATTGTGAGCTTTTTCTGATTATTCGAAATATTCTCTAGGAGGATACGAAGAATGACGAATGATGATGAAAAGAAATTTCCATCGTATATTGCTCGCATTTTTCAAAACTCATTGAATCAAGTTTCTGATGAAAATAGCTCGCTGTCCTGAACGCAGGCTACACGAAATGCTGCATGTTTTATAGCGAAAATTCTAATAAAAGCGATATTCGCGAAAGTAAGTAAGAAATAATGCATCATTTGCAACAAAAATTATAGGTATACGTATGGAATTTGTACGCGAATATGCAGTGGATTTAATTTCCTATGACGATTCTTTAATCGATTTCCTTCAATCTTTTAACAGCTTCGTTCACTTTAATCAAATGAAAAAATATCTCAAAATTTTATCTGTATTGTTAAATAAAGTTATCTCAAGGTACAATTGGAAACATGTATTTAAATGGTGGTACTGCATAGAAAAAATCCTTGTTTTCACTTGAAGCTAAAGTTAAGATAGATTTGGACACAGTTAGCATGTACAGTAGTTAGATGAACACGAGAACGTAGAAACTTTCAGATAGAAATTCTCTTGATGATACATCACCCTGTGCTTATCTAACTTGATAAGCAGGAGCTGTATTAATACGCTGTAACGTTTCTGAAGAAGTCAATTATAAGCTCGAAAATTATCATTAGCTCGATGCACCGTAATTTTGTAATTAAAATATATCTTGTCAAAAATAAGCGAATCTTCGGTCACTTTCGAGCATAAACCAATACAACTACAGTACATATATGCCACGCTTGCATAATCAATATTTATTTCCGAAAACTCTTTATCTCTAGACACTTTATTATTTTAATTACACTCTAGTCAGAAACTTCCGACCTTTGCCCTATACATATACATCGAAATGCAATCTGCTGTATAACGTAGACCCTGTAGACAATCTCACACCACTAAAAACAAGCATCGTAGTGTGGCTGTTCCGTCGAGCTTCAGCCACTCTCCTAGACAAGATGTTACAGCCATGAACGTGGTCTCAAAGGACGTCCGACCGATCTTCGTCATCTCGCGCGACTAGACCAGCTTCACGGCGATTAATCTCAACAGCGAGGGAGAGCAGATCGTTCTCAAAGGACGCACGTTGGAACGCTGACCGATCAAGTCCTAAGGGAAGATCCAGTCGAAAGAAAGTCGCCGATGTGATTCGCCTACGGAAGAAACCGATCGACGAAACGAAAGAAAACGAAGGGCGACCGAACCAGCCGCAGAAGCTGGCAAATCGCGTCATGGACGCGCCGCTGGAGCTGGATTGTTAGCCCTCGGGCTTCCACGTCCCTAGGAACACCGACTATCGAATAGCTGATGGAACCAAATTGCGAGGAAGCGCTATTGGCCGTGACGAAAGTTCGCTTTTCTCGATGACCATGTCGTTATCTGGCTTGTTCCTTCGTCGACGATGGAAAAAAGTATCAACCATTCCAAGAATGCCGGTCGGGATTTTGCGCGGATTCGTTGGACGATGGTCGTCCGGGTCGATTCGTTCCTTTACGCGTAACTGGCATTCTGACATTGACAGTTTTCCACGCGACTGCTGCTCCTGTTGTATTTCGCTTTTTACGCCGCAATTTTGCGGCAGAACGCGGCCGAGGTTATTCGTGGCTGTAATGAAACGGTCGCGGTCTTATTGGATGGCTACATCGCATCGTTTCTCCTTGTTCCCGCTCCGGATTACGGTGCTCTTCCAAATATTGATAAGACCACACGGCAGGTTCTGCTTTCTACGATCTCTGATTCCATATTTCTGTCTTTTTAAATTCTTTCCTTATTGAACCTCGTGATTTGAAACCTCGGTGCAAGTTCATTTCTGTTTACATGAACATATTTATGTGTGTAATACGTAGGTATATAAGTGTACGAATTATGTTATCAATCCAGTACTAGTTATATTCTTTTAGGAAGATGATTTGTAAGAGAGGTAACAAGATCTAAATAAGAACCTGAAAATCGATATCCGTAATATTCTCTTCTCTCGAGATTGTAAAGATAGATGAAGGATGATAGTAAAAATCGCAATGATATTGAATTTGATCTAATAACTATAAATACGATATAGTAGCTGTAAAAAGAAATTCAACTCAAGATCGAAATGTCAAAGAATTCAAGCTTTAATTTTGTTTCAAGTTCAAATTGAATATTCAACCCTTTGCAGATCGTGCAGCGTTTGACATTTTACTTCTATTAATTCGTAATCAATAATTTACATCGGAGTACTTACATCGGAGTAATTTCTTCCAATACATAAGAATATGTAAAAACTAAAAGTAATCGAATAAAATGTCCTAACCCCAATCTAGTTTGACTCAGAGTAGCGAGAAGCTAAATCTTTCAAGATTTAAATTTAAATTTTCAAAATCAAATCGAAATGAAACCACCAACTAAATTTCATATTTAATTTCCCAGCCAATTAAACATTCAATTGGTAGTTGAAACAGGATTCGTATTCCGACGATCCCAATTCGCATCTTTATCAACCCACCACTTTTCGTAATAACCAATTTCACGTCCTTGTATTTTTAGAAATACAACCTTATTTCACTTTCCATCATGCGTATTACATCTTACTATCGCATCTTATTGTATACGCATTAAAAACGCAAGATAATAGCATTAGGACTACAAAAAGGTATATTATTATATAACCAAGTGACGAGCCCGCTAAAAACAGAATTGTGCACGTTCGGCCAGTTACGTCGACAAAAGTTAGGGGGTTAAATTCAAATGTAAAAGTCATAAACAATTTTCATCGTCGAATTCGAGAGCATGGAAATCCGCAAATCCTACAACGCCGTAGTTTAAACACCCATCGACCGGTGACGGGCGACGATTTCGCGTTACGCCGCAAAAATCTCCGCGACATTTTGGCATCGGCGTGCTCGCGGCTATCAACGGGAAACAGTGGAAACCGGTCGCAGCGTATTTCGCGGTGCGCAAAATTTCCGCGTAATTGTCCGCGTCGTAAACAGGGGTATGTGTCGGCTTGTGTGGATACGAGAGACAAAAATCGTTGATTCGATTCGGTTAACTGGTGGCTCACGCGATCGCACGAACGGAAAATACCGAATCGACGCGACGGCCAGGATTCGACAAAACGGAAACGCGTGTACGGTAACAGCGGGGACCAGACGATTCGTTTCGCGAGTGTTCGGTACCACCGGGTGTCGTGGCCGAGCAATAATTTTCGTTGATGTTCGCGCGAATTTCGACCCACGAACCGATATCGCGCAGCACGCCGGCTGCCCAAATCGAACAACGTGTCCGTGTATGTACGCCATTATAGCGACCTGCCGTTTGATCGCCGTGAAACTGCGATTTGTTTCGTTACGAAAAACTACTCGTTTAGCCTGCTGATAATGTTTGCTTACGTGATAACTCGTACATATACGTGTATGTCGTGGTTACTTGCGAAAAAGAGTAAAAACATTAAACGTGGAATTAAATTTAGGTTTATGTACTGTTGTTGGGAACATGATACATTTACACTGTACATGTGAATGTGTGTGTAAGCATCAGAGGACGTCCAGGCCTCGGTTGAGACAAAAGACAAGAGCTAGTCGTTAGAAGTATCTGGAAGAGTCGGTTGACAACAAGCGTGCGTGCGAGTAGGATTTTTGAGGTCTTTAGAGTATAAGATATATGTATAACAGTTGTGTGCTAAATAAAGAGAATTATTTGTATTTCCGAATCCATTCTATATCTTTTCAACTGTATAAAACTGTTTGAAATTTTCCTAGCGCCATAGTGGGACACGATTATTACGATTACATCGATTTTTTAAACTAATCTAGGAATATTGCTGAAGTTTCAAGAAGGTTCATATAAGGTACATGATACGATTTATTCGTAACGTAAGGATATATTCAAATACTTTAGTCAGTCACCATATTTCAGTACAAGTTAATGTTCTCATGGTTATCAATTCACGTAAGTGCTTTTACTGAAATGATGTTCGAGCGTGACCTTTAAATAATCTAAAATTGGAAGTCACGATTCGAGAACATTCTCAATATCTTTGAGGACGATAATGGATATCAGAAAGCAATAGGTCGAAGTAATAAACAAGTAATAAATATATTCCTTTATCTGTGTTCTGCATTTTATTGCAAGAAGATTAAAACAAGCGTTGTTACGATTTCTTTAATCTCGTACTATGAAAAAAATGTTTCTGGCCTTCGTACATATTTTTCTCTACAGGTATATGCATTTAGTAGAAGTTTCGAATAAAGGGAATACTTTAAGATAATTCTCAAACGACGTAACGTTGCAGGCAAGATGTACATTTGTATAATTTGCAAAACTGATTCGCGACCGACTTCCACACACGGCCTTTCAAGTATTGCGGGCTGCCTGTTACCAGGCGCGTTTCCATACGAAATGAAACCCGTTATACTTTTCGATAAGTTGGAGATAATTTGAATCGCGGCAAAAGTTCCTTCGAGGAAAAGTTATTCGGATCGTTAAACATTTCCGAAATATGTACACATTAGCAATTCCATTAGTAAGTTATCACGCTGAGAACATTCTCGAGTCTGTTTGAAATTTTCTTTCGAGAATGTACGACTTGGAAATATTTCATCTATTAAAACTGAATATTCTCTGATTGAGAACTACGATAAAGTAAATAGTATTCTCTTTCAGTTTTTCCTGTTGCTTTATTTCTTCGATATTCTACGTACATAAAATTGCCCTAGTTATCTTAATGTATAGATCGATGGATGTTCGTAAGTTGTTTTGATTTGAAGCCTCTTTTTCTTCCTATTTCATTATGTTAAAAATTAAAAAGGCAATAAAATGTTTATAAACATTTATTTATAAATAATAAAATTAACTATGTATATAATTAAGCAGTCATATTATACCATCTTACAGCTCAATTTGTGCTAATCTCTGTATACTATATAAAAACAACTCAGAAATGTCAGTCTAATGCAAAAATAATACGATACCAATGATCTCAAGAATCCTTCTTTTCGATAACATTTTGACGATCCTATATATCTGTGAGTACATATAATGATCGATTGTTTCACCGTATTAATCGCTATGGTAACGTTTCATCCGAAAATAATGGAAGCGCTTTTTGCCTCGGTTATATAATTGTGCTTCGCGTTTCAAATTTTTCATTTTGTTAACTCGAATCGAACGTCAAAGGGCATTGTCTGTCTATTCGTAAATTCTAATATTATTTTCGATAATCAAACGGCCAGAATCGAAAAGTAACAACAATCACCAGCACGGAAATAAGGGAAATGTATAACGGGGCTGGACCTTTCCTGTCACCGAGATTTTTCCATTTTCATGGAAATTTTTGCGATTTTACTTGTATCGTGCGTCAGCTCGTTGATACTTTGTTGCCGTTCGCGAATATATTTTTATAACGTCAATCGTCAGAAACGACCGAGAAAAATTCTTTCATGGTGTGAAATCTCTCGATCTTCCTCCCACTTTTTTCCCAATCGTGTGTCTTTCAACGCAATGAAAAATTACTGATCGAATGTTAGAAACGTTGAAACGATTGAAGATATAAAATGAAGCATGCTCGATAGAAATGTCGTGTGTTGCGGCTGATACAAATTTTCCATACTCAGTTACGCATAGTTATTTATGCGTAGCCCCGTTTCGGTAATCATTGTGAATTGTTTAGCATTCAGGTGAATTCTAGTTTGACCTGCTAAATTCTGGATTGTTTCATCCTTGATCGGTTTGGGGAACTCGTGTTTCCAGATTTTAATACTAAATAGTTCACAATATCGATAATACCGATACATTATCAACATACATTATGTGCAGATAACAGAGACCCTTTCTCGCATAATTAACCCCTGACCCTCAAATTTTCATGTCTCAATCACTCTGGTCTTTACTCTTGCTTGTACAAGAAATTTTAATATAAAATTGAAACAGGAAATCACGCATACCAGTAACCATCCTTTCTTGCACATTTTTGCATATTAACACTTGTAACATACACAGAAAAATCTACAGTCTACTCGTCACGATTGATTCATCTCAACCTCGCGCATTCTATATTGCCTGTAGTTTATCACGCTGCACGTACAATTTCGCTTAATCGCTCGCAGCTACACTTATACCAGTTGTTATACGTTCCAAATCACGTACGCAGTTCTACTTAATTAAATACTTGGGCTTTAATTAAACAAGCACGCGTATATGAAAACAATGTCAACCATCCGTCCACGTTTCGACCGGTTCGATACAATGTAGATAATGGTTCGCGAATTTCATCGATGCGCGTCGCATCTTTTCGATACGAGACAAGTTATCGTTGGAATATCTGATCAGATAACGGTGGTGATTGGTGAAAATCAATGGCGTTAATTCGTTGGATCATGGCGTGAAGCCGCTGCGAAATCGAGGTGGCGCACGATCGAGATAACGCTTGTACGAATACATTCGGATGGCGTTTTACTCGATGCAACAATCGCGTTGATGATGGGAGCAATTGAATTTGCGTGAAAGCGATCGAAGTTAATTGGAAACAAAAACGAGGAGGGGGGGAAAGGATTGATAGAGTATTTTTCCTTCTTTTTCCTTTTTTTTTTTTCGTTTTATCGTTTTCAACGAGCAACGCGTTTTTCTCGTTTCCAGTGATTGCCAGTTATCCTTAATGGCTTCGGAAAAAATAGCTGGCCGATTAAGGGCTGTTAACGAAGAGGGTATCCCGCGCGAAATTTTTGGTACTCTTTGAAAGTATAATGGTCGAAGCTAACGTAATTCACATCGAAAGAATCACGAAGTACGTTTTAATCCACGTTAATATGTTCATCGATGATTTTCTCGCGCGTTAGTCTTATTCTTACTTTGAATTAAAAAATTGTTATTTTTGTATGTGATTATGATCGATATTGCTTATATAAAGTGGTCCGCAGAAAATTACAACGAAGAAATGCCAGGAAGAGATGAATGGTTCAAAGAGTATCGTTATATTTTTACGACCATATTTCTTTCGTAGGCATTTTGTAATTGCATTGTCCTTTAAAGTGAAAATCCAGCTGTTCTATCTTTATGCGTTTATCCTTAAATTTTCTATTGCACGTATGCGTTCATCTAAACACCTAAGCGACATTTCGAACATTTCCATGTAACATTCTACAATATTAAGGTTAAAATATCTTGATGAGCTAATCATCTGCTACTTTGACGAAGAATAAACAGATTCACGATTGCTGTATACAAAAACTCATAGTCTCATTTAAAAGATTGACTTTAGAATCTTTAAAGGAGATATCACATACACACATATCACATAATACACCGTTCAAGGTAATTAAAATTTTTCTAACGAGATCATCCTCTATCTTCTACCATCTGAAATTATGTTTGGTCCAATTACGAGAGACAGCCTATATTCATCTTTGGAAAATCTTCCATTACGTGATTTGGCATTACGTGTTACATATTTCCCGTTTGTTAGTACCCGTTTACCATTGCAAAATAGAATTGTTCGTTAACGAACAATTAAATCCGACATATCGTTACATCATCTTTCTGAAATCTGACAGGAAATCTACCTGGACAAAGATTGTACTACGAGCTAGTAATCGCTGACTGACTTATGCCCATCGAGATTTCCTTCGCGTATCAACCCTCTCATTATCCTCGTGTTGCAAGGAACACGATGTTCATAATCGCATGGCCTTGTTACCGCGTGTTTCGCCGTGTAATTCAGCGATCGGTCGAGCGATCGCCTTTCTCGGCTCGCTACGCGTCGGAAGATCGGATCGAGTCAAAGTATGACGTTACAATCGATCGATCGACTAGATATATGTATGGCAGTATATCGTGCTGCGATCGCAGCTGTACAGCCGCAGTTGCAGCTGCAGCCGCGATTAATGTTCCCATCGTGTGGTATTAATTTTTCGTTGCGGGGCTATTTTGAATACTGACGCCGGCGCCACGCCGGAATTTATTTGCCATTTAATTCCAGTACACGCGCATTTGTAATTTTCACAACTTACAAAACTTTCATTTGTCGCAAATAATATACTTGTTTATCGATTATTAAGCGAACAACATGTTCAGCTATTAACACTCTTGCGATTTCACGATTTTAAGCGAAATATTTTATTGATTTCTAAAATAAAATGATATGTCGAGATGAAATTTCGCTCGTGATCATCTTTTTACGCTTTGTAAAGTGATATTAATGTTGAATTAAATAGCATATTTCACGCGAGGTACGAAAACGAAAGTTTCTAATTCGTACGCGCGTTAGGGAAAAAGGAGCAAGTATTTAACTCGTTTTCTATTTAATTTTATTGGATTGACAACTAAGTGATTGCGGATTTTGTCAATATCACCTAATGACAAAATCCGCAATCGCTTAGTTGTCAATCCAATAGTATACCAGATAAATTTATTGCTTTTTTCTTCAATTAAGTTTAACCCCGCCGATTCGCTGATTCGAATGCTGATTGAAACTTCTAAAGGCTGATGATCAAATGTGGAAAGAAACTAAAACCGCGGATGGAAAGTAATATTGAATCTTAGAACACGCTAGAAATTCAAAAGTTTCGACGATCGATCGTCCCCTTTTCTGTCCATTTGCAAATTAACATTCGAGGATTGCTACCTGCCATTCGGGATTCAAACGAGCCAAGTGCTTAAAAATTTATCGTTTCCAATGCAAATTTGGGAGCACATCTTTCAAATATTGATATCTATTTTAAATGTTTCACTGCTATGGTATTCCTCTGAGAGTACTGCTTTAATATATTGCCGGTTACCTCATACGCGTAAAATTACTTGTTACTGAATTTTCGAAATTTATACACGCGTAATATTCTGTAATAAGCTATAAATGGCAAAAGCAATTAAGAATGTTTAGCATATTTATTATGTATCCATTGATCTGTACGGTTATTAATTATCAAATTGCGCTCGAAAGCTAATGTTTGTAATTCGTAGTGAAAGATTAATGAACTTTCCATGATATTCGTCTTTACAAATATAGGTATTCTATATTATTTACGTTAATTCAAATAATTCATAAAATTGTTACTCAAAAACAGAAGAATAGCATGTATATTGTAAAGCGAAACAAAGTTTTCTCATCGCTAAATGCTCGAGCTAATAATTTCCGAACTTTCTGTTTTCAACCGTTGTCCTGAAAACACTCTTCCTAGTTGTATCACTCCTTTAACAATGTTATAGCTTAAATCGAAACAACGAAAAATGTTTCGCTTTATGTTTCTCGCTTTGTTTCAAATTCCAGTGCATTTAATATTACGCGTATCTATTCGAGATAAATCTTGATATTACATGTACATACTTCTACAGAAGTCAGAATTTCGGAAAGTTTAAAATTCACTTGGTACACTGAGTTGCCGTATCAAAATCACCGCGAGTACCAAACGACAATAATCGATCGGATCATTAAGCGGGCTGCGTAGCTAAAGCGAATCAGTGCCTTCGGGTAGTCACGTTTCGTCAATAATTGCTAACGAACGCGTCTGATGGCAGACAGTAATTAAAGTGTAATACTACAAAGCGGCTGACTTCTGATGTCGAATGCCAAAGTATACGAGTATCATTTACATATAAATTCGATATATTTGACGGAACCTAATTAAATAAGTATATAATTACATCATGGATATGGTCATAATGAAAGAAACGAAAGGAGACGAAAGAAGGCAAGAAAAGGCGAAAGGAATGCGTTTCATTTGCTGTGAGATCTCCAGATGGATTCATGAGTTAAGTTTCCTGGCAAGTTCCTGCTTCAGGGTAGCGGAGGTCAGGTCAGAGATCGTATTTACATAAAAGGAATAGTTGGATAAGCACTTTCGAGGATTGTGTCAGTTTCAGTCCCTCTAGCTACTAACGCGAGACAACTATCATAGTTCTAATCGAAATTCTATGAATTTCTATTATTTTTCAAAGTTTGAATGCTATTTATAGTCGGGATTTTTTGATATTTCGTGTATTGTTCACTCGAAACTTCGTTCAATTTTTAGTTCGAAAGTTCACTCAATTTTTTGTAAAATTTAAAATACAGATTTTACATAACGATGGACACGCGAGTCATCAAATTCGATTCGAAATATAAGAAATATGCAGAAACGCAACGACGATGCGGTGAAAACTCGTTACAGAGAGCTTCGCAAAGTGGTACAGCGACGCGTGAACGTTCCTTCGTCGAAAGCATTGCGTTTCTTTCCGCGTAAGTCGAATGAAATCTCCAAAGGAGTACAATTTCGCGGAAAGGATTCCCGGCTGACGCATTCGACTACTAGTTCAAGCAGTCTCCTTTGAGTAACGCGTTGAAAACGAGCTTTCGCGATCGCACTTCCCTTCTATGCTCTGTCGATCCGTGAAACGCGGCCGGTATTTGAGAAATTACGCGACTTTCTAAAAAATGCAATGCTCTTTAAAACGTCGAGCAAAGGTTCTTTCTTTTCGCGTTAGGCATTCTCGTCTTTCCTTCTTTCCTTTGCCCGATTGATCTTCGTGCAGTCTGTTCTCGTCTTTTTGCCGAGCAGCTTTACCAGTTTTCTACTCTCGATCGCGTTGTTCTCTATATCGATTTTCCAACGCTTGATTCGATGATTCGTTCCTAATTCTCTATCCGTTTGATCCAGTTGTAAGTTAAAACCAACAGGATTTTGTTAGGTTAAATACGAATGATAATAATTTGACGAATGATAATTAACTCTTCCACAATATATTGAGTTGGAAACTAAGTGATCGCGGGTTTTGCCATTAGGTGGTATTGACAAACTCCGCAATCACTTAGTTGCCAAGCCAATAATAAAATACTGGTTTTAATGTAGACATCTTATGAAATATATAATTATTTCTTTATCGTTAAAATTTATTACGCTTCTGATATTAAAGAAATACTTACTTTAAATCCTCTATGGTTAATAAATTCCAACAATTCCTTTATATATCGTAACGGAAATAATTAAAAATTTCGTTCTTAAAATTTTTCACATTACAATCGGAGTCAATCTTGAAGATATTTGCATATATTTGTATATATTTTTCGATGGCTTAAAATGATTAGCGAAGGAGGTTGTAAGCATTTTACGACGACCAGCGAACAAAGATCGTATACAGCGCGACTCTATAGACTATGGAAGATCCGAATCGTGCTTTCGCATACTGTGCTTCAACAATACAACATTGTTGTCCAAATGTATCTAGGAGATTCGGGATACGTGCCAAAGACTGTTGAGATTCGAGTTTATGCACAATCCGCTAGTTCTATGGAGACTAACGGGGATTTTGGATGTCGCTTCTGTTTATGTTCTACGGCTACGTCTTAGGACCATGACTTAGGTTTATAGTGTATTATGGAATTGTGGACGCTGTGGTTGCACGTAACTGAGACTGAGGGAGATTATAAATACCTGTCTTCCGTGAAATTGTATAATTAATTAAATATTCGTTTCATAGCCTCTGTAAACAACTGTTCACTACGATATTATAAGAAAATACGAATTGTACGTTTGTCTTTCAGTAGCATAATACCAACGTGTTATTTTCGCATATTTAATCTTTCAAAGGATATAACGAATTATTACCGTGTGTATGAACTCCTTTGGCGAAACTTCGACGTTTAATAACTGGCGTATATATTATCTACGAATGATTATTTTATCTTATATAAATTTATTTTTCTTCCTCTTACGATATAAGTTTTATAGATTCGTCCCTCAACAAGGTAAAGTTAGACATATCATAAATCATAAACATCGTACGAAAATAATCTTGGATTCCAAGAAAACGGATACCAGTTCTATTTTTCAAAGTGGATTATCTCCAGTAAACAATTTTCTTTTCATCTTCAATGCCACTGAATTCGAACTTACGATCTCATAGAGCGAGATGCGGCAGAATCCCGGCAGACGGAATATTTCGAGAGAATATTCAAAGTAAGAAAAAAAAAAAAGAGGGAAACCATGTAGAACGGAAACATGAAGAGAAAAAGGCAGGAACGATGTAGGAGCACATCGTCGCTCGGTATTTCGCGATAGTGTGAATACGTTTCGTTTTACGCAAACGCGTTTCTATTCGGTCATCGAGGTCGATTCATCTCCCGCGTGTATTTCGATAGGAATTCTCGAGGAGCAGCAGTTTCGGAACATACGAGCAGCGCGTTTCTTTTGAATGGAAACTGTTCGCACAAAAGTTGCACGATTCCTATGCAGATTGCAAAGCTGCTACATTCGTCATTAACACTTTTTCCCCAACGCTTCACGTTGCTCTTACTTTCATCGATTCCCTCTTTTTCTTCTCATTTTTCACCCCCACTTCTCGAAGATTTTTTCACCTTTTCAATGGATTTTCTTCTTTCCTAGCTTTTTCCCTTTCTTTCCTTTTCTACTGGCACGGAGAAAAGAAAAAATGATAATAATCGTGACGTAGGATAGAACTATAAGACACCAGATGGGATAAAAGCGTGCTACTATCGAGTGCTACGTATGTACTGAAAAAATTATAGACGGTAAGTGTACTCGTGTCCCTGGCGTATCACTTTGAACCGTTGAGAGGCACGCTCATGATTTTCTTATCAAGTTTTGAATTGTTTACGGTCAGTCCGGAGTGGCAATCAGTTGACAGATCTCGATAAAGAAAGTATCTGTAGTTAATCTTATTTTAATGGCATTTTAATTCCAATCTGCTATAAATAAGCCTGTTGTAAAGTTTAAATTAAGATCAGACCATTTTTATATTTGATCTTTCCAATTTTCCGTTACATTAGCTATCCTGATATAGTACAGAACAACAAAAATTGCTTGAAATAGGAAATAAATTGGAACGAATGATCGGACCACATGATTGCGTTGCAAGGAAATCGTAGCAAATCGTAGTATTTGTGGAATTGCCAGGTTACCGCCACGATTTTGGTATCCGAGGGTGTTAAGAGACGATGGCCGGTTTAGCAATCGTCGTTTAAAAGGCTGGTTTAAAGCTCGGTGAACATCAATATCCTCGGGAATATATGTTCCCAAGAGTGGGAAATCCAAGCGCACAACAAGCAGCAAACGATGAAGAAGGGTCGGCGGACTTCTTTTTCCGGCTATCTGCGGAAATTGCTTTCTCTCGAGATTTCAAAAGTTCTTCCGGCAAGCCAAGCTATCAAGGTCGAAATTTTCGCCGCGATGACCACGTTAGCTCGGAAACAAGAATTTGTACTCTCTCGGAAAACACGTTTTACACTCTTGGTGAAATGCGCTGTATTCGAACAACGCCGCATGTGGGTTAAACGTACGACCATACTTTCTTACCTGTCAAATGCATTGATCAAACGAAATGTCAAACTTTGCGATGAAACCGATTGAATGAATATCTTTTGATCGGTAGTAAACATCTTATCAACAGGGAGATTCTACTGTGAATATTGATTTGAATTAATTCAAATATTAATATAAAAATTGAGCAGGTTTGGTATATTAGAGAGACTCTGATTATTATTACGATTGTCGTTTGAAATACTTACGCCTCGTACACGTTACATACTGAAATGTGAAATGAATCGTGTTTCGAATTGAAATGTGTTTCGCATAGAATATGCTTCGTTAAAATGTTGCTGCTTAGGAGCAATTACTTTTTGAGATATTTGTATTGATAATAACATGACGTACGTAATTTAAATTTATAGCGAACTACGATACAGCTGCTTAATGATCTCACTGATTCAACATTATATGCTTATCTCAGGTAAAGGGTTATTTACTTATCTTCATTTCCCCAATATTTATTTAAATTAAAAATAATAGAATTATATTACCAATAAATATATACCAAGTTGAAATATTACAGAATCTCTATCTTCTTTGACATTTCATAATTAAGTAAATTATATGTTAACTAACACCGAGCTTTAAGAAGTAGGTAGCCTGTCTTGCTCGACATCAAAGGTTGACCTACTTTTCGTCGAGCACGACTTCAAACGTCCGTTCACCCATGAACAACTCTTACGTATCGTAAACCAAAGCGCAGTCAGAAGAAAGTACGTAGTTTGCTACTGATATTTCGAAGATTGCATCGAACCGCATGAGAAACGGACAAACTTAGGATCTGCACATAATTCCCAACTTTGAGAGACCGTATTTTTTAAAACGAACCTCTTTCATCTCGAGGAATCTTTGGCGGTTTAAGATTCTACGAAAGCATGTTGGGTGACTCGACGAATCTTTCGTTTGCTCTCTATTCTTCTTTACATTCCACACATATAAATTTAACGCTATCATGAGAGGATATCATTTTTGTACGAAGAAATATTCCTAATTTTGATTAGCTAAATTAAACCGAAATTTCATTTGTAAACTAGGAAACGCTTTGAGAGTGTGTTTGTAACTAATCATATTCTACGTAGAAAAGATTCAAATAGATTCATCCGGTAATAGTCAGACGTGGTACTCCGCTTCCTTCGAACAAAAATCGTAAAACGAACATTTAGCTTTTAGAAATTAGCGAGTGTCTATCCAGAAGGAAAGCTATTTCAGTCGAATTTTCATAAATTCTTTGACGCGGACGACTGAATTTCACCTCAATTTATCCAATAACAGTAATATTCCAATTTTTCTATCCAATATTTCATTTCCATATTTCTCTTCGAATAATCAGCCCAACAAATCGCTAAAACGATAGACGCTATATTTTCTGCTTCCATCTATAATTCGTCATCATCCCAGAAACGTTTTATCATATTATTTTCTAATAAAAGATGTCCTTACTACGTCATACATCACTTTTACCGATATCAACATCAAATCTATATTTACATTTACTTTTCTTCATGCTCCCCGATAGGTCACTACACAATTTTATTATATTACTTTCTATCGGAAAATATCTTTATCGCTTTTCACACGATATCCATCAATTCTATCGGTCTCAATATCAAACCTATATTCCCCATGAAAGATCATATCACGGCCAGATATTTTTCTATCAACTTTTCAACTTTCGCTGCAAGCGACCATTCGGAGCAATCAATCCAGTCGGACGTCCATGGATGCATTCGGCAATGCAATTACAAGTTGAATGTCCAGCGTGACAAGAACGCGTCTACCGGACTTCGGCATTAATAGCTGTCGAGCCGCAAGGAACGAGACGACGCATCAGCAGGACGAAGTCGACGGAGATCGATTCAGCTCTCTCAACCATCGCTATTGTCTCCTCTCTCTGTCTCCCTCTTCCTTTATCTCGCTATCTATCTATCTATCTATCTATCTTTCGCCATATGTCGGAGCGAACGACAGCCGCCATTGTCTTCTCGTAGACAATCCACGATCTCGCACCTCCTTTACCGAAGCGACCACTTGGTTAATGGCCGAGAAATTATTTCCCTGCTAATTAACCGAGGTGCACAAACGCGCGGCAAGAAGATTGACTGTGCTTGTTCCACGTTCCAGCTCGTCTCGTCTCGCGTCTTATTCCAGCCTCTCTCTCTCTCTCTCTTTGTTCCCTTCTCGTCTCATGGTTCCAGCGACCATAATTAAGGTGTAGTAATTCGATCATTTTCGGGCCGCCACCTTTTAGAAACGAATTGCTCGCTTCGCGGGCACAAAGGCTGGTGAACGATCGTAGCGAATTAACGCGCGTTTAATCGCGACGCCCCCTCCTAACCATCTGCCCTCGAAAACGGATTTTCCACTTCGTTCTCCTCACTCTTCCGATCTTCTTTTGCGTTCGTTATGACGCGACAGAAAGTTGAATCGACAGTCAGGTGGAAAGTTAAATTGAGAAGTTTCGACGGAGACCGGTCGAGGGTCTCGAGATGAACGTCGAATTGTCGGTAGTCGCGAGACTTCGTAGCGGAAACTAAACGTTCGTCACGCGACCCATCATACTGTAGACGAGATGCTCTTCCAGTTGGAAATGAAACGCGGTATAAAGTTTACGCTTTCAAATAAGAAGCAGCTCGATTGCCTCTGCAACGATTAGCTGCGGATGTTTTGAGATAATTTTGAGTTGGGGTGCTGCAGCCTTTGCACGTGACTCTAATATAAATTTTTTATTCTGTTAATACATTTCTAAGGTAGAGACGTTACTTTTCCATACGATTTAAATATTATTAATATTATTATTCTATCGAAAATTTTTGCGATTCTACCATCTTAGATACTAATACAATCTCTGTTAGCTTTTGTTGGTATCTCTTAATGTAGTTAATGTGAGTTATCTCTTAAGAAATCTCGTTGCTCGCATGTGAAATAATATTAGGTTGTCCGAAAAGTATCTTTCTTTCGCAAACGTGTTTTTGAAAACAGTGCACCTTCGTACAAACGCGAAACCAAGTCTGTGAAATGAACAGAACAAAATGGATCGTACGTAATTCGACAAAATAATATAAAACAGAAAACGTTGTGCGTCTATTATTTCCTCATAAAACGAAAGAATCTTTTCGGACAACCTAATACAACATACATACTAATGATATGTGATATACATAATATGGACACGATGCATATAAAATATATGTACATATATACGTGTATATATGTAATACGTGCATGCAAACGTTTGTTGTAAAATGTACAATTGCCAACTAAAATGCAAGTATTCGAAAGAAAATGTTTACGTTGGCAACCACCCTCTATGTGAATTACAACCCATCGTTTTGTAGAAGCACTTGTAATTCGAGATAAAAACGTGTACCATGCTCGTATCGTTACTCTTCCTAGCTTTCAATGCAAATTACTTCGGGCTATCGACAACCGTAACATTGCCGTTTCGCACGCGAAATTTCGCTCGAAACACACACGCTAGCTATGATTTTTCTTTGTCTTTCGAACAGACGTAAGAACAATATTTTTCTCTGAAACTGCATTACCGATCATTTATGGCAGTGTTTCACCCGCAAAACAGTGAAATTTCGTCGAAAGCTTACATCATACGTTTCGAGTAAACCTTAGGGGAAGGTTTTTTCATCGAAATCCCATTCACAGCCGGTGAAATTTGATCCGAAACACGCTTCAACACTAAGAGAAGTTTTTTCATCGAATTTCCACGAGTAACCACCGACGATCGTAATTTTACGATTTCACGCGAGAAACGTGGAAATTTCACCGAAAACGCGTGCCACGTTGTAACCAACGTAAGGCAAGATATTTTCATAAAAATTCTGCATTGCTGTTTAAAAACGGTACTTCATATTTTCCGACGGTCGTGAATCGTAATGGGTCGATTATAAAATTCCAGCCACGCGTGCGAAAGCCACGCTTTCTAAAGCGGCTAAATGAACTCTGAAACGGTGAATTCTGGTCGTAGAGTGAAACATAGAAAGAGAGAGAGAGAGAGAAGAAAAGAGAAGAGAAGTGAAAGGAGAGAGGAATAGGCCGTTTAGAAAACTGCGATGCTCGTGTGGACGGAAAGCGAAACGATACAAAGCACCGTTTAATCCCGTAAAGTTTCCATGCTGCGATTTACATTCTACGTTGGACCATCGGCGCACTTATTGTTCGCAAAATTGCAGATGACAAAAAATGTTAGCCAGACTATAAAACATCGTTCGTTTCCCTCGTAATAAAGCGACGCGCAGAAATAAAGCTGCGAGCCGGCTACGCAGAAATGGCGAGCTTTAATGGAGAAAACACCGTCCACTCGACCGTTATAATTTATTTCAATTCTGTTGTGTTATTCGTCGACGTTAAGTGTCAGCGAAAATTGCTTTATTCGGCCGACTATGAAATTAGAATTTTTGTACAGCCACTGTGCATTGGCCAGGTTTTGTACGCATAGTAGGCATATTATAGGACATTTATACGATATAAAATTGTGACGTTCATCTATGAGAATTTCCAAAATTTATAACGATTTTGTTAGATTTCTAAAAGTATCTTAGTATACGTACATATACTATAACATATTCACACGAATACTCCTATAATATAACTATAGAAAATTGATGCAGCTCTTTCGTTCGTTCACTTAGAATTAGTCGACTTGCCTTGAACATGATAATCGCGCTTGATCACAAGTTGGGAAAAGACGCAGCTGCAGCGACCACGATGTCGTTGAAAGCAGCGAGAGAGTAACTTAATGGCTGCTTCTCAGAGCTCCTCGTGTCCCGAGGGGCATATGAAATCTTAATATCCCTTATTACCGTATTCCTAATTAACGGTCCTTGGAACCACTCGGATAACGTATTTCTCATTTCACTGGGCTAGACTACGGTTACATTATAATGAGCCTCTAAATCCAAATTCTTGAAGTATTCTAGTTTAGACGATGTCAAATGATCTTTGATATCTCCATATGCTTTCACGGCTTTAAAACGAACATACGCGGTTTAACAATATCTAAATTAACACCAAAATTTCATCGTATTGGTGGAAATCATATTGCGTTTGACTTTAATCAAATCTTTTACTCGGTTTGTTAGATTTGCATCTCATTCGAGTAACAGTTGTACGTAATTAAATGGAACTCGAATTTCCTGATCAATACTGAAATTAATTGATAATTTAATTGAATGTAATAATATAGAATCATGGCAATATGTATTTGTTGACAATACCGAACGAAACCAGGCAAATTTACATATGCGGTTCGATTTAGGTTCAATATGCGTGTGCAATTTAGGGAGAATATTCGATAGTTTAATATGAAATAGAAAATTTTACAGTAAAACTTGTAACTTTCTATTTCGTAACTATTTTAAAACAATATCGAGCATTTTTTAATCTGTCAGACTCTGCCAGTATTTGTCACGTATTTCTCTGTTATACCTTTCCTCCCGAAGTTTCATATGCATACATCAAATCATGTCGAAGATTAAAGTATTATTCTCTTCGGATTTCAAATATAACATAGTTTCACTCTGACTTTTTAATAAAAGTTTCTTTAAACAGCCTATGCCTATGTGTCACATTTTTTATTTATACGCATAAAATACACTTACAAAGTTTAACGAAAATAAATTCTCTTCTGATCTATCTTTGTACGAGGCTTGTCAGCAAACGAAAGAAGCTTTAAAAGATAAGAGAGAATACGAAAGAACTTCATTATTCTACAAGGTGAAATCATATTTTATAAGAACCAGGGATTATTGTGACATATATATCATATGTGTAGCATTATGATAAGAAATATTACGAAAATTAACGATACTCTGGTGGCACAGAAATACCTAGAGATTTTAATTTTACCTTTGTCTACCGCTACGTATAAACTAATTTCACATATAATCCACTGCATTACGAACTATCGCTAACTCCTTTCTGTCTTTTTGTTACAGGTAAGCCCGGATTTCACGCAGTGATTTCTCATGCCGCCTTTTGGCGTAAGTAATGATCCAGTGGCTGATCATTTCGAACCCGCGTCAAAATGATCGTTCGTCACCGCCTTCAACCCTTCGCTAGAGCTAATCCTTCAGAAGGTACAATCTACTCGAATGTCAGTCGTAAACGTACTGTCGCCCCTGCGATCCATCGACAGGAGACGATCCATCGTTTGTACGACAACCTTCATATTATTTATGAACGTGTTCCTCCTGATAAGCGACAATAGAAACAGGGCACAGCTAAAAAACGCAGCCTCCTCAAAGGAAGCAAGAGCATGAATCGTGATTCTTGCTAGTTGTATACTATCGTTCATAAGTATTTATAGACTGTTCAAGAGGTTGATAGATATTTTTGCTATATTTTCAAAGTTATGAAACGTTTCTCTAACGACGATTGTCTGTTTCTTGCTATAACCGGAATCAACTGCTCTGTTAAATTTAAACCGAAACAAAAAGTATTTCTGCGTCATTTGTCTAGAGAGTTTCGCGTTTATCTGTAAGAAATAGCTGAAACTTCATAAACTTTATGAATAGTAGAGAGGTAGATTATAGAAGTTCATTATACAAATTAAATTTTTATATTATCAAGCTACCTAGTATAAAATACTTCGGTTCCTTCAAATTTCATAATATCGTAGAATCTAGATCTAGCGGGCTGGGGCAAATTCTTTCATAGTTTCAATATTCCTAATTTCAGTGCGGATTAAATAGAACTCATGCGAATTGTCTAAAAGAAATGACAAATGAATTCTTTGCTTTTAATGGATCGATATTATCTGCTCTTTCGATCAATGTCTACTAATGGTAATATGGTTATCCGGGCAAGAACAGATGCCGAAATTAGCGTCCAAGAAGTATATTTTATTATCTAAAGTTACAGATACGAAGGGACATAAAGTTCATCTCGAAATCTCGCAGGCACGTTCACTCGATAAGACGTTACCCGTTGCTAGCCTTATTTCAAATATTTCTTAGGATAATAAATAAATAAAATAAATAATAAGGTTTGTAAAATAATCGCGTATACAGGACACCCTACATTTACAATAATTAAAAATTGTCCACATATTTATGAACGATGGTGTACACGACCTTTCTTTCCTCTTTCTCTCTACGCAAAATCGGATTTATATATTTTAGCTTCGTCTCGCCTAGGTTGATTCCCTCGCGATTATTACCCTTTCGAAGACAGAAGCAGCTGGAACGTACCAGTCTCGCATCCATGTCTGATACACGACCTCCAGGGAGATTTCATACGGCAGAGGTTGTGCTCGCTACCTTTTCCCGTCGGATATTCCGCGAAAGTCCCTGAGAATTGCAAATGTTTCGCCACCCTCCCTTCTCCCTCGACGACTATACTCTTCTATGCCTCTAGCCGTTCCACCTCCTTCGTTGCACTCTTTCCTTCTGTTTCTTGTTCCCGGTTTCGGTCTCTCGTTTCCTCCAATACGATGCAATGGCACTTTTCGCCGTGGATATGGAAATTTCATATACGCCATACTGCACCATTTTGGTGGAACGGTGTCGGTACTACGTACCCGGGACTTCTTCCTTAGAGATAATGCAATTTCTTGGCCGACTTATTGCGTTCGTATCGTGGCCATCTTTGATATTTCACGTTGTTTCACTGGCACTGTCCTTTTCTACGACGATGGACTCGTAAAGTTTTCCTTGCCTTTTCACTTCGGGAAGGATTTACGATGTTTGAGGGGAAATATCTCGAACGGTTTTCGTAGGATATCCCGATCCGTCCAAGTGTATTTTTCGATACCCAGGTCCGCGAAAGAAGTCTTATTTGACATCGTATTTATAATGTGATCTTACGTTATGGATTGCCGAGCTTTTGAAAAAATATTCTTAAACAGATTCCGTCGTGTTTAAGTTTCTTACGAGTGTTGACAATTTCTTCGACTTCTAAGTCAGCAGCTTATTTGATCTAGTTATTTCGTAATATGTAGATTGCGAATTTTTCTGCGTTTAATTTTTAATTTTTTCTGCGGGAAATTTAGATACCCAAAAACAGACAGTCTTTCGCACCGTGTAAAAAGGCCGTATATAAAAAAGCAGAAAATTTATAGTCAATAATATCTTCTTTTTCCCCCAAGATATTCTCATATAGTCGATTTATGTACATCTTCTTGAACATTGATACAGTTAAAAAGAAATCAAACACCAAACATGAAGGTGGGAACAAGGTTTCGAAATAATCGACGACTTTCTTCTTTTACTCTGTAAGAGACCCTGCAAGAACATTTCATTCTGAGAAAAAAGTTCATCAATTTTAACGAGTCTATAGACTCAAAGAATGAATTTTTCATCATAATTATCATTTCAAGCAATTAAGGCAGCTGTTTCAAGAAATACCACGCCTTACGACATTACAAAGACTATAAAATGTAAATATAAATGTAATAAAAATCAACGCTCCTTAACCATGGTAAACAAGCATATAATTATACATTTTACTTCGTTAATTCGGTGTTTAATTATCGACTTTAATCGAATGTAACGTCAAAATGCTAGGCTGAAAGGGTACAAAGAGTTAATCATAGCGCTTTCGATACACTCTTCTCGATATCCCGACCACCTGTTAATTTGCATACGTTTCAGTCACCGAAGAAATGTTTGTTCTTGCCGTAACAGCCATGGTCACTAAACGAACGATCGTTATCAGATATTGAAGGTGGAAAGACGGCTTTATTTCCTACCCACGCGGGGCCCTTTCATCGAAGTTAATAACGAGCGCGTGTCTATCGACGTGAACGTATAGTTTGTCGTAAGATCGGGTATATTAAGTATCCGTATATCAGACGAGGCGTTCGCCAGATCGCGGATCCCTGGTTGAAGCACGGCCGGTAGTTCCCCATAAAGCGATTTACGAGCGTCGCAGATTTACCGGGCGAAATTGCGCCTTGCGTTTCTCACGGATACCTTGACTTACGGTGTCTGGAGGAATATCATTTTTCGCGCTTAAATCGCCATTGTTCCGGACGCGCGCACATTCACGCAGTCCATTTTGAACGCGTCCAATGGTCTTCACGGTTGTCGTCAATATTAAGCAGAGGTCAATATTTAACAGAGGTTAATATTCTCCCTTATACGATGACAGTGGTGGCGATTTCGTTAAGACGATTCACTTAAGAAAGAATTGGCGATTTGAATCTGCTGATAGATATTTTTGTCTGCTGTATGAGTTGAAGTCAAATTTTGCTTGCTACAGTGGCTACAAAAAGTATTGACGCAACGTTGCATTTGATAGCGTGAAACTGCAACAGAATACAAAGAAGAAAAGAACTGACAGAAGATGGCTTTATTGGAAAGGAAGATACGTGCGAATACTTTTTGTAGCTATTGCAAAATGTTTCGTTTAGGAAAAAGCCTATTGGACGATTAAAAATGCTAAAGTATTCTATCGATTTCCTGGAAAAAGACAAACTTGGACCACAGCTGTTTTCGTTATACGTTCTTCAATTTCTTCCCTTTGAAAAATAACCCTAGCCATATGTTTGGAAGGTAATGCATCGTCACAAATTTCCAATTGTTTCATCAAGAACTCGTACCGATCGATGTTACCAATTAAACTACACCAGTCCATCGTTATATATCAACATGATGATAATTAGAATTTTCTTTCCATATAGCTACTGCAAATTCAGTTCATTCGTCGACTACAAATTTTACCTCCCATCCATCGTGGTTACGTTTGTAACGCACAGTTCTAGTCACCATAAATAGTGGTCCATCCTGAACACTACGTTACGTCATTGAAACACGCCGAGCGACCACGCTTGCGTTGAATTGGCAATAATCATTTGCTTAATGGACATTTTAGAGGCGACGTAGTTCGGTGAAAAGGAAGCCTTTGCGATACATACGATTTTATCTGAATTTTTGTTCGATGGTGGTTCAAACGCAGAAACGTTTGCCAATTGCTTTGAAACCAGATCGACAAGCGACAAAATACGTTCGATTAATAATGACGGCCGTAAGTGGGTTGATTTACAAGATTATTTTTATCGGACGTCCGACAATTATAATTTTTTATTATTTTATTTAATCGACGGATACGATCGAATCAAAAGCGATCGTCATTTCAAAT
Source organism: Bombus affinis (assembly GCF_024516045.1). Classification (NCBI taxonomy): domain Eukaryota; kingdom Metazoa; phylum Arthropoda; class Insecta; order Hymenoptera; family Apidae; genus Bombus; species Bombus affinis. The sequence continues at coordinate 14,119,395 of NC_066347.1, forward strand.
AGGAACGAGCGTACAGCGATTAAAAACATTTCAACAATTCTCGTTTAATTGCCCGTCTTTTATATATCATCGTGATATATACTAATTAATATGAGTTCCCAGTTTCTCCTATAATAATATTCGTTGGAGATGAGGGAGGCAGAGAGCCAAGGGAGTACGTAGAATTTATTCGATTGCTATTCGGTTTAATGGTGCGAACGTTTAAAATTTTCACGATGCTCCGTTTCGAAGCGTGATGCATTGATTATGGGATCTACGTAGCGGCTTGATATATTTTGTTTCAAACGTTCTCCTTTCCCGAAGATCGCTGTTATCCATCCGCGATAATTGATTCGTGATCTCACGCAATTGGAACAAACAAATTGGACCAAGCAAATGACTGACAAATCTATGTTTCTATTTTTCTACTATCGGCTTGTCTAATAAAGCTCTGTTGCGATGCATTTGTACTTTTCATAATGTGTTTTGTGACCGAACGAATTGGTTAGTTAGCTTTATTAGCTTTAACCCAGGGAAGGCATTTAAGAAAGAAAAAATCAGAGAATAATCAGAATTTTTTATCGATGTTGGTTTTTCTTCGTATTTGCATATCCACAAACTTTATAAAGAAAACAATAAAGTTATTGTAAACAATATTCGTGTCTTTTACGAAGAAGATGTCATCCTGCTATTTATACGATGTTCGATGAAACACTGTCGATCGTCACGAGATAAGAGAAATACGATCAAATTCTTTTGAAATGTTTTTGCAGCAAAAGTATACGCGCATGAAATGACGAAATAGCATTTATATGCACGCGGTCGTGCATATGTCAAGAAAATTGTGTATTCAACGCGAACACGGTGTTTGGATTCCGATGACGTGGGGTTTCAAAAGTTTACGTAGTTACAGAGCAATTATTAAGGCTTCTTGCAGTTTGGTAGAGTGGTCCGTTTGCGTGAAATACTTGTAGACGAAAGTCAATTTTCCAATGTAAATATCTTGCTATTACTTGTTATAACTTGCTGTTATCTGTTTAACTATGCAATGTAATTATTGCGTATGATTATATCCGCAAACAAATTTAAGTAATTAGTGTATCGTTGTTATTTGGTTTGGTGTATGTATCATCGTGTTTGAAAATGAAGCTTACCATTGCGAATTTTCGTTATTGATAAAATCTGACGTTCTTCTTATTTCGAAGAGTACATATTTCATTTATTCGTTTTTATTATTCTTACAAATATTTGTTAAAATGAAATTGAAGGATAATTTACAACAAACAGAATAAATTTTACGACACTCATTCTTCCCGTTTCGATAAAAATGTCTTCATATTTCACGAATATTTCATTTACATAAATTAGAATAACTCTACTCTTAACACGATTCCCAACAAAACAACGTGCATAATAAATGCATGGAGTAAAGCCACGAAAATACTCGTCCTCGTCAATTTCGAAACGCGTGACAGTTAAAACTCGAGCGAAGCCGATACAATTGCTAACAACCGAAGCATCCGTAGTCAAAAAATGCTGCACCCCATTGTGTCCTATAGCAGCCGTAAAGCCAACACTTAGCAAGGACAAAAGCGAGTCAATACCATTTCGCGTATCGCCATCGAAGCACGTTATAGTCGACCATCCAAGCCGCGTATCCGAAAGGTCGAAACATTCGCTAAAGCCGAATCTAGGCGTAAGAGGAAAACACGATACGAGGATGTAGAGGAAACGTAGTTTTATTCTGGGAAACGAACGCGGTCGAAACGAACGGCGTGGCTCGCTTTTCAGGCGAAAGCCAATGTTTGGTTCGGTGTGCAAACCGATCTCGTTTGGTGGCTGTTTCGTCGCGTGAAAACGACGTTGTATAGTTGCCTTCCTCCGGTGTGGTCATCGCGGTATATATAAATTTAATGATGCGATAAAGGACGGCGAGGGGTTGAAGTTGAATCGGGGAGGAAACCACGCATCAGTCAGCTTTATAAAATTCACCGGCTGTTCCGTTTCTGACGGCCCAATGAAAGCAAATAGATAAAAGAGTTGACAAATTCTGGAAACGCGCGCACGATTTGTTTTGCGAGAAACCGAACGCGAGCTCTCTCCGCTGCTGGATCGTGGCCGTACAAATGAAAAGCGGCTGTTTACCAGCAGTTTTTCACGGCGAGTAAAAATTTCACGCGTTTGCCTCTTTGCGTTCTTGTACATTCCGCGTTTCACTATGTTATGCGAAATTTATCTTCAAGCATTCGAGAAATGTTCAATGAGAAAGTTTAGAAGCTTTTTCAGGCGTAAAATTTGAAAGGCGTATTGTGTCCCGCGTTTTTGTACGAGGCGTATTTTTCCAGTTTATCGTAGGTACTGTAAACCGTGAAATATTTGTTGGGATTGTGCTGTTAATTTTGAAGGAAATAGAGATTCTGCTTGTGAAATTTAATACGACTGTGTGGTAAAAGCAGAATGATCGTATAGAAAAAGATAATTATATTAAGATATATAAAAAGAATATGTGTCATTTTTTAGCGTTAAATTTAAAATTTGTATTGTATTTAACGTTTTGTATTATGAATGTATTTTGTAATTGCTACAGTATTTGTTGAATAATTATTAGTCTATTTTATTGGTATTGAGAATTATAGGAAATTTTATGCGATTCGATAAGCGTGGACAAATAAAAAAAGAACGTTCTATTGCTCTTTCAAGCATCGGTTAAAATAAAAATATCGCGTTTAAAGTTTTGTGCTAAATGTAGGCTGTTGCCATTGTTATATATTTACAACCTATAGTACTATAACTCGTGAAATATTTGTTGGTACGTTCCGCTGTATAATTTTGAACAATAAAAGCTTTCAACGAGTGTGGACAAACCTAAAAAGACTCTCTTGCAAATCCAAACCATGCAATCTATATTTTCATTCAGAATAAACGTGCACGTAGAAAATACAGAAACATCACGGATTAAAATTTGCAATTCACCATTATACACGTATAATCCGATAAAAATTCGAGTTTGAATATTATTATCGTAATAAATAAGAGGAATTTATAAAATAAATTATTACATAAATAAGGGAAAATCTAATATGAATGTAATATTTGAATAAGTGGAATTTACATGTTTACTTGTCTTAAAAGTAGAAAACCGTGTTTTATAGGCTGATAAGTGCTGTCGTTTCAATACACCCTTATGAAAAGCAGTCTACGAAAGCTAATAAATTCAAGGTTTAGTGAGAAGCGAAAAGACTTCCGTGAATTGAAAAAGACTTGGAATGGATTCGTTCGTATTCATCCCCGATAAGCTTGAAATTCACCGTGCGATATCGGCTTTGCGGCTACAAAAGATGAGCACGTTTCATAATGTAACGAGGCGTGATGGTAAATTGCATTCACGCTTGGAACAATAAACTATTAAATTACAATTCAGAAACTCGCATATCGCACGCGTATCAATTCTGACGTAATGCAAAATCGGGGATTCAGTCGTTCGAGAATACAGCTTCAAATTGTTTATCGCATTCGACGTTGTGCTCTCTCCCTTTCCAGTTACACGAACGATCCTTGACATCTGTTTGTTTGAAATTCGTTTCGATTGGAACGTACTAACCGATAGATAATTAAAGAATTCGATAAAAATTCGCAACAACGCAGTTTGAACGCGTTTGCTGTATCGAATACGTTGATCGAAAACCAGTTTGCTAGAACGTTTTTGATTGTAAATTTTCTAACATACATAGCCGCTTGAAACGAAATTGTGTAACACTTATTAACACGAATTGAATTTCAAATATTCATGGTTGGAAGATAGACTTCGCCAGGGCGTCGAGCAATCTCGTTCGAAATTCATGGCAATAAATAAGCGACAAGAAAATCGAGTTCTTGAAGATCTCTGCGACTGGAAGGTAGACGCGTTTGAAACGTTCGCACACGTGAATTCGAATACAGATTTTTGCCACGTTGAAAATTATATTAACAGTTAACGTGTAATTTTTATTTTCAATTGCGACATAAGAATACTAATTTCATTTAAATATGAACACGTAATTAAATAGAACACTTTTCGATGCTTTACGATGTCTCACAAAATAGATCAAATATACTGATTTCTCACTAAAGCAAATAAATGAATAAATATCCAAATGTGGAAAATATTAAAAATTCCTCGCTGCATTCATGTTTTAATAAAACCCGTATTACGCTGTTCGTCTGATCAGAAACGGCTCGTGCTACTGCCCCGCCGTCCCTTGAATATCCGGCGTTCTTCCCTCCTTTACCATATCTCGCTTCTCGTCTTTTCCCAGTCGTAACCGTTCGATCGGCCGGCGAAACTTGCCGTCTCGGATTTTTCCTTTGCCGTGAATGAGGAAAAGTTCCGCGTAGCTCGCACGGGACCCATTAAAGGGCCACTAATTCTGCGAGTCGAAACTTGGCCCGGCGTGAACAAAGGCCTCCGCCTGCCGCTCCTACTCTAGCTTTTCGTCGATGGTAGGGCGGAAACTTTTCAGAAATCCATTACCGGTTCCCTTTTCTTCGCCAGAGCCGTCGTTACAATTTGATATCGAGACGAAAAGGGGCCGATGATCCCCGGGGAAACGTAGCTACGAGATTCTCGGGGCCGCGTCTCGAGCGGCTTCGATTCGTCGAATCTCCGGCAACCGCTTATAAAGAGGCTACAAGATTACATTCAATTGGCGAGATTAAACGCCGGCACGCTCGCGTCGTAAATTCAACCAGACCAACCGAGCTTTCGTATCGGGGGCCGACTATCGTCCGTCCTCGAGACGAAACTAGAAATGCTTGGCCATGCTGCGTGTGGAAATTGGATCTCTTGCTCTCGATTTACGATGAAAAGCATCGTTTTACCTAAAGGAATCCGAGTGATTGATCTTCGCGCGCTGCCGCCTAGATCTTACCCCGTTACTTTAAAAGCACACGGGAATCACCGACAAAGGGAGAAAATAAGGGAGAGGTACCAGGGTTTAGAATACGTTTAGGGTCGGAGAAATTCGGCTGCAAGTCAATCGAAGGTGTTTGATCATTGTTGGGTTGGACAAAAGACGCTGGAGGCATTGTGTAGGGCTGTTGAGTGGAGAAAGAGCCGAGTTTGGAGACAGTTTGCCCCATTGTGGCCTTGGAAATGCGGTATTGCGATTCCGCCTTAAGGATGAACAAAGCGATTAGGTTTAATCGGAGTTGGTATTGCATGCAATAAGGGCAAAGTGTAACGCCGATCTTTGGACCGTGTATTTTGACCAATCTTTTCAAATCGTTAACATTGAACGAAGCCACGTAACGTGTTAGAAGTAAATTTGCATCTGATATAAATATAAAAATTAGTTTTGGTATAAATAATTGAAGTGCATAATAATCAATCAAATAATCAACAATCAGTTACATTTTTTATATCTTTCCAAAGCTGGCAATTAGCGTCTTATTGTGCAAATTTATCATTTCTAAATTGATCACCTAACTTGATTATTACCGTTACAAAGTTATGGACAATTTGTTTAACATTGTTCCCTATCGTATGTCTTTTTTGTACCCGTATTTGTACGATATACAATAATCGTCATTCACTGTAATATTATTATGTTTATTACATATAAATTACAGTACATCTAATCATTTGTATATATTTATGTTTATTATTATATGAAAATACCTTTATTAATGTTGAAAATTCCTGATTATTTGTAGAGTTCTATTTATTATACTCGACGGGAAACATTACGCGTAAACAGATAATATATCTTTCAGCATATTAACGACGTTAATACTTTTACAATTCTAAAATTTACATTAAGAAATATAACGAGGGAACGATATAAGCAATATAGTACTCCGATCGAATTTCATAATCTGAATAACGAACGCGTTAAGTATCTTACTTATTTACTCATATCGTAATGAGAACTATTTTTAAATTCAAATTAACCTCATGAAAATCCCTGGTATGAATCTCACGCAATCTATGATCATGCAACCATAAGCTACCTCGTGCAACATCAATATTCCTGAAAAATTCTTAGAAAAGCTTCAACGAAAGTAGATTGACCTACGGTGTGCAGACGCGTTAAAGGGAACAAGTTTACCAAGTAAGCAGGTAGATTGGTATAAAGTTCACGCCGACGTTCTCCGTAGGACAAAACAGATTAGATTACGGGGCATGGCGATGGAAACTGGGCATCGCGGCCGCGTTAGGATTTCCCATGCGAGGCGTACATTACGTTACGGTGCACCATGAAATATGCAACGCTATCTGCTGGTATGGCCGCAACGCTACGACGACGGTCCGCACCCTATTTCCGAGCCGACTGCTTCCTATGCACGAGCCACTTGGCCACGTCGTGGCTTCGAAATCGAGGATCCAACGCGATCGAGAAACCGTATCGACCAAGATCGTTACCATTTTCCCCTACTGCTTCCTTTATCGACGCCGGAGAATTTGACTCCGGACCAAAATTACCCGTAACGAGGTACGCGACGGTTTCGCGGGAACCGACCAATTTTCTGCTATTTCTCCATCGATCGTCGACTATTCGTTTTCAGGATTCGTCCTCTGGATCGATACGGAATAACGAATCCTTTCTATGATCGATTTCTTTGTGTCTTTGTTATCACATGTGTGAGAATTAATGGTTGGTTTCATGGAAAAGGTGAGAAGTTGTTTTGACTTGTATAAATTTGTACAGTAATTTGTTTAGCACAATGTAAGAAGACAAGTTCGAAGAGATACGTTGAAATTATTAGTAAGCGTATAGTTGTCGGTTATGGCACTACACATTTGATATTTTAAGCGTCATTGTACGTGACACAATTATCGATATCAAAAATGCAGAAGAATCGATTAAAACACATTTTTGTCCGTTTATTTATTTCATAATTATATTGAAAGAGACTCACTGTCATTTTCTCTCTTGGACCTTCATAACCTGCTCCAGTTACTCCAGTTACTATGCAATTCTTCGAGGCCATATTTATCGAAACATCCAACTTAATTTCTCGCTAGTAATGCTCCACAAAAACGTGACTCAACAAATTCTGAACGATCTCCGCTCGATGCTGCGAGAAAACCTTGCTAAAGAAACAATAAACCTAAGACACCTAACTATGGTCTAAAATGCTTTTCATTCAAACTTAAACGCCCGGCCAAAGTTTAAGTAGGTCGCGCCGAGGCCAGTCTCCTCGCCAATTAAAAACTCAATTTCAAGAGCTGTGCAGCCACGTTCACACCCTCGTGTTTCCCTGTGTTGAGGCTTTTGAATAGCTGTTTTGCCTGGAGCCAGTCTATCCGGCAACGTGAAGATTCGCCGAGGAAATTCGATTGCCCGTAGGACTGACGTCGTTCGAAATCCTTCCCTCTTTTCATCCGCTTCCACTTCCTTGCATCCTGTCGTGATACATCGACATCGAGGCAATCGACAATTATATCGACGGGAACGAGGATATCGTCGTCGTCGTCGCCTACGTTGAACGATAAACTAAATCATTTGCTCGTGTGTTTACCGGTGCGATGTAATTAACAGCGTTCAACGAGGAGTCAGGATGATCTAACGAGCTTCGTTACTTAAGGCTTGTCACCTTCCACTGCGACGCCAATAATCGAGGAATATTAAAAGGAACCAGTAAAGGTTAGATCGATGAAAACCAGTTAAACCGATGAATCTATCGTCCTGGTTTATTTATTGGCTTTTTCGTATGTACACTGGTCAACATATGTGTAAATTATTATAAGAAGTTCAATTCAATTTGCTTTGTAATTGAAAAATTTACTAATCTTTTATGGAAGAGCAATTTTTTAATTCAACATGTCAATTGACTTTTCAACTGTTGTCGCTTTATATTAAAATCGTCATTACAAATGCGAGGAAGGTAACATATCGTAGAGAGAAAGAAATTACTGTGAGTTTTGATTTGAAGAGTCTAGTTACTGTAAATCTGACTTAAACACGTTGACGCGTCACGTAAATTACTCTCAATTTAGTACCAAACATGGGTATCGATTCGGTCAAAGCTAGCAAGAGATATTGCAAAACAGAAATACCATCGCCTCCATTCGATTTACCGGTGAAATGGATAGATTCCATCATCTGACTTCTGTATTAAGCGTTAAACGATCAACAACATTGAATGTTTCTCGATTGCCTGACTCTAATGTAATATTCCAGCTTTCTAAAATACACATACATATATACATAGAAAATACATACAAACTTGAATTTGTTTAAAGCTCGATCATTATACATTATAGCCTTAAAGAAAATAACAAATATTTGTATGCATTGATAAAACATAATATAAAGTTAATCTATTGAAAATATGATACAGTATCTTTAAAATATATTTTAAATTACATTAACGTTAGGGCTACTAAAATAGTCAAAATAGCCAGTTTATAATTTTTCATAAAAATCAAATATATCGTCTGACATGCATTTCTGACAGAAATTTTCTTTCATATAACTTTCATTTTGACTTCTTTAATTTTTCTCTTTCGTACTAAAGATTAAGATCACTCCAAGTGTTTGATACTGGCCGGACAATGCGAATCTCAGAAGTATGAAAAGTTTGAACGATCAAAGTCTATAATTACTCATGACAAGAGCCGAGAAGTGGAACACTTGAGAAGTGCATAATTCCGATAAAATCATGCACATTCGCCAACGGGCAGTTTCCACCTACACCATGAAACGTCTATTTCAAGCAATTTCCATGTCTAATCATCGATTCCTTCAGCTAGATCACTGTGTTAATAGCAAATACCTACTCCTACATCTCAGGCACGAATCTACTAGATTTGCCGATAAATCCAATTATATTTGCCTACAATCAACGTATTACAGCTTATGCGACAGTAATACAAATAACACGAAAATCATAACTACCTACTGAAAATATATTTTACATTTATCTTCGTAATTAATAGTTAGATACAGTAGTCTACGTATAACTCTTTTTTGATAAATGAATTTAGAAATTTATTAAGAAAAAGAGAAATGGAAAAGTTCATAGAGACATTGAAATACCATATTTTTTAAATAATATTACCAAAACAGTATAGATTGGAAGAAGGGTATTTTTAAACGAGCGATATACGAGTCAGTGAACCAGGAATCGGATTTAACAGGTGACAATCGCCAATCAACTAAGACTAGTCAGAATCAATTAAATTTCTAGCGAAACCTGGAAGCAATCAGGTGTCAACAGCCTTCTATTAATTCAATTCACCGAGAGAAGCCTCTCGTGCGACTTCATCCTCTCCTAAGCATCGTTGCTAAATACGGAAAAGTCGACACGTTCTCACGTATAAGAATATAATCCTCTTACTCGTACGAAGGAAATCAGGAAGGCTTTTCTTTTCAAAATTTATCTCCAACAACGCTCAAACGTATAAATTATCAGGGTATCATCCTTAGGAAGTGATATGTTATTTTGAACTGTTAAACTGTTTCACGAAATTCTTTCTTTTAAAACTATTAAAAGCCTGTATTACTTTCGCATCAGTCCGATATTTAACCGTTCGAATTAATTTAATTCTCTTTGTATTCAAAACCTCATCACCCAAGAACCTTCGCTTTGGTACACAAAGCTGTTACACGATTCTCGTGCAACTTTCATCTTACACGCCATACGGACTAGTTCGTCTTGCTTTCAGCAAATAACTGCAACAAAATCCAGCGAAGGGACGGATGGACGGGTAACGTGCCGGAATTTCTGGTTACGCGAGACACGTTCCGTCGAAGGGATGCATCAAGCTGGATGTTATCTCGAGGGGTGAAGAGGGGGTGAAGTAACTGGTACGGTTACTTCACAGAGGGCTCACTTCGTGTACCCTTTAGGTCGCAGATATCTTCGGCGTGTACAGGGCGCTTCAGAAACTTCCATCAATTGAAAGTTGTGTTCAGGAGTCCAGTAATTTAGCTTTTTGACATTTACATTCAGGATAAAAATGATATTTGTATCTGTAGATTTTTTAATTAAGTAGAAACAATAAGAAAAAAGGTAAATAATGCTATAATTAAATTGTTACCTACACATGGCGGAAGATGATCAGATACTCGTAGATAATTATGATATTCGGACTCATGTTCATTACGACTTCTTTGTCAGTATGCAGGGTAATACGCGTTGCTCAAGTTTGGCACCAAATTTCTGAAACGCCTTGTATATGGCCGTGTGTTGAACAACGCGATGCAGCTGGCAACAACGTCGGCAGCAACAGATAAGGGAGCAGTCTATAAATTAATTAGGCTAAGTCTCCAAGACCCGAAAGCCGCATGCGCGCCCGGTCGACCTATCTAAATCTGCATTAAACCACCTACCGAGCGTAGGCGAAATTTACAGCGTGCCACTCAGTCGTTTGCCCAGGCCTTTGTCTCTTACCGCGAGTTCTGCCGCAGTGCCGTTAACTGCCTGCCAGCTTTTGCTAGGCTACTTTCTCCTTTTGTTTTTATTCTGACATTTTAGATGGGCTTCTTCGACTATTTTCTCTTTGTGGGTAGCTGCTGTTTCCCGTTTAGGATTCACTTTCGAGCATAAGTTGGGAGAATTTTGGACTCTAATTTCCTTTAGCTACACCACTTTATAAGGATTTTCCTTTATAAAGAATGTGGTAAAGTACAGATATAGCAACGTATTTATGAGAGATGATTATTAATTTCTTAATTAACACGATATAATGTGGTATATATTCATATCAATCATAAATTTCTTCGAATTTCTTGCGACTTTCAAGAAAATCCATGAACGCGTATATTGTTTAAAACGAAATTAAAAATTCATGCAGAACAATTTCCATTAGCCGCGGACCAACATTCGCCGTTGTGTGCATAAATTACTATTCAATTTAATTAAAAATGCAGCACTACTTGGTAAGAGAAAACAGTATACGCATAATTAAATTTCCCACGTAAATCTTGACTCTTAATTAAAAATTATTTTTACCATAATGCGATGCAACCAGCGCGAATTTTGATTCGGCGAATTTCTATTATTTCTTAAGTCCTAGTTTCGCGTGACAGTTATCTCGGGAATAATCCGACAGTGACAGACTGCACTATTAAAAGATCAATTATAAAGGCGAAAATATCGATGGTTCGTCGAACAGAAATACCAGACAAAGAAGCTTTTCTGCCATCGGGATAATCATAGGTCCGCCTTTTGTCGACCACAGAAATCGAAACGACGCGCTTATGAATATCTTATAAATACATAGAAGCTTCTGCCACGGTTATTACACGGTGTCGTCGTTCCAGGAGTCTTAGCAGATAACAAGAGGTGGCCGCTGAGAAATGGTCTCTTTTTCCTTATCCTAGCAGCGCCTTGATAGGAACAATCCTCTCGACGCCTGAGATATTTTCACTTTATCACGCGTTACAGTTAGTACGAAGTAGGTGGAGAATCTAATCTACGCTTAACGTCGAGCCAGAGGGACGAGAGGCGTCACAGCTTTTGTCGTTATATTAACGCGAAATTCATCGCCACCCAATGTGTCGCGACTGAGGAGGAGCGTTATAACGGCTCGGCGTCTGTTTTATTTTTCATCGCCAGCCGGCGCGGAGCGTACTGAATTTTTGCTTGGCTGTGGAAAATTAGCCCGGTTTAAATTATTAGCGGACTTATGGCGGCCAACTGACAGGTGACGATTTATATTTGATTCGTCTAACAAAATCTTGTATCTGCAGCTATATTGGTATGATGAAGATTATTGTGTTATAACTCTCGTGGTTTGAGCTTTAATACGATGGTCGTGTGTGTTTGAAAAAGGACAACACATGTAAGTTAAAGTTAAGTGATCTTGGATTTTAGGGCAAAGATTTAGGATGAAAGATTTTCCGATACACAGAAGTACGTTTCATGAAAGAAAAATGATATATTTTCGGTGCTTATTTTTCTCCTTGTTGATATTTAGAAATTGGCCACTTAGAAATTGGATGAATTTAGATATATATTTCATGAGGTTTAACGACAATCGTTTATTATGCACTTTTGCATGAAACTCCTTCGAAATGAACATCGAATGAAAAGCAGGTCGTTTTTCAACAGTTAGGAAAGATTTTTCTACAATTTTCTTCCAAAAGCTCCAAATATTTCCTCTTCGCGCTAAGCATTTCGAATTTTCTCAATAGAATCGAATTTAACTTCTCTGTCACACAAAGAATTCCCTTCTCAACCACGAGAAATTCACAATGAATTCCTAATCGTATCGCTTAAGCACTTCGAACGTTAAATCACCGTAATATCGTCCAGATTCCCAAAATCGCCTTCGTAATAACGTTCCCCGACAATTTCTTCGCCATTGCACATACGCGTTTGCTGCAAACAAATGTGGAAATAGCAACTCGAGTATACACGCGTTTGCTTGAAACGGAGCAGTTAATAGCGAGCTTGTGACTGTAGCTCAACCCCCTAAGTTGTATTGCGACGTCGTGCGTGACTCGCTAGAGTCGGTATTCGAGGGTTGAGGAGGTGATGATAAGTATTTCTGTCGTACGGTCGACGCTGAACGACCGCTTTGTGACGCACGTCAGACGCGGCGTTGCAACGCAATATTCACGTACGAATCGCAGATCCGCGAGCAACGGCATAGTCACGTGGAACACGTACGTCAAGTCTGTACGAAGCACGTGTGCGAGTTTCCTTTCCCTGCAGGAAGGCGTCCACGAGCAGAAGGGAACGGCATAACAGTTGGTAGACGCTTTGCAAATGCAATTTAGCTTATACCGGAATGCTTTGGAAGACCGTCTTTCTTCATATTGGAAATACTTCTTGGTGTTCGTGGCATCTGCCCCGTCTTTGTAAATTTTATCGTTGGAATTTCCTGCAGCTATTGTAATGCGATAAAGGGACTAGAAATGAGTCGGAAGGATAACGTAGGAGGTGGATAATCTTAGAACAGTAAAAGGAGGATATTTAAAGGTAGGTCAAAATACCTAACTCTTAAACGTAGTAAGAAATTGATATTTTTATTGTTAGAGCATCAAAAAAATATATTTAAAAGTAGTTAAACGTATATCACTTACAGATAGTAGAAAATAGGTAATTATATCGTTAGATGGGTAATGAAAGATATTTAAAAGTAGTTAAAAAGTTTGAAATTAAAAGTAAAGAATGGATGATATTATTGTTGGATCAGCGAAAGGACACGTGTATTTAAAAGTAGACGAAGGAAGACAAATTATGTAGGAAATATTTCTTGCGATGGTTGGTCGATCCGATTTAAATAAAATCCCTATTACGTTCCCAATCTTCCTGCCCATTATCCGTTCCCTTCCTATGCGTACATAGGTTCCGACAAGTGCGCTTTGACCAGGTCCAAAAGCTTCATCCCCGTACGTCGGTACAGAAGACCATCGTGTCTGTCATGTCTCGACGCGACGTCTGATTCGAAGCTCACAAAGCCATCTCGCCAAAGCAAAGATGAGAGAGAGAGAGAGAGAGTTTTCGAGCTTCACGAGCGCGCCACGTTGTCATCGGCGTGGAAACGACGACTTAAAATTCGTTCCATTCCCTTGGGGGGATGATTCTGTTTCCACTCCACTGACGGTAGATCTACCAGTTTGTAGTTTCTGCGACTTGCCGCACGGTTTCCTGGGAATCATTCAAAACTCATTACGTTAACGCGAAGTTCGTAATCAACCGCTGTGTGCCTCGTATAATTACTAACAAAACTATGCTGCAAATCGAATTTTCTCGCCACTGCTCGGCATGAAAAAGGGGTGCAGGGGATAGAGAAGCCTGCAGAACTCGACTCGTTATTGCCGCTCGTTAATAGCTCGTTCCTTTGCTATATTCGCCGGTATTTGGCAAAGGTAAATCGAATAATGAATTCATCGCCGTATTCAGACTGGACTAACAAATTCGTTGGTCACCGATTTTCCAGGTGCGCGCGTTTCGGAACAGGTGTAAAAATGGGTCCGGTGACGAGCGCGGCGAATGATTGTTTCCCTGGTTTGCAGATATTGATTGAAAAAAGAGAAAAAGCGAGAGGGGAAGAGAGCCGTGAAGCGTTAACGTCCCAGCATCGCGATATACACAGCGGGTCGTTCTAAATCCTGTCTCGCAATTTGTCCGACGCGACACGGGAATCGAAGGAATTATTCAACCGGGTCAAACGTTAAACCGTTGCCTCGTGAACGGCGAATGAAAACGATTTTCAACTTAATTACCGGAAAACTCGATAAGTTACGCTTTTCTCGCCTCTCATCCTCGCGATACGGTGATCGTCACGCGTTGCTTTGATTTTTGCGCTTTACGTCGTTGCGATCGACCGGTCCTAGTCGTGACTGTCGTCGTCGCGGTTTTTCACCGTTTCACCAAGTTATATTGCTTGTCATTTCGATTTTGATTTATATTTTTGAATATTTCTGGATATTTATGACGTTCTTGGATAGTATCGTCTTGCTGAAAATGTTTATAATAAATACGTAATTATGCCTTGACAATTCTATTCGAACAATTTGACACGAATTAAATTGGAAACGTTCAATTCTATATTGTAAAATCGTTTGTAATATGTATAAATACAATAATAACGTGAATGTCGAGATTGATCTAAATAATGATGGACATATGTAACAAGAAAAATTATTATTAATTATTATTGTGTTAAAATTATTATATATTAGAGTAATTATAATTAGGGTAATGATATATAAAATATTATGGCTATTTACAGTCTAACGTTTCAAATCAAATAATAATTTTAAAACGTTTTTACAATTTCCTAATAATTTTTCAGATTTACTTCGGTTTCTGTAAATGTCCCAATACATATCAAGAGAAGCGTACATTATTAAGTTCGATCCTATCATTAATTCTTATACAAGTTTGTCCTCGTGAAAAAAAGTTTCCGATGGCTGGTCGTCGTTGAAGGAAGTACATTGGAAATTATAGAACAATTTTTCTTGAAGAGGTTCCAGCGACTTTCCGCGATTGAAGAGCATTAAGAAAAGTCGACAGTCTGGAAGAAGCAGGTTTCTTCCGAAGACGATCGTTATAATGTCACGGAAACTGCCGATGTTTTTACGGGGCTGTAAATTAACGATGTTTATCGCGATTTAATATGAACTCAATTTATCTTAGCTATTTCACGCAATGCCGATTAGTCCCGAAAATACAGAAATTTAATTGTCCGCTGATTTTGCTCAACACGACAGCTGTTCTCAAAGAGGATAAAGAAAGAATCGAGGAGAAGACGAATGAAAGGAATGCATTTAGGTGGGCTCTTCAGGAAAACTACTTAGCCGAGTGATTCTATAGTTGCAGCACCAAGAGGAGATTGATTCTAAGGGATCGCTCCTATTTAAAGAAATTCTGAGTCATTTGAGAATTCGTGGGAGCAGAAACTAATGGATGGTTCTTTAGCGACGAACGCAGCATATAGAATCGCATTGTTCTTTCCAAAGCACGTTTCTTATTCTTATTTATATTTCTGTTAGGATTAAACTGACGCGATGTTTGTCCAGACAAGTACATCGCATCGATTAGTTACAAATCCAGTTTGCTGCGCTAAGATTCTGTTATTGTCGTTTAGAATATATTGCCTCCGAAATTGCTTGTCATTTTACGAAAAGTCATCGGTAATTCGTCGATCATGAACAGAGTTCATTCAGACGGACCATTTGTCGCTCTATTATTTATTTGCCTTTCATCGTGCACTATAACCTTTCACCATGGAAATGTTAGTTTTCTAACTACAACAGTGTGTGATAAATAGCAAATTGTCCGTAGCTGTCTGAACTGATTTGATCGAAGAATATCCGTGTACGTATATATTACCATAACCGGGCAATTCACTCCAATTAAACGTTATTGAAAATGAAACTAATTCAAATCACTTATGCTGCTCATTCCTGATCGCCAGTTATCCCATTTGAAAATAAAATTCGAAATGTTTGGAGAAACAACGTAGACATGTTACACGCACACTGAACAACGCATACTAAGCATGTCGTTAGGTATACGAGTTCCAATCAAAGCAAAACGAGTGGAGAATGGTTGGAAGAGTGGAAGGTGGAAAGAGAGGAGAATAATTCATACGTATATAAACGACACCTGAATAATAAATACATTCTGCTTATACACGAAATTCGTCCATCGATTCAACAAAAAAAAAAACAAAAATTGAAAGTTACGAGAGAAATCTCGATTCGATAACCGAGGATTACAAAACTCGCCATCCTAAAAATAAACCAAGAACAATTTTTATTCAAATTTATCCGAATCAACATTAGCTTCCGCAGAGGAGAAACGGTAATGCTCGTTGCTTCTAAAATATTCCACAACGCACTCCGGCAAAACAGCGACCGTTTGCCGTGGCAGTGTAATTCTACGAGTGACTCGTTGCAAAGAGCCGACCCGTAACGGCGGGCCATTATTCTAATCGTGTGAAACGCAACGACGCCTCACGACAGAATCAGAATTTTAATCGAAAGCGTAAGCGAGAGAGACGTGCAGTCGTCGGGCGACGCGTCGTTGCAGGGGTGTTCTCGAATGTTAAACGATAATGCGATATTACACGAGCGAGGGAATTTACGGAACATTCGACGTTAACAGTCGAACCGTCTGGAAACGTCAAGGATCGCGGCCTACGCGAGTTCGCGGAATATTTTCCAAGACTCGCGGCCGGAAAGACGGAAAGCTTGATAGCCTGTACCGTGTAGCGTTATTGGTCGGCTCAGCATTGTGCGCGACACTTAATGGCGCAGTAAATTCCTTCGTTGCCGGTCGTTTCTTGCTGCGAAGAACGGTCGGGTAGCCGGATCCCTTAAGGAAGTCGATAGGCTCTGGAGAGGATGTTAAAAATGATGTAACAACGTCGCGGCTCGTTGTAAGCGATATAACCTGTTTAACGTACGTCGAGTGACGTCGACTGGCGTTAATTATTCGCCTTTATTTCGTTACACCTAACCCCGGCATCGACGTCCCTCGGCTGTTTCGAAGCTTTTAAAATTTCGACCTCGTTTCCGCTGTAATTGACGACCGGCAGAAATGCAATTTCTGCGTGCCGCGGAAATACGCGCGACCAACGTTGCGCCACTTTTACACGCGTTCAATTTTCGTTCGCGTCCGTCCTACACGCTTCGGCCAACCCCCATCCACCAGTATCCGTAGATGCTGCTTGAAAATAATTTATGTCGAGAGGTGAAACCGTGTTCGAGAGGAGAAATACGTGGCGCAAGGAGTCTAGTGGAATGTAACAGAAAAACGTGTACACGGTAATGTGAGATAATTGAGATTTCCTTGTTTTTTCTGCTTTACTCTTTTTTTCGGGGGTAATTTAATGTTTAGTAAATTTTGAAGGGTTGCAACTCGATGAAGCTGGAGTTGCTCGAAATTGATAATAATTGGTAATAACGGTGGTTGGAATTTTTGCCGACTCTTTATTGAATTCGAGTGGTTTTTAATTAAACGCTTTACGATACTGCGAAATATTTTTGACGATTAGTTAGAAGTACATCACATGTTTGATTGCCGTTTGTTCAATCATAGGATACTGATATTTTCGTTATTATGAAAATCCTATTAAAAATATACGATCTTTTAGATTTTGTACGAATGTATTCGTTCGTATTTGTTTCAGCAAGTTTATCTCCAATTGAAAATATTAGAAAAACGCTGCGATTCTCGTTACTCGAATATTTTCATATCGAAATATCGATAAAAATGTCCGATATTAGAACTTCAAACTTAATTATACTCTTATTGGATAACGGCAGCAATTTGATTGCCTACCCTAAGAGTTAACTGACGTTACAGCTCAAATCGAATATCTGTGCGTTACATGTACGTATATATCGTGTCGCAGTATCTATGCAAAGTAGAATATCCTGGCTTTATAAAGTCCTCCGTTGAAAACTAAGCCGGAAAGTCGCAAAAAACGAAGTTCTTCCGGGTTTAAAAATATTTCGAAGATATGCAAGACATTTTATCCGAGCTTGGAAAAAAGAGAGTGCACGAGATAGAACACTTGCCCTCGTTTCTAGCCAATCTATCATACGCTCGAGGACAATGGAAAATGCACCTGGTCCGTTTCAGCCGATCCGCACACACGAGTATGGTGTACGAGGGGGTGGTATAGCACATAGAGTGAAACGGGGGTTGGATATCGCGAGAGAAACGAGCTTTCGGCTGAAACACACTGAAACCGTTTGGCTCTTTATGAAAAGCTCGAACGTCCTAGCCATCTTCCTATGAATATACCGGCCAACTATAGATGCTTGTAGCATGCTTTCGATACGTAAGAGCATCGAATGGGGGCTGTATACCGTAAACGGGTAAGGTAGGAGGAATAAATTTAAATATCGCTGCAAGCTCTTTGATATGTTAACAACGATAGTCGTAGGACGACCAATGGCCCGGCAGAACAGAATTCTTTGATAGTTTTTTCTTTTACTTTCTTGATTCCTTATCGCTTCGTCCTTTACAATTTAAGATCGTATTTCGTAATCTCTCCTTTTTATTCGCCACTCGTCTTTTTCTCTCTTTGTTCCTCGGATTCTTTCTTTCGTTTCTCGCAATCCTTTGTTCTTGGATTGTAACTTTTAACGCAGCACGAGGACAAATACGAGTGAGCTGTACGAGCGATTCTGGAACTTCTTTCGAACAAAAGTATTTTAGTGTCATTATATGGACTTGTATGTATTGAACGTACACGTGTATGTTGCGTTAGATGAGTTTGGCATTCAGCTGTTTATATTCATATTGCAGTAATACCGTTTCTAGGGATTTTATAATCTCAACTGTTTGAACTCGTACAAACATTCAAAGAAATTCTGTCCAAAGTTTTTACGTTCCATATCAAAATGGTTATTGAATACACGAATACATTAATATCTTGCAGAGGAAAGGAAATTATCGTGTTTTCATATAGATAGTATCTACTCTAATCGCCACTTTACATGGAATTATTATATGCTTAATTAATTGAATTGGTATACTCTCTACTATATACGATATATAAATCAAATATCGCAAAAGTCATAGAAACAGGAAAGGATTACGCACTCGCAATACCCACTCTAAAGTACAAATACGTTTAAATCCATTTTCCCTTTGCTCTTTGTCCTCTTTCTCTTTGTTCTTTTCTTTCGTTTCACTTTACCTACGGTGTAATTTTCCTCCTTCGACCATGTACGGGACGATTTATGTTTTCCGAAGCGTTACACGGTCCACCTGTGCGCACGAGTGTATGCAAATGCCATCGCACAGGAACTCGACTGATTTTCCGCATGTTCGTCCTTGCCCCCATTTCAATATTTCTCCGCGACTCTGCCACATTGTCTCCACTCCCTCTTTTCCAACTTTGCCCAGAAGATGGTCAGTTGTTTAATCGTGAAATTAATGACGACGCCATGCGCGTAGCGAAGTCTCGTTGTAAGTGGAATTTCAAGCGAAATAAATTCGCCATACAGAGCGAAACGTATGTGCATTCGTTTTTTATTCGTGCGCCCATTCGTGCACTACAAAGGTTTGAAACGTAGATACGATATGCGTCTGTGCGTGCACTGAGAAGATGTAGTGGTAATTCGAGCGTATTTGACATTTCCTTTTTTCTAATATAAAATTAATTTTAATGCCAAAAATCTTTATAAGGGAAAGTGCAAGGAAGAAAATACATTTTCCTGGAAGAAATAGAAGAATATACGTACATGTTACAGCAGAATGTGATTTTCGATCCAATTGCGAACGTATTACGTAGTTTCAGAAAATCATCAGACAAGGGATTAAAATTTGTCTTGTAATAATTATTTTGTCTGATACATGGAATTGATGGAAATATTAATTAGAAGAAATGAGCACACGGTACAATAAAAATAAATGCTCAGTATTAAAACTCTCGCTTTATTAGTGGCAAAGTACACATAGACAGTAAAGTGAAAACAGTGCTTGTAAGTTCTGTTCGAAAAGTCTGTCCGTATTTTAAGGGATTTCTCGAGCGCTTTAATGTCTGAATTGTCAGAGCGAGTAAGCACAGGACTAAGAGTTTTTGCATCTTCGTGATACGTAGTATTCACGGTGTTTGTATATGTCTGTCTGGAAACAGACTTAAGCTACTTAGGCGACGACTGTTTCAGTAGTACAGCAGTTGTATTAACCAGACAGGTGTCTTATTGTTAGTTTACAATTGTTATTAACGAACTACAAGCTACTTAGTGACATTTTATTAATCACCATTCTACAGCAATTGCCATGAAAAATATTGCTTACAAGATTACGATATTTTTACGTATCCTGGATATTTTACATTTCCGTAATGACTTCTTAACGAAGCATTTAATTCCACGTTTACCTGTAAAACATACTACAGAACTTCTGCAGCATGTAAATAGACAATTTAGTTCACGTTTTAAAATCTTGCAGAACAGCAAATTATAAAAGTCCGCTCAATTAAAATTCCACAGAAAAATAATCAATTTTCCAATTTCCTATTGCCCTCGTCTAGCAACGAGTACCATATCGATCATCAACTGTCAACGCGCAACAAAACTCGAATATAAAGCGCGAATAAACTACTGCAGATATAAAACTAGGAACGAGTTTATCAGAATTATCTGTATGTTTCTCGTAGAAATGCATCTGAAGTTTGTGAGTGGCACGCCGCACCATAAACACCGGTGTACCGTTAGTCTGGTCGATGTCATTTGCAGACTCAAACAGTTCTAATTAAAGGGGGGGTGAGACAACGAGTTTACAATGAATAAAGAGAGAATTAGGTCGAGCGCATTGACGTTTTTAAAAGCATGACATTCCCATCGTTAACGACGATTCCATTTACCGAGTTGCGTCATATACACCCACGGTAAAGTTGTTTTTACGACATACTTTTCTTTCACTTCGGTTCGTATCAATGCTAGCAGGCGCAACTGAATCGCGACGACGATTCATCGAGAATAATTCGAATACCGCTTCGTAGTTGTTCCTTTTAATACTTCCACGTTTACGGTAACACGTTTCTTCTTTGCGCGAATTAAAGAAAAAAGGATTTTATGAAATAATAGATGGATATTCACGAAGCTAATTTGAGTTACAATGATTTAATTCGAGTAAAAACATTTTTACACACAGTTTAATGGTCTGATTGTAAAGTAAGATTACGTTCAAGCAAAATTGGAATAAAATTGGAACGAAATAAATCGAGAACTCCGATAGAAATAAGTTCAGTTTCTTTTCTTATTAAACATTTTATTATATGTATATATTTTAAGCTCTTATATATACTATTAAGTTACTGTTAAGTTACTAAAACCAACCTCTAGTTCAAAACGATGAATCAATCTCTTCTGTATCGTTTCGTAAACTTAGCAAAACTTAAAAGCTTATTTACGCTTAATATAAGTATTTATTACATAAATTATAATTATAATCTATACTTGCAAACGTGTAGCATAATAACAACTTCACTCACGAAACATAAATACCAATTTATTTCCCTGCATTTAAAGCGCAGTTCTAATCCATCATTCCAATTGTTTGCCAACTATTTATATTATTGTTTCCCGCGTAGTCTGTTTAAACTCTCATATATAATTCATACTCATCAACTCATACAACGAATAAAACATTCCAAAGTTACGAAGAATAACTAAAGGTACGGATAAAAATATTTGCTGCTTCTAAGGACTTGAATATTTAATTTCTGATAATAGAGAACATAGTAAGCTACAATTATTTCAGCCACTAGAGCTTCAACATTTTAAAATTCAATCTTTATCTTTATCTTATATTTATGATAAATATTTCGTAATTTCCATATACATTTCAGACTAGTTTCAAGTTCCACCTAGTTTAACTAGTATCTCGTTACACTGCTAATAAAATTTCAAAATATTTTACATAACATACGCGATATGTACATAGAAGATTTCTACGGTAAGCATTTATCTTTTCTTTTCCTGGGCTAATGAACTCTTAAAATTAAATTTATTACTCTCCAGCTTAACTGAGATATCCTTTTGACTCGAATAATCCTATCTTATCTTAAAAGCACGTGTCCATTTTCAAGTTGCTCCCAGAAATAGTCCATTAGAACGCGTCTAATCTCGACGTATTTATTATTAACATCAATTTGTGTAACCCGTATGACAGGGTCTGATCTCGGTGAAACACGGCATGTCGGGAAAACGGCAGTTTCGAAAGTTTCGCGTGAAAAACATCGAGCGTCTCATAGGACTTGCTTCAGCGAATAGAGGGTTTCGTAAACTGGCAATATCCCGCGTATAGCAGCTGCTAGCGGTGCTTCCATTTGAATATTTAAAGAACGTACCGCGATACGCGGGAAACTTTTCTATCCGCAGGAGCCCATACGCAAAAGGATATTCGAGACGAAGCGAAGGACTTCGTCGAGGGTTGATTCTTGGATATTTTTTTGTCTTTCCTACAGTTAACTGTCCCAGAGCAATTGTTTCTTCTTCTTGCTGGATTTCTTCGTCTTTCGCTTGTTCTTTTTGCTTTTCCCTTCTCTCTGTGACTTCGCATAGCTTGCTTCTTAGTACATCCACCGACAAGAAGGATGTTCATTCGTTGCACGTCAAGATCTTGGACGTGTCTCGCCTTCTTCCATCTTTTCTTGCCTCTTGTACTTCGTCCTTGACTGATGAAACTCGATTCAGTATAATTCTCAAATGCTTAAAGGTAGATAATATCTGTATTTATTAATAGGAGAAAATACGGTCATTGCAATATGCAGTCAATTTGCAATCTGATTTTGGTAAAAAAATGTGGTTCTTATTCATTTTCCATGCACGGATTGATTATTTTAATTAATTGGAAGATTATTTTCCTGAAACGTTCTTTTCAGATTTTGTTGTATATTTTTATTATATCTTGGGATTGACAATTTTAGGCTAGTTTTGCGCTAATGATATTAAAGATACTCGATATGTTAAACATTAATGATCGTTAAAGCACCCCGATTGAACTACATACACGGATTAAATACACATAGATACATTATATCGTAATTCTGATGCACGCGATACCAAATTTGCGTATTCATATCAACACATTTCGAGCAAGATACATAATTTTATTACGTGAATGTTATTTGCACGATAGTGTAGATGGTTTATACAAGTTCCAATTACATTTAATTCGCCGAGTAAATCGACAGAAAAAAGGTTTCTAGCATCGATTGAAACGTTTACGATTTTTCATCGTGGCACATGGATCGTTGTATTTTTCATTTATTCATCCACCAATTGCTATCCTTTATTTTTTCTTCTTTTTTCTTTTTTTTTTTTTAATGGTCGAATCATCATCGTTGTCGCGTGCCAAAGAACAATAAATCTACGTGTGCGTGTTCATATAAAATTCCAATTACTCTTGAAATCTTGCATATCACAGATATGTTGGTCGCCTTTTAATCATGCTACTGTTTTATTAACTCGACCGTTCTATCAGTTGTACCAGGTAATTACGCTTTAGTGTATAATTTGATTTTTTTTTATTTGAATGAATTTTACAATTAATTTTCATTGAGTATTATAATATGGTATAATTATTATCATTATTAATGAAAGAAATTGTTGGATATATCGTACATTAACGTGTGCACGATCGTCGGTGGAATATTTCAGATCTAGAAATCAGATATTTTTTTATTTGTTTCCTTTTTCTTGATATCGAAGATGTAAAATATCTCATGGCAAAGTGAAAAAGATATATAAATTGCTTATTTAAAACTATCATCAGAAACGACATATAAATCGTCGATATGATGAAAAAGAAACGCTAAGAGGATATGAGATTATTGGTCAGTTTACTTCTATCCTGAATAAGTCAGAACATACAGGATAAACGTAATTATCGATATCAATGTCGTTTCTATCTCATATTGAATCGACGGTCGCATCGTCTCGGTTGTCGTGTCTCGAAGTGACACGCATGCTCGATAAAAAGAAGTCGTAGAAATTAGTTTCGAGATATTTGCTCCTCATTGGAACGTAGTTCTTCGTTTCCGCGATTCCATCGCGGTTTCTCCTTTTCTCCGCCGCCTCATTGTATCCTTCCTTCTCTCTTTCCTCCCGCATTATGACTTTCCCTTTTCTCTGCAGCTCCATTGTCGATCGAACCCTTCTCTTCCGGGCTTCATTATTTTCCATTTTTCACCGACCGAGCACCACGTTACAAGAACACGCTCCGTGTGTGTGTCTATGGGTTGTCCATTCTCATGTAGAAATCTCGTATAATTAATTAACTATGTTCTCGTCGCGTTTTAGAGTTTGATTGACCATGATGTGTATACGTATCAGGTTGTCCCAGAAGTTTCTTTCGTTTCATAAGTGAAATAATAGATGCACAACATCTTTTATTTTATATTATTTTATGGATTAAGTATGTTTTGTAGTAATAGAATTAAATGGATCAAACGTAATTGAATAAAATAACATAAAATAAAAAATGTTGTGTACTACTCTCTTTAAGAACGAAAGGAACTTTTGGGACAACCTAATATATAATACAATGAGTCTATGGTTGGATTTATCTGATAATTAATAGAATGTGGATGTTTATGCAATTTGATATTTTTATGAATGTTAATTAACACATGAAAATAGATTTATTTCACCTATTAAATATAATAAGAAGGGCTTTATTTTGCACATTTTACATACCCTTTGCATGTTAACCCTTCTTTGAATTATTTTCGACTCAATCGTCAGTTCTTTTATCGTCAAAAAATTTCCACGCTTTCAGAAAAACATAAAAACATCGTTGTCGGTACGCGTAATTTCTTGTTTGACATGTACTTCATTTGATTTACATATTCTATCGAAGTCTTTTCTGAAACAATAAATAATTTTTTATCTTTTACAATGAAACAATTCACATTGAGATGAAGATTGAACCATAAAGGTACGAAGTAATGATGATGTGAAATTGAAGAATTCTTCGGAATGCTAACAAAAAACGCTTATCAAGTTTCGTCGAACATTCGATAATTCTTTTCTCCAAATGAAAACGCCTTATATTCTTATTTGCCCGTCGGATCGCTGTTGTTTCCAAGCAGTCGTATTAATTCCTATCGGATTAACGAATTCAATCCAAAACCAATTAACTCTACCCAACAGAAATATTGTAAATAGTATAAAAAGATTTCCAGAAATCTCGCTGCGAGGAAACAATTCCAATATTCGAAGTAACGTATACGGACAAAGAAAAAATGCGATTCGGCTATCAGCAGCCGAACAACGTTTCTTTAACACTACACTAACGTTCGCAAATATCCGGATACTTGTTTATTCTGGAAGAGATATACTTAATTCTTCTGTTACTTGACAAACTCGTTATCTGCTGACCCTTTGGCTTTTGATAAGGACGAAAGAAGAAGGGTTTTATAAACCTACAGAATAAAATCTAATGTTAACACAACCAATGATGTTTAAATAAAAAATTTAGAACAGAAAATTAAAATTTATTAGTTTACATTTATTCTCCTACTTATCTTAGAATTTACCTCTATTTGTGTCATTTTCTTAGGATAAGTATGCTTATGGAAATAAGTCTCTTTTTCATAGGAATATTAATCGTGTACTTAATAATAATAAAAGGTTATGTATACAATAGTACATATAGTTGATAGTAAAATAAATTATAAAACGAGTCTAACTTTTTCTTCATCGTTACTTCGAATACTTTGATAAAATTCACATATCGATATTAAAAATCGATCGAAGCTTCTCGATATTTATAAAAAGTAATAACGTACATCGATCCCTAAGGAAACTTTAATTTAAGATCGTTTCGATGTTACTTGAAATACTTTGCTCAGTTTCACGAGCTTCTCCCTGCGACGCGACGTAACAACTCCTTTAAAGCACGGTTAAGTGCGGTTTGAAGTTTCGCGAAATTACTGTGTAAAACGTGGCAGATAACGACAAACGTGACCAACGAAATCGTCTCTTGTCGCGGGGAGTTCAATATGCGATCCGCTGTCACGATAGTAAAAGTCAGTAATTACGGAGAGCACTGTAGTAAACCTGTGGTGGCGGTCTACTCTGGTCGAGAGGTCGTAAAATGTTACTTGTTAATGAAATAATTAAACGGTCGTCGGTACTTGAATCTGTCGCGCCCATTGGGGTCCGGCGATCACTGACCAACTTCCTGTCGTCGAGTAGCGGTAACCGATAACGTGCTTTTGACCAGATTGCTGTTTATTACAGGAACTGGGGAACAAGATTTCAATTACATGGAAGAATTGTTGGGTTGGCACGTAATGATTCCACGAATGGTGGCTATCGAATAAGTGGAAAGTAACAACAGATTTTCTCTCTAGCTTTTGCGAACGGCAAAGTGTTAACAAATCGAAAGACTCGAAACAAAAACGACCCTTCCAATTTTTGGGAATAAAACATTCGTTACAATTGCTAGGTATCTTGTAATTACGTCGTGGAAGAAGCGTTATCTAATGAAATTACGAAGCTGTGAATCTCGTAAGAATGATTGTTTTCGTCGGATATTTGTAGTTAAGTTTAATTTCAAGAATTATGATAGTTCGTTGGTTCGATATCCGTTGCTTGAACAGGAAATCGGAAGTTTCGATAACGCGTTAGTTTTATTATCGACAGACAGGAAGCAAATTATTAATTTTCCATGGAAATCGGCTGCCGATACAAATTTAACACTGTGATCAGTGCATCGCGCTGATAAATAATTACGCGTATTTTGGGAAGCTACGTTTATTATGCATACTCTTTAATGAACCATTGCGCATAGTATTAAATATAATGCATGCCACTCGATTTTCCACAATATAATACGTTCGGCGTGAAATTCGTGCTTCCCTATGACGCAACGTAAAAATTTCTTTTGTTCTCGTTCGTATTATTATCAGTTAATATGGAGACGATATTGAGCGAACAAAACAGTATCAGGAATCAGATTCATTGGAATAATTAAGTATAATAATTATACGGAAATGCGGAAGCTATCGGTAAGATTGGTTCATTGTGAAGGATTTGAATGGTTAACAAAATTGGGAAAACAATTAAAGCAGCGCGAATTTCGTTAAAAATTATCTAATTAACGTAATAAGGTTTCGCGAATAATGAGAAATAAATTTAAGAGAGCGCTATTGTGCAATTTTAAATACATTACGTATAATAAATAAATGAATCGCACACGACGTAACTCTAATTATTATCTTACCTGAACTAATCATAATATATTTTTACTTAACATATACATTTGTAGTAAATCGTGTTACTTTGCTTTGTACTTTGCGCTTTCTTAAATAGATGTTTCTCCTGTGTTCATAGCAATGACTGCTACCCTTTACGATCCCTCCGAAATATATCCTTCGCGTGGTTGTATGCATGAGCGTACGCTGTTACGACGTGGATGCGCGAAAGTGCAGGAAACTTGAAATTCCCCACGTGGCACGGTGTAATTACCCTTACGCAACATAATTATCCTCGAAACTTGGGCCACATTATTCTACACGCCCGGCGTCGCGACGCCAAGCGGTAACGAGTTGCGTTAGAAGGATTCCGACTGATTATGTCTCGAGCGCATAATATGTTTGTTCACGCGTAAGAACACCGACGAGATATCGGACGTGGTTGGTTAGTAGAACAAAACTTTCGCGAATAAAATTACACTCCCTAACGAACTTCCGATAAGTTAACCCGCGAACGTTGTTTCGCGAATGACTGGCAATTCGTTCACGTGAAACCTGTATAAAGCCTAATAAGCAGAAAATTTTCGAGGACGTTGATTAATGGTTTCCTTTTTTCTTTCGTGTTAAAGCACACGATTCTGATTTTATGAAAGGAAGGTTGAGATTGCGAAGGTCTTCGTTGTTTCAAGATCATACAGCTATTTCGAAATTATTTGATTTCATTTAGAAGATCAACAATTAATCACCAATTATATAAATTGCGAAATGGAGAAACGCGGCAAGGTTACAGAGACTATTTTTTTAAATTTATTTTGCAATTTACGGTTATTTATTTAACGTCGACGCGGTAAATAACCATTAATTTTTTAAGTAAAGAGATGAAGTTCGGATGTGGTAGGTTTTACAGGAGAGCTTTTGAAAAAAATTATTTTGAACTGTAATAAAATTCATCGAAAACGAAAGGTTCGATTAAAATATGGTTTACATGAATTTATGATTTCCATAAATATTGAGCAATTCAAATTTTGTACGAGTCATGTCGTAATAGAACTTCGTGTAAACCGTAAATGCTCATTACTGTTGATATTTGCTCTTTGAATTATTAATAGCTTCCAGTGGAGCTGGGCTCGCTAATTAACAACGATAGTACTATGCAAATAAAGATAAGAGCGGCAGAATATAATCGTTTTCGAGCATATAAACTTTTAGCTTTTAAGTTGACAAATACGTAATCGTAATACATTCTTGGATTTTATTTTCTGTCTGGAAGTATCGACATAAAGATTATTTCGTTCTGCAAAAGAGGACGATAACATATCGAATATTTTAATTTAATAAATACTTGAATATCTTTCCAATCTTTTATTTTTACTTAATTATTTCGCAGTATATTTTATCTGTACAAATTGATCAGTGATGTATATTTGAAATTTTGCTAAATTCATGCTTGTTCATAAATGAATTGTAGAAACAAAGAAAGAAAAGACAAAGAATTTGTTGGTTCAACTTGTCACATCAAATAACCTATTAATATCTGAACGAAATTGTCTTGGATCTTCTCTCAGAAACTCTATTTTCCTCGTCGCTAAACGGAACTCTCGACGCATAAGACCAACGATCTCGAAGTTCCTTTCATCGAGACATTCTTTTCGTGTCACCTATTTTTTACCAGGAATAAACGCGTGCTATCTATTCTTACCCAGCGACGTGTTCGATATTTTCTTTTTGATGATACCTCGATTCTCCAATAATCAATCATGTTTTGCTGTTTATCTGCTACGTTAGAATCGATGTACGTGATTTTATATCTTAGAGATTTTGGAATACCGAGACTATACAATTATTATCGTTATATAATTAAACTGTAATAATTATCTCGCATTGAGCAATTCTGTAAAAAACATTAATTTAAATTTTTGTTGTATTTGGACTGCAATTTTCACAAACGACGTTTGACGATTGATATAGAAAAAAGGTGGGATAAAACGCATTTAAAAAGTTCAAAATCGACCGTACTCGATTACTAGTGGCGTACTTGGATCGCTTTATACTCCAAAATTTCACTCAACTTAATTTCTTTTGAAAACTTTCCTACTAACAAGATCAACGGTTCTATATCTTTTGCGATTTAGCTATATCGGTGTTTATAAAACTGCTTTATTTTTCGCAAAATGACGGCGTTTCTCGATAAAATGCAGCCCTTATGACGAGTTTTCCTTACTTGGATAAAAATTTCGAGCTTCAACCTTTTAACGTAAACCAGGATGAATCAGGGAAACCGGAAACGCTGCGATCTTGTAAATCTTATGGATCAGAAAATTCATCCCCTGACAGGATTCAGCAAAGAAGAGAATCAATATCGTTCCAAATCTCGCGCCATTAATTTCGAATCGAAATCCTCGATCTTTACTTGGATTTTCGTTTAATGGAAAACTGTAATGTAAAGCTGGAAGCAAACGAAAATCGAAAAAGAAGCAAACAGCTGACACTTGACGCGATTAGTTTTATTTGAGTTCGAAGAGAGTTTATGGGAGTCGTGTCGATAGTCGAACAACGTTCCGGCTCGATGTAGCTGAAGTTACTGCAGGAACGATAGTTATCGTTAGGATGATCGTAACTTTTCATTGGAAAGCCAAGGTAAATGTGATAATAACGATGATTTGATTGATCGATGAAGATTGAATGCTCGTAATGAGGATAGAGTTTCATTTTAAATTTGTTGAACGAAATTTAAATGTCGTCAGATCGCTGGAACACAGACTGATACAATCGTTAATCCTCGTTTATTCAAGTAATTTATCTACTCGTAGAAATTCCAAGTGTATCATAATTCGATTTATAGATAGAAGGAAAAATTTGTATAAAAATGTCCATTTCTTGATACTTTCACTGAACTTAATTATTATTTATATTCTTTATATGAAGCCATCTTGTTATTTTTACGCCTTCAGTTGTTCTGATATCAACGATAGAGTCATATTTATAACATCGTTAATTTATTAGAAAAGTGACGTAGCTGGGAAAAGTAAAGTTTTCAAAATTATTAGTAGTTTGAAAATTTTTGTTTCTTTTTATAATGTCCTGTAATTTCCTAAAAGCCTGTCTTCCTCCTGGTTAAAACTTCATAAACAACAAGAACAGAAAGTAGAAGAGAATATAAAGCGGAAGAAACGTTGCTGAAGTATTTCTAACATTATACACGCGTGTGTAGACATTCAGCTCGTAGCGACATATCTGCATATCAACGTAGTTCTCTGCTTGAAATTCTTCTCGTGACACAACATAGTTACTCGTTGCACATAGAACTTCATCCGCATTCGTGTGTGCGCGCGACGTCGTTGCAACCCTTCGAGTCAGTGGCAGAGACGCACGTCGAGACGCCTCAAACGAGTCCGAGGACGTGTTCCTCCCTTATGTTCCATCGATTTTTTATACCGAGCTGCATCAACCTACGCATTTCTCTTCCTTCTTTGAAATTTTTTATTTCCACCTTGTTGTATCAATATTCGATCAATTTTTCGATTCTTTGTACATTTTTCTTCGCTATATTTTACGTAGAAATTAATTCAAAGACATTTTTTACGTAAATATCGTACGATCTATGGATATTGGAATTAATTATCACGCACGTTGTTCGCATATTCGAACGATATTTCACATTCATTCGGATTTATTTCATAAATAATTTGAAATTTGAAAGTAGGCTCTTAACTTCCAATTTTATCGCTATACATAAGCAGTCATGTAGTGAAAATTAATTATCGTGAAATAAGTTGCTCTTTTCTTTTTTCGCTAATAACGCATTTTAATATTAATAACTTTCGTTTTTTCGCACGTTACAGCATCGTTACCTCGTTTTCCGCACAATCGTTGCGTTGAGTTCCCGTGTTCGTTTCGACGAATTTCTCTCTCCCTCTCACGGTCTCCGCTTTTCTATTCCGCTTTTTCCGCCTTCCTGCGTCAGTCAGCCGATGAACTTGTCAATTTTCGTTGCCGGAACGCGTGAAACGATCGGCTGGCATACGTGAACCCGATTTTACGAGACTGCATCGGATTGCACTTCCACGACGCGATCTCTTTCACGGGAAATATCGATGGTAGACAGGCGTACACCTGCCTCCCGGTATCGAAGACCTTGAAATTCGGCGTAAATTCAGCATATTATGTTACTATGAAAATCTATATCGAATCTCCAGTGAATTTAATCTGAAATAACGATCATTACCTTTAATCACAATCGGACAGGATCGTCATGGGTATCGATTTTTTTTTTAAAGAATCGAGAATAATAACGAAGATTTTTAATATTTCTAGAAGAGAGAAAAAAAAAAGAATTAAGCCAGTTACTTACTTTTATGAACCTAAATACCACCATATAATGAAAAAAATAAGAGTGAAAAATTTATGACACGTGGAGTTAATGAATATGACTTTCAAGAAAATGTCATTAATAAGTTTTACGTTAATAAAGTTTACGAAACAAAGATAAACGAGCTGAAAAAGCCCACGTGTTCGATTATGACTTTCGATAAAAAGAATCGTTCACATTCTGTCGTGAACTTTTAACGAAACAATATTTAAAACGTAGCTCGTTTATTGTCTGTTACAGTTTGGACAGAGATCAGCCGTTCACATTCCAGCTGGGAGTTGGCCAAGTTATTAAAGGCTGGGACCAAGGATTGGCGGATATGTGCGTGGGCGAAAAGAGGAAGTTGACCATACCGCCGGAACTTGGATACGGGGAGAAAGGAGCCGGAAACGTAATTCCTGGAGGTAAGATTGTTTCTTCGTCGACGTTCTTACGACGTTCTCTGTGTCTGAAGTTTCTTATCATCTTCGTTCTATCGGATAGAAATTACTTTTCTCGAAGGTCACGATAAACAATCGTTTTAATGGATATTCGATATCTAATATGGGAACTCGCGCACGAATAAAATACATCGCGAGTCTAAATTTCTGGTACAAGTGAAATTAGAAAGATCCTGGGGGCGATGCAAAACGAGTGAAAAATCGGATATAACAAAATTGCGTTGGAAGGTCGATTTTCTAGAAAACCGAATTTGAAAATTTATCAAGTATATGTGAATTCGCCTAGTTCCAGTAATTATAATTTTTATCAGAACAATTCGGAAGCCTGCCAATTACCAAAAATCAAACGTATATTTGTTTCATTTAATATTCGTATATTAAAAACGACTAATAAAAATTGTCAATACGAAAGCACGTAAATTTATATCGATCATCTTTCATGTCATTTGGCGGTAGATAAAATAAAAAGTATCGGGAGCTGGTATTGATTGCATCAATTCTATCGTTCAGCAATTCACGATAAAGGCTTGTCAACGAGAAACAAGGGCGAACATAAAAAGGACGAAATTGCAACGGTTTCACGGCGAGAAGTTGCAGTTTAATGCTAACTCTCCTCAAATTATCC
Organism: Bombus affinis; assembly: GCF_024516045.1. NCBI lineage: Eukaryota > Metazoa > Arthropoda > Insecta > Hymenoptera > Apidae > Bombus > Bombus affinis. The sequence goes on from NC_066347.1 coordinate 14,151,923, forward strand.
GTTGGTCCTATCGATTCTCGGAGGTAAACGAACGAGACCAACGGACGAATCGATACAAAAGGGGATCGTTAGTAACGAAATCAGACTAAAAAATGCAATTGCACGGAAATCCAATAAAACGTCAACCATTAAATCGAGCACTAGCCATCGCAGTTGACCTGGCTGGATCAACAGCGACGCTCGTTCGCTCATTTTTTTTTTTTTTTCTTTGCGAACGTTCTCGCGTTAGATAAATCGAAAGTTAGCCCCGAATATGCATATACCTTCGATCCTGATCCCATGTTTTATGGAGGGCTTTTATTGGCGAAGAATGGAGTTCACTCGATAATGTTCGGTGGAAAAGGTTTCGATGCGGATAGATCATTTTTTCTGCGCAGTAACTATCTTCGGTGACACTGAGCTCATTATATGGAAAAATATTTCAAAATTTAAATTCGTCGAAGCGATTAGAAAAATTAAAATTTAACTTATAACGGAGAGAAAGTAGAAGAAGCATGAGGAAATGGAAGGAGAAAGAAAAAAGCCAGGGATGAAGTAAGGAAGGAAGCAAGGAAAGGAAGCTATTAGGGTTATTACCGTGGTTCGTGCTCATTCATTAAATCTGTTTTATCATAACTCGATCAAGACTTTAACCCTAAATGGCTTGTACTTCGCCTGAGCTTTTTTTACAAGTTTCTGATTACTAAAATAATTATTTACTTTTTATATTCCATTCACAATGAATATATTTATCAAACCTGTGTCACAATAAAATACATAGATATATTCTATTTGATGATTTGTGGATAAAGATTGCGAAAGAAGGAACGCGAAAAGTCACATTATTTTTTATTCTTTATGGGAAATGAATTTTAAAATTTTATAAGATAATGCAAATAGAGTCCTATTATTCTGATATAAAAAGAAGGTGTATACTGAATTTCGACAAAAAATGACAAAGTGAAAATGGTTTATTCCGACTCAAGTGTGAATATATTTTATATGATGAAAAATTTTGTTTGCTTTTTCACGTTTATGCTATATTTTAGATTTCCATAACGAAAATTGAAAGGGTTTCGTAATCGTTCTGGAAACGACGCAGACTCCTCGTTCATTTACCACGCGAATTTTTCATGGTTTCTCCCAGTCAGACTGTTGTCTGTGGTTCTTTGTTGCGGAAGAACGTGTAATGAGAAGTTACAATGTTCGAGGGCTTTGCAACGCGGGTGGGTTAACTGCGGTTTATGCGTTTTATGGTTAATTAACTTCTTCGCCGGCCAACACGGGTTCACTCGTCTCCTTTGTGAAAAATATTTGCGCAACACGACGTTTACGTTGGCGGCATAGCAGGGCGAGACCGGAATATTCGTCCAACTTCTTCATAGTCGCTTCGTTTCAATTTTTCAACATTTCTCAATATATTCGACGCGATTCAATGAACATTCGATACGATTATCTTCTACGGAAAGGGAAAGCTAATTACTGCAGGTAGACATGGAATAAGTATCGCGATTAGTACTCGCGATTAACCGATTCAAGAAGATCATTATGTTTCGAGAAGATTTACGATACTACAGTAATGTTCTCGATATTGTTATACATTACGAGAGGTATTACGAGATGTACTGACTTGATACAAATAATTTCAGGTTTAACGAGGACAAACAGTAGGAATTTTAAAGTACATAAACGATAGATATAAACTGGTGAAGAAGTTGACTAATCTGGACGAGACGTAACGATACCAAAATTTCGAAACGAAACCTTCACTTTTAATAGTCATAGAAAAATATAGAATATCTAATATTTGTTTTATTTATTGCAAAAAATATGTCTCGTTCAGATTAGTCAATTTGTTCACCAGTTTAGGTCTATCATTTATGTACATTAAAATTCCTACTGTTTGTTCCCGTTAAACCTGAAATTATTTGTATCAAGTCGGTTTAATTGAATTAATAGCTCGAAACAAACTTTACTAACGAGAACTTATTGTTTTAATTGATTAGAAGTATCTTTTCTTCCAAGCTAAATCGAGGTTTTACTTATTAATAACGATACTCCAATAAGCATCATCTTCTTTGGCACGATTTCAGGTTAATATTTGAACTAAGTTCACCTAAATTCAAACAGTTTGATTCAAATTACTTGACTTGTACAGAGCTCGAATTCAGGCAAGTCGATTAACATGAACGAGACTTTGTGCAATCGCTATTGTAGAACGATAAGATTGTGTCATGTCAGAATCAAGAAAAGGATCTTCATTGGAATATTGATTCAATAACCGAAGCGAGTCTCTTGGATCTCCTCCGGGATCCTCTTAAAAATATGTAGCTGCATTGAAATAATAAACTTAATCATTGTTTTATTAATTTTTCTTGCGTAAATATAAAACGTACTTAACAACAATATAAAAACAAACTTAAACTGCGATAATATCCATCGAGACAACGATCTACAGTGAGATCCGTTATAACGAGACGTGATAAAGTGCACGCGTACCGAGCGAAAATTCAAAGTCGATTTTCTCGAAAACAAAGCCTCAAACGAAAAATTTTTATTCTATATTTTCGACTTCTTTTTTCGCGTAGAATCACCCCCTTCTCCCTTGTAACATCAACTACCAACCACCCTGTATAATGTATATAATCTAAATATTATGAGAAAAAAATACAGTATCACGAACAATTCTTCACTTTTTATTTTTGAACGGTAATCTAAGATAAAATAAAGAATATGTTCTTTGGTCTAATAGCTAGTTTTAAGATTATATACCAAAGAGGGAATAGGTCGGTATATATTGTTCAGTAGACTACCCTAACTGTAACGCCTGAGGTCTTTCATAAATTCACAATTCCATTTTAATCTCCAACCAGGATAATAGCGATTCCTCGTAAATTTGACCACGAGCCAGAGAACAATCCTATCGCAACGATACTCTCTTTTCACGTTGCGATAAAAATGTTGAACAATTTAAACGGCCAGTCGCGCGCCATTGAACGCGTTTAAGCACAGATTAATTTGAACCGTTCCCTTTTTACCTCCGTTTCTTTTCCCTACAGTACAACAATGGAATGATTAACTTTTCCGTTATTTCGGTCTGGTTACCATATAACATTAACTCGTATTTCAGTTTTCCGGGAGGATGAAAGCCGCGAACGAAAATAGTTTGCCCTAGTATTGTTCGGAAGGTAAAAAGAGGTTTCAGATTTCTTGGATTCAGAAAGAAAATCGTTTTCTCCCGGCACGAGGAACGCCGAAGGGCAAAAACGAAAAGGAGGAAGTTGCGTACAAAGAAAAAGAATTTGATTCCATCTGTCGTCGATGTTGCGGCTACAGAAAATAAAAGGAATTTTTCAAGAGATTACTAGTGTTATATGGAAAATGAGCAAGGTAGTGAAACTATCGTTTCTACGCAAGTGTCTCTTTTGCTGAATTAACGATGGAAAGGTTCGCAGAAGATTACATTCCACGTGGAAATCGTATTAGGTTGTCCGAAAAGTTCCTTTCGTTTTATGAGGAAATTATAGATGTACAGCATTTTTCTTTTTATATTATTTTATTGAATTGTATATGATACACTTTGTTCTATTATTACAAAATAGATACATAATTCAATAAAATAATATAAAACAAAACATGTCGTGCACCTACTAATTCCGTATAAAAAGAAGGAAACTTTTGGAACAAGCCGATATAAAGCGTGGAACAAGCTTTTCGATGAATTTTTATTATTAAGTGGACATAATTAAGTTAAGAAAAATTTGTCCTTGTTATTGCATGGATAGTGAATTAAGAAAAATTTGGATCTCGGATATACGTTTTTATCGCAGGTACTTTACATATTTTAGTCATGGGAGAAGCGATTGTGGGCAATCGATAAATTCTCCTTGAGCTCTAATCCATTATTTCACTAATTCTAACTGATCAATCCGCTCAGTCACTAAATACTAAATTTCCACGGGGCTCACCACTAGACGAGATACATTGTCTGCTGTATTAATTACAACCAGTTTAAGTAGTGAATAATTAAGCGGTATATTTCATTAGGTTACGGTTTAATCACGATAGGACCGTGTATAATTAATACGAAATATGCGCTGATGCAGGCGAGTGTACTGCGTGCTGGGTGTTCGTTGAATTTCGTGGGAATTCGCCGCATAACAGATCATATCGTTATCGGTGAAATTACATTACCATTCAGGACATTACATATTTATATTTATACTTGTTTAAACGCGTTTATTGCCAAAAATCGTTCACGTTTATTTTTACAATATTTAGTTTATCTCAGGTACTGCAAACACGTACAGCTGAAATAAATTTACTCCTCAAACTACTGGCTCTTGTAGTTATAAATCTTGTTAACTAATCAGTAGACTGCCGGTGTTTATGCATATTCATATTTTTACCAACGATAAAAAATGAAAGCTAACTAGCGATTCGTTTCACCTACGAAATATTAGAACGTATGCTTTACTTTGCGTATCTGATACATTTTTTCGTATTATGTTCATTCTGTAAATTTTTACACCTCTAAATTTCTCATAAATGCAGGGGCATGCACAGGCTACTAATTACAAATTATCCTTAGCTATGATCTTATTATACATACAAGTGTTATAACGTGGTAATGAGTAATCGTACCACTTTGTCAATTTCAGGACGTTGTATTATAACACGGACAGATTTGTCGTTCTTATCGCCGACACGGTTCGCTCGGGTCAACGGTGGTTGCGTAAGAATCGTCAAGACGAAATTGATCGGTCGTGTCGTTCTACTCTGGGAATTAAGTGCACGCCACTGTTAACGAGCTCATTTTCCTTTTCTAATATCGGTTTTATTACATGATCGCGTTACAACAGACGATCTCGTAAACGGAAACGTTCATAAGACGTTTCATAATCGATAGTTATTTATTGAGATATAACGATTAAACGGTCGGAGAGCGGAATTTCTTATTTAATAAAAATGCTGTACATCGTAAATAGCTTAATCTGTTAGTGGAATGGTGAACATTTTGTCACGTTGATAATATAGCGTTATGACTGGACTGGGAATGTTTATGTATTTGTGGAAAATTTGAACAAAAATTGTACAGGATGAACGTCCTATAGATATTAGGTCGTCCGAAAAGTTTCTTTCGTTTTATAAGAAAATAATGGATGCACGATATTTTCCGTATTATATTATTTTATCGAATTACGTATAATCCACTTTGTTCTAACAAAATAGAGATCACAACGTTCAAGATTAGGTTTTATGTTTGCATAAAGATGCGTCGTAAAAGACGTGTCTGTAAAAGAAAGACACTTTTCGGACAACCTAATATTTAGATACTTAAAGAAAATCAGGTCAATTTGGAAAGCCATTAGTATCTTATTGAAAGCTTCATGTTGATCTTGTTTAGTCCTAAAAGTTACGAAGAATCCACAACATATTCTACGTTATAACACGAATCTCACAAATAGTAAAATTGAATGCTTTTCTGGTATATATATGTATCTTTCTCGTTGTCCCAACTAATTTTGGTATCTGTATTATTAGACGTTCTATTGTTAATGTTATTATATATATATATATCAGTCATTTGAAGTTCGATTACCTTTGCCTATTTCGGCTTATTCGTGAATAATACTTCTCATTCGACATAAGATCCCAACCCACTTCTGCATTTGGCTTCAATCTTCGTTTGAACGAAATTAGTACTACACGTCAAAGGTAAGGTATTCGTTATACATCATCCGGGGAAAAGAGACACGAGACAGATTTTTCATCCACGTGGAAGCGTATAGATCGTGGACGAACAAATAATAGAAAATCCACGGCAATCGTCTTTCGTCAGTATTGACAGAGACGTATTGGATTTTTATTGGGTTTCGGTCAATCAATGCGGTCAAGGTATGTCGGTGATTCCACGGGATCAGTGAAATATAATGGAAGATCAAGGCGACTGATTTGGAGAAATCTCATTCCTCTTTTTCATCTTCTACTTTTATCGTCTTTCATTTCTATCTTGGTTTTAAACGTCAAGAACGTTTAAACGATATTAGCCAAAAAATTCGGTATCACGAATGAGAATTTGGTCGATAGTTTCCGGTGTCGTCGAAACGGATGCTACCGTCTGCCAACGAGGCGTTTGCAAGTCTGAGTGGAAACCTCTTGGAACGTGTTCGACAACGAGGGCTGTTACTCTAGCAGTATCGTGAAATATTTTATTAGCAGGTCTGCGCTCTATAGGCTGGAGGAAAGGGACTCTCTGAGTGCAGTGTCGTATCGAAGGGAATTTAGAGGCTCCAGTCTCGGAAAATAGTCGAAGTCCCGGTTTTATTTAAGAGCAATTGTTTAACGTTGTGGAGCAGTTCCTACGTTTTGTTTGCCCTGTTGTAAATTGAAACAATTTGTGTATTTGAGAACAAAATGGTTAAAGGGTTAATAATAGAAACGAATCAAGCAAAACGAAAGAAATTGAAATAATTAAAGGTTGATATTAAATTAGAGGAAATGAAACGTTTCCCGGCTATTAAATTTTGTCATATCGTCGATTAGTATCGATCACGTGAAAAAGGAAGAAGTTTGCTACAAATTACATATATTCGATGTTAAGGAGATTTCTAGTAGAAAATGTGAGAACTTCGTTATTGATCGTCATAAATAATCAGAATGTTTAGATGATTTTCTCGTACGAATATAAAATCGACCATTTACTGTATTCATTCAATCGGTGAAGACGATAACGTGTTATTTAGAAAGGAATCGACATGTTTTTTCTTTTTTTTTTAATGTGTTTAGGGTGTGTTTGCTTTGGAGTTCCACTAAAAAGGAGAATGAAATTGCATGATAAAATTTCAATTGAAAGATCACATAACATGTATTTAACGAAATCATTAATTTCTGACTGCAGGTGCTACTTTGCTATTCGAAGTTGAACTGATCAATATCAGCGACTCTCCACCAACCGCAAACGTGTTCAAAGAGATCGACAGCGACCATGACAACCAATTGTCCCGCGAGGAGGTGAGAGCAATGGCAAGATCTCTTTCATTTTTTTCTAAGGGTTATTCATGGTGATGGCTTTAATAAAAATAGAATAAAATATTTAACAAATCTACTAAAACGATAAATACAATTTATAGATTAACTTCTTAATGCTCAAGCTCGTATTTCACGTGAACAATGTAATTGATATAATCTGATTTATTCGTCTTATTCGTTAAAGCAAGCAACGTGCATATAATATCTTGAGATAGTAAATCTAAACTTTAGATTCTTCTCACTTTCCAATTATTAGACTGCAAATGTTTCTGTAAATTCGTATTTTTTAGATCCAGCTAAAAGCTCAAATGATGTTTAAGGAGAGATTCCTTTCACTCACTAAATACTGAAATATTACATTCTTTTCGTGCTCGTAATTCACGATAGTTAATCTATAACTAATATAATATATATAATACTAATATAATACCGAATACTTCTCATACTTGTTTTAATTCTTGCACCATGGATCCTGTGTAATACGGAATTCGTATAATACGAAACGCATCTCGAGTTGTAGAGGATCCTACTAGATCAATAATGCGATGGTCGAGGATTAACGAATCCTATTCGAAATATGCTGGAACAATTTGGATGGAAAAAATAGTTTCGACGATTCCACTCGTCTCATAAAATTTGTATGGATCAAAGGCCAATCACCGGCATCGCTTGCTGCTAGCTTTATCTCTGGTGTGCAAGTGCAAAGGATTAACATGTGCGCATTGTGTCGAGGGAAAGGGATGTAAAGCTCGTAACGTTATATTCTTTTTTTTTTGCCCTACTGTTTTCAACGTGTAACAAACGTGAGCGACTAATCCTTTGCTACCTTTTTTTTCGTATTTTATTCCCTTGCGTATATAGATACGTTTTAATCATTTAAAAATATTGTGCGGCTGACAACTTTTTAGCCGTGGATATATTGCGTCAAAGTACATTTAAAAACATAGTTCCGAGCATTTTTCATCCCTTTTGGCTTATTGCAGAAGAAAAGAGTTTTTAAATAAATAAAAACACGCTCGCGCACCGAATTTATATGCTTACCCTGTTTAAGACAGCTTGAAATGCACTGTTATAAAGCTTCAAATTGTATTTTATGTAGAGAAATGTTGGAGCGAATAAATCCCTTTGACGACTGATAAATTCTCCTCTTTCCATTTATTCCTTTGAATTATTTTCGGTACGTATTGAAATCATTAAATAATGATAGAAAATAATAGCGAAAAATTTGGATATAAATTTTTAAATGACTTAATTAATAGTAATCAGTGCATTTCGAAGCTATATTTAATTACTTAACGTGTTTCGTATCACGGCAAACAAAAATTCAATCTTCTAAGAAAAAATCTAACTTCGACACAAGAAACTCGATATACATGCTTCTTTCTAATTGAATATGCTAATTTATCTTTATTTCATTTATTAACTCAACATCCGCTGAAAACGCTTAGCTTCTTTTCGACATGACTCGTTAATAGAAAATTGGAAATTGGGAAATTAAGACGTGACGAATCAAATTTTACATCCTTCCTAGAAGAACTTAGAATTCAATACGCTGTCAATTCACATTCCATATTACCAATTAAAATTAAATATACATTTACCATTCTCTTGAATGTTCCAAATATATTGATTATTATTACGTTTAATTGAAATACTACCTTTTAATAACCAAGTAATATAAAACTCATGAAATCGATAAAAATAGACTCATCTGCCTTATATAACAAATACACTAAAAAAAAGAAACAAAATTTTGGATTCTATGCATATATATGTGAAATATTACGTCGTACGAATTATTCAGAAGCCATATCGGTCACATCCAAAATAGGAGAGTAAAGAAACCTAATAGCGTTACAAGTATATAAACAACATTTTTTTAATTTATCTTGGACCATATTATTACAATCACTTCAACTTGTGAAACTTATAAAAAATGGAATTGAACGTTTTGATTTCTGAGCGATTGATACGTATGTAATTTGAAAAAGAACTTCGCACGATCGTTTCTCTTTACTAACATCGCAAAAGCAAAAGAAAACTAATTGAAAGGAGTCTAATCGACTGCGCTACCGCTCGATACTAACGTGTTTGTTTGTGTACAGGTGAGCGAGTACCTGAGGAAACAAATGATCGAGGCGGAGCAGGGCGGAGCCGGCGACAACGAGGAGATGAAGAAGATGCTGGTTGACCACGACAAGCTGGTCGAGGAGATCTTTCAGCACGAGGACAAGGACAAGAACGGCTTCATCTCCCACGACGAGTTCAGTGGGCCGAAGCACGATGAGCTCTGAAGTCTTCGTGTCACGTCGCCGCGTCTCCGAGCACCGCGTCGCCGACGGCGTCGTGTCTCGCGCCACCACGTGTTCACATCCGCGCGGAATCGTCTCGTCGAGTCTTGTCCGATCCGCGAGGAATACCTCTGAACACGGAACCCTTCGCAGCCGTGTCATATCGATCGATTGATCGATCGTTTGTCCCGTGGACTGTGTTGAATCATGAACATCCGCTTTTTCGACGCGTCTGCTGCGCGGTGCACACGAATCTTTCAAGCTTGAAAAAGAAAAAAAAAAAGAGAAGCGCGGATCTCTTCTTCGCTAGGGAATTTCTCTCGTGAAAGGAGGACAGTGGCCAGTCGTCGATCGAAGGAACGAAGGAAGCGTCTGAAAACTCCGTATCCATAGGAACTCCATAGAGGGACTCGACCGAGAAATTGACCGAAAGAGTATCAAAAGTGCAAAGGCAGTTCAGTTCGTCTTGCTAAGATTCCTCTTCTTGTCCAAGCAAGAAACTCGAAGATTACGAGTCTGTACGAGCTTGTTCGAGTAATTGGAAGGATTGCGAGAATTAATCGCAAAGCCAGGCTTAGAATGTCGCACATTCTTTCTACACGAACGAAATCAAGTTCCAAGAGAATCGGTGGAGAGAAAGGAGGAAGAACTACCTCTTGCGATGTGTCGACTATGTCATCGAATGTTCTTGCATTTTCGGGACGTTTATCCCTCTGTCGATGAACACGTTTTCTAAGAAAAGACGAAATAATCTGTTAACGCAATAATAACGCGGGAATAAAAGAATGGAAAAGAGACGAAGAAATAAGACAGAAGAGAAAAGGACGAGCGTGTTGAGGATGTTTTCAGGACGGTCTGACGCATTTTTCATCGAAGATATACAGCTTTCAGGGACACGTTCCAACTATATAAACCGGGAATTTACGTTTCCGAGAGTGATAACTCGTGAGTGGCGTAAAGACATGACTGGTCGAGCGATCGAAAACCTGGCACGAAGCGAGGCTGTTCTAACGTAATATAATTATACAAATATAGATAGAAAGAAACGAAGGGAAAGAACGGCTGGGAGTGAGAGAAAGAGAAGAAGGGTGATATAACGTGAAAGAGACAGAGAAAGTGTTTTTTCTACACGACTATAGATGTTAGCGTATTAATTAAGCGCATCGATGTAACGGTGCTAAAAATCACACGCGAAAACGTTCTGTCCCTCTCTCAAAAAGCTTCTTCCTTTTTGTCCACCCCCGCCCCTAACTGCATTTTATGCCGTATCACACACGACACACATTTAATTGTACACACATACACACAGTTACCCCCTTTTTCACCAGCATCAACAAGCCCCGCCGGCATTCTCAGCCACGAATTTCACGCGAGAAACGTATCCAAGACTGGTGGAGAGGAACTCGATAGAGTAGAAGCCGCGAGATAACCTCGAGGATGTTACGTGGTGGAGATGAGTGGCGGTCGCAAAGCAACGCGATCTTTTTTCTCCCATGATCGACGATCTATCATTATTACACTTTTAATTGATACGTTTTTATTACTACATTATATTGTATATTGTTAAAGTTGGACGAAGGTTAATAATAAATCGTGTGTCTCGAGCACAGTTTGTTATATAAAAGAATTTGTTTGATTCGTATACCGCACCAACCTTTCCCTTTTTCTACACGGTATATCTCAGGGATAAAGGGATCGTCATTCGATTCTGAATTGCGTCTTACCTCGTGCGAAGGATCGAATGAAATTATTCCTTTCTTTTTTCGTTTCGACAAATTCGTAAATTCTTTATTACGAACGTTATGATTATACAGAAAATTTTCGTTGGTACGTGCTTGAAGGTATCATGGAACTGTTCTGAAATTATTTTTATTTCGTCCGCTTTTGAAGGTAAATAAGGATAAGTAAGGTACAAGTCAAATAAGGATAAATAAAGATAAAGAATATGTCGGAGATGTAGGAACATCGGGCCTTTCTTTTGGAAGATTTCCCAATACTTGGGCTCGGGGTGACATAACTGGTCGCCGAACCTAGCCACGGTCACGGGATGAACGAAATGTTTTACAGAGGAGGTGCCAGTGTTAAGGGATACGCTGTATAAACAATCAAGTCTTGATCAGGAGCAATGCTGGTTTATGTGGAACTGCCTAGTTACGGCGCTTGGGAATTTGTTGATATTCCCGATCGATATGTATTTGATATATGTAACTGTATCTGTCTTTTATTTTGCAATCTCCTTGGAGAGTTTGCTGTCATCGTCTTGGAGTTAGTCTTAAAGAAACCCAGCGTCTGAGTTAACGTGTCTGCGTGCTACAAAATGTATTCCATTGTACAAAGAGTTTACCCGTTGACCGTGGATTCGTTATCGAGCCCAGAAACATTGTCAATAGCTCTTGTTATACTTATTAATTATTTCACGCCCAAAATTTCTAACGAAATCCGACAAATATAAGAACACCGAAGCAGAATTATTTTTAACTTGCATGTTTTGGAGACTGAGGCTATACTATGATGAAACGTTACATAAACATTGATCTTTTTTGTTGGAAATAAAATACAAATTAAAGCGAAGTACTCGAGAATTAATTAACTTGATCCAAACCGTTGTATATCATTTATGATCGAATCCTATGCTACATTAATCGAGGGTCAATTTCGTAGATTGGATGGAAGGATAGGAACAAAAATGGGGAACACCAAATAAACAAGACCATTCATTATTGCTGCTCTCAATTTTATTTCAAGAATTATTTCCGCAGAAAATTACAGTAATAGCGCATACGCAACATCACGCAGCGCGATAATAAGGTGATGATTAAATTAATTAAGTTTCTCCTCTCGCCGTACAAATCACACCGTTTACAAATTTTCGCCGTCTAGGTACTCGAAATTCACTACCTACGATATCGGCAGAAATAAAATCGCTATTCACGTTCATAAACTCTCGTGTTCGTTTCCTAGTTTCTTCCTTCGTCGACAGAAAAAAAAAGAGAAAAAGAAATACGTACGAAAGATACGGTTTCGTATCATCGAATGGTTCATTGAATTTCGTTCGAAACTTTCCTTAAACCTGAAGAGAGAACTCAAAGTTTTTCATCGACGAATCAAAAGTGTCGTTTGAGGCGCGTACGTTTCGATAAGATTGTCCGATTTTTCATCGCTGTCGTTCGAACTTTCAAGTGTTTGCTCGAATGCAGAAACATCTCAGCGGGTATTTCAATAATCTTCTCGTTCCATGTTGCAAAAGCGAATTGCTTCGAGAAATGCTTTCTCCTCTTCGCGTACGGGCATTTATTCGCGAGAAACTGTCACCGCGGAAGATGCATTTGAAAACTTCTCTCTCCATTTTTTTTTCCTTCTTTCATGCCGCTTTTTTTCCGCGCAAAGAAGATGGAGAGGATATAAGTTTCAAAAGTCGTGGTATTCGTTCGCGATGCGAAACGCTGACCCGTAAGCTCGTCGCTTCGTCGCCTACAAGCCAGCAGTCGTACCAAACGAGATGTGAGCCGTCTGACTGATCATCCCGATCCGTTTCTCTTTCGTTGTGCTACACAATCGGTCATTTTTAGCGACTGCGAAGAGTTGAGTGCATAAAATATTTCTCGATATGTGTACATCTTCTTAAGGAAAATTCTTAAAAAATATACACGACGAAAATTAAATGATTTACCACTCAACGAATATGCACGTATCAACTTGTGAACCGATTGAATCTTTCACCATTCGTACAATCAAAAATCTATTAAATTGATAAAACTGGACCGATTCAATTAATTAGAAAATACCTCTTAGTATCAAAATTGCGAAATTCAACTCTGATCGTCTGTAACTATAAAGGTTTAGGCCAATACGGTTTATTCCATTACGGCATTTGATCGTATTTGGAAAAGTACGAACGACAGTTGAAGCGATAAGATCGAAAAATAGAATGGAAGGCCTCGAGTTTCGTCTTCACCGACGAATTTAATAAAAACGATAGCTTTCTGCCAACGTACAGAAAGTTCGATAGAAATATATATATATAAGCGTGTATATATATCTATATATGTATATGTATATATAATTCTTTTAACATATAACCTTGGTGTATGCGATTTCCATAGAGAGAGGCTTTTTGTTTCATCGTGTTCGTTGGTTGCGCCTCCGTGAAATCGCAATGTTCTGGTCGTGTGATCAACGTCCGACCGAAGATTCGATGATCGTGTTACTATCCCTCCTTTCTTCTCGTGGACGAGCTACAGGTTTCGAGTTTTATCACAGTCAGTAGCCCTTGATGTAGGTGGCGATGTGTTTCTTCTCCTCTTCCGAGAGGCCGTTCTTCAGCGTTCTACGCACTGTGAATTATAAACGATTGATATTTGTCTACATCGAAGTAGTATTGTTAGAAATAAGTTTAACATATGCAGGTAATTTTAAACATTAGAACATTTCGTGTAACTTTCTATCATACATAGATACGTTGACAGGAGTAACTAAGAAATGATTTCAATTTTTAGATTTTATTCTAATAAATGTACATTCTTATTATCAATATCATTATTCTTATATGCTCGAATAGTATTTATAGAGGAAAAGTATTTTAATCTTACTTTACACGTAATGTTCGTCAATTTAAAGCATTCAAACTATAGTGCTGTACAAGTCACGTAAAATATCATTCCAAATAATCGTTCCAAAATAGTTTTGCATGCGGTAGAACCAAAGGAAATGTGATAATTAAGCTAACATTTCACGCCATTATTTACACCATGGGTCAAAGGCATTCCAGATCGCCGAGGTTCCTATCTCGTAGGTTTGGCTGAAGTACCTCGCATTACACAAGCGTTTAATGGAAGAAATGAATGGTTATTAACGATACCTACGTGTATTTGATAATCACGATCCATACCATAATGTGTGCTAGTGCTACAACTAGGAAGTATTATTATAATATTAGATATTTAATCGTTTCGTACAATAATTGATCAAGCGAAAATTGATTCATGGTGTTAGTGTGAGTGACATTTGTTATTAACGCGACGCGAACCCGCAGTTAACGGAATGAAAATGAACAGCTCGCACTTGCATATATAATTATGAATGCTGGTTAATGTATTTAGAAAATTATGACGCGCGTTCGCCACCTATGAATCGAATGATTTTCAAATTCAAAGCTGACGATTGTTATTATCGAGATATCGCTCGAAGTATTTAATATTTTATCAAAGAAACACGATTTCATGAAGTATTCCAAATGTAGGTATTCTCTGAATTTGGAAAATTAATTTCCTACTAAATATATTATAATGAATATGACGTTAATTTAAATCGTTGAAATTATACGAAAGGTTTCTTTTGATTTCGTGTGCACAAAACATTTTAATAATTTTGTCATAATCAAAATTGTCATTTCAAATATTCATACCAAGAGCATTGGAATTATTATCGACATTTTCAAATTTATTCTACTAATGAACATTCGAAGAGAATTTGACGCGATGCCTATGTGTTTGCTTTACGATTAAAGACGTACCTGTATAATTCCACGGAAGTATTATTTTTCTAAAATTTTGTAAAAAATTTCGAACGAAGCTTATACTGAAAAAGTAATCACTTCCTGAGTATAACCAATTTGATTGATCAACAATAGCTGCTTTCACTTCTTCTATTCTCAATGCATTCCAAACACGAAATCTGAAATTCGTTTGGGGAAGTCGATCGATTCTATCCACGATGGCACGATGAAATAACATAGGAACTGATCGAATAAAGAAACGAAAGGTAACCATGCAACTATCGATAGGCATCTAGACAAACGCATTGCGTAACTCGAATTAGGAAAATCGAATTTACTGCAAATTATTTACCATTACAATATAACGTGCATACGTTGTTTCTTCCTAGTAGTAAAATAGCTGCTCATTTGTAATACAAAAATGAGACGGAACGTTACTTTTTACCAGCGATCATCCAATTCCATAAAATAAACTTTTCGAAGCGATGCCATTGAAATTGATTCGGATTCGTGAGTACGCGTCAAACCTGACCTAATGGCTAATGTGCATGAAACAGAACCCCAAATCACCGCCAGTAATAACCACACAACACGTTCAACAGTGACTCTTTAGAGAGTGTCAATTCGTAGATTCATTCTTTTCGTAATGATGGATCCTCTGATCGGCCGAATTGGCCGATTTTCGCGCGTCGTTGACTTCCAATTTAGTGTTGCTCGGGCGAATCGCTCGTGCTTCGGCTGTCTGACAAACACTGGATCCATATAGTTCCGATTTATTCGGCGTAACGCGTGTGCCGCGCGCGTCGGGACGCACCAGAACGCTCCGTGATCACGTTATTAACGAGACACCGCCGAACCGTGTTTATCGTGTATATCGGTCCACGGCCGCACTCCATCCGAGCTACTTAGCAAATATTTGTCGCGACAGGGAAGGAGGATCGATACCAACGAAATTAGTTCGCTCGCTGCTTCTTTCGATATGCCTGTATGTGCATACATATATGTATGTGTATGTGTATCAAAAGTGTGCGCCATCGTATCATACATCGATGGTAATTCGATTGATGGTGTGTGTGCGTGTGTATGTTGCACGAGTGATGTACATAGCTCTAGGCGAAAACTCCCCGATATTTTGCTATGCTCTTCAACAACAATGTACAATGCCATTTAATAAGGTAATAAGATTGAGAACATTTAATTTGGTATACAGAGTGTTATTACT
The DNA here is from genome assembly GCF_024516045.1 of Bombus affinis. Taxonomy (NCBI): domain Eukaryota; kingdom Metazoa; phylum Arthropoda; class Insecta; order Hymenoptera; family Apidae; genus Bombus; species Bombus affinis. Next base: position 14,167,941 of record NC_066347.1, read on the forward strand.
TTTCTAAATTATTTTCATAGATTTCTGGTGAATTTGTGAGATGATAAATGTTACTCTCGTTAATTTAGATATTTTACGGACATTCATGTAACGACTAAAGTGTCCGGATGTTTACTTATGATCATTGATCAGATGTAGATTATAATGATAAATTTGTTTGATCAAAGGACGTAAAATACGTACGATCGATCAATTTAATTGTCGTGTAATTGATTATCGTGATTTTACGAAATAATTGAAAGTTTATTTTACCTTGTTTAATATTTATTCGAGACGTTTCTATCGTACCTATACTACTTTCTTCTGGTTACCACCATAAATAAGGCTAGTTAAAATTTAATTATCAGTTCGGAAAGTAATTAACACGAAGTCTGAAATTAATCAACACGCGGATGGCATCTTCGAACGAGATTCTCTTCGCATCACCGTATAGTCGTTGCTTTCGTCGCGTTTCCCGGCGACCGATCTCCTTTTCCAACGATTCATTATTCCCTTTCGCAACGAATACACTGTAAGGATTAATCAGAACTAAGGGCATCAACAGACTCCGTAATATATTCCCTCGGGTTCGTACGTGACGCTTATTACGTAATTCACAAGCAGAATTATTTCATGAAATGATTAGAAGGCAAAACTGATAATTATACGAACGCCGTATTACATTGTATATTAACATTGCATAAATATACGAATGGCAATACGAACCGCATTACATAAGATAACTACGTAATCCAGCTATTGATAATGTTAAGCCACATTTACCCTAAGTGGATTGATTCATTGGTAATTGAGTTCAATATTTGCTTCATTACAAAAGCAATGTAGCTTATGGTAAAATATAATTCTATATATATAGATATAGGCAATTTGTTCCTTTTATTTTTCGATACTCATCGCTATCATTGCTCCAACGAAACGACATTATCGTAATTGCTTTCTGATTTTCTTAAGGTAAACTGAGGCGTCTACTTTGCTCTCTAAACTTATTATCGTTTTTAAGCGCTACTGTTGTTGTTTTCTTAGAATAAAATTCAAGCAGATAAGTATGTTTTAACATCGGTTCCTACCTGTGTAAATCAAATGTCGTTGAAAGCATCTTCGACAAGCGCGCCGCTTGAATTATTCAACATTCCACGGGTTTATCACTTTCTCTCTATACAAATGCATGATAGAAGCGCGTGCAACGTATGTAATTATACGGTGCGACTAAAAGGAGCCATCGAAATAAGAATTCATCACGTATACTCACGTATACGTCTATAAATTAAGATCAAATCGCTCTTCTGTCGTTTATTTCAATTTATCCTGTCTTTCGAACCAACTTAATTATTGGAACATGAAATATCCATACTCGTATTTCGAAATATTTCTAAATACCTGTCTGAACACGAACACAAAGCAATAACGCATTCGACATGCAATTTACAAATAAATTGAAGCGATAACGAAACGTTTTATGACTCCATGATCAACATTATGATCGAGTATCTCAGTTTCGATTAATCTCAGTAAGAAGTACGCAATATTTTACTTTGCTTTGGACAGGATTATTAATTAATTAAGGATACCGAACAACTTTTACCGATAAGGTTGTTCTTCGAGGTGAATTTGCAAAGGCAAGAACTGACTCGCTTAGGGCAAAAGTCCGTCCGAGGTAAATGCATTTAGGTTCCGTAATTCCCCTACAAGCCAAAGAAACTTCTGCCACAAAAGCGTAGGTGTAACACATGGTGGTTGAACTTTTTACTTAACCTTCGAATGAGTAACAGGCTTACTCGTCTTTGTGATCTAAATTACAGGATGATAGGTCTTGAGATGTAGTTGTGAAAATTAAAATTGTAGCGGCACATGAATCACATTGGGGTCACCAATTTGTGGAGGATGATTAAACGTGTTGGTGGTGTATAGTGATCAGTAATCAGTCTTTGGAAACAGTCTTTAGAGCGAATCAATTTGTAATCAGTTGGTTAGTATAGAGCGTTCTTATATCGACCAGTATCGAGCGAACTATAGTTTACTTTGTATTCTGTGCTAAATATTTAAAATATTTTTAAATACATTTGACGTCACTAAGTTTAATCAACACGTTTAATCATCCTCCACAAGATTATGGAACATGAATTTTAATCTTCAAAAAGTATGTTAACTTAATTTGAGAGACAGACGAACGTCTACGAGTAATCGGACGTCACTATGTTTAACCAAATTTTCCAATATATTTAAAGTCATCTAAATGTAGATCGTACGATCAATACGATGAAATTGTACGAACGTAACATGTATGTATATGTAGCACATGCAAAATATATCCGACAGAACATCTCGAATATTAATAGATTCTAAGGTCTGTTCAAAATCAACTGATCTAAATGAACGGTCACGAATAGACTGCAGATTTTCATGCATTTATAAAATAGAAATGTAGCAAACGCACACAATATATAAAATTATAAGAAGACGAAATAAATTTCGATTTATATTTCATTTGCTTAATTACGTTTATAAAAATATGAGATTGCATAAACATCCGCGGTGTAATATACCAATATACCTTCGATAAATATCGCGATCTTCGTTTTTGTCCATCTATCATTAATTTCAAACAGACCTCGATATCTCGATTAAAAGTTTCATTCGGCATGCCCAGCAAAATTATATCGTCATCGAACACAAACCAAACGAAGAGTAACCGTGAATAAATCGCGAGTCTCGCCAAGAGACGTTCCAATCAACAGATAAAACGTCAACCTTAAAATATTGCGTTCGTGTTGCATGTTGCAAAGGACAAGCAAAGCATACCCAGACAAAAAGAAGCAAGAAGGTGTTCCAAGGCGAGAGGAAAGAAAATATGAAACACGCGGTTGAAAAGGGAAGAACAGATGATAGATACAGAGACACACGTTACACGCAGACGATGGAAAATAAAGAAAAAGAAAATGCGTTTAATCGAAAAACCAGCGAACCTTCATCGCGTCGATCACGATCGGTAGCCCTTCAGGGTTGGTACCCTTCCGGCGTGGTGTTGTTCTCCCGGGTGCGCGACCGCTTCACTGTCAGACAGAAAAAAAGAGGAAGGGAAGAAGGCTAGGCCACCCTGTTAGCAACCGCCACCAGTTTATATTTATACACGTACGTACGTACGTACATTACACACGCGCAAACACATATACACGGCTATTTATACGCTTGTATTTGTACATTACGCTGTACAAAAGCCTCGGTTCATGTAGTGATAGAGATACAATGGCAGCTAATTATATTTAAAGACCACAGGCGAAAACAATGACGGCAAACATTCCATGTTGTAATATTGTGTGTCACCAAAACTATTCCTTTATTTGGTTGGAAGAATGTATTTTTGTACTTTATCGAAAGTTCCAAAAATGATTCTTTATTTGATTTATTAGGAAACTCATATTGGCGAGCAAGTTTCTTTCTTTTGACATCGAAATCAAGAGACGAGAAGGTGGACTTATCTTACTCAAGAAAACGATAAAAGAGTGAGAAAAAATATTACAATAATTATTCAAATCAATAATACTTTTTACGTTTCAAATGATAACATTTAACGAGAATTTTTATATCCATTCGGAAAATTAAAATATTTCCTTTTGGTAGATTCGAGTTAAAACTTTCGAGCGGTTAGCATTTGCGTGCGTGTGTGCCTGTACGTGTGTACGTGTAGTCAAGCCATCACCACACCCCTCGCTACGCCACCTTAAACTGGATAATTCGGGACAAAGGGAAGGAAATGAGGAAGAAAAGGGAAAACGAGGATGGAGGTTTCACCGGGTGTAAAGCACGCCTCCTCAATTACATATACGCATGCTAGCACAATGGCAATAGTTATTTTCCCTCGACGCAACTAGTTTCCTTGTCTCATTCTTTTTTTGCCCAATCTTTTTCTCTTCGTGGTTTATTATATCATTTACTTTATTTAATACTCTATGTGTTGTCCGTACGGCAACTACCCTTAACGCGTTCACTGTTAATGCAACATCGTTGATGCATTATGGACCAAGTCTCTTACATGTGTTTGTAACTGTGTTTTGCTGCCGGATGGAGAGAATCAACACGTTTCCACGGCAAATATATTCGCTAATGTATGTTTCCTTGTATAACGAGGTTTTCAGTGGTGTTTTTATATTACGCCAATGGAGATGGGGTGCAGAAACCTCCATAAGCCCTGAGCTTAACTCGAACAAGACCAAATACGCTGTGTATTCTAATGACTGCTGCTTACATTAAATCGTTGCGTTTTTAACTTCTTATGAGAACTAGTATCGTTGTTATTAAATTTTTCTTTCCAATTTAGAAGCTGGAAATTATTTCGAGAGAATATCATTTTCTTCCTTCTACGTATTTTATGAATACACTATATTTATCGTATCAATGCGTTTTGCATTTTAACTGCATTTTTTATGGAATGATATCATTCTTATAATACCTTTCTCTTCAATTTAGAAAATGCAAATTATTTCGAGGTAATGTCATTTTCTTCCTTCTGCGTGTTTTATGAAATTATATATATCGTATCAATGCCTTTAGTATTTCAATTATATTTTTTATAGACTGATATCATTGTTACAATACTTTTCAATTTAAAAGCTGGACATTATTTGGCGATCACATGTATGTTATACAACTATATAATGTTTATTCTGTCAAAAAGGTTATTATGTAAGAAGGATCTCGACAATTTTTATAGTATCAACATCGAATGTTAGTAACTGACAAAAAAGCTACACGCGTAATAAATGAGAGAAAATAGTTCGCGTAACGAAATGATATAAAATCAACTCTGCGTCAGATTTTATTACGAACGTATCAACGGTAAATAGGTTAAAGTTCCAGGAACACGTACGTTTAATTTCCGCTCCACTAAACTCTTTTACTTAAACCATCTATAAATGCGACTCAAGTACCAAACGATACTTCTGATTGAAATGTTTGTCGCTTTTCCCTCGGATAGACGAATAAATATTTGTAGAAGCGGGAAAAAAATCCAAACTATGCGTCTGTCGGTTGCACAGTGAAAAAAAAAAAGAAAAAGAGACGAGACAGATCCATAAAGTGTAAATCCTGACTTTATTATGAGTGGCACGAACGAGATTCATTCTTCCATCGATCGTTCGAAACGGCGCGACGTGTGGCATAGGAATTGAAATCGTAGCCTATTTGCTTTCCTCCCGTATATCCTTTTCACAGAAAGCACGCACTACGAACTTCTCTCTATGCCGATATGTCTGCATTTTCTTTTTTTTTTTTTTTTTTTTTTTTATTTTACTGCGGTATGTATGCAATGTTTAATCGTTATCTTCTATCCTTTTGCACCCTCGCGTGCGTGCAGCAAATACCTCGTTATACGATGCAGGAAACGTTTATACGTTCCGTTGCTAAAAATCTACCCCCCTGTTTCCGATTAAAAAATCACGGTATTGGTCGATGACATATAGTAATAATAATTGAATCTTCTTTATAGAAGAGAAAGGAATCAGAATATTTGTCTGAGGTTACATCTTTCTACGCACAGTCTATCGCGTTTAACGTATTGCTGAATTATCTGAATCTTTAGAATCTTTCATTTTTATAAATCTACTACTACGAAGGTTAATTCTATATACGCTACCGGTGTTACTATAGCAATATTGATAATGTAAATATTTCTACGTGAGTTTGTTTCTAGGTTTTTTAATTTTCCTGTATAAACTATGTAGAAATTACGAATATGACATATGTAAATACTTATTATACGAACACTAATTTACATAGTATTTTTCAAAAGTGTAAATATTCCAACTTCGATGTAATAACTGGACATAAAAAAAAGTTGTTTAAAAACTGCAGGGAATGATATTTTACCGGCATCGTTCGAATACAAGCGTTAGAAGGAAGTCAAATATTTCTCTATTTTCTATATGAAGTTTCATAAAAATCGAGAATACCAAAAACTGATTCCGGTGGCCAGTATGACAGTGATATTTCATTTTCACAGCAAAAATGTCACACCTCGAAAGACATTTTAACATTTTATTCGCCACTTCGCATCACCTTCCTTTTCGTTATATTTCTTTTTCTTTTCTCGCAGACTCGTTTGTAACCTCGAAAACGAAATTCTTAAAACACCCGGCAATAAACCGAAAAAAGGCATTTTCAACAGAGATACGAGAAGAATTCGGCGGATTTTTCAAACGTTGACGCGTTCAACTATAAAAACGGTGCGACCAGCACGCTCCGGGAACCGTGTGTCCTGAAACTGTGAATGGCCGCAATATAAAATGCAAATGACACTTTCACCAAACTGTGGGGGCGTCTCATTTTCGTGGAAAGCCGTTTAAAAAACTGCCACCGCAGATGTTGCTTGAAAAACTTGCGAAACCTACGTGGCCTGCATGACGCATGGTGATCAAAACTTTGTCGTAGCTGGGATTATTTATTCCCACCGGTGGAAATAGACAACTTTTACTCAAACTTCTTAACAAACAATTTCTTCGAATATCTTTTATAATTGGAAACGATGTACAGTGGTGCGTGAAAGTATCTGAACACTTATAGACATCTCTTCTAAATATATGTATTATGTGTATTATGCGAAACATTTTGATATTTCATTAACGTTGTAACGAGACCAGACGATTATATCGATAGAATTTGAAAGAAATCTGAAAGTATAGATTTCGCAGAGATGGTAAAAGTATTTAAACAGTTACTTCAATAAGCCTTGATATTTTAAGTGCGACTATCTTTAACAGTTATTATTATATGCTTAAAATTACTATTTATGCCATAGAATAATTATTTTACACGATGTATATTTACAATAAATGTCTTGTAACTTTTCTACGCGTTTCCAGATTCGTTTCAAACATCGATATAATTATGTCACTAAGGAAAGTTCAAAATATTTTATATGATACAATATATAAAAGTTTGGTACTGTGATAAGTGTTGAAATTCTTTCACGAGCCAATGTATATATCCAGGGCCACAAATCGCTCAGTGCTTAGAATTTCTAATTTTCGACGAGTAATTAGAGATAAATATTCTTTCTGTGGGCTACCCATTTTCTCCAGTATGAGGTGTCTGCTTTTTAATTTACAATTACAACTTGGTCGTAACTGAATTGTTGGGTATAAATACCTGAACCTTTTTCGTTACCTTGATGCATAAAATCACACCTTATAAATATAGCTGAAATTTTGTCATACCCGTATATGTACAGTTACGCGAGATTGAAAGGAAAGATGAAGGAAGATCGGTGCCAATAAGGTGCTCAAAGAAAATTGAACTAACGATCGAAGTTCGTTCAATGTTAATGTTGTCTTCGATCGCGGGCGTTTCGAATTTCGCCTCCGAACTTCCGCTTACAGATCGATGCGTCTTGCGAATCTTTATTTATGGACCGATCGTTCTAGATCGTTTTAGAGGAATTTACTCGAGGATTCCATTTACAGACGTATAAATTATTCCACGGATAAAGCAGAAATAATGCTGGCGCTAACATTTTCAGGAATCGATTTCGTTACTGTTTCACTTCGACTTGTCAACACCTGCCTGCCTTACCGGACGCTTTTAAGGATTAAAAGCTCGGCATTAAACCTGGAGACAGATTTATTTGATTTCACCAACAGATAACTTCTCTCATGAAATTATGATTGGCATTGTCTGTTTTCTGGTTACAACAGAAATTAATAATGCTTCTATCATGAAAAATCAGGAAACGTTATTAGTATTAAAAATCAATTTGTTTCCTTTGGTTACGAATTAATGTCTGAATGAAAATTGCTCGAATATTTAGAGAAAATTCTTGTTCTATTTCGTAAATATTAACGTGTTGAAACTTTTGTGTTAAATGTAACAAATGTAATTTATTTTCAACACAAATAAAACAACGTTTAAAAGAATATTTTTAAATAAAACAATTATTATGTTCAAAAGATTGGTAATATGATTGATGAGTTAATTCCCCAGTTAATCGGCAAAAATAGATCGGGTATAATACGTCGAATAAATCTTTCTATATTCATTAAGTAATAGAAATAGTAAATGAAATTGTTTTTTAAATTAAATAATCACAAATTGACTTTCTAGTAATGGCGTTAATGCACGTAACAAAACAAATCTTTGAAATGATGGAAATTGCTAATAATTCTACGTTATAAAGTTGTCCTACTGTATAAACATGATCAAGAAGAACAGTTCAACGGAGATGTTTTTCTCCGAGGATACGAATGAAGGAATATCGAGGAGGATTACGAACTTCTATGATATTTTCTTAATTAATGTTAGTGCAACTTCAAGCCCGTGTTTGTTGTTGTCTGTGATAGATCGTATCGTCACTGGATATGAGAAATCAGATTCAGACAAATCGACCATTTCAACAAATTTTCATTTTCTCACAGATTTCATACAGAAGATACATGTGGTAAAAAAAAAAGAAAATAAAGAAAAATCAACATTTAATTCTCGACATACCTTTTGATATAATCTAAACAGATAAAAAATTCAGCATTCAAATGGTCAGTTCGTACACATCGTAATCCAATGTACGAAAAATTATTCTATTTCTCATTTTTTACTCGACAAGTTATTCCTATGCTTAGACATCGACAATTGATCAACTTGAACAAATATTTTTTAAAAAATTCTATTTTATTAAAAATATAATTTTAATAAAAATATAAGCGTTCAGATTCTGTAATATATTTAATTCAAAATTCACAATAAAAGAGATGAAAATGACGAATGACGCCATAATTTCAATACAACGAGAAAGTTGTCAACGAATTACTGTCTCGTTGGTCGAATCCCGGTAGATTAATCGCTGGTCGAGTTTCCAGAAATCACTTCCCGAACCTGCCAATTATTTATCTGCAAACAACGGTCGATCGTATCGAAATCTGCGTTTTCCGCTAGAAAACTAGAATCTCCGGGAAAACGCTTCTCAAATCCGGGGAGCGATTAATCAACCCAACCAGTAAATCGAGCTTCACGATCTCCTGATGAAAAATGAATTCCCGCTTCGGAAGATTTCCAATCGATGAACCTGCTCATCGAACCTTCCGCTCAATCGAACCTTGTAGATATCTTTAGAAATCGCCTAACGCCTCCTAACTCGATAAATACGAGCATGAGATCGATGCTTCGTGAGAAAATTTAAGAATAACACACAGAATAAGAACGCAGAAATAACGAGTTTTGAAATGAGACGCAAAGATAACACGTGCATCATCTAGAAACTCTATATTAATACTTTTCAATGAAACTTAAGCTGTTTGCACACTTTATGAACAATTAGTTACATAGATAAAAAATTATATAGATGTAGTATCTTAATGGGTCTTAGAGGAAAGGACACGTAATGATGTTTTGATTTAATTAATAATATTCGAAGCAACGAAATGATTACAATGCTGTCGTACGTCTCATTTTCATACGCGGCTTTCGACTTCCCGATTCACACTCTCCGGCTTCTACACTCGCTCGCTCTCGCTTCTCAACTCACACTCTGCACACCTTTTGCATCCGTCCTCTCCGGCTTCTCAACTAACACTGCCTTTAACGTCTCTTTGTCTTTTCCCGTCGTTCGAGACACGTGTCCCGAAACGCCCGTGGCCAGGGTCACGCAGGCCCTTTCCACGAAACTATCCACTTAAAAAGAAGACCGACGACACATTGATGTACCCGACAATGCCGCGGCTCTCGCGGCATTGTTTATGGTTCGGCAGATATCTTAGGCCTTTTGTCCACGATACTACATAGATATTTTTTGCTTCTAAGTTAATCCTTTGATTAGTTAGGATAATTCTGTAGGATATTTGGATATTTTCCGATGCAATGAGAAAATTGTCAACAGATTCTCGTCGACCCACGTATAATTATTTCTTAATCATCATCGTTTAAACGAGTTTAACAACAACGTGTGTACAGTACACAAAATATCGATCGTTTTCAAAATGGATCTCTACGCCAAGAAGTCCTCGAAAAGATTGGTCCATAAATACGTCACGCGAAGACGCCGAAAATGAATCGGCAAGGAACCGATTAAACGATCGATTTTGTTAAGAAAGAACATGGATAGATCGATCAGCGCGGAAGAATGGAGGGTAAGTGCAGGGTGCGGGGATCACACTTACAAGACTTACGATCGGCGTGTCTGGTCCTCTTGCGTTCCCTCGGCGTTGTTCTCGTTGCCGGTGTCTTCGTTGCTGTTTTCACCAATGATTCCAGCAACTCGTCGTCACCATCAGTCAGATTCCCGTTGGTGTTTTCGTCGCGAAGCAACGGGCCCAGCGATGTGCGAGCTGAAATCCACATTTCATGTTCTCTTTACAATTTCGACGTTGGAATTTTGAACTTAACTCGTAAAACAGTGGAATCCATATCCTTTGTTAATATCTCACTTAAAGAGTTTAAAGAGTTATAAATTGTTTTATATTAGTTAACGGGCTTAAAGAATCGTTGCTTTGTCTATTTGTTGTTATCTATACCGAAAAATACTGGATATAACAATAATACGTATTAATAGTTGATAAGCTATTATAAGTTTAATCTTTATTTAAATCTGTAAAATTTATTTGAATATTATAAGAGAAAATCTCTGGGAACGACTCAAATAATAAATATTTCATATTGAATGTAATGTAGATGAAAATTAGTTCAAAGGACAATTAATTTCATTAGTGTAGCAATTTTATTTACAAAAGTTAATTTCCATTTTCTTTAAGGATGAAAATTAATTACACGAAAGATTATCATTTTTTATTACTTTATAATTAATTAGTTAGAAAGATTCGGCATTAGCGCACGCGATGAACTTCCGATAGTAAGAAAGTTCGTGGCTAAAACCTCAGGCCTGCGAACTACGTCGAATGCAAACTGAGAATAATCCGATTAGGGAGTGGAATATTTCTAGCGAACTTCCTATGGAATGAACGATGAAAGATAGATTCTGAGTGAATGTGTCACCATGTGGAAAATTACGTCATCGAAACGGGGCTGTTTAAAGATGCAATTATAGAGGAACCGATGATTTATGTGGGAATTAATAATAACGAGGCTTTCATTCATCGAAAACAATATTAACGTTTAATATGTACGCTTCACAGAGATTTAACCGATCAACTCTACTTGTTGTAAATTTCTCAATCTCGCAACATACGTGTAAGTACATAATTAATATTCAATTCTCAAAATACATTTATCTTGAGAAGATAACATAAACAATAAGTTCTTAGTCTGTCGTAGTCTGTCGTTTCAATTTTACATTCGTACTACTTCCACTTCAAAATTTTACTGTTGGAAAATTTATTCTGAATCTCAGCTAATATCACAGATGATTGTAAATGTAAATTTTAATTAATGTAAATTTATTTAAGTTTCATTGATATTTCGAATCTTTTATTCTTTATACTTCTTATTTATTTAAATATTCTCGTTGTATTACGTTATACATCTAAAGAAGACGTACAAACACACCTGAAGATCTAAAAAAAGGTTCCATTCGGATCATCGGATCACAATCCAACGAAAGTCGAAATACTAAAATGTTATATGCCAACGTTGCTAAACCTTCTTTGTTATTAACGATTCTCGACACATATTTTCGTCGAACGCAGAGGTACCGCGACGTTTACTCGAACAGTCGATACAAGGGGACGAGGTCATTTTTCTTTCGTAGCGGCTCTCCGGTCAACTCTTGGCGGAACAGTCTCTCTATACTGTCGGTCCACGGGGCAGAAACTTCGGAACCGTCAAAAGCACGGTGAGTTCCTTTGAGAGCTTCTTTGAAACTCGCCTGAAAGAAGCTTCCATTGGCGGTCTCGCCGGCTGTGTAAATCCGATACGAAGGTTGCTCACGAGAAGAACCATAAAGAAGGAGATGAGAAGGCAGTGGGAATTCCCATGAAGCAGGGTCAAAGGAAGGGCCAAGTTTTGCAATGTGGTCAACCCGATGTGGGTCCTCGATGTCGCAGATTACTAGACTTTCGTGACTCTGTTTATTTCCAAGGAGGTTAAACGATTTTAACTTTGCAACTATCTAGCAGGAAATTGTCTACTATCTCATTGTTGCAGTGACACAACTGCGAGAATTTCTAATGACGATTCATGATACGTACATTTTTCACCAACATTGATGAACTTGCGATATCAACATGAGAATTTTACCAAAAACTGCAAAGTAATGGCTAGTTAGTAATTGGTACCTAAAGAAAAGATTTTCATGGAAACAGTATCGTATAAATTAAAATTGTCTATCGACGGCATGAACGACAGTCTAGTTTAATAGTAATATATAGATGTTTATCATTTACCATGGTGTTTGCAGAATTTTTTAGCTTTTTTATAATGATACTTGGAACTATGAGTACGCCAAATAAGAGACTAGGAAACTAGAGAATTAGGAAACTAGTAAGCCTCTGGCGTATTACTTGCTGAGTGTTTCCTAACACCTTGTGTATCTAGGAATCTCGGGCACCCAGACACTTCGAGAACCGTGAGATCTCGAATATCATGGCGCATCAGTGGTCTTAGAACCTTGTCCACTATAGCATCTTGAAGACTCTGAGACTTCGATAATCCTAGGATCAAAACGATTCGTACGGTACGAGTCTTGGGAAAACTTTATTATTTTGAAAACTTTAAAATGACGAAATAGAACTGATACGATCAATAAAACTTCTGTGAATATTTGTTTTTCGTTTTATAAATCCATACGTATTTTTATTCAATTTCAACTTAGGTCTACTTAGTACCTACCGATGGTCACAGACATTCTGTGGCCGATACTTTCAAAAAACAAATCTAAGATTTAATTCTATAAAAGTTTATTCTTCGAATACACCAGAATACACCAACCGGTGCGATCACTGTGGAAATGGAATCTACCGTCCGCCTCCAGGTGACCGGATAAAAGTGCCGTATTCATATATTAATTAAATAATACCAATGAAATTTTTCGTATTATCTTCTCCTCGTTCCTTGAATTCTGCGCCTCGTGTACCGTATTAAAAAATCTCCCAAATTCCTCGGGTCTACCTGAACCGTTATAACTGTATATAGGAGCAAAAGGTATATCTATAAAAAGAGGAAAGAAAATCCACGGTTACCACCCTTACCTTTCCCTTAGCTTTTCATTTTCAGCAATCTCGACGTAAATACAACCCTCTCAAGGAAACCGCGGATATGAATGCAATAACGGGTCGGAAGATACCCGTCTGAGAGAGAATCTGCCGCGACAAATCGTGATCCTTGAAGCGGCAGAGGACCACGTGGAAAAATTCACATGATATATCTAGGTGTTCAACTCGCGGGGTCATGGGCGACAGAGGGGATGTTGTCCACGTAGTGAAGTAGCGGCTCGACTTAGAGGGAGGAAGGGGGGAGCGTTTAGATATTTTATAGAGGAGCATACAAGGGAATAAAAGGAAGGAAAGTTATGATGGCTGCGGAGCTCGGGTAATGCACGGGCATTGGCAAGTTTACGAGCCGTAAAGAGGTGGTTCCACCCTCTAAGACCTTTATATGTGTACAGTTCACGGTAAGCATAAGAATTTCAACGCCTTTTTTTTAAGGTAGAAGGGGAAAAAGACGCGATGACAATACGAGATGATTTTCCGTGACCTGCAAGATATCTGCTTTTCGTTATTCATCGCTTTCCACACAAAGCGTCGTGATCATCTTCTGTGGTGTATCCCGAGAGCTAATTCCGTAACTGAAATGCTGGAAGTTACCATAAAACAGCCGCGCAATCGACACGGAAATGGCATTGCTCGACCCGGTGCACCCGCAAGGTAATCGAAATTGCTTCGTCGAGTTTTATAGAATTTAGAATTTGTCCCAGGAAATTGCTTCGTAAACAACAGGTCCTGATATTTTATGGCAATTTTTGTGCCGTTCTACGTGTAATAGTGCGTGGAAAAGTGTCTAGGATGAAATTGCGAATAATAGCGTTTAGAATTTTCTAGCGTATACCGAGTATAATAATACGAAGATAATTAGTTTTGTACAGAATTTCAGATTTGTCACGGGAAAATGTTTGATAACTCATTTTAAGAATCATAATTCAAATAACTAGTATATAGTCGGATAAAGATAATTGGGAATACAAGTATAAGTTGTGTCACTATGTGGATAATACATATAGATAGTATGTATTAATAAATGATTTTTATCAGTAACAAGTGTAGACATGTTCTTAGAGCTACGAATAGATAACGTCAGTACACTATAAATGGTTTTCTAACTTTAATAACGAAACTCCCAACTTGAAAATTGTATAAACTGCATTAAAATTGATTGTAGTTTGAAATTAGTTGGCCAAACTAAATTTCACTTCTTTAATTAATTTCGCTGAGAGGCCGTAAATAGTTATGTCTCAAAATTACGCTTTTCTACGTACCTCTTGATATAGCAAAATGATAATGTCATATTTGCGGCATCCCTTTATGTCTTGCTATACATACGTTCTTCCTTGTTTCAGGTATGCTCAAATTTTACGTAGTTTTATCTACAACTAACTCCGAATTATTCCATCTCGTCGACTAAGTTAGCTCGTCGCTTCCGTAATATATTGTATGATTTAAAAAAAATTTCATCACGAATGCGACAACTTCATCCCGTTTTCCATATTCTCAACATCCTATGCACTTGGCAGCTGTCTAATTAATCTTGCTATTACTTTTGCTATGCATATTTTCCTTGCTCATTTCCGCATACGCTAACGAAAACATGAAAATGTAAAAAACGCAAAGCTCTTGCGAAGAATTCTTGCAAAATGTTACAAACGCTGCATATATCTCCGATAAGATAGAACGACAGTAGTATATACCAATATGTAGTCAGACAAGTGCTACTCTGGCTGTCTCTTGCAGCAAATATCATCGAAGTATACGATACTGGCATTTTTTTGCATATTGCGTTCAAATAATATCTCTTTTATATGTACAGTGCTGTGCTGAAATCTTACGTGGCTCATCGAGAAGAAATATTACAGTTTTACGAACGAGTTGAGAAACGTTCGGTACTATGTTAATTTTCATCGACGCGTTCGTCGTTTTTTTTTTTTTTTTTTTTTTTAAGAAGTATTTAGTTAAAAACTCATAATTTGAAATAATTCATACCTTTAACAAGTTGTTCGTTTGTTTCCAAAAGTAATAACTCTTTCAGAAACATCAACGAATAAGTTTTTAATCGCTTAACTTCGCACTCTGCTATTTTCTTATTAATATTTCAGGGAGCCGCTTCTCGTTTCGCTTCTTTTCTCTCCTGGCTTATCTCCATGCGTATTTTATAAGATTTAGAACGAGGCTCTATTTATTGCAGTAGTTTCAAATTTGCGAATCAGGAGCAACCATAAATAAGCAACACCGTAAAGAGAATTTCTGATGTAGTTGGCGTAAGACTCCAGCACAGCGGATTTTCTTCACTCGATTCGTAAGCGCATGAACGCACGATCCATACGAACAAGGTTTTTTAATCGATAACAAATTCTACATACACAAAGACCCATATTAATTACGTGAATAATTTCATTTACAAGTAGTGTGTATCGATACGTCCGAAAATATAATATCACGTAACTCTTTCGAAGGCGAGATAACGAAATTCCAGACAATTTGTCATAAACAAGACTCAGCGGAAAGCTTTCCCGAGGAAAGAGCAGGCAAAAAGGAATGAGACAAAAATGCGAGACGAAGGAAAATATTGAAGGTGGGCAGGGAAACAACGTAAACCCCTTTCACGCGGGATTATCTTCTAAACGCGATCCCTGCCGTTTCTTCCGTGGTGCAGAGTGGCCTGATGCGCGCGTTCTGAAATCTCGATGCCGTTACTTTTCATTTTCCGGTAACACCGTCAAACGAGCCGACGCTATCCTCGAATCTAGCCTCGAGAGCGTTTGCTTAAGGAGGGCATTTATCTCGTGTGCCGCCACCGGTTCCAACGCTACAGAAACGAGGAGAAATTTTCGCACTTTGTTCTTATCTGCGCCGCGGAGCCACCCTTTTAAGGCGACGCGTTATATTTCCGACCTTTAAGGAGGACCACGAGAGTTTTGGCTAGCTAGCCATTCTTTCACCTGGGCCAACTAAATCCGAAACGTCTTGAAAATGAGAATTTTTTCCTCTCCCTCTGTTTAGAATGCGTCGTTGAGAAAAGAAGGGATAATATCGAGATGGAAAGAAGAAGTTCATTTTTTAGGTAAAAAGAATTGAAGCAGAATTTTGCTTTTTGAGGGTACAGTTTACTAAGAGATGCTCATGGAATTCGTGAATTAATTTATGACTTCAAAGTATTCGAAATATATTCGTAAATTATATTTATATTTTATTTTTATGTAAATTATACGACTATGTGGATATTCTTTATGTCGTACAAATTAAACAGACTTCCTTGCTCTATCTCAAACGAATTAAGTCCTCCTATATTTTCTGCTTTGCATCACATCGATTAAGCAATGAAATGATTAATCGTTTATCGCAGGAAACTCTGAAATTATAAAGTACCGGGCGAAAATGAACTCCGTAGATAAAATGTACTTTATTTATCCGCAATTACTACCATAAAACCCGTAAGCGCAGTACCATTCATTTAGTTTTACATTCTTTTCCACCTCCATCACTTTTCAACGCCATTAATTCGCCATCGAAGGCGTAACGAGCTCGTATGATAGTGCGAGTCACACACGAGCGCAATAAATTTCTCTATCGTACATGCAAATGAAATTAGTAGCTTGTTCCATGGGGCTCGACGAAAGAACAGAGGGAAAAAAAAGAAGAAATATGAAAACGTAGCAGTGATTTCTGCTCTTCGATCGAGCACAACAAGCGATGGTATTATTTCGTTCTATTGCCCCGTTCTGTATTCTACGTTATCGCCGAGCCAGACGTCGCGTAATGTAGAAATATGAAACTTGTCGGTGGCAGGATATTAGAATGTTTCGATCGATGAACGATGCGGCACACAGAAAACGGATTTATGTTGCAAATTGCGCTTTGATGTCCGATGGAAGAACGAATCGAGCAAATATTTCGCGCGATACTATGTTATTTAGCTGAGAGTTTTCCCGTAGAACATCTTTATCTTTGTTTTTCTCTGCTTGTTTGTTACTTTTTGTCGCTATACTATATCATATCAATAACAGTAATACGCGTATCAATCGTATTATCAATTATTAACTGCGGACTTACAATGTACTTTTCAAAGAACTTTTTCTTAAGTAATATTGAAAAATACTACATATCAGTCGGAACAGTTTATTTTATTATAAATAATGTTAATAATGCTCAGTTTAATAATCATGTTTCAGTTTAATAATGGAGCGTCCGTCTCTGCAGTATTACATTCAAATCACTTAGGTGGATCATAAAATGTCATCATAACTTAAAAACAAAACCATAGGAATATTTTTCTTTATCCACCAATTTAAGTATTTCGTAGTTTTTTTTTTTGTAATACGTGCTATTAATCGAAAATATTTAGAATATATAATATAGCTCTTTCACGAGCATTTGTGAAAATACCGATGCACAAGATACAATTGCAATAGAAAAGAAATAAACAAATATATTTTTAAGGCTTTTGCAAAATCCTCATTGCGATATAGAATAAAATTTCTTATAGAATTTATTTTATTTATTTCAGAATTTATTTTAGAGAATAAAAATTACTGCAAAGAATGAAAAGATTACGGGAAAAAATGCAAAACTGTATTGTTTAAATATACTTATACAAAGCATGTATAGATCAATACATTTGAAGCCTGATAATTTCTTGCATTCAGTGTTTTAATAAATATTAATCAAAATTAGGCTTTGTGCAATTTTAGGTCAGCGCAATAAATTACATGGTATTTGAAAATTATATTCTATAATTCTGTTATCTCACTTTGTAGAGAATCCAATTAGCAAGCAATATTCTCTTCTTTATTTTTACGTTATTTTTCACGTAGTATCTTCTACATGTGCTATTATACCTATTTTTTATTGTAAAACGCATTTACCTTGCGAAATTAATAGTAGCATGATTTTTTGCCACGCTTTAAAAGTGAGTATCGTGAAACACATTTATTTCACAAATAACGCATCGTTCCAAAAATATAATAAACATTGTGCATAATAACTTTGTAATTTTTAATTAAATAATTAAATAACAGCACTACGCAAAAAAAAAAGATAAGAAAAAAGACATTCCGAGTCGGCAAATAATAAAGAAACTGCCGACTTCGTTTCAATCGGTCGAGTTTACCTTATCCACTTGTAGCAAGAAGATAAATTTTATCACAATATTACTGATATCAGTTCCGTTATTAGTAGTCGTTACCCGAGTTCAGGCTCAGTCTCTTTTAATAAATTAAACAAATCGGTGCAATGTACTTCTACTAAAAATGCGAAACGAGTTTTGTATCGGTGTTTTTGCTTTTCCAAAGTCGATCGTTTTCTGCTGTCTCCTCCTTTTACTGAGCAGTCAGATATCAGCGCAAACTGAGAATGAATCGTTCGAGAATGCGTTCGGTCTGGATGAGACCCAATCTATGGATAATAAGAAATCGATCGCCGAAAGTAATAAGTATACCGGACAGATATCTCCGATAAGAAAGCAAAGTTTATCCGGACAAGCGGAAGTGAACGAAAATGGAGGTGATCACGATGACAAGGACGAAAAGAAGAAAGGGGTAGAAGAATTTTCGTTCAATGCCGCTGACAATTCTGACCAAAAAAATAAACCTGAGAATGAAATCACACTTTCTGACGACTTCTCCGATAAAATTGTCGGAAGAAAAAATGGAAAGTATGCGAGATACGGTAGGTGTCTCGATACCAATGGGCGTGATCACTATTTGTTTTTTTTTGTTTGTGCAAAAAATATAAAAAAATAAATCAAGACAGGATGTCTTAAAAATTTTAAGAGAATCTTGCCGTGAAGAAAAGTTGCACGTAAACCAGGCACATTTTTCTCTTAGAGGTGTAATAACTGATTGATAGATATACTATGTGTAATTTTGCTATTTAATTCGATTAACGCATCAAATCTTATCTGTTTCATCAGACGAATCATTGGATCGTATCGTTGTCCGTTTCGTAACGCGCTTTTTCAATCTTTCTTCAATCTATCATACATTTCTGATATCTGAACTAAAATTATTCCCTTTTTTTCTACTATTACAATTGGCTTAATCTAGATGATCGCGTTATGATTCATACAGACACACGTCGTTCGTTAACTTTTGTTTCTAAAGACATAGTTGCGATATTAACAGAAAATCCGCAAAAGCTAGTAGCAGTATTTTCATTTTCGTATAAAATTATTAATTAAACTATTAAACGATTCAAATGTTCGAGATTATCGCACGTGACATCAAATATCGATACCAAAATAACGGAACTGTATGTGTATCCTTACAGATTTATCGGAAGCAGACAGATACGCGCCTCATCCGGATGATTCGGTTCTAAATTATGTTTTAACGGAGACTAGACTGAAAGAAATTCGATCGAAATTCATGTATTGGTACATCAACAGGGGTGGTAGCAATGACGATGGCGATTATCAAAGGGAAATCCAAGCTTCGATGCCACAAGTACACAAGAATTTCAATTTTCAATTACCATTCTTCGGGTTCAGATTCAATTACACCAGAGTACGTTGCTCTTTGTTATCTCCTTATCAAAGCATCAGTAATTAATAGCTAACCTGCCAATATTAATAAATCCCCAAGTGTCCGTTTAAAAAATACATCGCACGTTACAGGTATCGGTAAATGGTTACTTAGAATTTACCGACCCTCCGACGCATTATGCTTACCCTCTGGTGTTCCCGGTCAGAAATTGGCCAAAGGAGAACGATCCTAGTTTTATAGGAATATTTTTCAGTAAATGTCGCATAGGAGAAACTCGACCAACAGACGTAGACCAGAGGAGACCTGGCGTATACTTTAGGTAGATTAAAAATTACAAAAATTATTAAATAAAACATTGAATCGATCACGAAAACGAATTTTAGAGTCGAAGAAGATTTGCAAAGCAGAACAGATCAATTTGGCGTGGAAATGCGCGAACGTCTCAAATGGGATATTCGCGAAGGAATGAATGGAGCCGAAGCCTTCGAGCCTAAACACGCAGTCGTAGTAACATGGAAAAATGTGTCGTTCGCCGGTGGTATCGATAATTCCCTGTACAAAACGAATACGTTCCAAATGGTCTTGGCCACGGACGAAGTGAACACTTACGTGATATTTAATTATCTGAATATTCAATGGACCAGCCACACGGAAGCTGGTGGTGATACTGTGAATGGAGAAGGTGGAATCTCGGCATTCGTAAGTCCATTCGTATCAATTTTTATACACGTTTCGCTCTTTAGTACTGCACTAAATAAATATCGATATATTAGACGAATCTTTTGTTATTCTTTGGTATAAAAATTTCGTTATTTATTTAAGAACATAATTGCTTATTATTTGAAGATAGATTTATTGTCAGGTATATATATCAATGATAAAGTGTAACTCGAAAAGTTTCTATTTTATAATTAATCGGTTGAAATTAATTAACCATTGTAACCTACGTACAGGTCGGTTTTAACGCCGGGAATGGCACAGGGAGCTACGAATACGAGCCCTACTCACAAACGTGGATGATCCGCGATTTAACCAGAATGGGATGTGTGAATGGTTTTCCAGGACGTCATATGTTTAAGATAGATGACGACATAATGCCTTCGGCATTTGGTTCGAGGCCACAAGGGTCCTGCAACTTTGGCTACTAAGTTAAACGAATTACTAAGTTGGTTACTAATTGGTAATGTAAGTAGAATCTTGTATAACATTTATCTAGATAAACGTTGCTCCTAAAATTAATAAATATCCACTGAGTTATGTAACGGAGTGTACGAAGGTATCTACCTTCTGCAAAAATTACCTTTTTGAAAATGGAACTTCCGTAAATAGCTTCGCGAAACTAAACCTTCGCATGGAGGGTTTGTTCAATAATTCATAAAATGCAAGTAACTTACTAAAAAAAAATTCCGATTATTCCTTCGGCATTCAGCATGACTACAAATTAGAAATATCAAAAGAATTCCCAGTAAGCAAATAAAATAGCATCTACTAAATAAAAGAAAAAAAAAGACATGGGTTAGGCTGTAAAAAAAAAAGAAAGGACAAGCGAGCTCGAAGAAGAAGATGAAGGAGAAGAAGAAAGGCAAGCAACAGTAGAAAGGAAACTCACCGTCTTTC
Organism: Bombus affinis; assembly: GCF_024516045.1. Lineage (NCBI taxonomy): Eukaryota > Metazoa > Arthropoda > Insecta > Hymenoptera > Apidae > Bombus > Bombus affinis. Next base: position 14,189,176 of record NC_066347.1, read on the forward strand.
CTCTGTCTCCTCCATGTACTGTGAATACTTTCGACGTCGGAGATATCGTTTTCTAGCAGTTGCCTGAGCTTCGCTTCCGCGCAATCCTCTTTCGACCAGAATTTACCAACCTGTAACGATCAGAGTGGATGTCGAATTCACGTGAACAGGCTGAGTGGTTGAAAAACGAGGGATGGAAAGAAGGGGGGGGGGGCGTCAGTTGGGTAAGAGATCCGCGTACGTTCGACGATATCGCGACAGAAATGAAAACGGAGACAAGCGGGATATTAATGCAACGGTAGGCAAGAAAAGAAATTGATTCTCCCCGCGGCAAAAAAGCAATTTATTCCCCTCGCCGGAGCGCACCATAATGCCGTTCACGCTCCGATAACTGTATTTGATGAGAGAGGAAAGTGGGGCCGGCCCTTCTGAAAGATTTTCAGCGGCCACCGTCGCCGCCTCTGCCGCCGGTCCAAGAAAAATACGAGCACCGGGAGCAGAGGCACCGCTTGTAACTCACCTCTGTGATCATCTTTCCCCTGGTCTTATTTCTTTCACGGTGATTGGCTTTTTTCTCCAGCTGCTGTATCACCCGCTCCCGGGTGGTTCTGTACTCGAGCGCGAACTCGGACACGATCCGGCAAAACTCATTCGGCTTCGTGCCTTGCACCCTGTGCAGCGGGATCCCCAGCCATAAGATGAATTTGTGGAATCGATTTATGATCCGCTTGTGCACGATGCCCAGCACGATTATCCTCTCCGCACAGTCCGCCAGGAAGTCTGACATTCTGCTTCGACAAACAGCATTCAGAAATCGGAGATTAATGCCACGTGTAACTTGCTGCATCGTATACAATGAAATAAGTTTTTTTATATTGATTTATGAGACTATTGTTATTGCTGTGTTTGCGATATCGATAGTTTCTATGCTTCGATGAAATAGGATAGATAGGATAGAAGAATTCTAATCAATATCTTGTATCGTGAAGATGCATTTTTCATGTTGATTCAAATCAACGAAAACGCGACGTCGATAAGTTTGAAAGGCTGGATTCGCGGATTCTCCCGTCCCATCGTTCCGACGAATCATCGTGTTGTGACAGCATTGAATATCAAGGTTCGCAAAAAGACAATCACCAACGGTCATTTTTTACATGAAACATTTCCATTACTCCGGTACGTTCGAGAAGACTGGAGATCAACGTAGACGATCGCTTAAACGAGTTTCAGGCAAAAACGAATTAACCCGGCCCGACATTTAGGCCGTCCCGTTACACTTAATTAACGCAGCGGCCACGCCAACCAACATTAAGCAGACGCTTCACCGTTGAACAAAATATCACTGCGATACACAGTAGCTGAGGAAAATACTCGGGCATTTACTACAGAACTTTTTTATCAATATAAACTTAACGATACGGTGGATTGATTTGTGTTAAAAAGGTGTAGCAATTAATTGAATTAGCAATCGGTTGATTTCATCTTCCAGTAGATATTACATTTTTTTTAAATAAATTTTTCAAATAAATTCTTATCATATCGTATAATGTTATATCGATCTGTACGAACTCTATTCCATTTCTATCAATTTCTTGTCTCGCCAGCAACGCACAAGTTAATAACCTTAACTAAGGGCAAAAGAAAATGATAAAAAGAGCGAAGAAGAGCTTACCGAATATAACCGACATAGATAAGGACAAGCACGATGGAGGGGGATGAACAGATAAAGGCTCCGAAAATCCACCACGAAGTAGAAACGGGATAAGATGAAATAAAATAAAAAGGGGAAAAAATAGAAGGAGGAGGAAGGTTAAAGGGGACCAGCAGGAAGCAGGAGTATGGAAGGAAGAAATACGCTTTCGGTAATTAATGGTGGTGCCATTTGGAACTGTGCCAGTTTTGCCACGGGAAAAAAAGTCTGCCACGAATTTATCGAACATTGTACGAATCTTCGGAAACTTCAAAACTTCGTGGAACGAAGTTGCCTTCTAAAGGCCAGCGAGGAAATACGATCTCCCTAGATCGAATCGATCTCGTCTGACGACGTACAATTTCGACTTTGGTACTTACTTGACTTTCATCATCGTGGAACCATCATGCTTCGCGATGAGCTTCAGGTAGTCCCAGGATGCCTTGCACTCGCTCTCTAGTTTCTCGATGTTTGCCGCGAGCTCTTCGAAGTCGATTTTCGATGCTCTTGTCACAGCGCCGATCTGAACAAGATTCATAGACTTTTCTTGATTTCGATTTTCAAACGACACGTGTATGAATTATTCTGCATGAAATAAATATACGAACGACTGGGTGGGAAAGCGATACAAATACAATTTCTCTTAGGAAATGCGCTATATAGAAGAAAAAGTTTTAAAGAAAACGCAGGAAGACTTTTATCCTCCTTTAGTAATCGAGAACCTGCGAATAATTATATCTGGATTCGCTTGCACGATAATGTGACTAATGATATTAGTAAATTGACAAAATATGATTTCTATGTAAAAGAATTTTCTTTTATAATTTTATAATTGCGCGACAAATAGGATAATTAAATAGCTTCGAACTTATGAAATTTGCTTCTATAATTAATTTTGTTTTATCGTTAAACTCGTCAGTGCTACATAAAGGCAAAGCGCTACATTCATTGACGCTCGTAATTTGCAACTTGTAATTTATGGAACTTCGTTAATTCTACTTGCATTGCGCAACAGAGCCTGTAAAAATGTCTTTAATGTATCGAACCAGCCTGGCTAAACTTTTCAGCCATGTTACGTTCGTTTTAACAGAATAACAAAAAAATACCGAGGCTACACTTCCGAATACCAGTATACTCAAATTGCTTAAAATAACTTTACTTCGGTAACAACAACAAACATCAATTATAAATTATTTGCGACCGCAATTACACCGGAAATCCGAAATTCCTGGGGAGCGCTACAATTTCGCGAAACACCATTCGTAATAGTTTCCGGAGTCGAAGAAGAAGTTCGTCTGGGACACGAAGTTCCCGTTCGCGATTTCGCAAATGTAGCGCTGGTTATTCGGTTTCTAGCGAACGTGCATAGCGACGAAGCGACGAGACTAAAGTTTTATCCGGTTCCTTCGACGCGGAAGTAAGCTGCCTCTCACCTCCGAATAGAGATCCGTGGAATCCGGAAACTTCTCCATCACCATGTGGCAAAGGTGATGAAGCAGCGAGTGCTTGTGAACCGTATCCTTTACTTCAGGTACTTTGGCGAGGTATTCCAGCTGAAAGCCCTTCACCTAAAAAAGAACGAAGCGACGTTTCAGCGTTACACAACGTACGGAATATCGTTCTGGCTAACTTCTACGTTCCCGCTGGTACAGGCTTTCCGCCCGACGCTTCTGGCCACTTTCGCGCGTAACGTGATTGCTGCGAAAACCCGGAATCGATGTTGACCACGCGCTTCCAACTCGACGAGGACGGCATATCCGATTCTGCCACGTCAATTTCTTCCTTTCAACTTGCCGTTACTTTTTCGTTTATACTTTGTTTTAATTTTTTTCTTTCTCGTTTTTGACTCGATGAAAACGACGAGTGGATACAATTGAATGAGATTCTGGTTTGTTTAGATTCTTTGACCAGATTATTTTTAGCCTTTTTCTCGTTGGATTTAATTTGCTGTCAAATTATGATTGTCTGTGGAACGATAAAAGGGTTTCAGGTGAAATTCTAGTTTTTTATATTTTTTCGTTCAACTTTTCCTTATTATTTCCTTCGATTAAATTTCACCGCCTTTTTGTATTAGGTCATCCCATAAGCTCGTGCCGACTTTTGTGTATACATTTCATGTGTCGATTTGTAAACATACGGCGATAAGGGTCCAATGCACTTGAAAAATGGGAAGAAATTGTACAACGAGAGGGGGATTACATTTTTTCATGAAACTGCAAGGTATGTAAACAATCTTAACATGTATAACCGCTCGAAAAACGGAACGAACTTATGGGATGGCCTAATAGCTACTATTTTATTGTGACGATATTGTAGAACGATCGAGATTATAGAACGAAATGTAATTAATTAATTTTAATAATTAATGGAATTTCGTACGCTGCTGGAAAATCAAATAATATCTGTAGAATATTTATGTCGAATCCCCGGGGTTGTTATCGAATAACTCGCGGTTATCCGATAATTTACGCTAGACTGATTTATTTAAATCGTAGTAAAATAGAATGACGGATCGATTTGAGAGATCTCGTTGCGAAGGTAAAGTACGAGTGTACGTTACCTGACGACTGGATGCTTGTTAGCACGATAATTAATTTACGATTTTTCGCTTCGAGAATCAAAGTGTAACTAATCAATGCGAACGTTTGTGACTTGTTTATTACAAAATCAAATGAGAATTCCAGCTCTTTGGAATGCGAATTGCTGATTGACTGTGAAATTTTTAAAAGTTCCGATGTTATTCGTCTGTAACATACTATTAAGGTAGAATCAAACAAAATTTACGAGCACGTTATTTCGTTAATTAAAAATGTATACCCTTTTTAATCGTATGAATAAGATACTCTATAGTGCAACTATAATGTCCCTCCATGAAACGTAGATAGACAAACGTGTGAAAAATTCCGGAAGTTTTGTAGTACGTATAGAATAAAATATACGTATAATACGATAAAAGTTCATTGATTCCTGTTATTAGGTGTAATGTTTCGTTCATATATACTAGGTTAAAAAGTTTAATAATAATATGTTTTGCCACATATTATATATACTATTATCTTTCGTCAGTTTAAAAAGTACTTTAAATTTGATTTATAATCTAGAAATTGAAGAATTCGAAGAAAACAAGATTATCAGCTATTTTTATCGTTGCCTATTGGTTTTCAAAAATCAGTTTAATCGTGCAGGCAGTATTATACGTTTTTATATTTATATTTCGTCTATCAATCTTGTATTATTTAGAAATAAAATTGCAAGATATAAATTCTATTACAAAGAACAAAACCACCGCAAGTTCGTGTCCATAAATGACAAGTTAGATTAAGTAAAGTTCCACTGTATAATGTTCCAGCTCTGTGACTGAAAAATTAGCGAATAAATAAACTTTCATTATGGACATTAATCCGCGGCATAGCATTTGGAATTATCTACTTTCTATGAATTTGCATGCTAATATTATCGCGATTAAATTCATATTATTTGCATCACGACGATCCTAAATTCGAGCAACGAGTTTCATTTCACTCATAATTTCCCCCGTTAATTCACTGTAAAACGTGAGAGAAGGAGTTGAATTCACGTGAGAGGCAAATATCTGGGCCACGCGACAATTTCGATGATCGAGCGTGTCGTGTAAAAACACGCTCGAGAGCGGCTGATAAGAAATAATTAGTGCACCATTCAAAGAACCACGGTTTTAATATATTCGAGCGGAAGCAAACGATGACGAGTGAAAAGAAATCGTCCAAGATCGAAATAGAATCGCAAAGTATTCGTCACGAATATTCGTGCGAATGCTCCATTTTTACATTTCATATCGTATGCCCGGCTATCCGGAACATGAAAACGGCCTCGTGTGGCTAGAAGCATCGTTTATCTACTTCAAATAATATTTTTTACCTCGTTTTTTCCTTTTTTTTTTTTGTAGACATCGCAACGATATGTTTGTAGCATTCAATTTTGAAATTTATTACTTTTTATATTTGGGTGCTCCGAAGGTAGATCGATGTATTTTCGCAAAATTGTGCGTACGAATTGTTTCATATGTTGCATATCTGTGATTATAATCGCTTGAAGCAAGTACTTACGGATGATTTGGCTGAATATTTATATTAATTGAAATAATAATTATCAAACTGCATAAGAATCGAGTCCCTCGTAAATGAAATGGAATAACAGTGTTGCTATTGACAAGAAGAAAGTCTAAAGGAATTAAATATCCGCATCAGAGGTACATAAACATAACCAAGAATGCTAACTTTTATATTTCAGGTAGTATAATAATAAATAAATAAATTACTTGAAATAATAATTATCAAACTGCATAAGAATCGAGTCCTTCGTAAATGAAATGAAATAACAGTGTTACTACTGACAAGAAAAAGGTCTAAAGGAATTAAGGATTCACATCAGAGGTACATAAACATAACCAAGAATGCTAACTTTTATATTTCAGGTAGTAATAAATAAATAATAAAATAGGAAAAACTTATATAAACTTGTAATATCAGCAGGAAGTTACAAAGTACATCGACCATTATCCATAAACACTGATGTGAAAGAACAAAATCTAGACTACTGACCAATGGTGCTCATATTAAGGAAAGTGCATAAACCGATACTCGTCCCTTTTTCCAAATCATCGAACAACGATCACACGAAAATCATCGACGCTGATGGATATCGATTCGGCGCGAACGACTGATTCCGACTGACGGATTAAGCGGATATCATTTGGCTGGCATTCAATACCTACCTCATTTCCGTTGAGGAATATCCCGATCGAAAGGAGCGTGCTCAGAATCCCGCGGAACGTTTTATTCACTCGCAGGGTCTCCATTCCCTGCTTCAGATCCATCAAAGGGTCCGCAATTTCCTGAAGTCACAAAGGTGGTTCGCGATTATTTCTTTCGAGCCGCGAGTTCTCTGGCACGCTGGCTGGTTCGTTGTGCTCGTCTGCGGTTCCATTTTTGTGCATTCGTCAAATCGCAAGCTTCTTGCATATCTTTTGGTCCTTTTTTTTCTTTTCACGAATGTGACGTACGAGTGTTTGCGTTTTCTTTTTCTTTTTTTTTTTTTTTTTGGAAGGGTATTAATAGAAGTAAGGTGAGCGTAATATTTGTTAAATATGTAAAAGTATGCGTTGTATTTAGGATGCGAGGTGAGAAAATACAAAAAATAGAGTAAGTCTGTGTTATGAAAGAAAGAAATTGGTTACCCGTAAGAATTCACATGGAGTTTGAAATCATTATGAGAAAGATTCAAAAGTATCATTGAATTATGATATTAAAAACTCAAAGTATCTATAATATTAATATAGAAATATCGATCTTGATCCTCTACCGATGGTTACAGATATATGTAGTTATAAGTATGATTTGACAATCATGTGAATTTTGAAAGAACTACAAGATTCCATTAGATATATTTCTTCCCATGAAATATTTTTCTCGATAGATTGATAATTTAGAATACAACCTTTATTAATAACACGTGATACAGACAAATACGATTGTGGTTATCTGTTCCAGTGGAAATTAGATTTCTAAAAATCGAGTCAAATTTAAAAATACCTGCATTAAAAGAAGTCGCGCAAGAGATAAAAGAAAATTGAACAAATTCTACGAACGAAAGCAACGAACAATTTCTCATACAATTCATTAGACAACAGTAGAAAAAACTTGATAAAAGATGAAGTAGGCATTTGCGTTGTCAAAAATACATTCAACGAAACAAAGAACGAAAATAGCGAGAGAAAGAATGAAGAAAAAAGAAAATACGATTAAAATATGAAAAATGAAAATATGAAATAATACGTGGCGAACTAACAGACAAAAAGAATTCTTGCTCTGTCACGGTCAAGGCGTTTCACAGGCTGGTGTCAGTCTGTTGCTTTTCAAGGAAGCGGCGCACACGTTCGATGCGGCACACGATCGTGTATCGGAATTCGCCGTGTTCCCAGCGAAGAAATCACGTGATTATGCGAGGAACGTTCCCCGCGACTTCCTTCCCCGCATACCTGGCGTTTTTCCTCGTCGCGGTCTCGCGACTATCTCCGCGGAATTCGAGACGAGATTCGTGAGAAATAACGGGCCAATTCGAACGCCATTACGCGCATTCGTATTCGACGATGCTTAATAGAATCTGCATTCGAAATGTCATGCAGTTTCTCACGGTGAAGCGTATTTATGGTACGTCTCACGACTAGATTCGACAAGCCGGAGACCAATAATCAACCGATCCGTATTTCGAGTAGCCTGTCTCCTTGTTAATCATTGCTTATGCATCTCTTATTATTCCTGTCATTAAAGTCGAGTGTTTTCAATACGCTAACGAGCTCGTTGGATCTTTTATAAATGTTAGTAGGTTCCGTCGTTCTAAGTGCATGATCGTTTTAAAATAGATGAACTCGTTAAATGAATTATCATATAAGATTGAAGATCTTTTTCGCGGACTTTTAAAGAAGACGAAACGATATCGGAGGTGTTTGAAAAATTAAACTACTATCTATGGTTTATACATTTTTGCATATGGGAAAGGAATTATACATACTTAAAGTTCAACATTTTTAAGTTCCGTCTCAATTTTCCACAGCTTATTTTTTTCTTCAAAATTGATGTTCGATGACTTATATGAATGAATACCATTCAATCACCTTCAAAGATTTCAACCGATATGTTAATTAAATTTATACGTTTAAATTTCAATATTTGTTTAATATGATATTATTTATAAGATTAATTTAAATCCAAAGTGTCCAATTTATGTGAAAATTCCTGACCATTGAAGGAATTACGATTTGCAGTTGAGCGAGCCAACGAACCACTTGGTCATCGATAAGCAGTAGTTAAACTCGAAAGACTCACCTTCTCCGAATTCTCAAAGTCCAACTTGAACGCCCAAAGTTTCAACCTGGCAGGCAACTCCGAGATAGAGGCCAAAGTTAGAAGAAACTGCTCGGCCGATCCCAAAGGTAGGTCAGGATTGGCGGCCTGCGCCTCTTGTATCCTGGACCTCTCCTCCTCGGTTGGCAGCATCGTCAAGAGTTTCTGTCGCGAATGGATCCGAGGACAAAGGATAGGAAACGAACGAAGAAGAAAAATGAACAGGAAATTAGAGAAATTAGAAAAACCATCGAAAAAAGAACGTACGTGTGTTTCAACTGAATCACAGGGTCGACCGTGAACTAAGAATTTTGACTTTTACAGTCATAATTTTAAAGGAGATTTTTAACGAAATCAGGATTCTGAAGTACATTCCATTTCGAGGAAAAAATTAAGAAATCAATGGGGAAATGTTAAAATACTTTCGATTTGGACATAATACTATATAATATTTTCAAATAAATTGCTCTTCGTATAAATAATAATATTCTTATAGAGAAAATAGCTTATATTATTTTGTTCGTGTAACTTATTTGAACGTAACTCAACAAGAACGAAACATTCTTACGAAGAAAATAAATTATTTCTAAATAATACCGTGCAGATAATTTACTAAAAATTACTATATTGAATTCTAATATATACATATCTATAAATTAATAAATATCTATTAATGTTTATTAAAGACTAGATTCGTGAAATGATAGCGAATCGAATGTAATGATCATGCCTGTTTGAATCGATTCAGATCGAATTATATCGAGTTAATTGTACTAGATACCGTATAGAATGCTTCAGAGATCGTTTCCAAGCGTATTTTATCTATTATCTTCTCATATTTGCAAACACACTGAAACCAATCTCTGACAAGAATCTCTAATATTTCGATCCATGTTTGATAGAACAGAATACTATTAAGCCTAGGATAAAATTCCTTTTACTTATTTTTATTCAAAATTATGAAATATTAATTCGCGTAACTTGAAAAATCTTGTAATGAAAAGAAATCTGCTAATGATCAATTTGGCTTAATGTCACACTAACAGGGATCGGTATCCTGTATATTCTTCATAGTTTATCATATTATATGAACGTGATGCGCGTTCGTATAATAAAACTATTGTAAATACCGCAAACGTTCATTAAATAAAAGGAATGAGAAGAAACAAAAACAAAAAAAAAGATAAATCACGCGATCTTACCTCGATACCCTCTCTGTTCATAATTGTTGCGTCCATTTTCAAGATCGCGATTTTAATAGATTTTGGTAGAGGCAACTTAGTCATCCCGATATTGATGGCGTTTGATCGTTTATGGTCCAACACGATGATCTCCTTGTTTTTGTTCATCTCTTGCTGTTTCTATTCGACGACAAAAATGAACAAATTAGCCACTGGTAAAGGATAATGCTCGCGTTGCTACAACTTAAAGACGTTCGATGGTCATGTCTGAACACTCAAAAATCATAAAATTTAATTAAACACCGTGCACATAATGGTTTTGGAACGAATAAAGGAGAGACACGATTTCCAGCTGAAATTTTATATATTAACAATCAAGTGCAGGTCAAATATTTGCTCGCTAAGGAAAGGGAAAGAGAAGCGCGCAGGTGGATGAAAATGCGCTGAAAACGTATTTGCTCTTGATGCTGATCAATCGGTAAAATATAAAAATATCGTACACTGTCAGCGGAAACGGAATTAGTAGAGCGAGTTCAAAGCAAACACCACCGGTTACTGTTACGTTACCGCTGTAAATTACGCGGAAGGATAAACAGAGATGGAATACAGGGCGAAGGGAAATCGAAAAAGAGCGTTATAATTAGCAGAGACGAGGCGATGCAATAGCTACCGCGCCGAGATTAATCACTTGAAATATCCCTTGAAGGAAAGTCAATTAGCAATTAACAATCTGCACAGAATTGAAGTACCAGCATACACACAACGGATAATTTTATTTCAGTGATTCGATCGGAGTAATGTGTAAATGAATTTACATTACCGCGTTCATTAGTACCAAGCGTAAATTAAAAAGGAAATAAAAAAGAAGAGAAAACGAAGAAAATGATAGGAGACTCGGAGAAAAATGAAAAAGCGCGTAGAAACGAAGTTTGGAGTTAGCAAAAACCGGCGTTAAGTGAAGTTAAGAAATTAGGACTCACCTCCTGTAAAATTCCAGCATGCCATTTCGTTCATTTTTCGTGCGAGCACCAAGAATATTGCAAATAATACAAGAAAAGATTAGTCGTATTGCATTAAACCACCATCACCACCACCCAACCACTATTCACCGTATTATTATTATTATTATTATTATTATTATTATTATTATTATTATTATTATTATTATTATTATTATTATTATTACGCGCGATCGTTATCACGAGATTTCGTTACTGTTGCGAACGGTATTAATTTACGACGTGTTATTGTTAAAGTTACTTCTCATTAGACTAATGGAGCCTGTAATATTATATTGTACCAAGATCGTAATCATTCGTGTGCATGATCGTCTCGTGAAATCGCTCGTGGCAAGCGCGCGTTTAACATGATGTAACATGAAGATAGAACGCAGCGTGAACGCAGTTATTATTTTTTATGGGCATTTTCTCTCTCTTTTCACAGCAAATCATTGGGATATATGACCTCGATGCTTACAATTTAACCGTGGAAATTAAAAAATGGAACTCTCTTTATCAATATTTAAAGCGAATATCAATTTTCCAGGTGATTGATCTCTGTTAACTAGAATAATCTTTAACTTCGTAAATTTTATAAGGAATATTGATAAGAATTTCAGTTGGTAATGCATTCTTACCACGAGTTCGTAAGTAACGTAATTTCGTTTCATACTCGTTCCATTGTTCCATTCTTGGTGAAAGAATTTTATCTTTATGAATAACTGCCTGAAATAATTCATATAGACGTTCATAATTCATAAAAGTGTAACTTGTGTTTCTGAAAATTCCAGCCTTCATCAACAACGGAAAACGATTTACCAGAAACTTCAATTACCAAAGAAATAACCTCTTTAGAATAAATGGTTATTTCCAAGAAAATTACCATTACTTAATACGTTGAACGGCATGAAGAGGTCAAGAGCGATTGACATTACGCGAACTTGTCAGTAACGTCATGAGGTTTACGAGTAATAACCAATGCCAGACATGTAAAATTCGCTTGGCAGCCAACGTGTTCACTAACACTTTCTTATCGGCGAACACGTTTATGTCCATCGAGCTTCATTAAATCACTTCCATAAAATTAAAACAGAGAAGGAACAGTTAATCCAGTAAAGCACGTCCAAAATCTTCCTGCCTAATCTATCCAACGTCTATTTTCTTAAGCTTCCAACATCCTATAATTTTTCCCGATTCACGTCTCCTTTTTCAAAGCTGTCCTTCATTCTGTCTCGCTCGTCTTTACGGAAGTCTCGACGGACCCTTTATCCGGCACTAATTATTGCCGGATTCCGCGAGGTAGATGTAAAGGTTCAAAAGAGTCGGGCTGGCAAAGAGGAAAAGGCTCGGAGAAAGCACGACGAAAGAAAAGGATGGAAGGAAACGGGGCGTCTGAAGAAGCGGTGGATCACATTATGTCGGCGCAGTGCGTGTCCATTGGCTCGCGACGCGATTCAAAACGTGGAACGCGACCGGGCAAAGCTGATAAACCCGGCATGTAATTACGTCAGCAATTAGCGACGGCTGTGTCGTTCACGTGGAATCTTTCAGCGATCGTCGAGAAGAATTTCCACGAGGCTTTCAACGAGGAAAAATTTGATTAATAATGTAAAATGTACAATATACCGCAAGATCGTAGCGATTCGTCAAACGATCAAATTTTAATAAAGAAGAAAAAGGAACAAAAATACAGCTTACAGCAACAGGCTCTGTCTATCAGGTCGGCAAATCGAACGAAATGGCGAATGAAAGGCGAGGAAAGGTGAGAAGGAAATACAAACGCTCAACGGGATTTTTATTTTCTTAAAGTTTCGCCAAACCTTCTTTTTTTACCTGCCTTTTGCTTGGTAAAACACGAAAGCTCCCGTAGGGATCGAAAGATACGGGGATTCCGCGACACCGCGACAGACAACCAGTCTCGGTTCTGTTCTGTTGCTCCGTACGCGATCGAAAATAAAGCCGTTTAGGGTAAAGCGGTTTAAAGGACCGGCGGAGAGTAACTCTGTTGCAAACGGTGCCGGATTAAACGCGTAATCCGTGTCAAAGGCATCCGGAGAAGCCGAAGCGGGATCCCTGTCGCGTTATCTGTCCACCAGATAGTTAAATGCTGGTAGAGAGTGTAACTATCTTCGCTGGGATCGACATGGCGCTAAAGATGCAAAGATGTGCCTACTACATTATGTTATGATGAGCGAAATGAAAATAGAATGCAATATTATAAACATTGTCCCAGTTTTCTCCGATTAAACTTTGTTGCTATATTCTACGAGCATAAATAAGAGACAGATATTTATATCGTGAGATATCACATATGGATATACAAAATATGTGAAGACAAAAACTAAACGATACACTTTTAATGAATGGAACACGGAGACATACGTAAATATCTTTGTGTAAATGGTAGATTGTTATATTCCGTTGCGGCAGTTTCGTTTGTGCTAAATTGTAAGGTTTAACAAGTGCAGTGGAATGCTTGTTTTCTTCTTATAGCAAGACTTATGAGTTTATCGTCAACGAATAAAGAGAGAAACTTCAAAGAACTGGCGTTGTTAAATGCTACTATAGAAATGTGCTTCATTTTCATGAATCAAGTTTTTGTTTACCTTCTTTTAAAAATGACACGTGTATCCAAGTACTTAAAATCTTTATCTTAGAATATACAAACATATTATAACAAACAACGGGTTTACAGCATAACAAGAAGATTCTTTTCCTAGATCATACGTCTCTTTTACTGAAGCAACGACGAAAGATAATTGAAATAGTTAAATTTGTTAATTATATGTATCGTATAAATTGAATACTATAAAGATACTCGATTCATCCACAAACGACGAGATTTTCTAATTACATTTAAGTAGCACAGTCGAATCAAATACATCGTACGTTTCTCCACACAATAACTAACTATTCTTGATCCTTTAAAATTCTCTTTAAAGTACGTGGCCCGTGAACGCGTTCAAACGTCTAAACGCCACGGTTTGAACGGTGCCCTGTGATTTTAACGCCTAAAGGAAGACGAAAAAAGAGAAGCCGAACGGAGTTCACCAAGCCTTTAATTCCTTCCGTTATCGCCGAGACACGTACGAAAGAGGTCGAGAAAAAACGAGGAAGAACTGTGTATTTAATGCAATTCGCAGCGTTCTATTCCGACCGAAACGTTCCTCCACTGTATTTAACGGTTGGCTCCGTGGTTAGTAGGTGCTCTTTATTCAAAAATATCTCGAAAGAAACTGTTTGAAAAAAAGGAAGAAAATAAAAGAAGAATTCTCGACTAGAGGTTAACGAGACAATAATTACTGGCGTATGGGGAGCGGAGAGAAAGTTTCTCCGGATTGGATAATGGCCGGATGAAAATTTCGGCAAATGTTTGCTAATTAAAGCAACGGTCACGAATTAAATGAATTCCCGGGTGAGAATAAAAGATTGTATTTTTAAGCAAGTGCAGTTGAAAATCTTGTAAACGATTGACGGAGAATTTAATTGCGAAAGATAGTTCTTGAGTTAGTTGTTTTTTAATACATCACTTTATAATATCGTGTCTGGTAGTATCTCAAACTTATGGTCATGCTTCGACAAAATTTACTTTCAATCGTGACTCTGACTTTAATTTTTCAAAATACAAATCTGTAAAATGCAAGTTACGTATAATGTTCCAATATTTTGGAATAGCTATCAAAATTGGTAACTGCTAAGAAATTACTAAGATAAGAGAATTAAGCTGATTTCATTGAAAAAAATGATGTAGAAAATAAGAGAAACAGTTACGTTTACTAACTCGATTGTTTCAATTTTACACGCGTTAAAGATATTTTGGGAAACAACGCACAGATACACGCAATATCTTCATCGAGCCTTAAAATCAACGAATCTCCAAGAGAAAATCACCAAAATGAAGGATCAAGTAGCCCAAAAACTCCCTGACTTTGCTACTTCAAAGGATTCATCCCCTTTAACGGTGGTAGAAGCAGCCGGTTAACCAACCACGTAGCTTTGTGTATTTTGGATTGTGCATAGGCTGCCTGTGGAATTTCTGCGCGATGAAAAGCTTCTCGCGGTAGAGACAAGCGAACCGGATGCTGAACGTTCACCGTTCACCACGTGTGCCTCAAGAATCAGGCGTCGGGGAATGATTAACATCGTCGACGTCGGGCAACGTTCGCTTCCTCTCGTCGGGACAACGGCGGGAACGAAACGAAAAAGCAAGAAGATTCATGGGACGTCGGAAAGGTGTCGCTTTTTCCATCGAATACCCGCGCGGTAATTAAATTTCCTGTCTGATGGCGTGGCGCGGTGGAATTTTGTGGAACCGCGAACTAGAAGGACGATGCCGCAGCTTTTCGTCGACAGAAATAACGAAAATAAACCGTATAGAAGGTATTGTTGAAAATGGCGAAGTTATGAAGCTCGATGGAAATTCAATTACTTTTTGTTGGCAGAAGGGGGATTCGGCACATCAGTTTCGATAGTGCTCAGTTGAAAGGTTGAAAAGGCTCTCTTTTTTCCCAGTCGCTTTGTATTGGTGGAAACCGCTTGCTGTGAACTAGTATTGTCTTTTTTTTTTGCATATAGTATGTTTGGCCTGACAGATTTCAAAACGAACGAGAGGCTCAATTGATTTAAGAGTAACGCGTGTTTCGATAAAATCCTTGTAATGTTATTATAGTTACACTGTGTTAATCCTTTGTTTTGTTTAGTATTCACCAACAAAATTGTTCTATACATACAACAAACAAGAATATACACAGGTAAGATACACCGACCATTTCCATGTTAAATCATAGACAAATTGTTGCCACGGAAAGATCTTACATCTAGCGCTAAATTCATTTTCTATTCTAAATTTATTTTCTAATTCGTGACAGTTCGGTCGCGCCCTTACTTACACTTCGATATTTATTTTCCTCTTTTATTTCGAAAGTAGCATCTTCGTATACGTACTTCTAGAACTGCAGAGCCCACGAGACGTCCGCAAGCCGTTCTAATATTCGAAGCACAGTATTGAAAGTATTTGAACACTTCTTGAAACTTTTCATGAACATGTTACGTGAGTTATACAAAACACGTTCAGCTACTAAGGTTCCAAGAAGTTTTGTATAAACCACGCATTATATCCCTAAAAGTTCTTTATGACAAGTGTCCAAATACTGTCGTGAATCACTCTACATACATATGAAACACCGACGCGAGGAAGAAATATAAGATCTCCCCAGAGGGAAAATCCCCTATAGATAGCCGTACCCGCAGGAAACAAGCTCTCCCAGAAAAGAGCAACGACGAAGCTCAAAGAACGAGAGCTGCTCACCTTCGTGATGAGATCCTTAGCACGGCTCTCGAACAGGTGTTCGAGCTTCTGCGTGTCAACAGATACTGGCGACAGCTCGTCCCATATCATTTTGTTTTTGTCGAGCTTCGACAGTATGATGGGGTCATCCCTGACCTCCTTCCAGAACAGCTTCACCGTCTTTTTACTCTTCTTAGTGAAGGTCGGCAGTGGACTCTTTGGAGCGTTGTTGGAGTCGACCGCGGTCGGTGACCTCGGCGACTTGAGATTCACGCCGAACAACGGTGGAGGCGCTTGCGGTACGGGTGGCGGTAGCCTCGCCCCTAGAGGTGGTGGCGGTGGTGCCCGTGCGCCACCAGGAGTCGGAACCATGGGTGGTGGTGGCGGTGGTACGCCGTTGGTCACGTTCACAGGTCCAAGAATGTCAACTTCGTCGTCGGAATTCAGATCGGTGAAGTCGAGGTCGCAGAGTTCGAGTGGCCGCTTCAGTTTCTTAACCAACTCCTCCCAATGCAGCTCGTTCTCGGATTTCTTCGCTTCTTGCAGTTTCGGCAGGCTGTCGCCGGTAGGAGACTTCAGCACGTCCGCTTTTGACTTGGACTTTGCCAGACCCTCCTTCGCCTTCGAGATCAGACCGCTCATGTCCCCTATCCTGAGGGTGAAGAAGAAGAAGAACATTGCGATGACGGAGGGTTTGAATTCTGGGGATACGTTAGGTGGTGAGGCTTGAAAAGTCGAGAAGATCGAGTTCCACTTGTTCTCTTTTTTTATCGAATGCGGACGTTATGTTTTAAGACGTCTGTAGGTTTCACTATTTAGAGGTGTGTTCTTTTTTTTAGAAGAGATCACGTTAATAAAATAACGTCAATGGTAGTTCAGTGAAGTTTGAGAGAAAAGATGGGTTAAGCATAATCTTTAAAAAGAATATATTCCCATTTATTATCGTATATACCAAGAGATTTCGCTAATATCAGAAAGATTATAACAATCTAGCAATCTTTCTAAAAGTTATCTTGGGGCGTATTGTTCCACTTCTGTTCGTATATTAATTTTTAATCAGCTTCGAAATTTTGATCGAAGATCCTTTTGAAACAAGCGTCCGCGAGATAAAATGACAAATTGAATGAATCGTTTGAAAAGTTTTAATTCTAATTTGTGTACATAAACCTAATTTCGATGTGGGTCTATAGTATTCAGGAAAATGTTAACAAAACGATATTTATCTTCCTGATAGCAGAAAGAAGAAATCATGGATTCTGATCCATTTTAAAGCGAAACGTACGAACAGTGTTTCCTTAACGAATCTTAATCTTTTCTACGTATCGTATAGTGAAATTACCTGGAAACCTTCTCCTCGACCGGGCTGCTCGGTATAAGATTTTGAGCGGCCAGCTTTTGTGTGAGATCCTTGACGGTTCCTTCCCTCTTCAGTTGTAGAACCACTCGACGATCCTCATCCTCGTCGGTGTGATTACCCTCGTCGCACTCGACACCCTCGTCCGGGCTCTTGCCGTACCATGGTTTCTTCTCCTCGGAGTCAAGCTTGTTCGCAGCATTCATCAGAGGCGTCAAGTCTTTCCTGCTGTTTGTCCTGGATAACTTATTCGACGGCGAGTCCGCATTTCTTTCGTACGACGTGCCGTTAGTGTAACGCAGGCCGTTCGTCGCGTAGGGACCTTCAGCAACCGAAAAGCCGTTCAATTATTTCCAATTAATTAATTTATTACTCTCTACGTTGCTTATTACTGTTTTAGTAGATAATTTGTTTGGAATTACAGACAATAATTTGACTATACGCGTACTATATTAACTTGTTCACAGATATATTTCTTTACAATTCTAACGTGTTCTAATTTCGTTGTTTTGTTTCGAGGTCAGAGATCATAAGTTTTGAAAGCTTCTTGAAGTCGAATCTTCGAAGAATTGTAGAATCGATGTTCACCGAGTTACGCGGAGAGAATCGAAAGCTTAGGTTTGACGAGGATCGCTTAAAAATGCAAACAGAAACTGATCCTCCAACTACCACCCGAGAAACTAGTCGAGAGAAACTTCAAACAGCCCATGAGAACTATACACAAACATCTTTAAAAGCCTGGTAAAGTTACACAACTGAAAACATGGGTTTCTCGCGAGTTAAAACGATACCAAGACTCGTTTATAACTCGTTAACGCTTGCTACTATTTTCTGTTGAACGGAAAATGAACAATTTCTCAAACTATCGGTTAAATTCTACGTGATTTATTTCTTGAGATTAGGTTTTTCATACAGAATCTCGATCATAGTATGTAATAAAATTGTTATTGAAACAAAATTAATAACTAGGTAAATAAATTAATAATCAATCAAAATATGTCTTTCATTTCTTCAAATGTAACCTTTGATACAAAATCCCAATTATAATATGTATTTAATGAAATTTGAATTGAAATAAAATTTTGGATAGAAATACAATTAGGAACAAAATTGAATCTAGATATTTTTATTGTTTTATAAATTAGTAGAATTGATCGTTATAACACTGGTCAGTATATAGCGTTTAAAACAGAATTACAGCAGCGTATCTCATAAATTGCGTGTATCGATTACTTCCTGCCGATACACCGGGCTTTATAACCTTGATCTAACCTCGTAACATCTTTCTTAACTTTTTTGCATCTGTTCAGAAATCTCTCAAATTCGCACTTTTCTAACATTCCCCAATCTTTTATGATGAAAGACATGGGACCTATCTTTAATTATAAAACCTACGATTATAATAAGTTTCCAATAAAATCTGTTAGCTTAAAAATCTCTTTCAGACTCTCGTAAAAATTATCAAATTGCCTTTCAGGTTGGTAAATATTTTAGAGTTATGTAAAAGTTCGATGGTCGAAAATATAAAATCTACGATATCTATTCACATAAGATTTCAATCAGATTATTTCCTCTTCCATATATTTTTGCTAAATTCTGTATCTACCTAGCTATTATATAATCATCGAGTCATTCGTTTAAATCAATTTCCTCCGAGAAGCAAAAATTCTCTCGTAAATTTCGATAAAAGTATAGAGACGTAAACTTTGTACGAATATTATTCGTTTTATCATACAACAAATTCGTATACCGTGAAAATCCGATAAAGCGAACACGTTAAACGAAATTCTCATTACTTCCTCATTAACCCTCAGAGTGCTGAATACTCGCGGCCTATGCGGTCCGTACGGACGGCGCGCGGCTAGTGCTGACGATCGCTGTGGACGGAATACTTTTTCGTTAGACTGAACTCTATTGATTGACTATCCAAAGCGCAAATCGTAATAAGTTATAGTAATTCTTTTGCACGAGATTAAATGATTCAAAAGCGTTATTTTTTTAGTATTAATTATTTATTATAAACATTGGAATTTATAGTTAACTAGAATTTGGGTAATAAACTAGAAAACAATAAACTAGAAAACTAAATTTAGTAAATATCACACAAGTTAATAATTCAGTTGTGTGTGCAAAATTTCAAAACAATTATCGATACATAATCCGACATCGCATTTTCTGCATTCTCTTATTTTTCACACAAACAACACACTTTCTTCTTGATAATTAGATGCGACCGTCCGCGAAACAGGTAGACAACTGTTATAACGTGGCATTATTGGCATTTGTTTACTGCCGTTACTAAGAAATGCATTTACATTTATCTCACACAAACGTAATAGTATTACCTCTGCGTAGGTGTTCGGAAAAATTGACAAACCCATACATGCATCCTCAGTCCATGCCGGGCACTTACAGAAAACGCATATATGTGTCCTTAGTCCACATCGATAGCTTTCGCCAAACGCGTATATGCGCCCATAGCACTCTAAGGGTTAATGGTAATAGTGAAACGATAATAATCTATTACTGACTTTCCTGATCGTCCGAGGGTACCACAGATGCTCGCATAGTCGCCGTGGCCTCTTGCTGTTCCCTGATAAAGCTCCTCTGCCTCTCAGCTCGTTCCCTTCGACGTCTTAACGCCGGTGTCACGCCAACGTCTACTGAAAGCCGCAATAAATCACTTCTTTCCTGGTCCGTTCGTCGCCAATATATATACGCGGCCGATCATTTTCCGCGTGTGGAAATTTATCAGACGCCGAACCGCTTATCGCACGATCGTTTTCGTTCGCCGTTGAATCACACTACCACCGAACTTTCATTTTGATTTATCGGCCGCGGTACCAATTGAAACGTCCCTCGACGACAGCCACTATAAATTCTGCTCGTCACGCGCGTCATTTCTTCGCGGTTCGAGCTTGCGCCAAAAATACGCGGTGTATCAATTATTTCGTCGACCCTATAGTTGATGCGACGCTCGACACCGTATCCTCGATTATTTCATGCATGTTACTGCCAGCGAATCGGTTGGAAAATTTCACGTAGAATTTTGTGAACGTTCGTATAACGCTGTTTCACTTAGCCATTCTGTGGAATTTTATTCGATTGCCGTACAACGATTCTGCACAACGGAGAACATTCCTCGTTAGTGGTTTATGTAAACGGCGATATACGAGCGGCTTAGGGAGAAAGTGGTACGAGTGACAATTCTTAATTTGAAAATTGTGGATGAAGTTGAAGCATAATAAAGATAAACACGGATGGAAATATTGCCTACTCATATACATTCTTGACAGTCTTGATGCAAATCATTCTTTACGAAGATAAATCACAATGTCTCAACTGTGAATTCCAAGCTTCGATGCAATCTTACAAATGGCGAATGGCAGAATTTTTTCGATCGACCAGATTATTTCAACGCTATTAATCATTGTCCGATGTCCTCCTCCAGTATCGTCTTCAAGATTGCTATCTTCTCTACAGAACTTTACAAATCAATAATATCAGGTTCAAACACTCGTAACACCTACATCAATTGTGAATGCCGAATAAGAATGCTTTACTGTACCGATTTCACTTCGTATAATGTTACTACAGTTCCTGCTTCGATCATTTGTGCCTTTTTATGCAAATAAAATCAAATAAAATCTTCTCAATAAAATAAAATAATAAAAATAACAAAGACAATGTTTGTACCAAATAACTTCTAGCATCTGTATATATTTTTAACTCGTTTTTATAAAAAAAATTTAACAGATACAACTTACGCAGCAATCTAATACCTTCTTTAACCTCGTTTTTTTTCCTTTTTCAGAAGTTATATACAAATGTAAGTATCTTCTTCGTCGGAAATGTTTTTGCACTTACAAGAAAAACCTAAGAACGCTGGATCATCGATTGAATTGAAATTTTGTAATTCAATACAATTAATAAAATCTCATTCATGCGTCGGTAGCAGCGAGTGTGTTAAACCTTCTTTTACTAACGGCAACGAATGCAAGTGATAAAACGTTATAGAAACGTAATGAGGTAAAGTAAAGTTATAAAAATGTAATAAATATGTTGTATCGATATACTACACGTTAGAAGACAACTTCCTCGAAATAGCAATAAACGTGCACACAAAAGGATGAAAACGGTGAAAACGGTGAAAACATAACCGTTCAAATCAGTCGATTACTCGTGTCCGCGACATCGATATTCCGTTCCCGGTGAGGGGAGCTCACGCGACGTACTTGATCCAATCAGCGTGGATCTGCACTACTCGTTTTCTGTGACGTTGCGAAGATCTAAACGTGCTCAATCACGGACCCCTTCGAGCGAAACTACGCTTTTCGCTCGGTCTCTAGCGTGCAGTTCGCATTCGCCGCGTGCTGCATCCGCAACGAAACGCACGGGGGAACTGAAAACCGCAAGGTCTCTCTCCCGAGAGAGGGACGATCCGTTAACGCGGAAATCGCCGCTCGTGGGCGTCGAAGTTCGTATTCATCGCGCGGTCGAATCGTTAACGAGCGGATTTGCGACGTACATCGACTATCCGTATGCGTATACGCGCCAAACGAAAGTGAAAATGTATTTCATTCGGGATAACAGAGAGAAAGAGAGAGAGAGGAGGGAGGGAGGGAGAGAGAAAGAGAGAGAGGAGGGAGAGAGAGAGAGAGAAAGAGAGAGAGAGAGAAAGAGAGAGAGAAGGAGAAATCATACTGGAACGATACTGACCAATTGAGAGACTCGTAAGGAAAATGACTTGTCAAATTTTTTGATTTTTTAGGTAATAATGCGTTACTGTTGTTAGGAGAGTATTATGAGTATTACCGGTATTATGAAGAATAGTCTGTGCCCTGACTTATAGCCAAATGAAGATTAAGTGGTTCTACAAAAATAATCTTTAGCAAGGGTACAGAACTGCACAATTTAATGATGTGAAACTTAGTTGATAGACTTTTGGAAATAATTACAAACGCGGCTGTTGATTTGTTTTTAGGCGTTTTAGAAAAAAGATTTGAAGAGATAAATAAATGAAATAAATAAATATTAAATATAAATAAATGTAAATATGTAAATGTAAATATATAAGTAAATAAATAAAAGAGATAAATATATGATACACGTAGGAACATAAAAATATGAAAACAGGATAGACATACGTAAAGACAAAGAACGCGTGAAATGTCAGTGCTATAGAATATTATCATGCAAACATAGATAAAGACGAAGTAAGATATCTTATCGATGGTCAGCACCTATCTAGGAAAGTCAACGTAAAATAATACGGAAAAGAGGTGTCTCACCTTTGTTCTCCTTGTAGCTGCCATTCAATTGAACTTCGCCGAGATGACCCTGCGAACTCTGAGAACTGCTCGACTCGTCGTCGTCGTCGGGCAAACTTGAGTTTAGCGTGTTGTTCAGTGAGCTTATACCCAACGAGTGGTTGAGCCGCGGACTTAGGCGCGCGTTCAAGGACATCGACAATGGAGACGTGCCCGTCGAGTGTCGCCGGGATTTTCGCCGTTCGTGAGAATCCACCAGGGACTTCCGGTTTCGTAGCGTTTTCCTGCGAGAGAAAAGTGTCTCAGAGTGAATTATTATGTTCAGGATTTTCATATTTCGATGTTGTGTCGTGAATTTAAAATATTATACGATGGATCTTAAGCGAGTTTCTATTTTGACGTTCATATTGCCTAGTCATTGATTCGTACTACTTGATTGGCGATACGAGTCGCGATATTTGCGTAATCCACTTGAAATATATTGATCGTCGTAACTCGCCAATTTATATGGTATTATGCCAAGCGAAAAATGAAAATTTACCAGTCATTCTTCGAATTTAAGTGGCATATATATTGGGATATAATCTAACCAGAAAAACTGCAAAATTTGTTAATCTTTTTTCAACTTTGTGATTTTGTCGTCGAAATAGCTTCTTTGGTCATGACATTATTTGAGCAAAATAATATATTTGGATTTCGAAGCTTTTAAAGTAACACCATTTTATAGAAAAACAAATTTTTTAAAACACTAAAATCGAGACATTATGTATAAAATATTTTGCGTATGAAATACCATGTCCCAGGTATAAAATAATGATATTAAATACCATTCAGATTCGACGAAGGGTTCAGATTCTTGAAAATTTAATTTATTTACTGTATATATATACATGATGACTTTTCATTTATACGTTAATGGACAAAACATTAAATACAATATATTTGCCACTCGCTTTCCACTACGAGTGAAAATTGAAAATATTATTCAGACTGCACAGTCTATAGAGTCAAATGAAGCAATTTTTACTCACTGGAGAATTCAAAGCAATATACCTATCTGCGTTTGAACATTCAATCAACTATGGACATGCGATACATCTAGTGATTGTATTCTAGTTTAAGGGCTACTTTGGAACAACTGACTTCTTCACACGAACGCGACCTAGAATGATGGATACCTTGCTCTCAATTTGCTTTATCCACCTCGCGATGACCAATCGATCATTTAGAAGAGTCATTTATTATCACGTATAGGAACAAGGGATTTCGGTATAACAACGTGATCGTTCATACGTTAAGAGGGGCGATAGATGACACGCATTGACTTAAGAATATTACAATTTTAAAATAAATGGCTCAGATCTAACCCATTCTTTAATAGGTAGATGTACGGTTATTGAATTAATAAATGAGAACTAGAAGAGCGAGCTAATGCGAGAATTATGAGAGTCATAAAGGTCAACTTGTTAGCGTGCTCGGATAAAACGGAACTTGAAATTTATTGCGGTAAAACGATGATTAGGCATTAATCCAAACACATGCCCGCGAAAGCGATTTTGTCTGAATAATCCGACAGTTCTACCACTACATATACTGCCAGTTCAACTGCTTTTACTCGTACAAATTGATATTCCGTTATATTTTGGAAACATGTTCATTTTATCTTCAAAAACTATGTTCTATATATTTTACATGAGCGAGTAAGATCACTTAAGACTTTCATACTCGGTCTTTCGAAGATTCTATCTGCACGTAATCCTCCGGAACTTGCAACTTAGACCACACGAAATTTCTCTACCTGTATTATCCAGAACACGTTACATACTAAAATCAACAAAGTCGCTAAAGGGAGAAGGGCCAACGAAGCTATCGAGGCCTCAAATCGATACCTGATGTTATCGTCTAGCTGACGAATAGGCGAGCCTCTATCGTTCCCGTCCTCGTGATGCAGCACGGCCTCGTAGATCTGGAATTGTCTGAGTAGATCAAGATCGGTGCCTTGCTTCGACATGTACCTCTGGATGATGCCCTCGATCCCCTGCTCCTCCAAACAGTCCACCTGATCGTAATAAGTGTCCTGGTCCGGTATACCGTTCAAACACTTGTTGACCAACGTCGTCGCGTAGATCAGTAATTCCGTGTCGGCGGCGTCGTAATCCTTCAGCAGCTTCATCACGTTTGTCCAGGGTATCATGCCCCTGGATGTATCGACCGATCTAACGGCCCTGACCAGCAGCAGACTGTTCGTCTCCACATATTCGACAAATACCAGCAACAGCTTCAGTGCAGTCTTCACCACTAATCGGAAGCGGCTGGCTATTAACGTGTATAACCACTGAACCGTCTGACCGTGTTCCATCACTCCATTCATGCCGTCCACATAGAGCATCACCTGACCGAGAGCTGTACGATTAAAAGCATAAAATTGTTAATTAGCTTATATTTGTGTAAGAATTTGAAAGAGAAGAATGTTTGTTTGAGGATGATAGAGAAGTGTCAAATGGAGAAGAATTAAAGATAAAGTTGAATTAGTTTCCGCGTTTGTAAATCTTGTTTAGGGGTATACAAGTAGCTAAATACCAAATGATTTGTTTTTAATATCAGAGATCTTGTTCTTTACCATTGAACAACTAACTTATATAGACAAATATCCGATACCAAATTCCTATAGTAAATAAATTTGCACTAAACTATCTGTTTACTAAATTCATTCTCAAGCTTTGTTCTTATTTGTGCCGATAAAATGCTGAAAATTTATTCCCTCGTATTATTCTATTAACATGCCTACTTTCACAGATATACGAACAAACAAAAACGAAACATTTACAGAAACAACGGAGAACTACAGCCTTCCTAAAACGACCCGGCATACCTATATGAAAACCTATAGCACGATACGGAAAACAATTTTAGTCCCTGCAGCCAAATCCATATTCAACGTAAAACAATTCCATAAACGAACAAACTTTCGGTACATTTTCCATCTGCGGTTTTCGTCCGAAAAATTGGAAAGTTCATGAATGAAACAAAGGTTCGCCTGAACGACCCTAACGCTCGCGTAATATCTGGCACCCTGCGCGCGAGTTAAATATACACGCGCGCGTAGTCGTTCGCGGTTCATCAATTTCGCATGAATCATAATCTTCAGGACGGCGGAGAGGTCTTTTGTTTCCTAGAACAACGGAACTTTCTCACGCTCCCACCCCTTCACCCTTTCCATTTTCCCCTTTTACGTTAATCCTTTTTTCTCTCCTTTTTGTTTGGTTTTCGACGGGAGCGCAGGGAAAGCATCGCCACATCTCTGACAGCCGATGCAAATATCCAATGAGAAGCTTTTGTCGCATTCTCCGCCGCCACTCTCGCGACCACCAGGATGAAATCCATCAATCTCCGAACGGCTCAGATCGACTTTTGTCATTTTTCTCTTTTCCACTTGCCAGGCGACGCCTCGTGTTGTCCGCGAAATTGATTTTTCGCCTGACTCGTGCTACCGGATTTCGCGGCCCACCTTTACCACCGGTTTAACGCGTGCCTCCGAGCGACTTGAAATTAGTTCATGTCGTTGCCAAGTTTGCAGTGTATATTTGCAAAGTTTGGCGAATTACTTAGATGATGGTGGGAGAGAAATATTTTTTTAAACTTTTACCTTAATTCGAAGGATATTGATGTATAATAATCCCTGGGACTATAGTTACGACATAAATAAATTGGCTAATTAAAAAGAAATGTTAAGTTCCAGAATCTTGAAAATTAAAATATCTTTCGGTATATTTTACTATCTTCCAATGTTTGAAAAGAAAACATTGTTGTTTTATCAAACGTTACTTTCTTTATAAAGCTATCGATCTTAAAATCCACGAATTTACTTACAAAGATTCTACGTCATTGAGTCATCAAGTCTCATTTGAACTCTGGAATTATCGCGATGCTATATATCGAGTGTACTTCTTTCGATACAACGGCCGTTAATTGGTCCATAAGTCATAACTAATTGCAAAATCTAAATAGAGATAAAATTATATGAAAGAGGAAGTGGAAAATTTTAACGAGTCATGGTGTGATTCTTCTTTTCTCCTAGACGAAATTAGGATTGGAATTACTAAAATCTGCTTCGTTATTGATCGCGACTCCTATTCTGTTCAAAAATTACTCGCCACCTGTTATATTAGGTCGTCCCATAAGTTCGTGCCGTTTTTCGAGCGGTTATATATGTTAAGATTGTTTACATACCTTTCAGTTTCATGAAAAAATGTAATCCCCCTGTCGTTGTATAACTTCTTCCCATTTTTCTGGTAGGGCCATTATTCCGTCTCGATAAAAGTTCTCTTGTTATTCTTTAAAATAATTTTCTAAGCTATTTTTGAGAATGTCAATATTTTCAAATTTTTTACCTATTAAAAAGTGTTGTAATGCTTTGAACAAGTGGTAATCAGATGGGGCAATGTCTGAGGAATATGGGGATGTGGTAAAATTTCCCAATTAAATTCAGACAATTTTTTTTAACGCTTTTCGCTACGACATGCGGTCTAGCGTTGTCGTGATGGAAGATAACGTTGTTCCTATGCATTAAACCTGGTCGTTTAAACACCTATGAATCGTTGTCTTAGGTATTTTCAGAACATTTGACATCTCTTGAACTGTCAAACTTCGTGATTTTTCAACAAGATCCCGAATTTTATCTTCGTCTGTCTGAGGAGGACGCCCGGAGCGTCCGTCGTCTTCTAAACAGAAATTCCCAGCTCTAAAACGTCGGAACCACTTCCTACAGGTGCGAGATGAAAGCGCATTTTCTCCGTAAACAGCACATATGTTTTTCGTGGCAATTGTTACAGAACTTCCTTTCCGAAATTCATATAACATGAGATGTCGAAAATGGATACGCATTTCACTCATGATTTTTTACTCTTAAAAGTCACTGTGTTCACTATATTACGATCTTATGGGATGACCTAATAGAAGGTAGTCGCGCCGGAAATCCGGTAAATTACGCAATAATAACTAGCCGCGAACAAATTATCAACTCGTGCAACGAACGTTACGTGGTCATGTCAAAAGTTGTAATTTACTTGCTGTATAACTAGTACGAGTTCTAATTGAGCTTGGTGCATTGCTGTGCGACAATTAATTATTGGGTCATGGTGGTATAACTAGTTCTCTGTCGAAGTGTACAAGTGATAGAAGCGCAGCTAATCGTGGCCTTACCGACGATAAAGTAATGTTTACTCGATGGGCAAGTATTTGCTATTTCTTCGATAATTTTGCTTCCATCGTTGTCATATCACAGATACCGAGAATAATCTTATTTGATCAAACGAAATTTTATTCTTGAATTTCTTCGATAAGAATTTTTATTCTTATTGAAAGATATATGAAATATCTGATTTGACGAACTGTTTATAATGTAGCAGAGATATATTTGTTTGTTTATATATGTTTATGTTATATATATGTTTGTTTTCAAATCTATCGAACTACGAGATTGATAAAGAAAAAGTTAGACTTGCATAGAAACAACATGATTTGCTTAAAAATTGTGGGAACATATTTATTCACAGGAGATTAATATTAATTTTTTCGAATTTTGTTTTAAACATCGAATATCTATAAAATTTCATAACTGTGAACGAAGTTGATGCGGAATTTACTTTCACTGTTTTAAATGTATCAGTTCTGACAAAGTGAGTGATACAAATATTCGATAATAATTATAAAAATGTCAAAATCGTAAACGCAGGACACGACGCGACGTGAAAAAGGAGCTTTTCCTTTGTTTACGAGATTCGTTGCTGCGTTTGAAAAATGGAAACGACAGATAGGTGCAAAGCGAGATAGGAGCGCAGTGTACTTTATGAAAATAGAGTCCCGACGTCGGGTCGC
This sequence comes from Bombus affinis, assembly GCF_024516045.1. Taxonomy (NCBI): domain Eukaryota; kingdom Metazoa; phylum Arthropoda; class Insecta; order Hymenoptera; family Apidae; genus Bombus; species Bombus affinis. The sequence goes on from NC_066347.1 coordinate 14,217,693, forward strand.
GTCGTTATTCTGTTAGTTGCAAGTATCGATACCCGTTCGAAACGCAATGTTTTCATAAAATACTGGACTCGATTTTCCTCACTGATATTTATGTATCTACGTATCGTATTAGATATCGACATTTCATGTACGTAGCAAAAATATTGCGAGTGAAGGAAATGAATATCCCCTATCACACGATGTAACGGTTACTTTAAATTTCATTGATAATCCTGAACATGACGTGTGTAAATAAAATGAAAATTGAAAACGGTAGTCGAGTTCACTTTTCTGACATTATAGGAATATGTGAAAAGATACTACAAAAACGGTAGGATACAACTTATTTATAATATAATACAATAGAACCACAATTATCAGAACGCTGATTGATAGAACAATTAGTCATTTGTTCCATTTGGACTTGGTCATAAAATTAACGAAATTATTATCACTGCCAGATTCACCTAACAGCAGGTCTCGCATAAATCTTCAAATCACCAAGACCCTAAAAATCAGATGACTAAAGTCACAAGAGACTAAAGTCTCTTTGATTCTGAAATTGCCAAGATTGTAAGATGCACGATGCGCATAATGTCGAAGTTCTGTCGACCCTGGGATCGCTGAAATCTCAAGATCTCATTGGACTTTATGATTTTTTGACTCTGTTATTATCAAAGTCTCACAGTCCATCTGCAACCAGATTTTTTAATTTTACCGATGCAAAATATTCGGAATATTTTCCAAATAAAGTCTCGCATTGGCATATTTATAAAACATCCCTTACCGACCTTATCTTTATTAATGAAAAATAGTGCACACACACACGCAATGATGTGCGTTTCTAGTGCAGCTCCTTTTCATTTTAACCATCCTTTAGCTGCTGATTCTGCATAAAACTAAATGTTGAATTTGCTCAGTTCGCTACAGCAATGTAAATGAACCTAGAAAGTAATTACATGAGAAGTTTGCAAGATAAACTACTCTTGATTATTTTCCAGTATATTTTTCCAGTTTCTATGCAACGTTTCCCTTCGACAAAATATGAGAAATATTATTGTAGCTTTATGATTGAATTGGATTGTATTGAAAAAAACTTGGTATACCAATAAAGCCACCGAATGAAATATTAAATTACAACAATGAAAAATTCGTATAAATCCGTAGATTTTAATTTCTTTCTGGACTGCACAGTAGGACGTTTCACGTTGTAATTCAACTACGTGAAGAGCCGCGGAGAGACAAGAACTCACAGCAATATTGTAAATATTTCGCTGGTTAACTTTTCCAATATATAACAATATTACCGCTAATATTGTTTTCGATCTCAAACAAAAACATATAACTTAATTATTGAACATTCCACGGAGAATAAAATCTATGTTTAATGAGATTTTTATCGTAGGAATTTCACCATCAAAGCAGAAAAAAAAACAGTGATTTATTTGTTGTATTAAATACGAATGTAATTGGAACCAAACAAAAGAAACAAGATATTGTTCAGAGAATTAATGAAAGACCGATAAGAGAAATAAAACTGTACGCAAAACATACATGTCCTAATCCAAATCATAAACACGATTAGTGTCTTTTTCCATTACATTTTGTTATTTCAGTGGACACTTAAAATTATGTCACTTTAGTGAAAATTATAGTAGTATAAATCAAGATTATAAGAATTTGAGTTTGGTCAGGTATTTAAATTCTTACAAACCCCTTTAATTGTATAATTAATTAAGTCATCGTTTTATTATATATACGCAATAATTTGAAACGTCTTATAATAATAAACTCAAAATAATATTTTCTGAAGGATAACGGGGAACAGAATTTCATCGATATAATCCTCAGCTAACCATATTATATTAAAAAATATTAAAACAGACATAAAAACTTATTTGAAACAATTATTTCGGAATATCTTCCAATTGCTATATGTAAATTTTATAAGAAATCCGTTATCATCCACAGCTGCAAATGTAATCTTTGATGGATTCGTGAACGTATGGAAACTAATGCACATTTACCACTACATAGGACACTTCGTGTTGGGCAACTGACCGCGTTTTCCGATGTAAATGGGTTAAATCAGCGAAAATGCGTTAGTGAACTGTCGGATAATGGAACTATTGTGTCGATCGAATGAAACTTTTCTTCCGTAGAAAGATCAGCCAGCCGGTAATTTCCCTTTAATCTATTCTGACCGATTGCTCGAATTCGGCATTCATACCACTTGGTCCATCGTACTTTTTCAACTAATTATCCGTCAATTGTAATGATCTCTAATGAACGAGTTCTTGACTGATGAATATTCAAGTTTCTTCGAAAAATCGATCGTGTCCCTCGTAAAACGTTGTACATATTATGTGTTGTTATATAATGTGTTATAAAATTACATGTAATTTCAAGCGTTTTATGTCCTGAAAGTGAGTATAACGATTAAAGTGACGCGGAAAACGATCTTCTAATTGCTCTGAGCAGTGTATTTTAAATATAACTGTCTTTTTAAAAAGTAATTCATACTAGTTGTTAAGAAAGTATTTTCTTAATTGTTAAAAATGTAAAAAATGTACACGACATGCAAATCAAATTTCGTTGAATTAATAACGTTAAAACATTGCTTAAACTCCGTACGTATTTGAAAGCATTACTTGTTGAATATTCACCGCGAACCAATTTCCTAAATTTAAAAAATCTCAAGAGAGAAACGAGTTTTCCATTTTTCTTAAATTATGATGTTCTTTCGGTGGTATAGCATTATCGATAATATAATAAAATTTCAATATTTTTTCGATAAAATCGTATAGAATGTAATTTGCAGAGGAAATTAGCAATCAATATCGTCGATTCGTACTGTGTGTATAATATTATAATATTACTTTTATATGTGCTGAAACGAATACATGTTTCAGCATGAACATAAAATTTTACCCTGGTAATACTATATACTTTTCTATACGGAACGCAATAAAAATTCAATTTTCATTTCGTAGGTTTCACATTTCTTTTGTTTTTTCGCGGCCGGCTACAGTATTAAATTTAGATTTGTTCACTGCTGTAACAGAGTACGCGATGGCATGAAAAGCAGCTCGTGAAATTCGTTCGGGCGAAAGTTTCGCTAGGGCGACTGTTAAATTAAACATCAGGAAGTTCGGAGTACCGGTTGGCTGCCTGTTTAGTGCTACACCGAAAGACGAAGTTTGTACGACTATAAAGAGTGGCTTTTCTTCCCACGTAAATCCGAAAATCGAACTTCAATGGACATTTATCAAATTGCGAAAAACACGACAAACAGAATGCTTTACGTACTATAAATTTATATACTGCAATAAAGATCTGCACACACTTTGTACATAAATTCTCGTCCACAAATGTTAACACACTTAGAGAACATGAAATAAACTTGAAATATCATTAGGAGCCATTCAAAGTTTTATGATTACTATTTCGCGATTTATGAAGAGTCCGTGTATAACAGCATGTTGTAATAAGAATTTCATCAATTATAAAATTGAACTCTTTCCTCGAAAAGTTTGTATTGCCTTGTACAAGTATTTACTCGGTATATTAAAATTACGAAACCACGAAATTAAACATATTTTTAACACAAAAAAAAAACGGAGGATACGTTTCTGATTTCAGCACGAACGTTGTAAGTGCTCGACCGATATTCACATATAACGAATTGCATTTATCCAGAAATAATCTAAAGTTCTAATCTAATCTAAAGTCATCGGATTTTATTACCAGTTACGATCAGTGCAGTGATAAGCGTTTGAAACGTATAGCAAACCAAACGAAACTTCCGTAACGTATCGGGCATTCGTATCGAAGTAACCTCGTGGAAAAGCATGACAGCCAACTTACAGCGGATGGAAATTTTTCAGCAAGTACCGAGAGTATTTTCGAGCGGAACTGACTTTCTTTCGAACTGCCGTTAATTTCTGCAACACGGACCCGTCTTTATGTTCTCCAATTAGAAACCGATGCTAATTGAACCAGGTTCGAATAAATACACGAACGACGTTTACGATCCATTCGCGAAATCGAAATTGTTCCGCAAGCTGTGCCGGTGCAAGGAGCAAGAAAACGCGCATAATCTCGAAAGAAAATTTATCACGGCCCAGGGTGGCCACTCATAAATTCCGCCGATAAGAAACACGGCACGTTAGCAAAATTTAATTCCGCGACCGCTTCCAGTCTCGCGTTTCACGCGACACCCGACCGACAAAATGAAAAAAGGAAGGACAAGAAAAGAGGAACGTCATTTAGAATATATCGTTTGTACGCGATAACCCGATGATCGTGGTTATCTGTCGTGGTGCTGGTTTTAGCCGGAGATTTATTGTTGGGCCAGCCAATAAAAAAGAGTATGCTAATGCGGTAATTATGCTAATAATAAACGTTACACGACATTACGCGTTTAACACCCTCGCTAGTCCGAGGCCTGGTAGACCGTGGTGATTTAACGTAACAACACGACCGCGTAAATTTAGCAATTTGCATGGTGCCGCGTTATTTCTCGACTGTCTTCCTGTTAGCGGGAGTTATGTCGCTGCTTTTAATCCAATCCGTCTGAAAATCGTTTTGCGTGCGATGGAAAAATAGGCTAAGCTAATGTAACCTGGCCAGAAGCTGCGTTAATGGATAAAAAAATAAAGGGCCGATCTATAATGAGCATTTATATGCATGGCGTGTCGAATATCAAGCTAACGTTAACATGTAACTATATTGACCATTTGGAACAGTGTCTCTCACACGGAAATTTGGGAAAACGAGTCTTTTGTGACCGTGAGGGTTGCTTCTGCTATCGCAATTGTTTAGAAACGATTCACTAAAAAAAGAAAAAAACTACCCCCTTTATGTACAAACGATTAAAAACGATTAAAAATTACAACGTTACGAACTACAAAATATAGATACGTACAGCTGTATTTCTGTCCCATTGTTCATTCGCCAAAAAAGTCAGTATCAATTTTATGAAGACAATCTGTATGTTCCTGATAATTGTAAAAACGATAACCTGAAATCCGTCGTTTTGACGAGTTTGATAATTCTACAACTAATCGGTGTTTAAGAAGTCGTATAATTCTGTTGTTTCTCATCTCGTTAACTTGATCCCAAGAGCTTGCAAACGCGATGGCAAAAAGTTAAATGTCCCGAAGAATTTGAGAAGCACTGGCACGGATTAACGTCACGTTTCAAGCATCGACGTCGCAATCGTAACGTCGCGCCGCTTCATCGGCACAATCGCGCCGGTAATGACAATAATTGTAAAGCGATTTAAGCGCGCCACGGTTGCGGGCATTAGCCGGCCCGTTATCATTACACCGGCCATAAGTTACGCCGCGAAATCTAATTAGAAGCGTGTACGGCAGCGTAGATCGCGCGCGTAATCATCGACTATCGGTATAGCTCTATGGGGATATTATAATCAACGATCGATGATTCACGGAATCACATGACTTTTTATACAGTGTAGTGTGATTGTAGTTCAACAGGTAATGTCATAAGAATGTAGAATCTGGTTAACTGGTCATAAAATAATTATTTTGATTATAGGCGACATTTCTAGGAAATATATCGTTCATTATTTGAGATAATAAATTACTATGAATTATAACGATATAGACATCATTATGCACTATAATATACATTGACGTAATTATATTCCTGAATATAACAATTTTTTTTTAATGTTTCAATACATTTACTATGTTGACCATATGGATTTAATTATACTATACCATATATGTATATACTTATGAATTTTTTTCTGTATTTTAATCCCAAGTTTGACATCGTAAAAAGCAATATTCGATTATCTCCTTCAATTCTCGTACATAAAAATAGGTGCTCTACAAACGACATCGATGTGCTCCTCGAGGAAACAACCATTTAACACGTACAAGAGTACTAGTTAGTCGCGTATGTTATACAATTTCATCAGCATATATCCAAAGAGCAGCCATAATTTTCCGCGCGAAAAATCTAGCGACAGCGTCCAGTCGTTGGGCGAAGCACCCTCGTGTTACCCGTTTTTCCTCTCGTCGGCAACGAAAGCAAAACAAAACGAAAAAAGAGGCAAGAGAGAGGGAGAGAGAGAGAGAGAGAGAAGGAGAGAGAGAAGAAAAAACGAGGAAGAACGAAAAAATGAAAGCAAAAAGCTGGCGGAGTAGCAGAAGAAAGGAAAAAATATAGGTGGGAACTGCGACGACATTGCGTCCAACGGCACAGAAAACGTTTTCCCCGGTGATTTAGAATCATAATCCACGTGCGCGCGTCCCGGAAACTTGGTTTCTCCTGTCGCCGATGCATCTCTCGAATCAAACAAGGGGATCGATAGAAATCTGTTCCCTAGCAAAAAAGTAGGTGAATGTTACGCATTATGCGATGTTGGAATTTCACCGATAGCGTGCACATATACACGCAATATCTTTGTTATGTAAGTGTACGTAAGTTCCTCCATCGCTAACCTGCACCGATATATCGCAGGATTGAAGATGCGGAAAAACGTAGGAACCGTGTCACTTCGAAAACCGCTGTCAACCGATCCATCCATGCTCTACAACAGCCTTACAGTTTTAAATACAGTTTCACAAATATTTTCATATACAGATTCATCCCAAACTCGGTTTTCTTTTGTCGTTCAACTAACAGCTACAGAGATTTTCATTTTAACGAACGTTTATATAACTACAATAAAAATATCCATCACGGGGCATTCAGAACTTTAAAGTCTACGCCAGAGAAATCTTGTTTCGCTGACATTTAAAGGAATCTCTTTATCGCGATTTATATAAAGTAATGAAGGATAACAAGTGGCCGGGTACCAGCGATGTATGGTACGGAGGATGTAGCGTATATTAAGTTACTTTGACTGAAATTGCACTTAGCGGTAGAATTTATTAGATTGCGATAAGGTTAGATGAACGTGTAACGAGCAGTTGAGAGAACGAAACGCGAGGGAGATTGTATTATGTGGTTACAAATTATAATGGTTCCAGTGAATTTGTGTACGAAATAATATGGAATAAAATTCGTTTAACATTTTATCATTTAACTCCGTTTACCGTAATAATTATTTATAATGAACGTTTCGAGCGAACGTGAAAACAAGTACTTCTGAAATTTCGCTTATCTCCGAGTAATTTACTTTACATGGTGTTCTTCGTGCGGATTATCTTTTCATTTAAATACGAGCAATTAAATACTGCTACAGACGAAAACTAAATTGCAGTAGATAGAATGCTTTAAAAGGTATATGAAACATTGAGAAACGCTTGCTTATTTTTGACAGAATATAATTTAATTATAGAGTTGCGAGTAACAATTATATAATTACAGCGTGTAATATCATTACTATGATACGACGAAATTGATTTTGTTATAGACACGCGATGAAACATTGGTGTCTGTAAGACTAAAACAAATTGGGGCATACTTTTCGGATATAATTTATAATAAAATATTTTGTAAAAGATGAAATCCTATAAGAAGATAACGGATACTACTTTTGGCAATTAATTTTTCTTTCGTGTTATTCCAAAAAAAAATTATTTCCAGTATTCTTCTCGTTTTCTACTAAAGAATATTCTTCATTATTAGAGATTAAATTTTCTTCGATTTTTTAGAGCAATTCATTGAGAATGATTGCAAAACTGATATTTCATACACAATAGACTATAACAATTTGAGCCAAAATCACAGTTCTAGAATCTTGGTCCCTTCAAGTTCGGATACTTCATCTGCCTCAAAATATCAAAGTGATCGATATCGGGAACGCCATGCGAATGCAGATATGCAAATGTGCCGTGGAGTCACGGGATTTTACGTTCATCGCGTCGATCGGTTCGATGAATTCCTATTTTCGTTTTATCGCGAACATGTCTTTTGATTTATATGCTGCTGTCGCTGTGAGAACGCGCGGCTGTGATTTAAAGCAACGATCGTCGCAAAATTCTACATTTTCAAGCTCCTCTTGACGGAATTCAGTGAATTTCTGTAGGGAATTACTGCTCAGACGAAGGCTCGCAAAAAAGATTTTATTCCAAAAGATTTGATACACTTTGCCTGACTACGGTATAAAGAATCTACTTGTTCTATTATTCTAAATTTATATACATACAACAAATTTCTCCTGTTTGAAATAAAAATTCTAATTATTGACAATCTCGAGTTATAAACAAATGTTGCTTCGTTTCTGTTGCTGCATTTAGATTTCACGTTTCGTTTAGTTTCCTAAAAATATGGAAAAGGAAATGTTATACTAAAAGCATCGATGACAGAAATATGTGTTAGCTAAGAGCATGTCAGACCTTCGACTGTAAAATTCTTTAAGCACGTAATCCTTTCAAAGTATGTATAATCTTATGTTTGCATTGATCGCAGTGTTTTGATATCGAATTAACTAACGTTGTGTTATTAATCCTGGTTTCTTGCTTTTTTATTAGATTTGACTTTCATGCGAAGGAATCTTCTAAAATATTTGATATTTTTTAATTAAAATCTGAGAAAGATATGATGCATCGCGAAATGATATAAATTACTGAACTATGATTTATGATAAACGATATAATAATTGCTTTTCGCGCTTTGTTAAGTATTAAGTTGGCCGCAAAGATATTCTTTAATAATCCTAACATCATAAATTATGAAATTTCACAAACGTTTCCGTTTGAGACTATGAAGTTACCATATTTATTATTAGTCTTTACAACACGCAAGTGTTAGTTCTTTTAGACATCAGTTCTTACGTTGAGAACAACTATTTAATAATTAACGGTAATTTGCTATAGCGACAGGTACTTTATTTAGATGTAGTAATCATTCGCGTCCTTAATTGCGTACTTATTATCTCAGTTAATTGTCCTTAATACGCTGCAAATAATTTTCAAAGCAGTTTATCATTACCCACTTACGCAATTACTATCTTTCACAAGATTACTAAATATATTTGACAAAAGTCACGATGATTTACTGTAACCTAAATCCCAAGTCAGAAGACAGAAGACCCGTAAAGAAAGAAATATTTATATCTAAGAAATAATCCAACTGAATGAAGATTTAGCTGATCTTTGCGATGAATAAGTTAAGGGTCATCAGTGACCTGAATGGAAAACTTCAAAACTGACTAACACAGATATCCATTCTACATGTGAGTAAAGCTCGCTATCTGTTATACCTGAGTTGAGCGAGCATCTTATCAAAGTTACCATTGGAACGTTCCCGAGCAAACCGAAACTGTCAGAGAGTCGGCACTTTAACGAGCCAATAGCGTGGCGAAGCGTCGCTGTAATCAACCAAGACTGACACGCCGAGATGCCGACATAGTGCTCGCGTTCCACGAGCATCGTGGATTAGAAGATTGGATGTTCGTTCAAGCCTGCTCGTAATAAATTTCCTGTTTACCAAGAGATAAGGAACACGCAATGAGGCCCCCACCCTTTAAATTAGACAGGTAACATTGCCCTCCCAAGTGGCTTCCTCCAAGCGTCAGAGACACGGGTGAAACCAGGGCCTGATTTACGCGCGTGATAAACCTAACTGCCAAATTGTTTTATGAATTACTTTATCTGCCACTCCTGCTACTTATCCAGGCGCCCTCTGTTGCTCGATACTCGTTTAATCTTAATTGACCCGGCCGAACAACTACCGAGCCACTTTGTCCCCCTTTCTCTCCTCCGCCGTGTTCCTTCTTCTTGAAAACAGTCGTAAAAGGATCGCTGCGAACCTAATTTAACTCGCTTCGAAGGAAGGAAGTCGTCTGTAAGAACGCTACCACGGTTAATCGGTAGAAAAGGATAAAATAAAAGGATAGACGTCTGTTGATAAATATGGAATAATTGCGAAGTGGTATAAGGAACAACGTAAATTAAAGGAGAATTGCACAGAGGGCCAGGAATAATTGCGTCGATGTTTGTGAGAGATAAAAGAACATAGAACTTCGACTTTTAGAACGGCGTTTCAGTCTTCTGATACGGTAAAAGTGTCCGTTCATAGCTCTTTCCTGTCTCTACGATGCTATTGTACTCTGTACCTGTATATCAATGTACCAAGTACACAGCACAACAAATTAGACACGACACACTGGATTTTGAGTTTTTGGAAACAATTCACTGACTCTCGTACAAACCTGCTACAACGTATTCTCTTATTCGGCACACAACGGTAGTAATAAACAAGGTTTTTCTGAGAGATTTCATTTTCATGAAAGTAATACGTCCATTAGTAGGAATCGACGTAATATCGTTACGCTTAACAAGCGTACTTTTATTTCGATCATCGAGCTAAACGTTAGAAAATCACTTGCAACACAGTTTCTACTGATTTCCCGGAATCGAATCAGACTACAGTTTTCCCCCTCAAAAAGAAACAGCTTACGGAGACGAAGAAGAATCATCCCTCCCGTGCGAGCAGTATCTCCGGATAGCAGGAGTTTCAGTTTCTTGTGGAAGGTCTCTCGAGGACTCCCGGAGGACTCGTTCGGTATACAATGCACTCGACAAGTCCCGCGGTAATCGAAGACGAGAGGCGACTTTGGTTCGTTATCGGAGCCGGGAAAAGAGCGAGGAGGGCACAAGTGGACCGCGTTCCGTCCCGAGCAGCCAGCTGACGCGGAATTGGTCTTCTCGCGGTGTTGTTCGCCCGAAGCGAAGGTTTACGAAGCACTCGAGCCGGCCTGCGCCGCGGCGAACCACTCGAAACACGATCAAAGGGTGCATTCATAATCTGCTACGCGTCGCGGTTTTGCAGATGAATCCGTGCCCAGATGCTTTTGTAAACAGTCTACGTTAACAGCGCAATTTCGCGTGTGGACGTCCATTGTCGGAGCTATCTGACTATATTTATCGCTTATTATGGAGTATTATGGAGTTTTTATCGCTCAGTTACGACGTAGTTGGTGGAATATAACGAAGTTCGTGTAATAGGCGTAAATAATAGACGTAAATAGGTTCTCTCTTTTATTAGGTCGTCCGAAAAGTTTCTTTCGTTTTATAGAGAAATAATGAATACACAACATTTTTCGTTTTATATTGTTTTATCGAATTACGTATGATCCATTTTGTTCTATCAAAATAAAGATTACAACGTTCGACAGATTAGATTTCATGTTCGTATAAAGATGCGACGTTGTAAAAGACGTGTCTGTAAAAGAGAGACACTTTCGGACAAGTTCATGTTGAAGTATGTGGATTTAACGAGTATTAACAATGATAAAAACAAGCGATCTGAAACATTTTGGATAATATAAGGACTATAATAGATCCTTGTTATAGGACATATTAGGTCATCGCATAAGTTCGTGCCGATCTTTGTGTATACATTTCATATTTTAAAGAAAAACAAGAGAACTTTTATCGAGACGGAATAATGAAAAATGGGAAGAAGTTGTACAACGAGAGGGGGATTACATTTTTTCATGAAACTGAAAGGTATGTAAACAATCTTAACATATATAACCGCTCGAAAAACGGCACGAACTCATGGGATGACCTAATATGTTAATTTGAAAATGTCTCCTCTTGTCTCTTTTAATACTATGTACCCTAATCGTTAATGGGAAACTGAACCTCTGCTTGATTCTAGAATTAAATATTCTTAGAAGACTAAATGGGTTTGCTTTCCTTTGTTTTTGTTAGTAATTAATTTCCCCAACGACTAACTTTATCGTTCACGCGTACACATATGCGTTAAAGCGTGATTACCAAATGCAAATGCAAAAATGAATTGAATTTTAACATCAAGGAAACTGTCTCCGAGACTAAATTCGAGCTAATATTACAGCTTCCTTCTCAAACCACGACACGTATTACGCGAAAATGCGCGTCTTTCGACAGAATGTTCTAAGGCGAGAAGAGGAAAATGAGAGAAGGCGATGTTGTCGCACGCTTGGGACTCGGTTTCGCGAATCCGTTGATGTTAGCTCGTTAAGTGTTAGTTGCATTACCCAGGTATTATCTTATCACTGTTTACGGATGTGTCGCAGACGTACCATGTTCTCGTGTTTAGCGAGAAATGTCGAGACTCGGTCGCGTCTGAGATTCAGCTTGCTATAATGAATTGTTAGATCGTCAAAATGTTCGTTTCTTAGTTCACTAGCTTCTCTTACAAATATATCATTGAAGATACAAATGTGTGCATATTGATCCATTTTCTATATGAACAATGTCTAATAATTCATATAGAAAATGGATTCCAAATGGAAAATTGTTCCTCTTTTTTTTTTTTTTTTTTGTTAAATTAGGGGTACTGAGTTTTGTGTTCTATTTTTCCGTAATGATTTGCCCCGTGAAACAAAGACACGAGTTATTTTAACATTTGAATTATTTGAGATATTTGAAACAATGTCTAATAATTTCAAATATCTCAAATAATTCAAATGTTAAAATAACTCGTGTCTTTGTTTCACGGGGCAAATCATTACGGAAAAATAGAACACAAAACTCAGTACCCCTAATTTAACAAAAAAAAAAAAAAAAAAAGAGGAACAATAAAAGAAGAAAAAGAAAGCCTCAGTCTGATCAAAGGTAAGATACGGTGTGCTTAGAAGAATTCGTAAAAAATCCGATTTTTTGCATCGTAAATATTTATGGTTGTAGTCGACTCGAATTCCCGCGAAAAGTATAGCCTGGATGATACACGGAGGAACCTTCATACGCTATTAGAAGCCTAAGCCACGCTGTGCACAAAAACACGTTGCAGGTCTATCGACAAATTGTCAGTATACTCACCTCGTAGTATATAATTTTGATAATTCTGGTCGGCCTCGCTGCCAACCTTGATGAGGCAAGCAAGCCCATCATTTTGTACAAACTCGTGCACCAGGTCCTTGTCCTCCTGCAAAACCAAAGTTTATGGTAAATAGCATTCGACTAGCCGAATAGATGTCCGTTATACCTCTGATCATCGCTTATCTCTAATTTATTCAACCTGAAACGAAGCACCTAATCGATGACTCGGCGTCTCTGGATTTATGGTCCATCTTTTGGGAAATGTTCGAACGTTTCACGGCTTGATTTATGATACATCGCGGATAAGGATAATCCTTCAGATAGCATCGTATTTAACGACCATTTTCGATACAAGTTTCAATAACTTTATTCGCGAAAAGTGTAAAACTTGTTCAACAACATCTTCGTTGAGAAATGAGAAACGAGTTTATTCAAAACAATTCCATTAGCTAGAAGAGTAAAATTCTTCAAATATTACGAAATTTGCCATTAACATTGGAATTATCGGTCATTAACATGTATTCCTAAATATGTTATGTATAGTTAAACAGAATTAAAACAATATGGCGAAGATATACAAGTACATGTAGTTATGCTTGCATCTTAATAAAAGTAAACATTAACATTATCAAGAACATTTGCTTGTTTTTACTAGTTGTAAAAATGAAAAATTCAATGCCAGGCATTTCCATCGGTTTTGCAATTTTAATATTAAATTAATGATTATTTATGCCATTTTCTTGTGATAAGTAACCATAAGTAATTTGTTTTCGGAAAGATGCACACTGATATTTCCACTCTCTTTAACTTTAATCTCCAAAAATATCACAATTTCAAACATTCCACGTTCAATTAACAAATACGTACATGTATACACCATCATTTATTATTATTCGACCGATTTTTAAAGACGAATAACGTTGCTCGAATAATTTAAATTTCAACCAGCTACAATTTTTACCTCATAAAACATTGTTCATTGTTCCAATGAAGAATCATATGGGTTAACAACGATAAGGAACTCTTATTTAGCTTTTACAGTAGAAACGAACCAAAGCACAAAAATTGTACCTATCGTACGAATGAACGTGGACGATACTATATATATAATATATATGCACTCTACAATAAGCCATTTCAACCTTTTAACTACCTAAATTTTGCTTTGCTACATTTCACGCTTCCACCATCGTATCACTTTATCATCAGAACCACAAGCGATCGTATTGACAATTAAGCGATCCGGTGATGCAAGTCAACAAGAACTTCACCAAAACGATAAGAAATAAAACGATTGGAACTTCCGATAGCCGATTACGAAGGAGCTCGGGCGATTTATCCGCATTTCCATCTAAGCCAGTCGCAGGTCAGACGAGGTAAATGGAGTTAGTTACGGTGTTGGAGGGAGCAAGTCGCGGACATAATGGAAAATCTACAAAGTTTGATTAAACTGATCGGTGCGAGCGTTTTCGCTTGCCGGTGGATCGTTTCGCGATCTTGTCGAGACCCGGTCGTGTTCGTGGCCACGTCTCAGACCTTCGGTTTCCCGGATGGTGGAATTTCGCGTCGTCCATCGAACGCAACGCGCTGAGCCGATTAGCCAAGATTAAGAAACGAAATTGAACGTTGCCGTGGCGATTTCAGCGGATAAAGTTCGTCGGTTGAGGTGGAGATCTCGTTCGACGGCAGGATACCAGGCACTATCTGGGTAAAGGAAGGATCATTGTAATTAATTTCGTAGTTAGCCGGCTCGATAATTGAAACGATAAGGTATCGCTTTGAGGAAGAGTCGGAGAATTGTTTTTAGGCACCTTCTCGTTCCAGTGCGTCAGCCTTCGGCTGCACCAATTTATCTTTACGATATGGTAATCTTATTGTCTAATTAAACGTTGCCCTTTGAAGAACGCGTTTCGCGAAATCCGATTTGGAGGTAGGATTTGTTTCAAGTTTGGTCTTACGGTGAGACTATTCGTTTTGAACTTCCTGTCATTTGCAGATGCTGGAGGAAACAGAACATTTTGGCGAAGGACTATTTCGTATACGATGTCTGCGAAAAGTATTTGTACGTACCTTTATTTTCCAATGAATTGTGATTCGTAAATGCTATAATAAATACAACGGTGCGCAAATACCTTTTTCAGCCGCTTTAATTTGAAAGCCATATAGAAAAAAAAAAACAATGAATCAATTTTTATTGATTCTCGCTTTAGTTCCAGCTACCACTCTGACAGTCGTTTCACGATAAATATAAAATACATTTGCAATCGGACAATCTGTCGTTATTCACTTACAGGTCATTGTGCTGTTGTCAGTCATCTAATAACACAATTTTCTCTCTATTATTAACACATTTGTCAATCAATGCTAATATAATATCCTTCTCAATAATTTTACCAATAAATTTGCAATCTAATAGGTACGTAATAATACCGATTGCCGTTGTCATAATATTTCACTAAAATTCCTATCAATAAATATATTATTATTGGTACTAATTAATGTCATTAATATACGTACATTACGGTAGTACATGTTTGCAATTGCGACGCAAGCGAAAAGAAAATAGAATTTAAATGAAATGAAGACACGTAATCGATAAAATAATCAGGATAGCTCCTAATAGTATCTACCTTGTCTATTATCCACGTGCTTGATATCCGCTCCATTCTTCACGATTCTCTAATATAATTTAATGATAAACTCATCCATCATTTACGAGGAAGGAATGATACTTTCCGGTATAATGCGATTTCTTTTAACGAACGGTCTTCTGACTTGCAGTCACGGAGAAAAATTCCTTTCCCGCTCGGCTAATTGCGAGATTTAATTACGGCGAACAAAGTTAAGAAAAGCCCGACTCGAATAAACACGCTCTACCAGCGTCCAGTTTGCCCTTGCTATTCCGGAAGCGGAAGAAAAAGGATCGTCGCGAAAGTTGAAACGGTCCACGTTCAAAAAACGAAGCAGATACGATTTGTTTCATAAAGCACGATAGTCAAGCTATTTTCCTATTACAATCGATTTAACGTTGACGTCGCTAATGAAACGAATTTTTCTCTTATATTTTAAACTTACGATCAGTGATCCGTAATTAGATTTATAGTTTACCTGGAACAATAGATTTTTTATAGAGATTATAATCTTTTCCTCTTTTTATTAACTTGGACAATTCATCGTACAGAAACAAATATAGAATTTTCTGTATAGAAGAATTCTTTATGTCTTGGAGGTTTCGAAATTATGGAGATTTCGAATAGGTACGATAAATATTTTAATACATGTTTATGCATTTATACAAATATTTGTAAGATGCACGTAATAAAGTAAAATAATTAAAATATTGTAATATTAATGCTGTATATTGTATTAATAATTGAATAGAGGACAGTATAATATTTAGCGAGTGAAAATAATTTCTCTTTACCTTCCATTCCTCTAGTTGGAAAATAAATAATAAATTCGAAAAACGTCCAACAGAAAAAAATTCGTTACATTTTTTCACTTCGTTCTTCCATACATATTCATGGTGATTTAACTTACATAGTAGCAGTTATGAACCGTTTCATACATGATAAATTAAAACTCGATAAATCATCGACACGAAGTTACCTCTAATTAAATGCCACGAATCGCATCTTTCCTGATGAACGCACCGGTTAAAACGTATCCGACTAAATTTTCACTGAATCGACACAGAACAACAAATCGACTCACCGATTCTCCATCAGTTGCAAACATTTCTATCCCTACAACCAAAACCTTATGTTTGTCCTAATATTTGCGAATAATATTTTCTACGCACTACCATATTTCGTATTGTATCTCGTGTCTTAGTAACTAACAGTACATAATAAGGAAACGTATAAATTTCGAAGGAAAAAATAAATTTATATAAAAATCAGGTATCTTGGCTAAAACAAAATCGTGGTGTTGCAAAACTATTTTATCACCTTCTACCGTAGTAGCTGTTGTCTCTATCAATATCTGTTAACTATACATAGTTACCTGAGGAAACATCAGATGCCAAAATTAGATTACAGTCACGTGGAAAAGTCTATTGAAATTCGCCGTGCATATGTCCTACAGCGAGGTACGACGAATTTGCGAGACAAGGAGCCGCGGTTATCAAGATAGAAAGGATAGAAAGGAAACGAGAAAGTGGAAGAACCAACGAGAGAAAGAAACAGAGAAGGAAGAAGAGAATGCACTCGCTCAAACCGCCATGCAAATATTTACTCATGGAGCGAGTAGATCGTGCAAAAATAGCCCCTGTTTCTCTCTTTCTCCATCTAGTTACATCTTCTTCCTTCTCGTATCTCTCTTCCTCCTTCTTTCGCTCGTTCTTCTATCTCTGCTCGTCTCCCATCTGTTGGCAATTCCCTTCCTATCGCCCTCTCCTTTCTGTTCTCGTATTCTTACCCCGTCTTTCTTCCTACCGCGTTCCCGCAGGTATCGCGAATTGTAAACTCACCTGAAAGATCTGCTTGAGGGAGAAGAGAGCTCGTCGTAGCTCGCGGCCCTCGCTGTTCAGCAATTTTTCTGCAACAGACAAGTAACACGCAACCATTTATTATAATAATACCGTACGGTCGGACCGCATTGTTGCGGCTCTGGAGGATGGGTATTGGGTGGGAGTCGGTCAGTCGGCCTTCTTTTTTAGCGCAAATGGTTATCCAGCTCTTTTCTTATTGTACTTTGCTTTTCATAGTGATGATGTTATGGGAGACTGGTAGTTACGTTTTAAACAACTAGGCACTTGTTAACATGGCTGCGATCGAGTACTATCAGAACGATTGCACGCTGAAGAATGCAAAATTTGTAAGAAGAAGATAACATCGATATGAGAAGCGTTAATGAGAGAATAATTTTTCTGTAGATTGTTTGAGGTCGAAGAAAAGTAAGTTGAGATATAAAGGAGCGAGTATTTTATGTTACTTTTTACAAATTTATATGTGAATTACCTTCTTCTTTCCTTTGAACATTTATTAGCGAGAACAATAGAGACGTTAACGAAACACCGTATTATATACTCCAGCAACTATACATTAACTACTTTACTAATTACTAAAAATACATTAATCAGACGTTACCGGATCATTCAAATTCGTACTAATATATCTTGAGAAATAGATCGTCGTATATTATACTTAATTTACATTAATTTTCTATGAATCACGTTCTTTCCCGATTTCAAGCAAGTATCTTTCCACTAGAAAATATCACGAACTTAACCTGAAAATATATACTGTTAGGTTGTCCGAAAAGTCCCTTTCTTTTACAGACACGTCTTTTACAACGACGCATATTTTGCGAACATGAAATCTAATCTGTCGAACGTTGTAATCTTTATTTTGATAAAACAAAATGGATCATACGTAATTCGATAAAACAATATAAAACGGAAGACGTCGTGCATCCATTATTTTCTTCTAAAACGAAAGAAACATTCCGGACGACCTAATATTTACATACATACCGCTAGCTTTCTGTTTCTCGACTTATTTTTCGATACTGCTATAAAAGATGAAAATTTCTCTCCCATTTTTTCCTTTTTTTTTATAAAAATAATGTGATTGTTCTTCTACGGGGTCGATAAGGAAATTGACTGCAGCTGCTTACGCTCTAACGGTGCTTCGAAAGTGGTCGACGGTTCGCGCTGAAGGCGCGTGCAAAAGCGAACAAGCCACCCGGAAGTTCGTTTAGCGTAGGAAGATCAGGAACAGCTAGGTACACCGGCGGCGCTTTTGTTTCCAACGTTAAGCATTGTCGACGCGCCGTTGGGACTCGTTAATTATCAACTTCTCTTCGCGTCCGATTAAATCATTCGCTAGGTTTCTGAACGTGCTTTTCTTCCCTTCGTATTATCATTCTCCCAAATCCTTTTCCCTGCTACACTCGATCTAATCCGATCTAAGCGAAAGAAAACTACCTACGAACGAAATAGAAGAAAAATTTATCTCGCGGAGAAACTGACAAAAGGAAAAACACGGATAAATAATTTACGCGGAGCCGGCTTAAACTTTCCCAGGAAGATCTCAACGGACGATTTCACATCGTCGCACAATAATTCAATGGGGACCATTCCTCTCCTCGGTTGAAATCATTTATCGGGTTTAATTAGAGGAAAACCGGTAATTAAGTCCGCGATTAATTTTACACGACGAATTCACTGTTCCGCCTCTATTATCCAGCTACACCCCCACTCGCCGTTTCACGCTCTTTCGTCGGGCTTCTATCATCCTTTTTCAATCGTGGCTCGACCGTATTACTAATACTAATTGAATTCCATTTCACCAGCGGCGCACTAAATTCAATTTCACGGGACTCGGCGGTCGCCGAGAGATTTTCCAGCCTGCTGGAAATCCAGAGGAAGTGCGAGCAAGAGGGAAAACAGGTTAAAAGAAGTAAGAATAAACGTGCATAAAAGAGAGGGTGAAGAGAGAAGGAGAGAGGAAGAGGCAGAGAGGGATACAGAGACCGTGTTACTCGGTGTTCGTACGGGCGAAAAATCGGAAAATACATTATCTCTCGGAAAAATCGAAGAAATACACGACGTCGTGGAATAAAGAAAGGAAAACCGGAAACTGTCCATGTCAATTTTACGCGTCCAACCTCCATTCTCGCTTCGTGATACACTGATTCTACGGTTTCGAGCAGTGCATGCTGGGATGCACGCTCTATCGAACAGCACGAATGTTGATAATTGCTTGTATCGGTGTCAATGGGCGAATAATTTCATCTGCGACGCGTTGACCGTTCCATTATACTGGATGCAAGCTTGTTACAATCTGGTTGCTGTTCGATTATTGCGAACTGCAACTAGAAGCTACGAACGTTGATTACGAGCTACTTAATAGCGATTATAATTAGCAGGAGAATATTTTATGGTTGTGGTAAATTGAGAGAACAGAGAGAACAGAGAGAAGTATTACGATTACGATACGGTTTAGTAATTGATTGCCCGGTATCCAAATCGGCACAGCGACGAACAAAATATTGACAGGGATCAAATTTTTCTACAAAATCCTTGTACAGTTGAAATAATCTCTGTATGAAGTTTTAAACCATTAATAAAAAGAATCGTTTAGAAATTCGTAATTCTATCGTGCACGTTGAAAATCTCATTTTGTTTCTGACTTGATGAATTGGTTTCTTTTTATTGATATTAAAAGTTGTCATTAATACGATTTTATGTCAAAGAAGGATTACGACAGATGGCATAGGGTGATTAATGTTTGGCAAAATTAATGCGAGAATTATACGAATGCAGAATTACTTCGCATATTCGAACGAGAAAAAATAGACGTTGATTAATTCCACAGGCGTGAAAAAGTCATTAGGATTCAATGACTTATTCAACGTTCGATATCACGTTCGCGCTAAGAAAAGTACGTTCATATTAAAAAAGAAAAGATCCCGAGGAAGAAAGAACGAAACAAACGAATCTGTGGTTTGCGTTATAATTCGAAAATACGTTTCAAAGTTCGATCATTTGTACGCGAAACTAACGCGTAAAACTAAAATTAATTAAGATTAAAATATTTTCTAGTTATTTAGGTGAGATTAAAATTAATCTAGCGACAAGAACAATCCAAATTGTTAAGAAAATATAATTTAACATAAATTCGTTAAATAAATTCTCGCGTAAAGTGTTTTTCCTAACGCACAGATTATTTGATTATTTCTTCTAGAGCCGGCGAGGAATATCTTTCAGCGTCGTTCGCTCTCGATTAAATAAAATCGTCAATGGTATGCGACAGCCGCCATAAAGTGACAAAAAGCGTCGGAGAAAAAGACGTGGAATGGAAAGTGGCGTGCAAAAGGAACAGGGAAACGCAAACCGCGAACCTTGCCGGATTTTTATGAAAGCCGAGCCGGTCGTGCAATTGAGCTAATTTCCATACCCACGACTCTGCGTAATTTCGCAAACTCGCAAGGACGAGTCGTTCCGTTCAAGGATTTCGACTCAGAGAATTTATCGGTTTTCGTCCTCGACTTTGGCTATCTCTCCAACGATACGGCATGAATTACCATAGAACCGACCGTAAAGCTTACGCGTTAGATATACATCGCGTTATCGACCGTGTAGATTCCTTTGAATTTTTGCGAACGCTTGACAAAATAACGGGACGCGAACGTTTATCGTGAAACAGGAAGTACCGTCACGGATTAACGCGTGAAAATCTCGAACGTTCTTGACAAATGTACTTGATTTGCATATTTTCTTTGTATTTACGTTTTATGGAAGTTTCAACGAATATCCGTAAAAAACGAATACTTTCTCGTTTAGAATTTGATTCCGAACGATCGGTTACGATATTACGCGTATGAGACGTGAATGAGACGATTATTATCGATTCGTTGGAGTAACGTAAGATTTTGTCGAACTATATGATTAAACAACTATCGGTTAAACATTCTTTAAGTGAAGGTAACGAAACATCTGTGAGCAAAACTTGATGACAAGTGACGCAACCACTGGAATGTAAGTAGAATTTCTGCCAAATTGAAACGGCTAAGGATCCGTGAGCAGAACTTTCGTCGAACGTCGCAACCGAACATTTCCAAGCGGAACTTCCCGTCAAATCGACATAACATTAGCAGTAGAATTTCCATCCGACAGACTTAACCGAACAATTCCGACTAAACTTTCGTCCAATTGACGTAACTAACTATTTGTGTGTAGAAATTTCATCGAACTCACGTAACCACGTATTTTAACCGCAAATGCAAAACTTCCATCGTATCGTATCGTCGGCGCACACCGGTCAGCTTTTTAAATATCCGTGGTAAAAAGATTTTCTGATTCTAATCTTGAATTTCGCCCAGTTGGCATTTCTAGTTTTTATATTGCCTTTATCTAAACGCGTTCAATTTTATTTTATTCCTTCGGTTCGGTTCTTTCTCGAATTAAAATCCACGCTCTACCCGAATACGCGCGATTCGAGAAAAATTCAACCGCACAATTTTGCAGCGGCGGCAACACGCGACACAAAGCGTATCACCGGTCTCGTTTACTCGAAAGAAAGAAAATATCGTTTTCATTCATACGGTCTTATCTGTGTTTCTTTGTTTCGCGCGACCACGCCCTCGTGTTCTTCGTCGACTCACGGTTTACGGATCCCAATTCGCGACTCCTTTCGCGGAAAAGGAGACCCGCGCGACCGCATAATCGACTGCTATCACGCGATCTTTAAATGCATTATGCATGCCGGCCTGTTACGGCCTAAAGGGGAGAGGTAAAGGGTGAAACAGAGACGGACGTACGCGAGCACAAGTAATTAGGAATCGCTGTAGGGGCCGCGTACGAGACGAAAGAGTCAGAATCGAGCAGTGTGCCGAGGGAGTAGCTCGAGAGAGAAAAGTAGACAGGAGCATAAAGCAAGAGGACGAAGAAGAAGGAAGATAAGGAAGCAACGAGTTCGAGAAAGAGAGGTAGAAGGACCCATCTTCTAAGAATAGCGGTCCCAAGGCCCTCGGGCCCTTGGCCCCTTCGTAATCAGTGACCATATAAGCAGAAACCTGTCTCTTTTTACCCTACGAACGTCGGTTCCTCTCTGTTCGAGACGTTAAGCAAGCTCACTGGTTCGTAACGCCGCGTTGCAACTCCGCTGGATCCTTTTTCCATTGAGTTTCTACGTTAGGTAGCGTGTGCCAGTGCAGTGCGTCGTTACGACACTAAAAATCGAGAAAGCGAAAACGTCCTTGTATACGAGTTTGGGGTAATCGTTATGGTCTCTGCGAGTTTTCTGATTTCCTTTGATATTGTTGAATTAGCTAGTCGATGATAATTACAGGTGAAGCTGAAAGGACGTCGAATCATGATTTTCATTGCGTACTTTGATTAATTCGCTATGACTAATTCACTTTGGCTAACGTCACTCGTTTTTTAATTCGTCAGTATTAATACTCAAAAGAACAAGAAACGTCGGAGATTACAATTTCATCCGACAGGTGTATCGCACGTATCGATGCACGTTGTACAAGCGAAAAATGTGCGATTTACAATTAAATTGTAGAAACGAGGAACTGCACAGCACGGATAGAAAGAAAGAGAGATGCCCAAATTTCTAAAATTTCTTTCAAATAGGAAAATTTTCAACATGGAAAATATGGCGAAAAAAATGCTTACTAAGAATCGTCAAATTCTACATTTTACTACCATTCTCTATAATCATGTTCATATTTTCAAAGAAAGAACGATTAATTTTAATTGGACTATTTCTGTCGGAGGTGGCAAAGTATGTCGAAAACGCATAAAATGGAGAAATTCTATAGCTGTTACTTGCTCCTAAGACGAAGAATTTTGCGAGTGGCGCTAGGAAGAAAATGGTGCGCAAAACGCAAGGTGTCGACTATGTTACGCTTGGTGTGATCTTAAGCAGCGGCGAACATGCTCGTTGCTCACATAAACGACCAGTTACCAACTCCGTAATTATACCACACAAGTTTTTAATTAATCGAATCTATTAATACAAGAATATAGCCCTAATTTTAAAATTGTAGCATGTTCAAATAAATTTTTGAAGACGAGCGACTAAAATACAAAGGAGAGGCAGTTGCAAAAAGAATTATTCAAATATTTCCCAACGAATTTTCTAATAAAGATAAAATGCAAAAGAATTAAGTTTCAGGAAGATACTATAATAAGGAGGAAAACGAAAAATATTATACTATGAGAATTTTCATAAAAACTGATTCAGTAAAATGGAAGACAACGTAAGAAAAAATAATTAAATTTTCAGAATCGATTAATCTTTTTATACTTTTAAATCTTCTAGTGTAAAAATAGCTGGAATATGTAAATTGATATTCAATTGGTTGTAATTATTTATATTTTTGAAATCCAAATCCACGTGGAAGAAAAGGCAAAAAAAAAAAAATGAATAAATTAAATCGTTAACATCGCAAATCCAAACGACGCGGAGCCTTAAAACAGCGAAAACAAATAAATTCGCAAAACATCTCCGTAATTGACGAGAATTTCAACATGGAAGGAGAATGCCAAGAATACGATAAAGATGAAGTCTATTTCAAGGTCGAATAGACCAGACTAGAGTTGCTGAGGGTGTACGAAATCCGATTCCACGTGTCGTGTGATGCGTGCGAAACACAGCTCACTTTGGAAGCGTTTCCTACAGCAAGTCTTTTTCTGTTCTTGCATTAATTGCCGGCGATTACCGTAATCTCTACTGGAGATCTACAATTTTTATAATTACTAATATTAACGGCAAATCTATCGAAACCACCACTTATACAATTCATTTATGCGATTATAACGATATTAAAATTACATTAACGTAATCTCCAGCGGAGGATCTGTGCTTCTTTACAACTAACAGCACTAATATCGTACTAACTTTCTAAAGGATCAAAATTTCTCCCTAGTAATTATGATAATCCATATCGACTACCATCATTTTCAACGGAAGATTCGCGGCTTTTACGATTATTATCTTAGTTAGTCGTTCGTATCAAAGGTGTTCTAAGTTTGTCCATTAATTAGGAATCGATGATTCTATCTGGTTTCTGATGTGTATAGTGGTTCGTATTTAGAATTAAGAAAATTGTTTGATCATGAGTTTGGCGAACACGCTAAATTCCGTGGCCTTGTCCAATGGACGAGGCCGCAAAGAGCTCGATTATTAACGAGCGAATTACTAATAACGGGATCGAAAATTTTACAAGAGGAACTGGCGTTGCTCCAGGGCAAAATTAAAACGAGCAAATCATTACACGAGGCCATTTTGCCCACTCGTCGATCGATGACCAGTGAAACGATTGTTTTTGCCCAACGGACGAATTAAGGAGAGAAAAAAAGTACGTCCAATTTATTGCCTATAAGGAACTTCTGTGTAATTTGCGCGGGAAAAAAATATTTGTCCTATAATTATGAAACGTACAAAAAAAAAACGGAATGATAGAAAATTGAATCTGGAACGTGCGAAAGAGAAAATGAATGGTGTACTCAATTAGTAAAACCGTACAAATATATTTTATATCCTTTTTTTCTGCGACCCAAAAGAAGGGAGCGAAGTATCAAAGGAAGAATAAAGCACTCAGGAATAAATCTTGAAAAATCCTCTGTAAATTTCAATTTAATTTCAATTTCAATTTCCTTTCGGGCTAGTCTTGCGGAACTCACTAACTTCTAAATAAAAATAAATAAAGGAACTTGTGTAAACCAACAAGAATCAATTCAAAACTAATAAAAGTCAAATCATTTATTCAAATGTATTTGAAATTCATAGAAAACTAATATTCGTAGTAATAAACTTTTACGCTTTTAAATACGTCACCGATACTTTTCTTTCTCTTCTAACAGATACTATTTGAATATTAAGCCTATCTTTGTCGCAAATCTTTCAATTATAAGAATACAAGTACAATACAATAAATCTGAACAAGTTCCACAAGGTAGAATGTAAGTACACTATCCTATATTTTAAATACGAAGAAGAGCATAGTTGCACAGCTCGCGAATTAAAGGATTCAATTTGCTCGAAGGCACTGGAATTATTCAATCCCGTGTGTCACGAATCAGCAATTAAAGAAATCGAACAATTGCAGCAGACACGCCTCCGATGATTTACGTTGCTTTAATCATCCGTATTAAAGACAGCCGTTTCCCCCATCGAGGGTGGACAGGCCGTGGTGCCGTTGAAATATAGACGCGGCCAGGAAACGACGAAATATCGAGAATAAGCGAAAGGGCCGACAGGTTTCGCGAGAGACGAAGGTACACGAAGCACCGTTAAAATATGTAAAACGACACAGTCCATGTCGGCTTCCGCTCCTCCTTCCTCCGCCCTTTTCTTTTTTCGTCCTCCTCTTTTTTTCAGCCGCTTATTCTGGACCTTCGATCATCTCTCCTCCACCAACTTCGTAGGGTTCAACGAACGGCTACGGCCCGCAGGTGAATTCTGCGGGACGACCAGACGCGAGCCCGAGGTTTTCGTGTCGTTCGATTTGCCAAACTTGAATCGCGCAGCGGTTAGTTAGCGTTTTCTGTTTCTGCGATCGACATGGTAGACTCATTTCCCAGCGTTGCTTAATTGGTTTAGCGAGACCACGTGCAGGATCGAATTCGACGATAATTGAACGATTTTTTGTTCCCGGACCGTGGAAAACGATTGGGAACTCGGTTCCAGTTGTTCGATTGAGCAATTTCATTCTGAAGGATTCTTTGTCGTCGATACTCTGTGGTTTTTTGCTTGCGCAGATAATAATTGTATCAACCAACGATAGAGTTATTTGAGATAGCCAGTTATTTCAATCAGATACTCGAAAGTTTAGCGATTATTTATATATATTGTAAAAATAAATGCCAAAGGTATTCTATATTTTTCTTGTTAATTTATAGGGAAAGGATAATTGTTTTTTTCTGTATATTGAATCTGAACAAGTCAACATCCTTTTATTTGTTTGGATTATAATGCAAAGCTGGACTCTCTTATACGATAACTAATAATATTCAAGGGTCGATAAATTGTATCCAAATTATAAATTTCTATTGCACGATTATATTTGTTTTGCAGCAAATGGAACAATAGGGCAATTAGATGGTTTGTAATTTGTAAAATTAACGTGTAAAGCTTTATTTGTTTTATTAAATTGTCACTGCTACGACGAGAGCATTTATACACTCGTAATTTCATTTATTGTAACCTTATAATCTGCAATTTGTAAAATTTCACGAGTAATGTTACTTGAATCGTGCAGGAAGGCTATGATGATAAATTATTTTATTACATTTAATAAATAAGAAAAAAGACCAAACATTTAGATCTAAAGTCCCTAAACAACAGTAGAAAATTATTCAAATTAACCAGTATTTTATTACAATAAAGTTATTCCATTTGACAATTGTAATAAGAATATTCTAACTAGTAACGAGCGCTACGGGAAAGAAAGTCATCAAGTTTCCTTTAGATTCTTGCCAAGATTACTTCATTGTACATATCAAACTGTTCGTAACTCAACACGTTTCTTTTCATTACAGCGACAGATGCTTCGACTCAATTTGCAAAAACCCGTACGTCCATCTCGTCGCCGACATTCTAGACAACAACTTCATCACTTTTAATTACTCGTCACCTCCTTAGCTTCTCTCAGACGGACGCATGTAATTAGAGGTAGCCCGACGACCGATTTCAAACGTAATAACAAGCTGAACGAGCACCCGCTAAGAAACTCTATCACGTTTTAACGTCCGTTTAATTACCGTCTGTTTCAGAGGAAAGAATTTTTCTACTAAAAACGCAACGTTGCCGTTGAGTCAACTTCTCTACGAGTCAATGCGCGTAACGCTGTGACAAAAGACCGACAAACGATATATTAATGTGCTATTTTGATACTTTTATCGTAAACGAACTTTTACATTTTTCGATCATTTAGTTTGAGTTTGTTCAAAATAAAAATGATTCCAGTAACTAGACTTTCAAACGTTTAAATCTGGAACTTATGCGTTCATTCTTGCTTACATCGACAGTAAATTTTATAAAAACAAATTTTGCGTGCATATGCTTTGAACGTTTCTTTAAAAATCTTTGTACGTTTATCTTATCTTTATAAATAAGCCAAGATAGTAGAATTACGATTTTCAACACCAGATTACACGAAGATTGCAACTAGTACTTATTACTGAATTATTTTTCAAATTTGCATTTTCAAAATTCACTATTTACACAGAGGTCTATGTTTTAAATTTACAATTAATAAAAATCAAAGAACATTCTCCTATTATGCATGCTGTTAGAAATTTCGAAATATTTCATCAAAGATCTGTTTTAAACCTGCTGCGCTCTTTGAACTTTTCCGTCTCGTTCTTACTCTCGTTTCAACAAAGGCTTTTAATGGTTTCGAAGAATATATATATATATTAATGAAAAGTTTTCCATTTTATTTTCAAACCTAAAAGATATTTCAACATAAAAGAACGCAATTGTCAATCGGAAATGAACCAACGAGCGCAGCAATCTCAACACATTATCAATTGTATATTATCGAATAATAATCAGTTACTAATAGTATTTGAATGGTGTTCATAACGCGTAAAAAGGTTGCAACGATTCAAAATGACGATTTTGGTGTAAAGGAAAACGCGATACGTATGTATGAAGGTTCGTTTGAGTAATTCCTATTCGACAGACTTAAATTTCACGACGCACGCGCTTGATGCAACAACATACTCAAGATTGAATGCACTCGAATACGAGGACAATCACGATTACACTTAGTTAGATCGGTTACACTTGTACAAGCACACACATAGATCGGCACAATACGCTACAGCACGAAAGGCAACGTAGTCACGCTCTCGACTGAAATAACAACGCGTTGCGATAAAATTCGCGCCACAACTTTTTATCGACGATCAGGAGCTCGTACGGAATATATTGGGAAATAAATCTCTCTCTGTTCGTTAAAAAATAATGAGGAGAATCGGCTATTGTGCGCGTTGTGTTTCAAAAGAAACCAGAATTCACTTAACCGAATTTTACGAACTCCAAATTGCGAGATTACGACGCTCGTTTGGGAAACATCTCGCCTCCGTTCCTTTAATTACTCGTCTTTGTGTTGTAAAAACAGATTAATGAATATATGTATATACAGTAGATAGAAGGAATGTTCGTCCAGTTCGATTTTCGGTTTAAAGTGTTACGTAATTTATAAGAACATACAAATGAGACAAAGATAAATGATAATGATCACCGATAATGAAAATCGAATAAGAGGTAAGTTGGAAAAAAAATACATACTATATATGTAAAAGATTCTACGTGCAATATTTAAGAATAATATAAATATAATATATACGAAATGGAATATTTAAATTTCGATGAGGAAAGATGTATGACGAGGAAGAGAAAAAAAAAACATACAGCGACGATCTTACATAAGTCAAGCTCGAATTATATAAAATACTAACAAAAAAAAAAAAGAAATTTTGAAGATAAAATCATATATCGTACAAAAACTTCTACGTTTAACATCTAAAAGTAATCCAACGTCTCTACATTTGCGATTTAATATTTAAATCTCGTGGAGAGAAAATGTTTTAACATGGACAAAAAGTAACATAGAATCACGCTTCTGCTTCGCCAGGCGCCGTCGTAACAACCGATCATTTATTACATTTTTTTCCTCCCGCCTCGTTGAATTTCAACTCGACCGACCGGCCGCCGTCTTTTCCCGGGGATTGACAAAATAAGATGTTTCGCCGGTGCTGGCTTGATCGCCTCGCGGCGATCAATCTTTTTTTCCCCTCTTTCTCTGTGCGCCAGAAAAAGGCGACGCGGCTACGTTTTCGTCGACAGCACGAAGAACCGGCGAAGACCCATTTTCACGGTGATTTTAGCGGGAAATCTCGTCGCGTGCCGCACGATTCAATTTTCCTCGGTAATATTATGATTTAACGGGGCCGACCAACCGCCTCGAGCGTCGAGAACGCCTTTCAGTCGTTCCACGACGACGCTGCCGACGACGAAGATGACGTAGACAACGATAGCGACAAATCCGAAATAATTACGAATGCGTTGCCACAAAAATATTATATCGCGTAGAATGTGCGGAAACGATTCGAGAATCTTTGTAATCGCTTAATGGAATTAATAATTTCGACGAGGTTAGCTTCGTGTAATCGCTTTTCCAATTACGTTTCGACGGGGTGTATTGTTAAGCACTCGGCCTTCCGACATACTTTTCCTGGTTGAATCGGGGGAAAAGGATTCGTCGTTGGTACGTAATGCTTTGTAATGGTGAAAAGAACGTTAAATTGGATTCGCGAGTCATCCTGTGATTGGGGAAGGTACGGGTTCTCTGCTTTTTGTTATTTCTCCTCTACCTTTTTTTCGAACTGCTAGGAAATGAAAGAGGTTGGCTTTTGACAACGAGAAAATGTAGTTTCACTTCTATTTAGATTAAATCAAAATTCTGCTTGGCAATTACATATAGAAAATAAAAATCTTTATACTTATCATTACACAACAATGAGATCGTTGAGACCGCGACAATCAGTTTAATCTAGCAATCATTAAAAGATGAAATATTGCAATCGAAATACTCAATTTCTTATTGAAACTTCGACATACAATTTTTAGCGATATTTAATTTCGACATATTAGTTAACGATTAATATTATATATAGAAACGTAACACATTATCCAATATGTTTGCATAAGTAAATCCGTGCGGCATATTATATAAAAATAAATAGCTATGACGAATTATAAATTGCAGCGGGTAATATATCTAACTATATATCGTATCTGTCACTCTATTTTTCCATCGAATTATTCCATCAACGACAATGAACGGAGAATGTTAATATCAACTGTATGATCACGTATTCAAAATGAAAAGTGTTCATATAATCAACGATTGCCTTTACACAATTATTCTCCATTGCGAAGTCACATTCGTTGCATGAGTCGCGGGTTGAAAAAGAAACTGCATCGCGGTCAGCGGGCACAGTTTTTATTCGACATTGCGTGGTTAACCATCACCTGTCACGGTGATTAATGGCTTGTACTCCCTAGCGAAGCCCTAGGCCGATTTTTGTCGCCGCTACACTGTTCTGCACTTTATACACTGGTCATTACTCTGTGCGACGGTTTCATCAAAAAGAATTACATATCTCGGACAGTAATGTTACATTAGATCTTTCCTCGAGCCGGCTATAGGGTTTCGTGACTTGTTCTCTTTCGAAAATTGATTCAGATCTCCTTGGTGAACGATAATCACACAATATGATACGATCCGTATCATTGGTTGTTAACGAACGCGGATTTCAGACGTGTAACTTGATTATCCGCTATTTATGAATGACGAAAGGACAAAACGTTTCAGTTAATGATCCTTCAATTCCGATTCAATAAAATTCACTGCGATTTCTCGCACTGTCGCTAAATCCACATATAATGTTTATCGTCTAGTAGATTGCAAATGCTCGAGTAAAAGCGAACGAAAGCTTATTCGATGTTGTTTCATACGATATCCTTTACGCAATAATTAGTTGGATTTAACATGACAGGAAAATCGTTTGCAGGAACCCAGCGATAATCATACGGTTAAAATTATCGATTCATATAACGTTTCTATGTAATTATAAATGACCTATTGTAATGTATTAATATGATATATATTTATCTCTGTAATATACATGACTAACATAAATATACCTATTTATTGTGAAGTAACATGAATTTTATGATCAAAAAATTGAAATCACGTACAAATTGAATAAAAGATGTATTGTTTTCAAATTTGTCAGCGAAATATTTCACCGTTCTTGTATGGTAAAATTTGACTGGAGTTATATTAAATGAACTTTTATTAAAAACGTAACTTAATACCTTTTAATAAAATGTCAAAAGTTGAAATAAATAAAGACTATATTTTATCGGGGATATTAATATTTTCAATAAAATTAAAAAGAATATTCAAACAAATAGTTAAAAAATCTGAAAATATACCATTTCCTAAACAGTTTCACTTTTATATTTCTAAAAGAATTTCTAATTATTTTTACAGCTAATAATCCCAATATTTTGAACCTCGATGTACATATGTACATCTAACCTCTCACGTTTGATCATTATTATACGGACAATTCATGAATCAGTGTCAATGATTCGAGAAAACGATATTTCCTATGTGGCTAACGATTCTTTATCGATCATCGGACCGAAACGCAGTAAGTGGAGCAAGATTTGACCCAGCGATGCTGGTTAGAGGTCGGGGAATCGTCGTGAATCGGATGATCCATCCAAGTGGATCGTGGGAGCCTGTGGCTAGATTCGAATCGAGTCTCGGATGTACTCACCTATGATAGTATGCACCCTCACAGACAGCTGTGTCCTGAGGACGATCGAATTTTTTCGGCTGTAACAGAGAAAAATAGAGAACGACATTAATGATCGTGTAGTCGCAAATGCAAAACTGACGGAGGAATGACTATTCAAAGTTTGTATATTATATATTTATAATTTAAATAGTATAAACAAACCCTGTTCTTTGAATTTGAATTATGAATAATTAAAAAACGTCGATTGTTATACAATTGATATCGTTCACAAAATTTCATAAATGCGTCGTTTACTTTTAGGAGAATTGTACTTTTTGAACTTAATGGATGAATCTAATCATAGCGACGTGATGTCAGAATCATAAAGTCAACAAAAATAGACTTGTTACGTTTCCCCCGTGTATTTTTCAAGCGACCAAGTACTTTTATGCGTCACCACATTAGCAAATCTTTCATATCGACCAACTGTGTCTCAATTTTCAACACGTTCTTGGTCATTTCCTGCTCCAATAGTACTAACCAATAACACGTCCGTCAAAAAATGGGTTAAGCATTCGAAGAACGTCGCAGGTGCCCGTGGCTGAAAAATCATCGGGACATCGCGTAATTACCTCTTAGACGATGGGCCGATACTAATTATTCGTTGTGAATTAATCGAGCCTGCCGGTCGGTAATTACTTAATTGAGGCTGCGTGAGCGCTTGCACAACGCTTGCACCGGCGCGGCGTATAGAACGCGACTCTGCGCGACACGAATTGGGTTAGAGTGGCTCCGCTCGGAATCTGCCTCGTGCACCTTGGCTAGCCGCGGCGAACTTTAAGGCCCTGCGAACCTTCCCACGCCACGCGTCCCTGAGAAACTACGGCGACCGTGTGCACAAAGGATTTCAGACGAGGACGAGAAGACGAGAAAGAAGAACAAGGAAAAAAGAACGAGGGGTGCCAGGGAGGACGAAGAGGAGGCCAGAAAAGAGAGAAGACGAAGACACCGGCGCGGCGGCATGAGCGAGCGTCAAACACATCCGGGGCAAAAAAGTCGGCTACGTACGCGCGCGTTAATAATGTTTCCGCTCGTTAAACGAGCGAGACGGAGCGCGATTACGCGTTTTGCTTTTCCCACAAGCTAAACACGTACGTAGAGGAGACCGAGACACGGGGCGACGTGGTCGTGTGCAAATGGCCCGTCGTTCGCGGAACACGCTGCACCGGCCGCGATTCTAGCGCGAGCGCGAGGGTCTCCGGAGATCGATCCCCGATTAAGCGCGATTGTGTACGCTGTCTTCATGAAAATTTCAAAGCCGTGATGAGAAATCGTTTTTCTAATGCCGAGCTGTGTGCATCGCCGCAACTGTACATCTAGAAACGCTGCAGTGTTTAGGAAGGGGGTGAGATTCTTGCGAGACAAAAGTAAAGCTGTGTGCATTGCGCTTAGGAATTACATCTGGTTAACTTCTTGCATATGTATTTCGTTTGACGTTGCGTATGTAAAACTGGTCCAAATTCTAGTTTGTAATGTCAAAGATATTATTTACGGAAACATTGGGGAAGTAGTGGTTTTATTATTGTTAATTAATAAGAAAAGGAAAGTTTCCTACATGAGATTTTGATTCTTTTTAATTTTCTTAATTTCTCTATCAAACAGAAGTTTGGAAGCATTAGATACGTACAGTATAAAATTGAAAAATTTTACAAGAAGATAGCATAGATTTTTTATCACCTTAGACAACTTGTTCGACGAGAATCTATCAAATTAAAAAAAGTTACTATTGATATTTATACTATAACATTAATTTTGGATTAATACGGACTAGCAGGAAATTTAGTACAAGTACAATTAAGAAAATAATTCCGTGGTTTTGTCTAGTAGTATTGTATGTACGCGAGTTTGCAGAAAGTAACATTTTATCGTTAGCTCAATTCCAAGTAAAGTTTGATCGTAGCAATAGCAAAATTCAGGAATAAAATAGACATAATATAATTTGATATATTTGTAGAATATAATAGGGGTATGTGAATCACAGATTATTCTCATCACAGATTGAGCATTGATACAGCTTCTACTAATTGCGAAATTGTATCAGGTACTCCCAGATTTCAGGTTCTCCAAGGATCCGATCCAAGTGGATCACGGAAGTTCTAATATTCGGAGGTCAGAAACATCCATGATCGTCGATAATCAAGAGTAACGAAGGCATTAGGGTTTGTTTCTCAAGCATCAACATTCTCAAGTACATCGTAATCTTAGCAATATTAATGCTTCGACGATCCTAGGATCTCGAGCACCCTTGGCATACCTTGGTACCCTGGAACCTTGAAGACTATGGCTCCTTTGCGTCGCTAGACTCTGGAAACCTTTCTCGACAACTTTCGAATTTGGAGAATTTGGGAACTTCATAGACTCTAATGCTTCCAGAAACCTAAATCCTTCGCGATTCAAAATGCTGGCTACTTATTAATCTTGCAACGTTTAAAGCTGCAACCAGCTTTCTTTCCACGACAGCAGAAATATTTCGATATTTCATAGAGGATTAATAATCTTGGAATCTGAACACATACTGGATGGCTCACATAGGTACGGGTAGGACTTGCGTACATCCTAAATGCCTCTCGTAGCTTTGATACCTCCGGTGACTCCAAATACCTTCAGCACCTGTAGAATTTCCAATCTACAAATTCCAATATTAGCTCTCGGTCCTTGGAGACACTTGCATCTGTAGTACATTAAGACTTTGAAGCTATGTGTGATTTAGATCTGTTACGTACCAAAGTCTAGTCCTTAGAGCTAGCCATTGAAGGAAATAGATCTCTTTCATCGGGTATAAAAAATCTGATCAAAATTTCAGTACCCATATAAACAGGATTATGCAAATGATTAAATAAATGGAATAAATGGAATTAAAGAATAAGTTCTATATAGTATTATATATCGTGGACCATTCTATTCTTGTAACATATTCGTTTTCTCAAATTTGATAATGATCTTTGTAATCTGATTTCTCAACCTAATTTAATTTAATTTATTTTTCAAATATAATTTAATATTTTATGATTATCACTGTAGGTTTCTAAAAATCCGCTGCATCATGTTGTTCTACTAATCAGAGATATCTCTAGTTATGGGCACATATATTTAAATGAGAAAAATGCGAATAATTTTTCCCTCTTTTTGATTTCAAACGAGTGCAAGTATAGGTTTCCTAATTAAACGAATTTCCACGAATTAAAGTGCCTACTCTCTTTTTCAGGAAAGTGTGCACAACGTGAAAGAATAATTATTCGTTTCCTTTACTCATAACAGAACTATAGTATTCCATAAACGAGCATATCAAAGTTAATAATTAAGAATATCACAAGTTAATTAATAAGAAACAAATCACAATGATGCATGCATTACATACTTCATAAATAAATCATTCCAATAGCGATTTACATATCTCACAGGTACATCTCCACCTAATTTCGAATCGTTGCTTTCAAGAGCATAGAATTTATGTAGAGTAATCTACCAGACTGATGTATATGGAATGTCGTTTTCTAAGCAGAAATTTAACCATAATATTTATATATACATGTATTCCACATCTCGTGCTTATATATTCTATACCTAGAAAAGTCTTTCCCGTATTGAAACTATCAGCATCTTTTAAAAGACTATAGATTGTTGACACCTAAAAACGCCTACCCCATACAGAATCAACGAAATTATGGATAAAAATATAGATTATAAATATGTTCTTTGCATTTAGAAAAATCCATCCTAAATCACGAGCATCGATAATTCAAAAGATTCAATCTCCATTTCTCGATTTATTCCGGATCAAAGAGCATAGACTCGTTGAAGATTAAAGGCGCGTCGTTAATACACGAATTACGGAGTTCGGTGAGACGCGATTGAAAAATATCACAAAGTTTTAAGCAATCCCGAGGATCATATCCGCGCCCAGCAGCAAAACTTTTGATCCTGGCTTGGTTCTTGCCTCGCGGCCCCGGTTATCCCGTAAACAAACCATTTCCATGTGAATCGAGGGAAAAGAAGCCGTGGAACGACTCCTTGGATTCCCTTAAGAGAGTTGACTCACGGGGACAGGGGTTGCTCGAATAAATTAAAAACTTTCCGGCACGGGGCCAAGTTCAATGTCGGCAGTCGACTCGCTTCCGACGACATCCTCGTCGCCGTTTATGTTTCCACGTAAACAGACCGCGGTTTCGTTCTCTTTTTCGCGTTGCGTTCAATCTTCGCTCGCGTAATTGCCGCGTATTGTTCCGCGGTAATTGGCCGACAACAGACGTCAACGGACGAACAGGGCAAGCTCGTGTGCTCGTGGAAAGTAGAATCTCGATCTCGCGAGAATCGAGATGGAAGTTTCGAAAGTTATTCGAAAGATACGTAGGTGAAGGGTAGGGGAAGAATCGGATTGAATTTAACGTGGGCTTTGCGGAACGGCGAAGTATAAACGTACTAAGATTTTTCTCCAGCGAAAAGGACGAAAGGAAAATGGTCGTCGAGTCTAGTCGTCTCGAAACGAAATGGACGAAAGTGTTAAGAACAGATTTGCGAAATTCTGGTTTATAGATTAGATTACATATTTAAAAATTTCTTTAATAGTTGGTTATTCTTTCACGTGTTACGTCGTTTTATCATTTTCGTTAGAAATATGGCACTTTTTATTTCGTATCGTTCCTACGATGATGAATAAAAATTGAATAAATGCTCGTAGTCGTGGTATTTTACAAAATTTCTTTCCTCTTTCTGACGATGAAGGATTACAAGAAACGTTCTTTACATCGAGAAACAGATTCTTTATCTTTGAATAAAATGGTGTATTTTCGTATCGATACCAGGAAAAGGAATGCGCAAACACATACAGTGACCTTCGAACGATCTCAGACCGTTGAATACTTCTTTACAGAGGCAAGTGGTTCAAGCTTCGGAGACCTTATGTAAATAATGTACAGAGTAAAAGACGTCTTGGTTCTTGCTTGGTTAAACAAATTCGATTTTCATATGGTCATTCGTATGGTAGATTTTGGTAAAAAGTATGTGAAGAACATGGAATCGTCTTTAAAAATAATCGTACCAAAATTTAATTTTATACCAATTTAAACTTGCTTTTTATATTATTAGTTTTTAATATTCTGCGCTCTCTTACATAATAATTTACATTATTAATCGACAATATGATAAATTATAATATGACATAAAATGGATAAGCTGGAAGTTGTAGGATCATATAACCTTCTCTTTTACAATTATAATACACTTCCTTATCCTTAGATGCACCACCTTTAGCAAATATCATCTCAATTTTCAAACGATGTCATTAACCGTCTCGTTCTCCTTAAGACCCCATCAAATATCCCTCCCAAAGGAGCATATCACGGGAATTTCTCCAGCAGAACTTTGCCACGTCTGTTCGCGTAAGACTTTGAAGTTTGATCATAATCGAATAGACCGGCCGCACGCGAGATCTAAATTTCATTTAAATTCAGAATGAAGGTTTTACCTGAAATTAATGGTAACCTGTCAAGCTTGGTAAGTAGATTGCATTTTCACCGGGGTTATTACTTGATCAATGATAGTTACAGATATAGGCAAGGAATCTTCCCTAACTTCCTTTACTTTCAAATCTGATACGATTCATTTCCTTGTAAAGTAAGAATGAAATTGCCCCAGTGAGCGTATCAAATACAGTTACACACATTAATATTCAGACGCGGCACTATCTCCGTAATTGTTGCTTTGGATCGTTTAAACCTCCTGATATTTACTTGACAACATGAACCATTTATCGTAGCTTAAAAATACGTAAAGAATTTCTGCCTACAGGCAACCTTTAGTTGTACGACAAATTTTTAACAAAACGAACGTCGTTCCATTCGTCTTATCAATTCGATGTGGTCTTCTTCTTTATAGCGCTGTATGTAAATTCAATTGACGTGTAGACACTGACCAAACAACTCTTTAGCGAAACACATCTACTCCACCTTGGCGTAAACCAGCCAATTTACAGGCAATCAGCTCGACATAAAATCCCAGTTAATTGTTTCAGCTGCCCCGCAAACCGAACAAACGTAATCCACCATTTCTCGACACTCCACAAACGTAAACTACACGCGAACAATGGAACTGCTGGAGCTGCCGAAAATCGCCCGCAACTCAATTCACGGTTCATTCTCAAATTTCTCTAGAAGTAGCGACGACCGTTGTTGCGTGCTCGATCCGGCTGGCAACGATCTCCGGTCGACTCTCGAACGAACCTCGTTGAGTTGCGGTTGCCCCGGAAAAACAAGCCGATCGTATCGCTGCCTCGGCTCCTCGAGATCGACTCGAGATTCCATGTAAATGCGATCTCACCCTCTCGACGGTGCGGCGCAGCTCGCCAGCAGCGAGTGCACCCGCGAGAGAATGAAAAGTGGCCGTGGGGAAACGTTCCCTTGCAAATGGAATGCAAAATCCTGGACGGTGTGTGTCGATGCTCGTGGGAACTTTGCCGTCCGTAAGCACGACGACGAAAGTCCCCGACGAAAGGATTTCCAATCTCCTTTAATGGCGCATTAATCGCGGACTCTGCCGAGGGAACGCAACTGGACCAGAAGAGAGAAAAGAGAGGGGAAAAAAAGAAAAAGCTACGACGATGGAGGAATCGAGGGAAACGGGTTGGGAAAGAGAAAAGAAAC
Organism: Bombus affinis; assembly: GCF_024516045.1. Taxonomy (NCBI): domain Eukaryota; kingdom Metazoa; phylum Arthropoda; class Insecta; order Hymenoptera; family Apidae; genus Bombus; species Bombus affinis. Next base: position 14,255,891 of record NC_066347.1, read on the forward strand.
GAACGAAAGAAGAGGTTGGTCGCGATAACCCCCGGATCGAAGCGGTTTTCAATTGACGACGGAGCGACCGATAGTCTGCGAAGTTTCCACCCAGTACCGATTATCGATACTCTTGCGTCGAGCGACGGCTTTGCCGCGCGCCAATTTCTCTCGAGCGTTATGAAGTGGCGTTAAATAGATACGGCAGAAGCGTCTTTTTACCGGGATGAGTCGCGGAATGCTTGGACGAGATGTTAACGGTTAAGAGAGATGAGGTGAGTACACGTTGCGAGAGCTACTTCAGGTGATATTAAGACGATGTCTCTTATGGGTTTATAGTGGCCTGGAGCTGAGATTTATTGGTTCACACGTAGAAATAAGAACGGTCCCGTACGTGGAATAATCATGTTACAACATGAAATATAAGCATTTTAAGTACATAACACGTGTATGTATGTATGTAAAAGGAACCGCTATAACGATGTTAATCCAATTAGATAAGAATCAAATAAATGAGTTCTTTTCTCCCATTTTTATAAACCGTAACGTGTTCTTATAATAATAAATGTAGAAATACTTTGCCTTAGATTCTAAAAATCTGTTATTTCCTGTCTATTTCCCACAAATACTTATGTATGTCTGTTTTATAAATAGCATGCACCTATACGTACATATAATTTATTATAATCTAAAGGAAAGCGTTAGAACATATGTACATAATCCAAGGTATATCTGAGAGAAACTAAGAATACAGCTATAAGTTAGTGACTAGAAATGCTTCGTTTCAATTGTATTCTTTTTCAAAACCACTGTTGATATTTATATGTACCACTTTGCGTAATTGGCATCTAGTCTACTATCAATCCTATCCATAACAACTTTCTGTTACCATTTTTTAAGTCACGACCAATTCTGTGATTTCGCTACTCTTTTTTTTTCTTGATATTCTTTTCTTTAAATTCATCTTTAATTTATCAAACCACATCGAGTATTTTGTATAGATATATCTATATATTCGTAGTCTATACTGCATTCTTCGTAAGACGTTTAAGTGTCCTGTAACGAATAGGAAGGAAGGGAGATAGAAAATTAACTCATTCTTGTCAATAACGATCATATTCATCGGTATTTCTAGCTAGTAATAACAAAAGTAGCGTGAAGAAAGTTACTTAGAGACTAAGCACTACGTCTTAAGTTCTAGACTCTTGGAAATATAAATTAAATTCTTCATACTTCCCGAACACTTTTCCTCGCACAAACAACTGAATAAATATTATTAGTGAAACGTTAGAAATCACGAATTACAAATTAATACATTTTCGCGTCGCAATAACAAGTTCTATAATAAAAACCTTGTAATTCTTTTGTAATTTTAACAAATTAAAACAAATTAATTGTCTTTATAGAATTACAACAAGCTGCGAATTGCAAAATTATGCGCTATAACATAAAATTCGCTATTTTTAACTTATTAATTTACTAATATTATTATGTAATTGGTGGATTACTACAAAAGAAAACTAAAAGTAATTCTAACTTTCACAAGCCAGATTGCTAATAAATAAACATTTCATATATCGAACCCATTCTTTGTATAAATTTAAGTTTTAACAACAAACAATTATTGATCAACAAGTGTTTCAAATCAATACCATACATATGAAAACAAATTTCACAAAGACCACTAAATATTATGATCAATAAGTTCTACATAGTCCTGTAAGACCAAATCGTCGATACAACAATTAAACAGATCGATAAATTAACCATCCTGGACCCTATCTGTGCTTTATAAAATCGATCGAAACGGTTCAACGCCCTTGTTTCGAACTCGTAAGAAGAGAGAAGAAAGGCCGACCGGAAGCTCAAGCCACGAACAAGCCACCCAGCTATCAGGCACACGGCGTGTTCAACGAGTCGAGCATAATTTCGTTGGTGATTAAAAATGCCAAGCTGTCAAACCGCAGGCGAATACAAACTGCATGAAGCGCGCTGCGTCGTGCAGAATTACCTCGAGCAGCCAGAACTTTCGAGGATCAGGGGCTAATTGGCCTACCGGAAACTATAATGTAACTACTCGAAACTTATCGAAGGGAGAGAAATTTCCAGCAGAACGGCCTCGATATTCTAACATTTATTCCTGAAAGTTTCGAGTAACCTCTTGCTATAGTTTCAAAACGATCGGTTTGCAAAAATCTTTAGGATACCGTTGTACGATGAAAATTTCCAAATCAAGGCTGTTTCGATTAAAGTCGTAAAATTCTGTAAGTAAATTGGTAGGAAATAATAGATATTATACGATTTCTTATAATAAAATACGCTATTATTATTTGTCTCTATGCTATCATACAATACAATTTCGTTCCAGGCCATACAAGCCAATGAAATGACAACTTTTCCTGTTTAATGCCACATTTAACGAATCTGTGGAACAATCGTCATGAAAATTTCGTCGTAAATCGGCTTAAACTCGCTTCGTGCTCGCCGAGTTCCTTCATTCGCTATCTAAATTTCAGTCGAAGTTCAAGTATCTTCGAATTAAGTCTGAATCCGAGTATTTAGGTTAAACCCGAGTTAAGTGCAAGTTGGGCTAAATTTAAGCGAAACCTGAGTCACGTTCGAGGCATGTCGTAGCTCTGTTCTTGAATCAACTCGAATTTGCGGAGACCGCGAAAATCATACGTTACACCTATCGCGCGGATAATTTAAGGAACGCTGATTCAAGTACGAATTTCACTCAAAACTCAAATTAAAATTTGACTCATTGTCAGCGAGGAAAACGGTCAAAGTACAAAGAATTCTTGCGTGTGTTATTCAACAAACTTTCGACAAAATTCGACGAAGACTCTTGAACCTCGGCCAATTCGTAACCCTTTGTCACGGCGCGAACCTGCCAATTGGCCATTGCCATCCCGCTAGCCGTGTTAAACGCACGGAAATGCTATACTATTGCATGAATTAGAATCATCGAGAAAAACAACTCAGTAGACGTTACAGAAACTCGTTATGTTCTGGCAATTTTTGATATTACGTGAGCAAAGATGTTGGCTCCGTTAGATGTTAATTAGGATCACGATACTTCAAGCGACATTTACGACAGTTGGAGAGATTTATTTGGAAAATAACATATAGTTTTGTATTACGTTCTATTATTGCATACGTTATAATTCTTAGGTGAATGATATCGAAGACGATAAATGGATTGTTTTCATGCAACCGATTCTTAAAAAATATCATCTTCTAGAGCTATTTGGATTGGATGAAATAATCTGAAAATTCATTCTTCAACATTAAACGTTTCTTCGATATTAAAACGTAAAATAAAGGAAAATAAAATATGTAAATTTCTTCAGCGTTGAAGTTAAAGATTGAGAGAGATAAATGATATAAAGTCCTTCAATATTAAAAATGGAAAGATATTCAATTTTTCAGGGACGCAGTTTTTTAATCTAGAAAATTATTCAAGATATTTTTTAAGAGTAGATACATCAGGTATGCTGAAATCTTAACAACCTCACCTTTAGATTTCCAAGATAAGTTTTGACATTTTTACTTCAGAATCTCCAACTACTCTGAGTAAGCCTAGGACGCAGACCAGAAAACCAAGATAGAGTAAACTAACGCTTCATAAATTCAAAGATAAGCCATGAATTCGAATTATTTATCTCGTATCACTTGCATGATCTCCACTTCGATTACGAAACGATCACTATTCGAGTAGCTTCTCTCATTTCACTCGCTAACACGAAACTTTACGCGTCAAATTATGCAAGACAACAAAGCACTGAAATAAAGCGTTTGACAAGATCTGCCAAGAGTTAGTACTTGAAAACAAGATTCCACATTCCATTCTTTGCTCACGAGTATCGGCCTTCGTAGTGTCAGCGACTTCGTTCGACGATACGATATTAGTTCGGAAGCCCTAGATTTGTACGCAGATGCCAATAATCAGTCAGAGGACAAATTTCCTCCCATTTTCCACGAGCATTTACCATCATGCTACTATAATGGCAGAAAATATTCTCTTTTCTTTTTATAAAACTCCCATGGCAATGAATTCCGTCTATTTTTAGCTATTTTCACCCCTAAACAACTGTCTTACTTACGGACAACTTAGAAATATTCAGTACGCGAAATATCAAAAACTACCTCAACAGATTCTAGAAACAATTTTACTTGGCACAACCTGGTGCAGAACGAACCGGTCGGTTTCGAACAAGGCCATAGTCACTGATTTACACACCGTCGAACGACGAATTAATTATCGTTAGGACGAACCAGTCGGTTCAAATCCCTCGAATATCCGGAATTCACCGGCACGAACAGAGGACACGGTCGATTAACGCGCGGGAATAAATAATCGCCGGTGATGAACGAACGATTACGCAAGAATCCTAGGCCGGGCAACGCGCGTGTAAGGTCACCTCTGTCTTTCCCCTTTTCAGCCCATAAATCACTTAGGAATTAATCCCTCTAATTGGTACGGCGGTATTTAAATCGACGACGCTCGGTCGCTACCGTGGACGAGGAGAATGCGGACGTGCGTGGAAAACGCGCGCACACGCGTCTGCCCCCGAGCACCGAGGACATGTTTTTACGCGGTCGATTTAATTCCCTCGTTTATAATTAGTCGACGTTTCCCGGTCGACACCACCAGCTGGATTCTGGGATCGTCAACGGCGATAATTCCAGCTTTCAGCGTATCATCCGCAGATGGAAATATTTATTGCGAAAGATAAAGTTAAGGTAAGGATGATCGTGCGATGTAGGAAGATGTTTGTGGCTTTGGTTTGTGGCTCTTGTCGAAGGAAGGAAAGAATGATTTCGGAGAAAATGATTTACGAGCTTCTCCGAAACATTCGTACAGAATTTCTATGGTTTTTTGTTAATTAGCGAGGAAGATTAATCGTTCGTAGGTAAACTAGGTCATTCAGAAGATGAACAATTTACTCCGTTACCTACCTACATCGTTTAAATTCTGAAACTCCTAAATCTCAAACACAGAGTACTTGACGAATTTGTCATCGAATTCTCGCTATTTCACAAGTAGTAAAAAAATGTTTCTAGTTTCTGATGAATTTTACAGAGAATCTTTGAAAGATATGATGGAACTTTTAAAATTTAATTGCCACGTGCACACGACCAGAGCCGAGTACCACGAGTATCGATTCGAACGCCGGCTCAATGACAATTCACGTCAATTTAAGTCGTTGGTGACGAACGAAACGCGACGGTGATACGTGAAAAGATTTCCAGCTCGTTCAAAAGCAACAATCACGGCGGATTGGAATCGAATAATGGACGATCGAAGTAGAAACGGGCGGCGCTGGGGTTTTCTTTTGCACTTGATCGCCTCGTGATCGCGTTGAAAAGAATCGAACGCTAGAAAATGGCGATTCCCGTAGATTTATGCTTGCACAGACGCTATTCCCTGTCGTCTCGCCACGTATTATTAACTTTCGAGGATTCGCTTCATGATAATTAAATTTACTCTTCCGAGCCAACTTTTTATTATCATTTTCTCATTAGTAGAAAGCTGACCTGGATCTTTTCGCACAATCACTTACTAACTAATAATATTGTATTAATGAATCGACTAGTTAGAAATTACAAGTTAAGTATAGACTTTTCTTTCGTAAATTTCACAATTTTACCTTCCAAACAGTTTCAACTTGAAAAAATTCGCATTACTCTTCGACAGCGCAAAACTTCCTTTTATCCAGCAACGATCTTTCGGCAATCAAATCTTAGAATGACAAAAAGTATGTATGCACTTCCGCATCGATACGAAACAGACATTAATATTCATTACCTGTCGCAAAACTCATCATCGCGATTGAGTTTTCAAGCACAGCGTAATTGTTGTCACTGTTACCTCGGACAAACCCGATGGTACCCGGTAGTCCTTTCTGCATTCGATTCATCGTTCGATCATCAGGATTCAACGGATAGCGCGGCTACCTGATCGATGATCGATCGACGCGTGCTCGTGATGGCACGCTTCCGTTCCGTTTTCGACGACGTTGCAGAAAACCTGACATTCGTACGACTTCGGCGAATCTCATGAAAAACGAGGAACGAATAATACTGTTCGTCGAGTTTTCGAAGAGTCGAGTCACGGTTCGTGATCGACGATACACACGCGAGTGAAAGTCAAGGAACGAACAATCGTGGCCGGGTGTCATCGAATCGTGAACCGTTTCGTGATTACGAGTATCGTCAAGTTTCGGCTCGGAGGGTTGACACAATGGGAACTTTCCTTTCGAAACGATCTTGCTGCTTTCTTAGCTTGTTTATGGTGCGATATGAGGTCCTTTTTCGAATATAAGTTGCTCCGATGTATAGGTGTATATAGGGTTTGGCAAGAGGTGAAAGCTTGGGAACAATGTTCAGAAAAATATATTCGAGAAAATATTTAAAGATTGTCGAATAGGTACTTTATTGTTTAGTATCTACAAAATCATCAAGGTATATTTTGAAGAATGTTTTCGCATCGTCAAATTATGGGGCAAATGTAAATCTAAAATTTATATACAATGATGTACTTGTAAAAAGAGATAATGTACTTTTAAAAACTAAATACGTACGTAGTTATACGTCGATCGAGAAAATATTTTTTATATTCTGGTTCATATTCTATATTATATGGCGTAATTAAATACCTTTAATTCCTAAAAAATATTCTATCTAAAATATTGCAATGTATCTTTGATACATTGACAAAATGATATGAAAGTTTTTTTATTTACATCCCTCGATACCTTTGCATGTAGCATACGCAACTTTGTCGCGTTATTTCTATATTTCATCCTTAATAAACCAAGATTCTTTACGTAAAATTTACTAAATATCTTGACAACAATTCCAATAAAAGGAAATAAAAAGATACTCAAAGATTTTATCTGAAGCGATCGACTTTCCCCGACTAGTCCGATAAAAAGAGCGTGACACAAGAGAGAGAAAAAGAGAAAGAGAGTACTCTCTAAATCAAAACTGTCAGTCGGTTGCTCGTATTATATCCATCATATCGAACGCAGGAAAATGATCGATCCGTCCCATTCAGGAACGTTTCGGTCGATCGACTGAAAGTCACGGAAACCGGGCCAGGGAGCAAATTCCAAATCGGTTGAAACTAGTTACGCCGCTTCTTGGCAAGAAAAATGTAGCCTCGATTCCTCTAAATAAACTTTTCACGGACGAAAGAAGGAAAGTACAATTCCAAGAAATAATTTCACTGGCGATAATTTTTCGACCTTAAAGCTCCCTTGCCCAATGATTTATCAACTGGTAATATTATTGAATCGATAAGCGACAAATAGTAAGCTACAGATTTTTGTTTTACAACTTTGGAATTCCATACTGCATGGGATGATCAAGTAACTGTCAACTTATATCATCTTTCGTCTTTTATAATTTTGTAATTTTACGTCAAGTAAGATAATTGGACGCCGTGAAATTTGTAAAAGTTTTATTATTCGACTTCTTTCGATTATATAAGAAAATCTACTGGTATTAACAATTTCTAACTTGACAAATTTCGCTAATGGTAAACTACGCCTCATAACTGTAACATCACTGAAAAATCTTCAACTTCTATACCTTCTGATATTACTTTTATTATTGTTGTACTATACAAAAAAGATATATAAATTATGCTCAGAAAATTATGCAAAGAATAAAATTGGCGTTTATTGGCGATTATTCCGTGATCATAGAACCAGCGTAGCAGAATATTTTATTATACAAAAAATGAGTTCCATACAGAATAAAATAATATTATAACGATAACTTTCATAGATTGAACTATTCTGTTTCCCAGACTTCTTTCTTCTCGCGTTCTATCCTATATCTCTGTATAAGAATTACAAAATTAGAGTGATCGTGTAGTTGCGAGCACCGGTATATTAATTGAATTGCACAAGAGAAGCCCTGGCCAACGAAACGGGATTAAAATGATCGAAGAGCGTTGATCTCGATACTCGCGAAGAATTCGTTGAAGCACCTCGATCGATCTCATCCGAGATGCCCCTCCGACGTGACCATTCGCCCGTTCGTTCCAATTATTCAAATGCACCCTTGCACCTGTTGCATGGCAGATGAGGCTGCGCCGCGTTTCGCGCCGCCGAGCCGTTTCGCCCCCGCGCGCTTTCCGAATAATTGCCGTGGATGCGGCCGGAAATATTTCACGCACGGACTCCGTGGGAATTCCGTTCGACGATCTTTAGCGTATCGACTAGCCGGAGGCATATTTTTGTTATGGAATTTTGGAGTAGTTCGATGGAGCGGTAGATCTTCGCGATGGTTTATGATATAGAGATGTTTTTGTTATGGAAGTGGAAGTTGGAACAGTATGGATTAATAGTAGATTTAAGTCAATATACAGAGTGGCCCAGCTAGATGGAATCGCCTAAATATTTGCCTTATTTATCGTTGGTCTTGGAATCTCGTAAGAATATTAGCTCGAGAAAAATGTCTTTCTAACATTACTCGCGTCCCTTGAAATAGCGTGACTATGTCCTGAGAAATTTTGCCATACAATAATAAATAAGACGTATAATTCGGTGATTCGATTTAGCTGAGCCAGTCCGCGCACTGTGTTGATTTTAAACGTTAAATCGCTTTAGTCGAATTAGTCGCTCAGGATACGTAAATTTATTTATCTTGTTGCTCTGGATATGAAGTTATTAGACTGATCAATAGTTGAATATTCTAAGAAATGTTTTATACATATATACGTAGGTATCAGTAGTTGAACTACTAGAATATTCGCTGTTGCCAACACGAGTAATTCGGAATGAAGCGCATGCTTCGAAACGTAAGAACAAAATTACAGAACGTAGGTGTCGAACAATTTATATATGTAGCGTTGTAAAACCAATAAAAAGCAAAAAAATCTCCTTAATATTTTAGAATATCCATTAACGCAAGTAGATAATTCTATGCGGCAAAGTGTATCATGAATTAATTCTCATTACATAATCCTAGCTAAGTGATTCCGCATCAAAAATTCAACAGTACCTTGCAACTTCATTCTTACAGAGAACCTAGCATTTTCCGGAACCACTTAACTCGATCTTCTCATTAAGAAAAGAAACAATAACCCAGTTTAAGTTTTGCAATTACCTGAACGTTAATTTTACAAAAAAAGTGTAAATCCTATCTTTTTTTTTTTCACGATACGATATGAACGCAAATGTTAGATCAAGGCATATCCGACAAAGACTAAACCGTCGACAAAGTAACACAGTAACTACTTATTAATTCATTCTGGAAGCACAAGTCTCTCGTGAACTCGAGACATCGGGCAAACTTTCCAATCAAGCAGAAACATCCTATCGCCTAACCCGGCGATATATCCATCAAACTGATCAAACAATGTCAGCACAACGATCCAGAATAATTTACCAGTAAGGTGGCATCCCGTGGTTGCAGTTTCATGTCCTCGAAGTAACCCAAACGCAGCGGTGCACTCAGCTGGATCACTGTTACTCAATCACGGCGTACACTGTGCACAGATTTCCAAAGCATCACCGTTCGAAGGACAGATAAGAATAAGGACGAGCGAAGAGAAAACACAAGAGCACGATCACGTCCTCGCTGAAGGAGAGAGAACACTCGCGACGTCCTCGAGGTCTAGGCAACGACTGGCTGCTACCAAGATGGTCTGTTGCCGGCCTGGTCCCCGCGTTCGCCACAATAGAAACTGGTGGGAGATCAAAACGCTGACTGGCCGCTAATGCACGCGTATATACACTACACGCGTTGCTCGCGCGCTACACGACGTCTGTTCGTCGGTGCACGCGTGCATTCCCGAGGAGAAGGAACAAGAGAATGCAACCATGGTTTGATGCACGTGTGGGTCGTTCGCGGAAAATCTAGCTGGAGGAGGCTTGGTCGGTGAACGAATGCCAGTTTGCCAAAAGTGTAAGTGGACACGCGATTGCGTAACAGGATAACGGTGTGCTACGATGAATGAATAAGTCGAGGCGTAACGAAGCACTAATGAATCGATTCACGGAACGCCGCTACCAGTTGAGTCGTGTGTGGGTATATCGTGGCGATGGAGTAAGGGCGCTCGAGGTGCACTTTGTGTGCTTCAGAGACGAGAGTTTGCGCTCGATGGGCGGCATTCGGGAAATTGAGAAGCTTGTAATTAGACTACGATTGTTTATGTATTTTTAGGAAACTTAAAGATGCTAAAGCTCGCAGGACGTATACGTAATACGCAATAGTGTACGAAATATTTATAGAAGTATTTATAGTACAGAATCTTAAGATCTTAATTTAAAACGTCGAATTTTTGGAGCTAACAACACGTGAAATTGAAGCTTCCGAAATTTCTGTCATCCGGTTCTCGAAATTATCGAGGTTTTATAAACTTTTATAAACTCGAAGATCGATCGATGAATTTCTTCCAAATGTCTTATTCTAGCATTTAAATAAGTTGAATCACGATCAGAGTCTTTGCTTCAAGAACATTATTCTTCCCAATCCTTCTTAATCGATGTTTAAATCTAAGCAACGTTTCACGCTCACGTTTACTATTCACTTCTCACCTTCGTATCGACATATACAGCTTTCTCCACGAATGCATCGCATCTATAGCATCTGTATCATGCGCACAGAGAATATGGGGACATAATATAAACGTGCGTATTCGCGCGAACGCGACGCCGGTGTGGCAGCGTTTAATTTACTTAACACGGATATGCAACGCAGTCTGTGGTATCGTCCACGCTCCAGTAATTACGCATGCAATTTCACTGCAAGGCCCTTAGGGCACGTCGAGGTCGAGCGATCTCTCGGCGCCAACTCCCCAACAATTTCGCTTTTCGAATCGAGACCAGGCCGGCATTGATCGAGCATAAAACATCGTCCATGCTTCTCGACCGTATGCAGGCCTGACTGAAGCAGGAATATAAATGTAGGAACAAGCGACGACCGGTTGCAATTTATGGTCGTCAAAAATTGATTCGATCGCCGACCCAGTTTTCTAAAATTCTGACTATGAAGTCTGTAATGAAAGATTGTTTTCCGTAAAATCGATCGTCTGTTTAATAAAGATGATCTTCCTGGTTCTAAATTTTTATCAAGTTTAAGTGTTATAAATAACGTGCGAATAATTGTGATTCTTGTGCTTTATAAAGTTAATAAGCCATTTCTAAAAGATATGCAAATTTCTTATTTTTATTCGATGGCTTTTATTATCAATATATTCAGCAATCGTTTGCTTATGATATCTATTAGATTTATTCGTCTACGATACGATGAATGGAATTCAGCAATCGTTAACTTGCTGAATACCGATATCTGTTACGATTATTATCAGTTTGTAATATAATTCTATGATTTGCAATTGTATCAGTTTCAACAAGTATTTTTCACGAACATAGGTTTTAAAATAAGATTGTACTTCAGTCAAGAATGATTTGTTTAAGAATTTTATGGTTCGTTAAAGAAGGATGTATCTGGTGTCCTATTTGGTAAGAAAGGGTGAACGTATGTGTGTAAATGTATTCGAACCACTGATTTTCTCGAGCTATTTTCTGTTGCGTAAGTCGCAGTAATCTATGCTACACGCACCAATTTAATCTTGCGTGGCTGATGACAGATATACGCACCACAAGAACATATATTATTTAATAGCGATACTTTGGTTGGAATGGTGCAATTAATTTCTAACAGAGTATTTTTATCTTTTGAAGAAACAGGATTAGTGAAAGATATGTTGCTATTATTCTACCGTTAAAAATTAATGAAAAAATAAATTGTGTGTCTTGGAAATGAACTTTTTGAAATGTTTTCGTAAAACGTAAAAAAAGTTTTTCGTAATTTCCGCTGTCGACGATGAATATCAATTTAAAAAAAAGAAATATCATATTCATTATATTAATGATGCTTATTAGATTTTTTGCGAGGATTATTTTAAGGCTGATATTAGAAAATCCCAAGAGTACGCTGCTTTTACGCTTAATGTCTCTTCGACGTGGTTAATAAGGAATAAGACTGTTGGAATCGAGTTTGAAAACGATAAAGATATTGCGACGTAAAACGGAAAACTCGGGAACTTTGGTAAAAATTGGTTTGTTACAACGCGTTTCCTTCTTGCAAACAGACGAAGCAAACAATTCCCCGTAAGATTAATAAACTAAGAAACTTCTTGTAAGTTGTTAGCTCAGTCTCATTTCGTGGCAGATCGTTTAAGAGATGAGTGTTTTCTCGAAAAATTGTTCTGTAATTGAAAGATTGAGGAGTCGGGTAATGTAAGTCCGAAGACCAAACTTTTTAAACTTCCAAGATATTGAATATCACGAATTCTCTGAAGGGAAATTCCAGTCACTCTGCAGACATAAATGTCAAAGAAATATTTAATGAAAAGCAAGCAGCAATTCTCTTTATTCTGATAATAAAAATAATTAAAAGAAACAAAAAGAAAGATACCAAAACAAACTGTTGAATATCTTCTTCAGGGTCGAAATTCCATAATAGTGTACGAATATTATATAAAAGTATAAATTAAAACAATGTCGTGATATTTCTAAAGAAAATTCAAGTCATCTTGCAAACACAATGTTAAATAAATACACAAAGAAAGATAGTAAGAATCTTTCACGCTTTAATAATAATTCGAAAATAAAAAAAAAAAGAAGATACAAAGGAATGTCTATAAAACTAAAATCCATTTCCAGTTACAAACTAATAAACTCGAACATATTTCCGCAACTATAAATTAAGCAGTTTAATTGAAGACGTTTAAACGAAGCGTCTGTTGCAAAGAAAACATAGAATACTCTACACACTGTAAAGGAACGAAATCGTATAGCGATATTATAGCTCTGTATGAATATTAGATCCTAAATGCCGTTCTACAAATCGAGAAAATCAAAGGAAACTCATTAGCATCCGTGTCTTAACAGGATTATTCTTAACACTGTTACAAATGCCTTTGAAGAAAGGTTTAGCGCAGCAAGGCGCTAACGTATCCTCTACCATTAAGAGAATGCCGTTTATTTTTAAATCTTTGTTTAAGAAAGAGGAATTCTATAGGTATAACGATACGAATTATCAGTAACGTGCCTAATCTTACAAACTGGCAACGGGTAGTCAATAATTACCATGAAAGTGCATCATTACGTACGACGATCGATCGTGACAAACAACGATACCGTGTAATATGCAACATTTACTGTTACTGCTTCCTCAATTTACGGCTGCCTGATAATTACATCCGTATTATTCATACCTACGCACCTCGTCGCAGCTAAACCTTAGAAAATGAAACCATTATCGCTTTCGTGCCATCGCTTTGAATGTTACTTCATAGTAAGCTATGATCCAGCTACGTATTAGTTATTTTGAAGAATATGGGGCTGCAATGCCATTCCATATAATTGTGGTACTCGTATGACACAGTCGGACGATTATTACCGCGTTATCGTATAATGCGATTGCGAAATTGCTTTAGAAAAGACGTCTGTGTGACAGTAGATGTTAGAGGTGCAAAACCAGTATTTTGTCGTTGTTCTGCCGTGTTCGCCTTCTATGTTTTGTTGCAAACTTGGCTCATTTGTAACACGTAAATGTGTGCATTTAGGAAGTAGTTCGAAAATCAAAGTTATACATTTACCTCTGTACAACCAGCAAGACTTTATATATACTGACTATACAGAATTAATTGTGTTACTTCAAAGAGGGATTTATCTTAGTTTTTGCACCGTGGATACCGTAACTGGAATTCGTATCACGCGAAACATATCTTTCATTTTATAATTGGAAAATGTTGAACAGAAATAAAATATCGGAAAAAGATACTGAAAGTATTACAACTTATAATTCAAGTGGTCTTTATAAAACAACGATGCCGATCATTTATTCGAACTATATTTAATTCCATACTTGGGTGAAATAGATTCAACAAATACGTGGCTCTATGTAGTTATTTTGATTTAGATTATACCAAACTGCATTAATAATAGAATCTATCGCACCTCAACAGTCTACTTCAGATCTTGTGAAGATATAAATAAACTTTATTTCCGTGAATATTCCGTGAATCTGTGTTGCTTCTATATCTCTGGTGACGTCGAATTTCCGCGATTCAACGTTTCCTCCTTTAGTAGAATATTCACTTGAAAATCGTGTCGAAAAATATTTTACGAGAACATGGTCAGCAGACGATTCAACGGATCTAGTTAGATCTAAAAGAAAGTTAAATTTCGCGTAAAAATATTTTCCGTCCTGTTCACGGATTCACACTGAACTAATTCATTTTACTTTCAGCGTAATAATGCTTCAACATATTCTACATTTCAAGAGGAAATTACGTTATACAGTAATATCGTTTACTACAAATTTACTTGTGAATTGCAATTCCACTGTTAAAAGCTTTCTTTCTACATTCCAGATACATAGTCTCATTTCCTTAATAATCTTAATGTAGAGAATCCCAAATGACTTTGTACTTAACAAGATATTACCGCAGAACGGAAGAACACACAAAATTAATTACAAATAAAAACTACCCAGGAAAAATTGTATAAATTCATTTTTGTTAATTTTATCACTCTTATGCCAATTAGTGGCTGAAGAAAATTATCGTAATATAAAGTAGTTGAAGAAGGAAATAACGTAATAAATTCGAAGATACAAACCTTTAAAAAATAGATAATAGGTTCTAGAGTAGAATATTTTCTAAAAAATTGACGGTATTAGCTTAATTATTATATTAATTTAACTTAATTAAAATTACACCGCATAATTGCCGTTATCAATATCTTTTAATCGTTCAGAAAGTCTACGAAGGTAAATTTATCAGATTGATGCATAGTTTCGGAGTAGAATTTATCAACGACGTATTGAATTCTAAAGAAATGATAATTTTTTCGTTATAATCGTTTTCATTAACAAATTATATCCAGATAAATAGATGTTCTATTCGATTTCGAAAACTTGTCAAGAAGAAAGAAGAAGGACAAAAACCAAGGGACACTCGAATCTAATTACAGTTCCCAAACTCACCAAACGGCATCTCCATAAATCACAAGGTTTATCTCTTTATTCACCTGGCTGCGAGTCACATTAATTTTCCTGCGATCTCGAAGAACACGCTTACACCAACTATTTTAATGTATTTTCAAATTACCTTTTTTCCAAATATTTCGTTCAAATAAGATCAAACTTGAATGGAATAACTTGTACTCGTGCATCTCCTTTTATTTTATTTTTAGATTCGGTGAAAGGACAAATGCCACAGACCATTCACTGTGGCCAGCCGGATGTTTCTGGATAGAACAAATCGTTAATCTTCGGTTGTTAGCTAAAATGGCGCGATACGTATCTCAGAGTCTCTGTTGCAGACGGGTGATTCGTTTAGAGTTTAGAGTACGGGTTTCATAACGATTTCTTGTGACATTTAATGCAGCCGAAACTTTTGTTATGCCCAGCTTTTCCCTGCACAATAAATATTTAGTCTAAGAGTGTTTCTGGATCGAAGAGTCAGTGGGTACAAAGACACAAAGCGCAGTTAAGAAAAAATAAGGAAACTGGTTGACATATCAAAACGAGATAGGATTAGATACTCTATCGCGTCTTTATCGAATATTATCAAATATTTCTATTGGTAATTAACTTTTCGGTAAGATTCGGTATGTTAAGATATATTTCTGCAGATGTAAAGCATATGTTCATAGAAAAAATATCTAAAAGTAAGAATGTTGCAATTATTTTCTTTAGAGATAATAGAACGTATCTACGCTTGGAAATAGCTGTGGCAAAGATCACATTCAACTACGTGAAATTTGGAGTCAAAGCGCAAGCTTGAAGTAACGATTATAGTGGCGCGAACGTTGCTAAACAGTAAGCTTTGAAATTCTCGCAACTCAATCGCTAATGTAGATGCAACACAGATTTAATTAGAGATAAATCCAGTGCAGTTAGTTAGCGATTTGTGAATTATATGACCGAACAGATATATAGCAGAGAAATTCTGTTTCACACCCGGAGATATTGACACGAGCGCGACGTCTGAAAGTAATTATAATTAGTCTTGAACAGATTTAGCTGCACTTTGATGGGCGACAGATTTGTTTTCTTTTTGGATAACCGAAAATTTATTTGCACATTTTATCACGTGATTTATGTATATGCAATTTCCTATGCAATTGAAGACGATTGTTCGTTTTTAGTGGATGTTGTAAAAATATTCAGCTATGGCACATATACCATAATAAAATGTAATTATCTAAAAGTTAACTTTGAATTATTTCATTTAGAACCTGGAAAAAGTGTCAAATGTTAAACAATTAATCAAGTTTCTTGTTAAATTGATGTTGATTACTGTGAGTAATTTTCTAAGACGTTAAGTGAATATTTCTAACGAGATATTTTGTTAGCTACTATTAGCCAGGGCTCTATTAGATATTTTTTGCTCCTTAACTCTTTTAATTCGTCGTTTTTTTTCCCAGCTCTTCCCAGGAAACTTTACGTTTTGATCTTATTTTGGACGCAGTCCCAGAGTCGACTGCGCCTTTTCCCTTCATTGTTTTTGATAATTTACCGCTTCAACGTCGACGCCCCGCCGTTCTTTCGTTCACAAAAGGCGATTACACTTTAGAGCTCGTGTCAAACTTCTTTTGTGTTCCTGAAAAGAGGTTCCCACGTAACGTGCAGCACGCGGTAACGCGTGAATTATTGTAAAGTACAGAGCTTATTCTTAACATTCTACCGGGACAATACATCGCGTTGACAAATAAATCATTCTAACTGGATGGACGTGCAAATAAATTCCATCGATAATTCTAGCTTAATATTATTCGAATAAAATTCGAACGAAAGAAACCAATAATATTTTGTTCCATCTGATTTATTTTTCAGATATTAATATTGATAAATATTGTCGTTTTTTTTTAATTCACACGCTACTTAAACTAAAATTTGTAATACACTTTTTAATAATTTTGATCGAAAGGATGAGAATTTAATGAAATCTTAATTTATGATATTTGGCTAATTTCTATAACGTCGTTAGCGCTCGACGAAATAAATTAACAGAGAAATAATTACCGTCTTAATTTTTGTACTTGATTGAACGTTTTAGTTGTTTCTCTGAACCTCCTTTAGAAAGCTGGTGTGAAGTGAAATCTCAATTTAAATAAATTACGCAAGCTACTGCGTACTCTTCCAAGGACATTATTTATCGAAAACAACAGCGTTTCCTCGAATCCAAACAAAATCAATTCTGCTTCGTTTTCAACGAATCACTTGGGACAAAGTCGGGAAAATTGCGCGGTTCTATTCGATCTTTCAAAGATCCCTTTCTTCAGAGCTGTCTGAGATAAACGAGACACTTTAGAAGGTGATTCTCCAGAAATTGTCGCGCTGTTAAGGTTTGTCGTCTAACGGAGTTTATAACATGATCGAGACGAAACACGCTAGTTTTTTAATTGAACTATATAATTTTATTGCATCCGTTTGATCGTACTAAATGAATTTTCGAAGAAAGAACAATTTTTGAAACTGTCGGTGTTTACATTTCCAACAGCGAACAAGGATATCGTAAATTTAAGAGTTTTCGGGAGAAATGAAGCGGATAAAAATTGAGATATTTCTGGGACATTATTCGAGAATAATGTTCAATACAATTTATAATAGTTATTCTTCTGTTTGCAAATTTTTCTGCTACAATAAAAACATCTTTCGACCTATTTAATTTTGCTTGTGAAATGAACGAAAAGAAGCGTATTAAAAGCAACTTTCTTCATACTTTTCATTGTTTGCATACAATGGGAAGGAAAATATTTGAGTTTCGAAAGTTAATAATCCTCTTTGAGAACTCACTAATCCAATAACACGAAGCAGAATAATTATTTTAGATATTCTAAAATTCAACGATTTTTCACTTATCAAATTTGTTATCTTCCTTTTCTTAGAATTCGCATTTAATTCTTGCATTGCATTCTTAAAACGAATAAAACGTAATCGAGGTAAAAGACGCTAAATTACGCTCGTTCGAACGACATTCGAAAATTACTATCGGCATAAATTAACGTTGTATCTTGAAATTTCCCGTTGAAAAATCGCAGAATCGTGGTCGTTTAATAAATTGTCCAAAGATCAGACGATTATTCGCGTAGCTTCGATAATTACTGTTCGAAGGCACGCCATTATCAATATACCAAAGCTTATTTTTCGGTGGGGTGTCAGTCGAGGAGGCGCGTCGAACCGGAAATTAATCGACGCCGTTACGCACTAGCGGTAACTAATACAGCGACAATTAATCACTTGACAGCTGTAATCCCTGGTATCGATACATCCGTGGCCTGACCTGATCCATAAATTACAGTCCTCTGTATTGTGCGTCTTTCCTCTCGATACAAAAATGAAAAATATTGTAATCAGAGATCGAGGTCTCCTTTGTTAGATTTCCTTTTGCTGATTCGACGAAGGGACAATTAATGGAGTGCATGATCGCCAATAAAATCGAATACAGGTCGCACGATCAAGATCTTTGATCTCGAAAGCCGGAGGAACGCGAGAAACTTCTCGGTATTGCTTTTCCTTTTTCATTTTTCCTGGCTGACATTTTTCTTTGACTTCCGCAGTATGTTCGAAAGACTTGGTCGTGGAAATGTAAACTCGCGGCTGGTAATACACTCGTTTTCAACGGAAAGGAAAATACGGAGGTGGAAATGAAAATTAAATCGATGGACCGAGGCAATATTTGCTCGTTTTATGAAAAAAAAAAAAACTGTTTTAGAGGGTTGAGTTTCGGGAAGTTTGAATATCGATTACGAAATAACGTGGAATTTTATATTTTACGAATAATTTGATTTATTTGGCGAACAAAATGCACAGAGTGCAGAGAATGATGGATTTTAATTGGTATAAAGTTTTAAAATCACGAATGGACCTGCTCCATTCAACGTAATATTAGTATAAAATTTTCTCCGTATAATTAATTTCAGAACGTTTATTCGTTTAACACAATAAGAATTAATATGTCGGATAAAATCATAGTTATAAAATTAATCGTAAAAAATATAATAAAAACTGTAAAATTCCTCCATTAACAAACGAAATCTGATAGAATAGAAATTGGGAATTTTTTAGACTCTGAACGTACCAGAATGAAAATGGATCTACTCATAAGCAGACAAAATCACAATTAGCAAGTTCGCTCTCAAGCTGATTCTCTGCGATCTTTCTCACAATTCTCTCCGTAAGTTTACAGTTATCGTTTTCAGGAACAATGTATGTAATACTTGTTCGCCGTGTTACGTCTGGGTCAAGGATGTTTCAAAGATAATTCTCTATTCACGATGGATCGTTTGGAATTTGCCAAGTAGTTGTTAATTTCAATGAAATTTCTCTTTGTAAATTTAGAACGGAAGTAAATATGCCGGTATCCGACGGCTTTGTGAGAATATCTCGTTATTGAATATAATATTAATTATATTCAACGTTACAATTTTGGAAAAGCAGGTCTCAATGATCTATTACGTGATCTACGTATAATATGATTGCTTTATGGTAAAAAAAAAAAGAAGAAAAGAAAAAAATGTATAATAAATAAACAAAATAAATGTAAAATGTTTATTTACTACGGCTTAATATTTCTGTCATATCAGTAGACGCTTCCTCCCGTATTAAACTCTTTCCGTACATGAAAATCTCAATCTCACGCACGATATTACAAGGTCTGGATCGCAATACGTTACGAGTTATTCTTAGCTGGCCACGAGACGATGTCTCACGCGCCTCGCTCGTCCTTCCTTCCGGTTTCGATGCATTCACCAGCTAAACACGTGGAAGGTATCAAAAAGGAGATGAGAGCTCGGTGAACGGAACACGTGTTCCGGATGTAGCGCCATTAGCGAAGCCCGTTATCACGCGAGCCATTGCCCCTTGCGATCTACTCGTATCTATTCACCACAAAATTTCTTTGTCCTCGAAAGAAATTCGACGTTTGAATTGCTGACACGATTAGAAAGGGCGTTTCGAGAAGGGGACCAAGAAGTCGTAGAAAAGCAACTTGTTGAACGTAGGACTCGAGACGTGTCGACAGGGTGACGGAGGCAGACTGTTGAATTTGCGTTGGCATTGTGAACGACAACGACGACAAATTGATTTTTTCCTTCTTTTCGCTAGTGAAGAGAAAGATATAGTCGTCGACGTAAAGAAGTAGATATTTCCTTGCGAAATTGAAATAAAAGATGTGAGGGGGATTTTCTGGAATATTTTTATGTCTTGTAATCATCTCTTTTCTTCGATTTAATATTCATAGGACTTTCTAGTTACGCAACGAACCAATATTTGATTATTTATAGGAATTTTGTACGATCCTGTTACGTCTACCAATTATACATTTAAGACAACTAATTATATATCAAATATATTTGCGATTAGTGACTTGCAACTTTTATATATTAGGTTGTCCGAAAAGTGTCGCAAACGTGCTTTTTACAACAGTGCACCTTGATACAAACGTGAAACCAAGTCTGTGAAATGTCGCGGTGTTTATTCCAATAGAACAAAATGTATCGTACGTAATTCGACAAAATAATATAAAACAAGAACCTTGTGCGTCTATTATTTCCTCATAAAACGAAAGAAACTTTTCGGACAACCTGATACAATATCAAAGTAATTTCAAATTTTCTTTTAGCGCTGTTGATGAATTTCCAGTAAGCTCTGTATAACATACATGATATAATATATTCATAGAAACGCATGGTAAATGTTTAAGTGTTTTCACGAGTTACTCTATACAATAGCGCGCTATGTACATGTTGCTTGTTAATGATCGAATGAATTTTTTCACTCAATTGAAATTGTCGATGCGCGCGATAAACGATCCATTTTCATGCGCTAAAAGATTCAATTGAAAATTCATGCATTGATTGCAGAAAATATGTCAATCACCGCGAAACGTCGCGGCCTTAACCCGTTTCTCAACAAGCCGAACTGGAATTCAATCGCGTTAAAAACGCGTTCCACGAGATCCGCTGTTGGAAACGGGATTCTCGCGACGCGTTTGTTTTTCTCGCGTGAACCAGCCTGGACGCGAGTCGTCGAATTCAATGGTTAACCTTGCGAGCCTGCTCTTAATCGGCGCCGGTCTCTTTCACCGTCACGTCTTTCCGCCGCAAGAACACCGAAATCGTTTTAGCACCAGTCAAAACAACTTAACTGTCCCGTAAACGTGTTTGGTTTACGCGTTAAGACACTCTGCTTCCTTTCACGCGACAACGACGATTCTTTCTTGAATGTTACGAGAAGCAGGAATGCCGATAGTATCCATCTTGATTATCTTTCTCAATGGTTTAATTATGTATTTCGCGACTTAATTACGTTTAATTATAGCTTACGCTATCGAATTCGTTGTGTTACAAAATGTTTAAAAAGAAATAAATTCAAAATATCAGTGAGCTTGAAAACAAAGCAAGTTAACGTATCAGTGAATAAATTAAACGCGTTTAATTCTTGCAGAATTGATTTCTGCACGAATTATCATCCGCCGGGATATTTACGGTAATAACGGTTACACGATCTAAACGATTGAAATCGTACGCCGTTCCAAAATTTTCATTTGTGCGTTGTCTACCTGTTTGCATTTGAAATATATGCTAATATTTCGGTTAATGAAGTTAACGCTTGAAATTATAACACACAGTGTAATTGCAAAATTCAAACGGTCACTGCGTACCGATATTCATATATGAACATATAATTAAAAGGATGATACTGATTTGAATTATACTCACGCTAGAGTTGAATTGTAACTGTTATCGTATTATATAATATATTTCATTATCTGAAACTGTACTTTTATTCTTACACGTTTAATCAAAGAAAGGTATAATCGCCTTTACTAATTAAATTTAATTTTATATTTCACGAATACATTCATTTCGTATCATTAATTTAAATACGTAATAAAAGCGTACAAACGAATCGGACAATTTTCTGTTTCTGGAAATCGTTTGAATCATTTCAAGATTAAACAACAATATCATTTTCACAGGAAACAGAAAGATGGTTTTTTTATAAGAATTTTGAGAATAACGTCAAAACGTCGAAGGGCAAAACACGCACGCACGTCGTTCTTGGAAATTTTTTTCAAATTGATGGTATCCATATTAAAAAATCATACTGCATTCGCTTGCGAATGTATCATGTTGCAGAAATTCATCGGAATAAATTAAACCATTCGTATTACAATCTCGAGTTTATTTTGGCAGAATATCGTTGAAATTTGACGAGAAGCTTGAAAATTGACGAATTTTCACGTCATTAAACCAATGGAACTTCTAGTAAGTAAAAGAATAATTTTCAACGAATCTCGATCTAATTAATTTTCTTTCAAATTGTTAAGATATAGAAGGGATTCGGAAATACAAATAATTCCCTTTATTTAGCACACAACAGTTATACATATATCTTATACTCTAAAGACCTCGAAATCCTATTCGCACGCACGCTTGTTTTCAACCGACTCTTCCAGATATTTCTAACGACTGACTATTGTCTTTTGTCCCAACTAAGGCTTGGACGCTCTCTGACGCTTACACACACATTCACATGTACAGTGTAAATGTATCATGTTCCTAACACAAATTCATTAAATTCATTCTTGTAAATCTATAATGTCTCCATGAAAACTCAGAAATTGGTTATTTTAATCACTCTGCTAGTCAATGTCGTAGAAAATCGTTCAAAGCGAGCATCCGTCAAACGAGAAAACCCCATGTGAAAATCCATCTTAGGTGTGAAAGTGTTTAATAGCTGTCGTGTTTTCTACCTGAACGATCAACATCAACGCGTGGGTGTGTTATCTACGCCTTGTCCGTCTTTCGATCTCGAAAATCAAACTGCGCTCAGCCAGTGTGTAAATACGTCGGTAACGCGCAAAAACTTTCGAATTATACGAAATTCACAGACTACTCGTCGATGTGTGCCGGAAAAGTTCATCAAACTGGTAGAAGTTACGAGTTGCAGACGCGCGCGGCCCGGTACACCCTCAATTTCCGATCGTTTTCCGAGGAAAATCACCGACGAACCGTGAGAATCGTGAGAATAAGCAGAAGGTGAATGGTTTCTTTCAGAGGCCAACAGAACAAAGAGAATTCGAGTGATTGAAAAAAACAGAGTAGGATTTTAGAAAGAAAACTGCATCGGGAAGTTTCTGATCTACGTCGGAAAGAAGTTGAGACGGCGGATTCAGAGGCAGCGCGAGATTTCGTGAGAATTCGTCGAACGGAAATTTTAAAAAATAAGATCGGCATTCAGATTAAAAACAAGAGGTTAATAGAATAAAAATTGTATAGTTTCGAAGAAATAATTGGGGATCTTACGGGAAAATGAAAATATTAACAGTTTTTGGTAATTAAAAGCTGGTGAATTTTAAGGCTATCTCATTAATCTCGCAATTATTACGCCAAACGCTCAACGCTTAAGATTTATCTTATCGCTAGACTTCGTCGTTGAAGAGAAAATCACTTAAGTAGTGAGTAGCACGCTACCGCTGTAAAAATTATATACTATAAAAACGTGTAGGTTTATCAATGATCTTTTATCATTAAAAACAAATAGAAACTTCTGATAGTTTCTATTCTAAAAGTACAATGTACTCCGTTTCACTAGTACTGTTTCTCAGTTATATAATAATATCAATTTTTGCAAATTCTAATGCTATATTTTACGTTCCTAATGCGATATGGTGCAAAACTGCAAAACACAATGTAGGAAGTAAAAGAGAACAAATTCTCATAAATAGGGGATCGTGGTTGTCTATAAGTAGAAAAGATGTGTTAACGTTAGAACTACCACACCAGTCAAATTGACTGGTTTTACAATATTATTTTAAAATTCCTACTTCATGTTATATTTTTTCCCGCAATGATGTAATGACTTTCGCAACGATAACTAAAAGAATAATACAATGAATTTTATTTTGTTTTTTATGTATTCAGGCTCGAAATAATTTCGTATCAAGGCTATTCATACCAATATCAGTCAAAGTGACGGGTACTTGTCAAAGTGTAAAAGGGTGCTGCAATCTATTTATCGAACCTCAATTAACAGGTTTCCTCGTTTTGATCATGGTTCTAAATGGATTAATAATACCAAAAATGTACTACATAACATTCCTTCTGTAATAAAGTAATATATCGATAAATATAAAAATATTCTATTATTATGTATTTTTTAAAGACCAGCCATTTTCACTGGTTTTGGTAAAAATATCGGTGGTTCTAGCGTTAAGGATGATCTTACGGACACGAGTGCCAACAAACCAAAAGAAAAAACCACGAAAAGAAGTAACAAAATATACATCACCTACACATTTTCAACTTCCAATGGTTGCTATCCAGCCGACATTCCCAACACGGGCTGTGCATTTAAATAGTCAAAAGAAGATGAAGCCAGCAAGGAATCTTGACAGCGCAACGACCAAGGATACCGATGGCCGCGAAAACCAGTTTAACGTCGTGAAAGCACTAGTCGCGAATGAAAAGCGGTCGGACACCAGGCCCCCCAGGAAATATATTTTCACGTTTCGACGACGTTGACGTCCGCATCGGGCGTCTGTCTGCGTTTTTAGCGGCCTCTCGTCCCCGGATGCCGCGTATGAATATTTTCCCGAGGAGAAGAGAACCAAGAGGCAACCTGGCCCCGAGCGGATCGCCCTCCAGAATGAATTTCGCGTATTTGCAGTCGTTCCATGGCTAGTCGACTCCACTGCAATCCCCAGTTACCTCGTTTCCTTTCATACTGTACCGTCCACGAGCCGTCTACTTGTTTCCCGTCCTTACGAGTAGCGGAACACGAATACCAAAATGAGTGGAAGGCGGTTCCAGTCAGAACTTTGTCGTAGAATTTTATTGTATGTACGTGGCTTGTAGGAGCTTTTATATTCGTAAATTAGAAAAATATTGCGGAATTTCGGATGATCTCTCTGAAAAGCATAGCGAAGTTAATATGACGCTATATGTACGTTTCATATGTTCAAAGATTACAATATAAAAGAAAGTATGAAAAATCTTTCCTTCGAAACGAATAAATCATCTCTGAAGCTATTTGAAACTGACGATGAAAATAAGACATCGTTCATTCATGTAAGAGTTTGAGGTGATATTGGGTGTAGCGCGTTATATAATCGTTCGGTATTTAGGTCAACAATATATTTATTAACAAGTGTCTTCTTTCGATCGCGTCGCGTATCGCTCTCGGTTTCGCTGGTCGATCTTGCTGCCCGGTTACAACTCGACTTTTTCGCTTCCTGGTTCAAACTCGACTGTCGATAAGATTCGATTCTTTTCTTTTTGTCGCCCTTCAACATCCCCACTATCTACGCGTTTATTAGGCGTCCACGACCGTTGCCACGCACGCCTTCTTCTTGAACATTCGGCGAAAGGACCGTTGGGATATTGATAGCTCATTAGACACTTCGCTTCGGCGATATACACCGTTGCCGAGTGCCGCTACGAGTTAAAGAGAAGGAAGCGAATGCTTCAAGAAACTCAGGATTGGTCCTGTAATGTTCAACAATCAGCAGATCGGAAGGTAACTCTTTTAATGGCACCGTCTTTGTACCTTCCTGTCCAGTCACCGCGTCTCCAACGACACGGAAGGTAGATATTACAGAGAACCGCTCTGATGTCGCGCGACTTTCTTCCGTTAGAAAGAGCGTATATCTCCATTTTCGCGAAAGTGTTTCATGTATAACAGACTGAGGGCCATTTAAAACGGACCTGTTTCTCTCCGTGCTTCTTTCTCTGGCTTGAGAACGTGTAAATACCGCGGACGATGTGCATAGTCAATGATTGATTTAAAAGATCTCGCGCGAGATGGCAAGGACTGAAAATTTCTGAAAAAAGAATTCGCTTGCTAGTGTCAAACCTCGGAGAACTATTTTGTTATTTAAGAAGATCGTGTTTAGGATATGGAAACCCCGTTAAAAAAGCACGAGGATAGTAATTCCGTATGTTCTAAAACTGTAGAAGCAAAGGGTAAAAAAGAAAGTTCTATCTAAACGAGAACATTTTCAGGAAAGTACTTTACTTCACGAAAGTCAGCATCGCCGCGAATAAAGGAAACACAAGTGCGTTTCCTTACACGCATTTACGCTAATGAAGTTAGTGTAGAAACGGTAACGTATCTCGAAGCGAGAAGGGAGGTACAAGGCGAGAACGATAAGATTGCCACGAAAATTTCACCGATACGAACACGGTCGCAGTGAAATGCATGCCTTCCTGCTGCGTGCACTGTCGAGTCACGCCTCTCTTCGTAACAACATGTTCTTTACTCGATAAGTCTAAAAACCAGAAGCGTGGATGATTTATAATCTGGCACGTTTCAATTGTTACAACGATACGTGCCGCGGTCACCTTATCTTCGCTCTGGTAGAAAAGCGACCGATAAAAATCGGCCTGATTTACGACCAACGATGCATTCTAATCGCTGCAAGCGCCACGGCTGTATACTTAATTTCACCTTGCCCGAAAAACATAGAGAGGGAAAAACAGTTGCATCGCGTAAAAAGAAAAAACTGGTTTATCGCGATATGCCGCGGAAATGATCCAACGTTGATTGCGATGTAAAAAAGTTACGTTGCGCCGAATTATGCCAGAGATAATTATATATGCATACGGCGATTATAGGAGAAAACGTGATAAGGACGACGTTGTTGATTTTTCCTTTTTAATATCATTTCACGATTAAAAACGAACGTTACGATTTACTTGATATAAAATTTATAAAAGTTAGAAATCTGAAGATATGGCTGACGAGACTTTGTAAAAGTCAGAGATATTCGCTTCCGATTAAAACTTAAAGTCAAAGTAGATATGAAATTATCAGACTTATAACCGGTAATTATGCGAACATTTTATCCGAGTAGGTAGAGGATCAAAACTGTGAAAAAAAAAAAAAAAAAAAAAAAATAAAACGATCGCGACACATTTTCGACGTTGATTACTTGTACTATAATTTCCATTTAGTTTACGAAATTAATTTGGAAAAATTCACAGAAATGGATATGAGATTTTTATATGTATTTATAATCTGATAAACAAATATTTGATTTGAACGCGTATAGGGTCAAAGCTGTGGAAAATAAAATAATTACAATACAATTTCAATACTCCACGGAATAGATACGAGATTTCTAGAAATAATCCAATATATGATTCTCTCCCATTCATATAAAATTCCATTTAAAAATAAATCAATTTTTGAAACAGTTCATTTTATCGAACTAATGTACCTTGCGAAACAATTTCCTCAAACTTCCTATACAAAACAAAATAAAAAATCACAGGATCGTAAACAAAAGGTAGCTATAAAAAGTGACGAAAAATCGTTGAAGAGATTTGGACCCGCTTTTCAAACGTCCTCGAATCGCGTTCCCATTTGAAAAGCTTCAGCTTTTTCCCATCTTTGCGAGACAATTTGACACGCGGAGGCACCGCGAAAGTCGATTAGCCGCGGCAGACGTATCGACTATCGATGGAAAATAATTATCGAGCCTCTGTTTTATGCGTGATCGCGGCGCACAGACACGGTCCGATATTAATGGTAACTTTATTGTCAATAGTGTAACAGCGTGGCTGAAAATATTCGAGGAAACGAGCTGGCTTCCTCGAGCGCGACGACGGCAAACGACACAGCTAGCAGAAATTGGCGATGTCGTTTCGCGATGATAGGAATTAAATGGGATACAGGATCGCGGTCGAAAATGGAGAAACAACCGGCATGGCTCGTCAGTGAATCGGACGAAAGTTACAGAGTGACGGAAAAACGAGTGCAACGCTGTCGATTAGCTTCATGATATTGTCAACGAGTTCGATGCTTGTTCCGTGTACTGGTTACTCTGTTGGTAGACCAGTTTCATATTCGGTTGGTTTGATTGCGAACGATATTGCTTACTGTTATGTGTGATTTCGTCGAATGGATTGGTTAAACGCGACTGGCTTGTTTATTTTGAAACATTTGGCAAAAATATTTTTGCAGCGAATTGCAAGGCAGAATTCAAATATTATTTCGTTCTGTTTTTGGGGAAGCTCGATAGCGAATTCTAAAATGTATAACGTTGCCGATTTGAAAAAATGAAACTATATTTATTTATTTTGATAACAGGCAGGCATAAATCAGAGACTTGAATATTAATAAGTCAAAAGTGTAAATCATTGGAACAAAGCTACCTACTTAGTTTTAGTATATAACTCCTTGTTAAACTTTTGCTTTATCGTATACAGTTATAATTTACAAAGTTAACAGGGGAAAAGAAAAATAAATGATTAATAATTTACAGCTTTAAATTTTGCCTCGACGTGCTGTCAAAGACGTTCAAAACAATCGAACGTAACAGAGAAACATAATTATACACGAATTAATAAATTTAAATTGTAAATCATTAATACAAAACGTTCTACAATTTCCTCGAATAATTCTTTGTCAAGATTTATTTTATTATTTACAGTTATAATTTATAAGAACAACGAAAAGAAGTAAAAAAAAAATAGGCAGTTAATAATCTACAGTTTACCGCTTAAAATTTAACTACGTGATATGATATACGTAAATTGGCCGAAAAGCAGAATTTCACCAACGAAATCGCAATTAATCTTCGAAGCAAACGCGAGCAAAATCGCATTTACATTTTCCAAAGATTTATTTTGCTTGTACACGAGCACGAGAGAGGCAACGCGCCGTTCAAAACAGATTTATAGACAATCGAGGTTTGTCGATCTTCTTGTCGGCGATCGCAAGGAACAAGCCGTCCTATCTAGTCGTAAATAATCCGCTAGCGTGAGTTTATGCGTTCCCGTGATCGACAGGCATAAAAGGAACGGTAGCTGGTGGAACGATTGATCGATGATAGCCGAGGATCGTACAGAGAAGGAGATATGAGGATTATTGGAGGTTACGATTGCCGCCTGTTAAGCGTCCTATCGAAGAAATAATTCCTTGGCTTTTCAACTCGATCGGAAGTTAACAGGCGGAAACTACGTGTTTCGTTCGCGTACCAGCTTCGATCGTGTCGACCTTTGACCGTCTAAGTATACCTATTCGACGAGTAGTTTTCTCTTAACGATCGTAGTTACGTGACCGTAAAGAAATCCCTGCAGAGGATCCGATAATAGCTCCATTTTACCAGGGAAAATTGCACGACTTCGACTTTTCTTATACAAATTTCGTGCCTCTTATAACGACGTATATTAGTTATGATTTCGCACTTTACCCCGATCATCGCCGCTTTTAGAAGGGTAATTTGTCGAAAATTACCGGGTACTGGTACTTGTAAGAAATTATTTGAAAGAATGACTACGTAGTTTCATTCGAATGCCAAGCTATGTCAGATACTGTGAACATAATATCTTGTGGGAAACCGATAGGATGGAAACGAAGTTCCAGGTACAATGGCGGAATATCTTCTAGCGACAGTTCCTGATTATGGAGCATGGATTGCAAGAAACTTTAAGATACGTCCTGACAGACCGTATTATAAGTAGATGACTGGCTGTTCTCGAGATAAGGAGTTAAATGACAAAGTTGTAAAACGAAGCTTCTTATAACGAAGAGCGTGAAATTTTTGCTTTCTTCTTGATCAGAGGAGATGTAATAAGTAGACTGGTGATTTTTATGCACTCGTGGGAAACTTGAAGGTAGAAAAATGCGTGAAACGCATATAACGTGCGAATATATATAGAATATTCAAAGTAGAACACTCGGTATAATATTTGGTAAATGAGACGAACCTCACGTGAATTTTATTTCTTTAACTATGTTGCTAGCGTTTCACGCGTTATAACGTTTCATATAAAACATACAACGTGGGCGTATTATTCTTCTTCTAAGTAATTGACCAAATACTTTCATGAACGATACATTCCTACGTATTTAATATTAGTTGAAAAAGAAGATCTTCAATTACGCTTACTGAAATTACATAGATCAAAACTTTTGGTGGAGTCTTCATTCCCGAACTAGAAAGTTAACTAACGATATAACGACAAAATCTGTGTAGGAAGAAAGCTGAGATACATATAAAAAAAGCTAATGATTCGACACGGTATTAATTTAGTGCTAAGAAAACACTAATCAGGCAACGCTATAATTTCCCAGAAAGCTGAAATCACGCACGTTTCCTCATCTTATATCATTTTGTTATTTTTGTTTTCTTTTTTCTTGAAAAAAAAGCTAACAACTCATAATCATCACAGAGAGTTCCACCTTGTTTCACAAACGAAGAAAAAGAATCGCCTTAAGAGCCACCGCGTTTTTCCAAGAGCCTCGTTCGAGTCAAACGAAGGAACTTAACGAAGTCTCGATATCTCGAATACATCTCTCGCTCTCGTTCTGATTGATTGACACTCACCTGAAGCAATCTATCAGCCTTGTAAAGTACTTTTTACAAATTAATCGATGGAACCGTAGCCTCTTCCGCATTTCCAACAGGGTCGTTTAATCGGGAGCAACAAGAACGCCTCGAACCAACGAACCAAATGCTCTTTTCGCCTCTATAAATCTATCTCTAATGACGATCGAACTAATTATTTCTAGCCTCGATTTAGACGTGATTACGCGCAACCGTTGTCTTCCTTTCCCTTTCTCTCTTCTCCTCTCTCCTTCTCTCTCTGTTTCTCCCGAAAATCGCCTCCGTTTGATCCCTCGACTACGTCCAACATCGGAAAGCACGCCATTTCGTGATCGATCATTCGACTCCCTTACGTTTTCCTCTGGCTCGAAACGCGCATTAAAGCGTAAGCTTTAATAACCGGTTACGCCAAGCTCGGTTAGAACATGGCTTACACGTCGAACTTGAGATGCTTCTACTCGTTGAAACGCTCCTTCACGATTTTGAGATGCTTCGTAATCGATGGAGTACTCTTGGCTTGAAAGCCAAAGGATAGCTTTCACCAAGACAAACGCGATCAATTTTCGATTTTATATCTAGAACTTTTTCATAGTTCTATCGAATATTTTGAAGAGAAAATAAATAGAAAAACGTATTTATCGAGGACCGTCAATTAATTACAGGCTAAAATTAATATCGAGATACCTATCGTACCTATTAATCTTAAATATAAAGATGTTTACCATTTTCTATAACACGATCGCTCTAACGTCTCAATCATCTACATCGTTTGATCGCTTAATACACAATCGAGTGCAGTCGAGAGACGCGCTTTTTGCAAGAGGCTCAGCTTCCCACAAAAGGAACTCTGTCTCGTTCAGCGGTTTTAGTCGCTCCTCAAGAGACCGTGCTTCTCATCCGCTAAACAGTGGATGTCCAAGAAACGTATTTTCCAAACTATTATATAATCATATTTCTGTCCAACTACTGATCGAAGTAACGAGAATTTTATGCGAATCATTTAAC
Organism: Bombus affinis; assembly: GCF_024516045.1. Classification (NCBI taxonomy): domain Eukaryota; kingdom Metazoa; phylum Arthropoda; class Insecta; order Hymenoptera; family Apidae; genus Bombus; species Bombus affinis. The sequence goes on from NC_066347.1 coordinate 14,287,254, forward strand.
GCTAGAACTACCGACGATTAAAGTACGAAACTTCAGTGAAAAAAATCGAATCGAAAAAGAAATAAAAGATACAGAAAGGAACGCCATATCCTTTAATTCGAATAATATAAAAAAAACACTCGTTTTTTTTATTTTTACCCATGCTGTATTCTTTTGATCATTTTCGACCGAATCACATTATTCCCTAACGTTAGGGAATATCTCAAGTTCGAACAAAATACGAAAAAATTGTTACTGGTGTGATTTCTGATGCGAATTTTACATCAAACATCTTCAAGCATTACAAATCTTCCTTATTCGTTAATATGAAAAGAAAATCAAAATATAAAAATTCGGGGATCGCAGGGAAGCTAAATCGTTTGAAAATTTGAGTTTTAGTCATCTTTTTAGACGAAGAAATACATCACTGTACGACAATCGATTGGAAGGAGGAACAGAATCGTTATTCTAAAGGTATACCTGCAAACACGACAGAAATCCCTTCCGCAGTGCAAAAAACGCAGAGGACCTGGTCTCGCCGCTCTGAGCCCGATCATAGCCAGCTTCGCACAATGAATTCACGATCCTTTCTATCGCGCGGAGATCGACAACGTAGATCGCGGAAAATCGGTTTCCGTGGTCCAGGCACATCTGGCGAATCCCAAACGGCGACTGAACATTGACAGACAGGAGCACCGTGAACGCGTTTCTCGCGTCCCTTTCCTTCGTTTCTCCTCTTTCTCTCGTCTCCGCCAACTCGCCTCCGTGCATCTTGTCGTCTTTTACAAGTTCCACGGTTCTCTTCGTCTCTTTCTGTGGTAGAGTGCCTTGCGGTGTGTCCCGTGGCCGAAGACCGTCTCTTGATTGCCACAAAGTATTCAGGTGACTGTCCCACTTACGGGAACGGCTTCTCTTCAGACAACCGAGACAGAACTGGACGCGAAACCACCACAAGGGCAACGGCGACAGATACCAGGAAGAGGAGACGCGGCCGCGAAACCGTGCCGTAGTTTTGTGCCCGTTTGGGTTTTCGCTTTAATTTCCTTCAGTTATCCCTATGTTTTAGGGAAAAGGATCTCACGAGGCGAGAATTAATCGTTCGCGTTGTTGGTTGCTCCTTTGAGTGACTTTTGATTTACGAGCTGCGATGGTAGTATGCGTTGTTTCATAGAACGCACCATTTTGATGAACAATTGATTATTAGTAGGCTGTGAATGTTTATGTAAATTCATATTTTTATGTTTAATACGATTTATGGAATTTAAATAGAGATTTCTCTCACCCCTCACCGAAATGTCGTAATAATGTACCATACTTTGGGTATTTCGCATAATTTTCTAATATTATGTGGATTTTGCGCATAATCGCGGTCGTAAATTTTCTATAAATGCGTAAATACTTATAATCTAGTGGTTGATCAATAGAGGATGAGGTAAGCTGCAATTATTTCTCTAACAATGAGTACGCTGTAATTAAACTGTATCATATACGATGCGGTGTTTTACATGCGACAATCTGCACGATTTTATCTTTGATTGCTCTTATTAGTGAGTGTATGTCAAATAAGCGTATACCGCACATATGTACATATGTACATAGGACAGTTGTTGGTTGAATGCGTTCAGCGAACAAGTTGTAAATTCAGTCGACTTACTCGTCTCTGTCATGCTTGGATGTAACAAAGCTTGGTTGCGATTGATCGATATTGTACACCGTTTACACGAACTGCCTATAGACAATGTTTGTGCATTGCCGAGTTTGAGGTGAGGTTACAAAATAGGGTCGTGATACAAACGAGATAAATTTGTTACTAAATTCGACTGTTGTCAAGTTAGTGGAACATTTATATAGTGTATGCGAGTGTTCAAAGCGAGGGTCGCGAGGACATAAAATAGGATTGTGAATTAATCGAGATAAAAATAAAGTTGAATTTGCTGCAAGATCTCTTGTTAAGTTAGATGAATATTTTATACGTAAACACGGATAAAACGTGGTATGAGAATGATGTAATTAACAAGGTTTTCCCAGGAAGTGACAGAGGAAACTATATGAAGAAATTCAAGCGAGTTTTGTCGTATGATATGATATACCTCGAAGAACCTGGTCCATGAAAATCTCTAGTATCGTGTTCTGATAGATTTACTGAATTCTAAGTTCCACTTTTGCTACACGAAATTGTGTGCGATTCTGAATCTCTTTTCTGTTGGGTAAGTCTTCTCCTAAATTTCCTAAATACCCAGAAGAGAGAATGGGAAATCGTATAGTCGTCGGAATCGGCATAGCAAAGTTCCAATTTAAAGTGTCAAGTTGATAGTCAAGTGACATTCGTTGATATAGTTCTATATGTCAAAGTCCTTTGACTTTTAAATTACGAAAGTTTTTAATGGAAACTGTGCTGCATAAAATGTGGGTCACGCTTTTTAAACGTTATTTATCTCGCCCCTTGGAATTCTTTAACACTGATAAATCTAGTCCCTTGATATCGATAAATTTAACTTTTACCGAACGTCGCGATAATTGTCTTTCGCCAAACATAATCGATCAATCTTCGTGCGAGAAACCGAAAATCGAAAGCAAGAACACGAACTGCACATAGAGGAAAAGCCAGCGCACAATTCTGCTTTAATTTCGGGCAACTTTCATGAGATAATAGTCGTGAAACAACGAAATGAGGTAGAACGACCACACAGGAAAGACGAATTTCGAATCGGTTCGAACGTTCACGGATGTTCCTCTTCTACAACAAAGTTTCCTGGTGTGGCAGGAAACTGTCGATGAACTATTTCGATTTTCTCGGGGCTTCGGAAAGCTACGCCACCTTGTCGGAGTTACGTTTGCAACTATGCTGCAAGTTCTTCGCGAGCTACACTCTGGATTGCGTTTAACCACAAGGAACACTAAATCCGACGTAGTGCGAACGTGGAATTCGAGAAATAGGTCGAATATATGCCGTGCATTTATTTGTATTTCGCGTTGACGCGAGTATATTGCGATTACTGAACGCAAAAAGTGGGAGTAATGTATTTTAATTAGAATAGAGAAACCGATGCAGACGATAGAGAGATCGTGGCTGTTTAATGAGGCTGTTTGACGAAGGAACATGGGAAAATATTGCAGCAGCAATATTAATTAGAACAGAAAAATGTGCAGATAACCTTAATTACGATGTAAATACAATAACACCGTTTTTACTTATTATAAATGAGTTGCGAATAAAAATTAGGTCACTAATGCTAAGGGATATTTTTATTGTTCCTTCGTTAACCATGAGATCATGCACTAATTAATTAGGTTCAAGTGTATTAAATCTCGTGTCATCTAATAGTACTTTCATATAACTACAAATAGAATGATACTGTGTAAATGAAACGTAGAACAATATTGGAAAAACGCTTCGTTGGAAAATAACGGTACCTATGTAAAAATACCTTTTTATAGCCACTTACTGTATATTATACGCACTTTATTCTTTGCTTCTTCCGATGTTTCATTTAATTGCACTAAAAATACATGATCTGTATAAACAATCGCTACACGTCGTCTTCTTCTTCTCTGATACTACCTCGCCTTATCCCTGATACGAAGACGTGTGAAATAAGGAAATGGAAAACGTCGCGCGAGAATTCCAAGGAAGCGGTCTTTTCGAAGGCATCGTACGAGGTGAAGCTCGCGTTTAGGAGATAACGATGCCTCGACCGAGCATCGTAACGTTCGGTAACAATCGCGGGTGGCTTGAATTGGTCGGGTTGCATGCACGCGCGTGCTGCCAACGTGCACGTTCACGGCAACTTAGAACACCGATAAACCGTGTATGTTTCAGATAAGAGTAAATCTACCGAGCCGTGGCTACGTGCTTTTTTGCCAACGATTCCGAGTCGTCGCACAGCCAACGAGTTTCTAGGCATTTTTTACCTTACCATCGACTATGTTTTCCAGCAGCGAAAGCTGTAAGCAAGAAGAACATCAGGAATTCTGGATAATCCTAGGAAATGAAGATATATCGCGAGTGTTGGGATTTTATTTACAGGAATTTACGTGGACGGAGATATTCATGAACATAGTCGCAGGTGGAAATAATTCTTTTTCAGTTTAACGCAAGTGTATTTCGCGTGGAGTAAATTAATTTTCTCTAAGTAGTTGATAAGCTATATGGTTTGCAACTTTACCTTCAGCGCGAAATTCCAATCAGTGAATCGCGTATATTCACCGCACCCAGTTTTCCTATAGTCGAACGCGTATCGATAGCAAAGAATTGGCGTTAATAAGAAAACTTTATTAGTAACGAACGAACAAAATCTATTAACCAGACGCGTAGTTTGCACGTTTCAAACTTTGCACGTAGTTTGCGAACTTTGCAATCCTGTCGCTGTTTCATTTTTTTAAACTTTATGTGTTATCATTTAATGCATCGTAGAAATATAGCGCTTGCGTTTAGTTTTATATTTATTAGACTTTCTAAATTGGAATCGACCGTCTAATTGTAAATTATGACACGTGCATCTTCAATTTCATGCAGTAACAGGTGCGTCCCTTTTTATTAAGATCAACAATGAAGATAAAAATCTCGAAGTTAAGGAATTTCCCAATGATCGGAAGATATGGCTGAATTGAAAATGGCTCAAAAAATGATTAAATGTATTACACGTTTCTTCCTCTCGCTTCGTAAAATAAAATTCTCGAATTTGAAAGATTCAAAGACTTTTGAATTAATTTTGAATTAACACAAACTCAGTTGCACGTATTTATTTGAAATAATAATTATCAGAGTGATCAAATCGTATTTACAATACGTAACGATAAACAGCATTTTGCTACCACGAACATCGAAAACTGTGTGTTTCGTGTATCAACATTTACCAGATGTTGCAAATATTATTCATTAGGGTGTTGTACACATGTTGCTCGTAGAAGGATACGCGTGTTCCTTGCTGGTCCGAGCCACCCTTTATGTTTACGATACTAATCTAGCTTAGGTACCATTTTGGTTCTTAAGTCTTGCTTAAACCAAATTTTACTGAAGTAATAACTGGAGCATTGCAGTTATGAATAAAAACGAGCAGATTACCGGCTTGGTTAACGACGCCCTCGCATACACGGATTTCGCGCGTTGGTACATTGTTTCTCTACCCAAGGTTTACCTTTTCTTGTGACAGCTTTACACCAGCAAAACTCCAAAACGAGAATTTACCGAACGCCACAGCCTTTGAAATATCTTTAACAGGTAACGTTTGTTCTGCTACAATTTCGCAACGTACGATTCAACAATGTTCGTACAAAGACTTTGTGCTCTGTAATAAATTTGTGGTGCTCTCGTGGTTTCTCCTGTTGCACGTTTCCGACAAAGAATGTAAAACGAATAATCATACGACAATCTTTCATTCGTGGTTTTATTTATGGCCCGACTTTTATTTATAAGATTGAATGTTATTTTTTTTTTTTTTTTTTTTTTTTTTTTAGTAGCAGTCATGCTACCGTATCTTGTATACTTTGATCCTTTTTATACCGTTATTCCATCTTTTGAACCTATTTTACCTTATTCTTTAGCTACATTATTTGGTAACAATCTCTTGCACTTTACAAACAAATATCTTCTAATTACTTTCTATGAAATCTAGATAAAGAAAATCTAGAAAGCTGAATAAAATTCTTCAAAGTCAGACTTTAACGCGAAACTAAACTCTCCAAACTCAGATTCTACGATTTTTAGGAAATATCTACCATTCACAAATCCGAACATTCTCCCTAAAACCAATCAATCATTCAGCCTCTACTTACATCCAAATTCCCCGTGTCTCCGTTACAATCTACACGACCCTCGTCTAAAATCTTCGTGGTCCAGCCGAAAACTGTCAACCGTGGCATCCTGCGAAAACACAGGATCCATAAACCGATCGCCACATCAGAATCCAATCTAGAATCGCAAACATTTACTTCACCGTTCGATCTACAGTCGAACCTCTGTCTGCCATTCTCTAACGATAAGCATTCTGACCGAGTCGGTGTCATAGGTCAGTGGCTCTCCTCTCCCCTTTCTTGCGTTGGCGTGCAGCTTGTTCAGCGTCACCGGCACTGGGGAACACGTGGCTCACGCGAGTGCGTGTCAGCGTGTAAGTAAGCCGTTTACGGTACTGACCTAGCCTAGAGGCGGACGAGTGTGCGCTCTGCGAGCGAAGGCGTAGGTATCGCAATCAACAACGCCGTGCAGACCTAGAAGACGTGGTTCACCGTGGGAACACGCCACGGGAGGTCAACACCGAGGCGAATCGTCGTGGAAAGAGTGGAAAAGGGAAAAGAACGATAGAACAGACGAGAGGAAAGAAAAGGACGAGTCGATCGGTCGACTCGTTCCGATCCATCGTTAAACTTGGATCAACGTTCGCTGCCAACCGGAAGCAAACTGCTGCTCCATTTTACCGACCGATGCTTGTCGATGCTCGCTGTCTCTCGTCTTTTGTGTAACCCTTAACCTCTTCCGATCCAATAAACCGGATCGAAGGAGTTCCCAAGAGAAATATAATATTTGCGGAATGTTCGAGGGATACGAGAGGATGGAATTTTTCGTTCCAACTATAATTTCAGAAGTGAGTGGGCGTTGACCTATTCTAATTCCAAGGGCATGGTTCAATGAGTTTTGGTTTGCTTTTGATGGTTGAGACGTGGCGGGAAAGTTTGAGCTAATTGATTCTAAGGTTAACTTCCATCGTGTTTAAAGCAGACTGGACACTTTGCTACCTACAGTCATTTTTTAATTCTTTCGGGATCGAATATCGTTTACTCTGTGTGAAAGATTGTTTCTTCGTTAATTCTGTGCAACAGGAACACATTTCTTCGGATGATTTTATCAAGGAAGCAGAAAATTTGTTTGGTTAATTGAATTATTTTAGTGAATTAAAATTTTGCGTGTATCAGAGATGCAGCGTTGATGAAGAAAAGGTTAATGGTTTCATCGCTGTATGTATTTGCACAAATGTTGATTAATATCGTACAAATATCGACGTTGCTAAAGAAAAAGATCATTGCCAGAAATATTTCTCGAAATTGCACTGTGATCTCTTGCGAACTAAAATATAGAAACGAAAGAAAAACGAAATGGTAGGGAAACTGAGAAAACAAACGATCTGTGATTTGGCGGCAAGTTTTATAGTTAACAACCATGTAAGTACGTGCATATCGAAGGTATTAAGATGTAATAGAATATTATTCTAAATGTTGCATAGTATTCACGTGCACAGAAACGTCAATGTAAGCTGTCAACTGTCAAACGTCTATCCGACAGCAGTCAAGTGAAATTGAACAGACGCTTCCGGGATCGTGTTCGCTATATTTATTATACTGCACGTTAAGAACGCTTAGCTGCTCACGATACTACGTCAAAGCAAGTATATACCTGTATTTGCAACAAGTTTCGTCTTTTAAGCTCCGGATATTTTATGGTTACTGATTGTAGCAGACACGACGTTGAAGACCGAACGATAGTAAAATTATCAGTTGTCAGTAAAATATTGGAAATTGTTTTATTACCACAATATGATACTTACAGATTCTGAAATTAATTTTCAAAGTAACTGCTTCGAAGACAACGTTGGCAATTGATACGACGTTTAAACAAATGCAAATATGATGCAGCTTTTGGCAACTATTTTGCGTCACAGTTGCGTTCTTTTAAACGAACGTACCTGATCTGAATATAACTCTGATTGTTTGATAATTCAAAAAAGAAATTAATATAATTATATAAGTATTAGAAGTTGTAGGAGGTAACGAAAGTGGAAGTGATCGGCAAACCTCGAGGTGAGCATAGGAAGAATCCAACAAGTGGAAAGAAAGTAGTGAAAACGGAGTTTGAAAGGTGAAAATGAAAAAACAGGTTCTCGATTCATTAAAATGACTGATTTGCAAGATTTTAGAAGATTAAGTTTCGGCTGACGATAGTTTCACAATCGTTTAACGTTCGATTTAACTGTACAGTGGAACAGCATCGACGATTTCCGACTCGCACGCCACCACCGCGTCTCTCGATTCCTCCTGAAGATGACTTTTTCGAACGGCAGGTACCGCTGATCGCAGAGAACGAACCGTTATCCCGAAGCACTTTTCTCCGTATAAGTATACGCCATATAATATAGTTATCCAGATACCGACGGCCGCTTGTCGATGCATACAGTCTCTTGGTCTTCTCGTAACGCCACCATTATGGGATATCGCCGGTGCAGAACACCGGAGTCGATGAGAATATACCAGGAAACACTGCGATACAGTCGACAATGGAATTATTGGACCGAGACTCCGTAGTGGCCTCGAACACTCACCCTGAGATTTCTGCTGATAAGCCAATATTTTTCTACGCAATGCCTTTCGTCTGATAATGGTCAGAGCAAGAAGGTGTCGAAAAATGTTACAGGGCACTGTGTCCACATTTAGGACACTTGAGGAAAGTTTTTAAATCGAAGGATTCTTTAGAATTCTGGTTATCAGCGACAAGAAGAAATCTAAATCAATATCTTTCATTTTCTAAATACTGTAAAGAATACTTTGGTTATTTTATATAATTTTGTACGTTATAGTCACTCGCCATCTATGTAAAATCGGATGTAAAAGTGTCAAATAGCCAATATCTTTGACACAATGATTTCTTTACTTATGGACGTCTAATTTCTTAATGCATTGTATTATTTTTGTTGAAAGTGTAGTACGTCATATCTATATCGAAAGGAATTATTATTAATAATACAATGATTATTAATGTTAATTATTGAAAGTAATTTAGAATCAATTTATCTAAAATTGATTAGTGTCTATCAGTCTTTAACTTTATGATTAGAGAAAATTCTAAATAATGGATAACCCATTTAACGTATTAATAAATGTCTTATCTCTCTTTGATAATAATATACAACGATTAAAACATGGCATGGACTATAAAACGTGTACAATTATTCAAAAAGATTTCAGTTTTCACGATCAGAATCCAATTGAAATTCCTAAGAAACTGATAGAAAAGTCAGGACCCATCTACCAAACTCACAGTATCTTTCGACAGAACCAATTCTCCTCCGAGTCCGATCAAACTTGCCACGGATACATTTTTATTCGTAGCGACTAGACGCGCGAGATTACACGCTCGCAGAGAGGCGAACCGTAAAATCGGATACACCTGTCGATAATCGTCAAACGCGCTTCCTAACTTCAGCAGATCGCAACAACGGGAGTAAAGCGTGGCCGTCGCTTATCTGCTAGGCGGCTTATCGGAGCCGGTATAAATCGTGACACGCAGCCGTAATACCGAGTCTCGTCTGCTACAGGAATAATCCCGAGGGAGTCGAGGTACAAACGATACAAATGGCGACATCCGGAGAACCGGCCGAGTTTCGTGAAACGTTGCCTAGATTACAACTGTGAACCGGTCCACGAGCCGTCTCCGATATGCTTCGTTTTTACCGATCGACGATGGATGTTCGTAGGCGTGATGTGCCTTGGAATTTTGTTTAATTTCAAGCGTGTGCTGTTAGCGCAAGAATTTATATCGAAGGCAATGGGAAAATGAATGTGTTTGGGATTGAAACTTAAGAGAAGATAATTTAATACAAGTACATGACACTGGAAATTATTATTCTGGACGTTATAGCTACTATATCTACGAGTAATCTATCTTTAGCTACTAAATACTATGTAATTAAGATTTGACGACAAAATTTTATCATCAAAGTAATAATATATGTATAGAAGTAGATAAACGATTATACGTAACATAATTTTCAGGATACTTAATCAAAAAACTAATTCCAATTCATATCTGTTTCAATAATACTTGTACAATTTCTTAAATACCGATTTTGTAAAAGAGATAATGACATGTATGCGAATACATTTGATTACAACAAATAATTAACTGTACCAAAAAAAATGATACACGTGTACACCGAAAGAATTAGTACTTCTATATGAGTTATATAACCATCGTATTTAAAGACAGACGAAAATTCAGGCAAATTGATTACAAGCTCGACTCGAAGAGAATACATTAAATCCAAATTGCAGTGTTGCATTAAAGAGCACTCTAAAACCTATCACGAAAAATAGTTCCATGCGATCAAGAACAATGCTTTCGTTCGGAACCAATGACCCATTCGCCATTACTCGACCACTCGATTCACTTGGCAGGTGTTCCTCGTTAACCCAAATCACTGATCAAACATCGAGCACCCTCGGGTCGCGCGCGCAATGGCTCGATTTCCCTCGGAACCTTTTCACCAAAGAGCCAATGTTCTCCGCCCCATTCGGCCACCCATAGTCCCTAGAGAACTACCACCACCTGATATCTCTCTGAAACAGCGACGCTGTTAGCCGGATGTTCTTTTCCCAGCCTAACGAGGTACATCTATCAGGCCGCGCAAAACAGCTCGGAGGATCGCAAAACACGTCCCGGTCCGATCAATTTCCATTAGCCTCATTTATTTTTCGGAGCCGATCGGATAACACGCGTAGTTCGATCGCCATCGGTGGGGATTCACCAACGATGCCGACCGATTCCTGCTAGCTTCCGGTTCGAACAACGTGCTCGTGGACAGGCGCGATGTGCTAGTGGGACACGCGAGTAGGCTTCGGCGTACCGCAACACGCGGATAACCGTACAAATGGGGTGAAAGGGTGAGAGGACGTGCGTACAGGATCGTACAAAAGTCTCAGGCCATTTAGCAACATGTTCTGCTTCATCGAACAGAGTGCAAATTATCGTGCGTTTACGTAAAATTTTTAGGTGCAAAAATACAAAGAATACACGTAATTTATTATTCGATAAATAAAACAATTATCAAAAATATGAACTTGCATAAATATTCGCGGCCGATTTATGAACGAATACAAGCACATGTTTCAAGGTTTTGATACGTATGAATCGCGAAATGTTAACTTATACTCGATCCTAAATCTCGATCTATTCGGTCTGACACGATACCAATGAAACCATTTAATTTTGAAGTCTCATCATAAAACAAACATCGAAAATCCAATCTTCCGATTGGAAGTTTTCCTTTCGAGAAAATAAGTCGAAGTGAATTTACCTTGGGAAAAACTGGAAATACCCTGTATACATATATACGTGTACACGTACATATACAGAAGGGATGAGGTACGAGAGTAACGTTCATGAAAGGCTAATGAAGACGTGTCGTTGGTCTGTGTTCCCAGAATCCCTTGGCTGCCACGCTCGGGTCAGCCTAACGACCCACCGGCACGGTGTACAGTCCTTTCGCAAGCTTAATTGCCGATTATCTCGAGGATCTGATATCGATCGCGGAGGTCTGAAAGGGCTATTCGCTTCCGGCATGTTCGCCGTGTGCGTGCTACCTTCCGTGCCTTCTTCTTCTTCTTCTTCTTCTTATACCTCTCTTTCTTCACGACTGTCGAGACACACATCGAGACGCAGAGTCCTGGAGAGTACCAAGTATACGAGGCGGGGTATTTAAGCGTCGCTCGGACTTTTGCGCGTTCGCCGCGATAAGATCGAGATCGTCCGATACCGGAGATATAAAAGTCGCCGGGCATCGTCGAGATAAACAGCTCGGCTGATTTATGGCGAACGCATGCCGCGCGTGATGTACAGGATTCGCGGCATCGAGTGGACGCAGCGGTAACCGGAAAATCGACATCTCTTTGCGAAGAATCGTGGAAATGCAAGGTTCATTGTTGTGCGTTGTCTGCTACATTTTCTTGATTCCTGTGTGTTTGTTGCTGATTTATTGGCACATAGGATGTTTAAAGATGAGACTTCTGGTATCGGCCGAGAGCGGTAAATTGCTTTACCTTTTGGGGACCATATTATTGTTACATTGGGACGAGTAACAAGCTCGTTCGTCTTTCTTTGGTCTATCATTTCGAAAACAGTTTGTCATTTATAAAAATTTATTTGATTTTTTTATGAAAGATATACATATAGTTATAGAGAAATGGGATAAATAAATTACTCCTCGATTAGATAGATTTTATAAAGGAACAAGATACTCGTGCGCTTTTTTAGAAAAATGTGAATGAACTTAGTATTCCATTTATAATACTGTTTTATGAAACCTATTACTACAAACTGTTTTACGATGTTATTGCAAATTTCACGCACACAATCGTAACTTACTCGTCTCGTTGCGATACTAACGAAAGAGACATTATTATTTTTTCAAAAAATACGACCAGTTCTAAAATAAGCGAGAAAATAATCGGAAATACGGTAGCACGTTGATACATCATTCCTACATGTAGATACCTATTTACATAAACCATGTGAAACAGCTTAACAGCCTAACCAAGTTATGACACAAAGCTATGAAAAAAGAAGCAACACAGCCGGCAACCAGTAGTTTCAACATTAATTCACGCTGATCGATCCGTTAGAAACACACAGTGTCGATATATCCAGAGACACGAGCCACCCGCGAAACTCGCGTAAGGAATCGATCGAGCGTGAAATTGCAAGAGGCGAATAATTTAATGAAGTGGCATCCAGTCTATAGCCTCGAGAAACAACGAAATCCATAAATTCTTCCCAATGAAAACGTTCGTTTGCATCGACGTGGAAACTGTTCGACTAACGTATCGCGGACGCGAAACAGAGTATGGCGATGGCGATAAATTATCTGACGCGAAATAGCCATTGCCATGGCTCGGATTCAGATCAATAGGTCGGTGCAGGGACTGGTCGGTGACGAAGCGCAGGAAATGGTATCCCGATTGAATTCCAAGCAGGATTGTAACACCGTGTAACGATCTAATTTGTTACGCCAATAGTCTGACAGTGTGGCGCGATCCACCGCGAAATCTCGTCGGTCTTGCAGGTGCGCACGAGTAACGAGCGGACACTCGCGCGGGAGTAAACCGTGAAAACGCCGCCTCGAAGCGTACACGCGTGTTCGTTGCGTGTCGTAATTCGAAGCTGAATCCTGTACACCGTTCGCTGATCTAACGGTGCCTCTCGTAGATCATTGGCAACCATTGTAAGTATAACTGTTACTATACGGTGGAACGAATCTGTGACTTGCTTCAGTGGTGCAGAGTTGTTCTGAGAGAATGCTGAATAATTCTTACGTGCTGTATTACTTAAATTATTTCATATATTTCGCAATGTGTTATTTTCTATGGTTTCCACGATTCGCGTTGAAACTAAAAAAAAACGCGTTCGAAAAAAATGAAGCCACCGCCTAATGGAATGAAACGAAGAGATACGTATTTTAACAAAATGATAGCCGTCAAAGGTAAAAATTCCATTTGTGTAATAAAAAGCGTTGCGTTACACCTGTTACGTTTGATAAAAAAAAAAAGACCTGATTGTTAATCACTGTCAACTTGTTACAGGATATTGATTCATATGGCTGCTCGAAATCAATTTTCCATATTAAACCTAACCCGTGATCGATTTATTTTCGGCTATTCGTAGCATTCCTCTGCAACGATAAATTGCATCGAAAGAAGACCGATAGCATCAATATATAAATTCAAGTTACTACGCTCGTTACTATTTCAGTACATAGAAAATTTATAATATCATGTATTTGTTTGGTACATATGAAAGAACGCTTTATTTAATTAAATAAATTAAGGTTTTATTAAACGAAAGAAGTACGACTAATGAAGATCGGTAGAGCAAAAATACCATGAAACAATTTCAGAATTCCCGTACTGATTGGCTCATGGTTCGTTGCAATTTGATTTAAGGTCTTCTCACGTTTCAATCAGACAATTTGTAACAGTACTAAACGGTGGAAAGTCGAGCGACCACGAAAATTGAGCGAACCGAACCGCGCACCGCAAACGTGTACGTTCTGCATTTCCAGCGGCATTCGGTTTCCCGAAGCAGTCTCCTTACCTAGCTCGATTATCGACACCTCTGCCAACTCGAAGAGCTTTTAGCAACCAAAACCCTGACCGACAACTGATGATCGCAGAAAATTAGCTACATCCACCACCAGCCACGTAGAAAGAATCGCGCAACGAAGCAAATACATAAAAGATCGAATGTTTCGCTTAAATTTTTCCTGTTGACGAAATAAATAGTCTATAGATTGCTACAGATGGTGTTTTACAGATTTCTATCTTTTGTCTAATTTACTATTTGAGAATACAAGTAACTTTATATACAGCACCATAAAAATAATCCAAGGACGTTTAATTGCATCAAAAAAGGAAAAGACGAACTATTTGAACACGTTGGTTGTTATAAAAATGGATTTACGAGTGGTAATAGACAATTTAAAGCTGCAAATTGAAACTGGCAACTGTAATTAGAAATTCTGATATATCGCGATATTACATTTCGGATTAGGTAATTGCGAGTATAAGAGAACATTCGATCGTCTATTTTTATTTCGAGATTAAATTTATATTTAAAGAGCTGCTGATAAATGTCGGAATCTTCAACAAAATTGACGTGAATAGGGAACGATTGCATAGAAATCTCATTTTTCACAGTCTACGGATCAGCTTTTGGAAGGTAAACGTAAAGCGAAATACTACGTACGTATGCACTTCATCCTTCAGCAACGAACCTATTCAATAATACTTTGAAAAACTCTTCTCGTGTTTACTTTTAAAAATCTTCTTTGGCAAAATAATCCCTTGAAAACTAGAAAAAAGAAAGAAGGAAGAAAACGAAAGAGAAAATAATAGAATGGGTAACTGGATTCAACTCAAAACCTTGTGAAGCGCTTACAGCGTACCGAAAGTACTTTAATCTAACCAAACAGTAACACAAAGCAAATTTCCGGCTGGAAATCCAATAAAGCTTCAATCAATTCAAATCGAATCGAACGTTCAACCGGAAAATCCCAAGTAATTTACAAGTATCTTCCCGTCAGCGAAATAATTCCACTCGTTTCGCAGCTTTCAGTTAAACGAAAGTCTCTCGACGATCCATTCATTCACGATAAACACGAAGAAGATAGAAATTGCACATAAAAAAAAAAAAAAAAGGGAAAAAGAAAAGCAACGTTTCAAAGCATATATACGAGGAAACCAATCGAAACAGCGTTCAACGTTCACCCCAGGTAGAAGAAACTCTATAAAAATGATAACTGGCTCGAGACACGTCCCTGAAACTCGAGCAAAAATAAGAAGTTACGAGAGGAGTCGCCTTTTTCGCCAGCGATATTTCCGCGTCTGTTCCGTCGAAAATTCGTCCTTCAAAAGGATTTCATGCAAATGAATTCCACGAGGCTGAGAGAGAGAGATGATCTGAGGGGGAAAAAACGAAAAAAGAGAGGAGAAACATGGGGGCAGATGGAGGAGGAAGGGTTGGGAGGGGGAGGGGGGAGATAGGAGAAAGCGGCGTGTGGAACTTGACGGTAATACGGATCGTCGGAATGCGGAGATTTCCCTCGGGAGCTTCAACGATATGCAAGAATATCGGTCATCCAGTTGACGTCGCTGGCGTATTAGTGATATTCGCTTGGAATCCTTGAGAAAATGATTTCGTATCGCTCTTAAAATCAGTCCAGAACCGTTTTTTCTTGGACGTTAATTGGAATACTAATAGATCGCGCTTTCGATCAGAATAAAGTTAATATCGTAGAAGAATGAAGTATTTAGAAATCGTTTGTTTTACATGGCTTTCGTTGAAATTATTTTATCACTGTAGATTTTATGTCATTGCCGGATTAGATCTGTAATTAACCTTTTGGGTAGAAATATATATGACGAGACCAGTTCATATCAATTTTCCAAGCTTAACTTGGCACCAACGGATCGGATGCATAATATTCGTGATAGAACCATTTGATTGGAATTAAGCGATAGTAAGTGTACAAATTCAATACACATATTGTATATTCACGCACACATCGTTTCAGAAATTGATTCAATACGTATAAATTATTTGCCCATAGATTTAAATACCTACAGTTCACGCATTCTGTATAATACGATGGATTGAACCGAATGGTCAAATATCACTTAAAAATACAATATTATTCGATTCTCATTTCGATACGTTTCTCGTCCTGTCAAAATCTCAGAGACAGAACCTATACGATACCGATAACAGAAAAATCGATTAGAACTACTGTACAATTTGTAACGCGTTTCTGCAACCAAATTCTTTCTCGAGCTTCGATCTAGTGTAATCGAGATGAAAGACGAATAAGCTTAGAAAAGGAAATGTAAGAAGATTTGCAAAAATGTGGAGACGTGTTTACCGTGAAAAGTAATTGATTTGATTCGGTAAAGATTTCAAGGGGATAGAATGTAGGTGGAGCAGCGTGCGAAAACGTGTGGAACCCGATTCGAGCGTGCGGTTTTTGCGGTGTCTCGGTGTCTGCCGTGTGTACACAAATGTCGGGCCGATGCAAATTCAGCCATGGGTATTATGCCATGAGAGGAACTAGCCAGACTTGGAAAAGAGATTTCACCGGGGCGACGTGCGCGCGAATTAGAGTCATGGGACAACGTGGAAAATGGAGAAAGAGCCTGACAAAAAGGTAACAAAAAGTGGCCTGGAGGAAAAAAAACCAACGACCGACCGAGAACGGAGCGAGCTGTCCGTGAATGAACGAACTTCCCACCGATTCTCGTGGAAATTCTCGTTGGATATTCTGCAGTAGATATAGTGGTGCCGTGACAATGTGCGCGCGTGCTTGTGTGATGAAATGTACGGTGATGGTTGATGAAACGTATAACTAATGGTGGACAATTTGGACTTTTATTTTTTTTTTTTTTTTTAGAAATAGATTAAAACATGTTTCAATTCTTAGCGTTATAATGGAGATAATATTAACTCATTTTTTATAGCTTCTATTTTTTAGAAATCTGTTTCTATTAGTAGCTTAGTAATTCTTTTCTAACAATGGTTTAGTAAAGCGAATAAGTGTTGCTAGAAAATTTGCATTTTTTAAGTTTTCTTTCGTTTCTTAGATAGTTGTTTCTGTTAGTATAGTCCCTAGCCACCCTAGGCACTATGTTAAAAAATTTCATTTTTTCAACTACAACATTGCGTCGCAAACAGCGAATCAACATCTGAAATAAGAACTTACCTGGAGCTGTATATACCTGATGTAAATGTCCAAATGTGGGTTTATTTGAAACTAAAGACTTCGAATTACTTACCTGAAACAAACAAATGTAATGATTTAAAGTATCAATGATTACATAATAACGATATATTAAATAAATGATTTAAATGGTACAATAAGCAGTAAAAATAAAAGTCTAAATAGACACATGAGCAAAATTTGTAACTACGTTCGTAATTATTTTATAAATAAAAATATAATCTACATCATAAACTTTACGTTGCACTATATCTATATTCTTGTATACCTTTCATTTAGATTTATATACAATATCAAGTTTTATAGTTCTAGCGCAAGATATGTCATTTCCTTACGAACACACGTTAACGCGTACATCCATATAAACTTCTTTCTCGCTGTCAAACACGAGACGAGCGATTAATGGATAAATCTAGAAACCCAGTCTCTGGAACTCAATTGAAATACAGAGAGTCTCTTGGTACTTAACGTCGAGAACGAGTACAAAAAGGGGGAGAAGCCGAGAACGAAATGCAAAGTAGAGAAAGAAAGTGTACAACTGGAAGAAAAGGGACACGAAGCTCCAATGGAACGAGGGAAAAAACGGAAGCCCGGGGGACAAACGGCAAAGGAAACGGAATAAAACGAGTTATAGAAAAAAAAACAGCAACAAAAAAGGTATAGAGGCAGAGGAAGGAAGACGACATGGGGCTAACAACATGGAGAGGGATTATTCTACATTATACAGAAAGGGTGTACGTACATATATCGCGTTCAAACGCAAGGGTTTTTCCGGAAGCAGTTCGGAAAAGGACTGCATGAAGTGTCAGTCGTGGGAATAGAGGGATGCAGATAAAGAGAAGACCCTTTTTCAGCGTGCAAGTTCGACTGAACTGTAGGATCAGTAGCATCCAGCGTGTCACATTTAATTAAAACTCGTGACAATCGCGTATTGTGCCTGGCGGAATTACTGCGGGGGTGGCGCGTCAAACGAGCATAGATATCGCGAGAACTTTTCTTCGAATAAATTTCATCTGATGATTTGTTACATTGCTGGAACAATTTGCTTGCCTGGATAATTTTAAAGACCGCGAAGAATTTAAGACCCATGTGAATGAAAATTGTCATGGTACGACTAATCGTTGTCATAAATGAAACGTGAAATTTAGATTAACGTAGAAAAGGTTGAGATTAGGTACATCACGTATATTACTGTTTTATTTTTCGTTTAATCGGTTAATCGGCAAAGACTAGAAATTTTGAATTTAGTGTTCCATACTTATTAACACGTTCGATGTTGCGTGAGTCGTCAATGAATAATGAATTTTCTATTGAGCATTTTATAAAGCTAATATTTGAAAAGTTAATATTTTGACTATGAAACTAATTTAATTATGATGTACGATGACAAGCGTATAAATATGCAAGTGTTTACTCGTAAATTCATTAATTGTACTTTGAAATGTTTTGTTTCTATTTCTTTCTTACAGCGTAGAGCTTAAAAATACATTTCTTGTACTTAGAATCACTATGAACGTAGAATACGATTCGCCGATGTATGATAATCGATTTTGCACTATCAGTTACCCTATAATCCGAGTAATTTCGCGATGGCAGTTGAACTCGAATTTGGAATAATTTCGCGGTGCGACCGGACACGGATTTTGGCTAATTTCGTGGTACGACTCGAAATCGAGTATCGGTCGACCATCGTGATGCAATTCGAAATCCAATTTGAATCGTTTCCGCGAGTACGACTCGAAATCCAATTTCTAGTAATTTCATGGTGTGACTCGAGGGTCCATTCTAGTTAAGTCCATGACGAACGTTAAATAGACATTGTGGCTAATTTCTCAGCAGTGTTCATTGCTTTCGGAATCTCGACAATCAATCTACGAATAATTATTATCGCACAATAGAAACTTGGAATGTGCTATTACGTTCTATAGTACTACGTAAGAACTGTATAGTGCTCGAGAGTAGAATCGATTATTACGAAACGATTTTTCATCAATCGTACATTTCGTTCGTCACTGGATAAAAATTGCGATTTCGATCATTTTCGATTAAATCAACGATCTTTGCTGTTTGACGTACGACATTAATTTGGTATAATATATCGTTGAATAATTTGATTATGAAAAAGTCCAGGTTATGACACAGACAAAAGTGTAATATAAGTAAATAGCGAGCAACGAATGAAAAATAGAGACAGTAAACAGAGAATCGAATAATTAAGTGAGATTCATTAAATAACATTTTAGTTATAAATTGTTTTCGCAAGAAAACATAACATAATTTATTATCGTATGATATAAATTGATATTTGCTGCACAATAGATGATTTCAATGTAACAAATATGAAACATATTAATAACGAAATCCAACGTTAATGCCAACCTTAATTAAAATTTGCCAAAATTCGGGTAAACCGCCGATCAATTAAATGTATAATTAAATTCATTATACATTATCATAATCGTAGGCAGTATTATTAAATAATGAACATTTATGAATTTAACAAACCTGAAAAAAATATAAATTAAATGTCCCGTCACATTTCTTCGAAAAGATATGATTCTAGTTTCTTTCAATTAAGAATAATTCCAGATTGTTTCGCTATTGACTAACTGTACGTGCTCTTAGCCATCGACCTATAGAAAAATACCAACTGTTTGCCGTTGGCAGACATTTTACAATTTTCTCACAGCCACGTTGCGATGATCGTTGATCGTGAAATCGGGAAAACCCATTAGACGTTTCGTTCTAGAAAAAGACTTCCACTGCTGTGAGGATAGTAGAAAGGAAAATGTTCCTTCTCCTTCAAAGAGATAAGAACCTATGTGATTTTCGTCTGCCATTCGAAAATAATCTTACAACAGATTAATTTTAATTTTAGTTGGCCTCAAAAAATGTTCAATTTGTAGAAACATCCTCGATACGTTTAATAGTCAATTGCTCGAACATTTAACCACCACTACACTCTTACGCAACAATGTGATAAAAGCATGATTGAAATCCAAAGAATGACAAATATGTCATCCAATCGTCGCGAAAGTTTGAAATGTAAAATGTCAAATAAAGTTAAACAAGTTCAAACTAATTCGATAAAAAGCGACTCCTTGCTCGAAATATCTTAAATCTAACTTTTGCTTCGAGCTAACGCTACTCCTTTCTTCTTTTCACAGCAATCACGTTAAAAAGTGTGTGGAGAATTTGTCGGAACTACTTTGCAAACAGTCTCCCGTGAATATCTCGAACTAGTTGGGAACCGGTTACACGAAACTTTCGTACGAGTCGTTTCATTGTCGTCTCCTCTCGACTTTTCCTCTTCGTCAGCATCATCCGTTCGCGGAAAAATTATTTACGTTAAACCGAGAAGCGAAACGTAGCTCAGCGACTTCGAACCGAATTGAATCTTCGCGTCTCGCGTTACTGCCATTGTCATTCGTCAATTCAAGTACGCGTTCTTCTTACCTCTTCGAGCTTCTTCCTGCACTTTCCTTCGTGAACTTCGTCTTCCTGATCTTTTCACTAAGATCTATATCTACTACTAGAATTAGAGGAAAGTAGGATGGAAAAAGTTGAAGTTTCAGTTCGATTTTTCCGCCTTGGTCGAAGCTTTTCATATAAAAAGAGTTATTAACCCTTCCACGTGTTCTTAAATCTTAGTGAGTTGATAATCACAGTTTGTACGTTCTTAATAAATCAAATTTTCGTTCGTAATACTTTTAATCGATGTTAGGTTTTCGTTTTCATAGAATCGACAAGCGACTTTAAGAACAGCTCTTTTAATTCCAGCGGGAAATTGTCGGTAAGTTGCCGTAAACTTTTCGTTTTACGAGACTTTCGAACGACGCAACGTCTCTACAGACTGATTAAAATTACTATTAACAAAAAGTTGAATCTCTTAAGGATAGAAATAAGTCGAAAAGGCTAATTAAAGAGTCGAAAGCCAACATCATATTCCTTTCTACTTGAGAGAATGTTTATATCTCTTCAAACTAGAAAAATCACAGACGATAATATTTTTACTGATAAAAGCCATGAACTCTCTTCTGCAAACATATCGATTAATCACTCTCGTCGATTCCTGTTACCATCGAAATTAACCGTTGAGTACACGAACTTTTACCCTGTGTCTTTCACTCTCGTCTGTTCTCTTTATTGAAAAACGAATAGTATGACGGAAAATTAAGAAAATTAACATAGCAGAGGTACGAGATTGAGATAGCGAATTCCAGGCAGAAACTTTAAGAACAAGAGAGTTTAACTTTGCTTGGAAATTTTATTTCTTTTTGCAAACCTTTTCTGCAAGGTCTAGCGCCAGTTATCTCTCTCTCTCTCTCTCTCTCCTTTTCGTCTCGCTCTCTCCGTTTGTTTTCATCGTCTTCTCATCGACGTAGAAACTTCTTAAATTACAGGTATTCTTGCTCGGGTGGAAAGTTCCGCGTAACACAAATTTTCAGAGGCGGAAAACCGCCAACAAGGATGAAATAAAAGCGACGAAGAGGAGAGGCCAAAGAGAAGAATGAAAGGCACGCGAAGATAGGCCGGTAGGAAGCAGAGGAAACCACTCGTTCCGAGTAGACAGTTCAGAGACTGCAAACTTCCAGAATTTTCCGGAACAGCTCCGCGCTCTTGTACCAATTAAAAGGCTGAAAATTAAACTAATTAAAAATGCCTGAACAACTCTAAGTGGGTTTCAACTTCCCGGCGTAATCTTTCCCGGTAACAATGAAAGGATGAAAATCACGCTCATTAAAGGTACTGCCGCTTGAATATTTCGGCGATGAAAAGCAAATAAAAGGGAACCATTTTCATGTTCGGTAGAAATACCGTGCGATGCTGCTAACGAGATCATTTTTTAATAATGAACCTATCCGGCAAGTTTCGAAACTAACGACGGGAATTAATCGATTAGCCGTCGATCAATTTTTCTTTGACTTTTCTTTGCTCGAAGGAAAAGTTAAGAGATTGATTACAGTTGCCCGCCTTGATGAAAGAAATAATGACTGGAAGATCGATATATAGTTTACTTGATTATAGTAGAATAATATTATAATAGAGTGCATACATTGTAATAACGATAAGCAAATATAGGAAGTAAGATTATGGATACGTGGCTATGTGATTTCATAGTTACACCATGTTATCGACGGTTAAGATGAATGTAATTGATAGTAAAGTATTGTTACATTGTGTGTTTTTATATTCTTCAAATCTATAACATCGGCCTATCATTTTAAGTTATATTCAATTACATAGAAACTTTGTTTGTAATTTTAAAAATTAAAGCTAATAAGAGAATGATATATTTTTTAAATGAACGTGAAGTAAGAAGAAAATATTATAGAAATTCTATACACAGTTTTTTGTACAAGTCTTTCCGAATGAAATACTGACCTTCCTATCACATAGAACTACATTTTTTAATATACTTTGTTCATTGCTAAATCGCTTGCTAATCAAGTTTTTATTGATAATAATAATATTTCTCCTTGTTCTATATTTAATAATAAACGGAAAAAAGGAAAAATAGTTTTGCTTCAATATTTAACTGGAATATAATTTACCGCAACGACCATAGTCGTTTGGAATGTTGTCATTTAATGGAACAATGAGGAAAAAGACAGAGGAAGTTTTGCCACGGGCTCGAGTGAAATATCTTTAACCCGTTAGCGGGACAGGGTTTAGCCCAGGCATTCGTTCCCCTCGCAAAGGACCGCCGGATTAAAGGGCGGAACTTGCAGTGACCTAGTCTCTTCTTGCCTCCGCAATCGCGTCCTTTTTCCCTGGGAAATTGCACTAGAGGATTACAACGTTAGCGACCATAACGTCGACCAACCCCACGTTCATCAAGAGTGCAAATCTGGCAAAGACATGGAACTGTATGGAGCGAAGTTTAGAACCAACGTGAAAACCTCGTTTGACATTCATTAGGTCTTTTATCGTGAGAAACAGCCGGTCACCGGCGGTTTTATGTCCTGTAGAAATTATTTAAACCGACATTTAGACTTAAATGTCCGCCGTGCAATGAACACAAACGTGTCATCTATGTGCTAAATAGAGCAGAGTGTAGTGGAAGGGAATCTTAGATGCGTTGAAGTATGGAAACCACAGGGAAAAATATTACGATGTTATACTTTGAAATTAATTATGTAGCGCGATAAATTTAAACAGATCTCACTGTCTATCCTTCTCGCGGCGAGCACACAACGAAAACGTCAATTACGACAATCACGCACAACGATAAAATATTACAAAGACAATTCAATTTCTCTACGAAACATCCTCGATAAATCGCGAAACACAGTTTGGTGAAAGAAGCAATGTAGCATGTAACAATGGTAGTTTTTTGCAGTGGCAGTATCGTGTTTGTAATGGTCGATTGACGGTGGCAATTTAAGGCGAGGGAACACGTAGGAGCATCCTTGGGATGTATGCGATCTTCGAATCTGCCAGACAACCACGAAAGGCAGAGTGAAGCTTTCGTTTACGAGGCGTGAAGCCGATACGATCTCCCCGCGTGGCTCGTTTCCATCGATGCCCTCCACTTCCTTTCGTCTCACCCTTCGCCTTTCCTGCTGTGTTTCCCTCTTGGTCGAAAGTGGGAAAAAGAAACGAACGAACGCGTTTGACGAGAGAGCGTCCCCGATCATGGCGGTTTGTTAGAAAACCAAAGAAAAGGCGAATTTGTTTTTCAGAGGAGACATTCGGTTCGATTGAAAACGCGACGGGTTAAGGGGGATGTAAACAGAGAAGGGAAGAATAAGGGTAAACGCTATGAAGAACAAAGGATTTCCGGTGAGAAAAAAGGTGAGATTTTAAAGTTGAATCCTCCGGGCCGATGGATAATCCGGCTTTTTGCTGGCTTTTGAATTCGAGGAATGTTTAAAGCGTTTAAAATGAATTAAAGTAGAACGAAATTGCTTCTGAAAGAATGAAATAAAATACAAGTAGGATAATGAAAAGTTATTTGTAATATTTACGGGGTAACAGATTTTGGAAATTGAAAAAAATATGATTTAAACGGATTTACTGCTGACGACATAGAGTTCCAATTTTTTTCTATTTGTAGATAAAGCAAGCAAGATCGAAAACGGGGAAGGGAACTAAATTGACAGCAATTAACAGGACTTTGAACGATAAGCTCTGCACCGACGCGCAATTATTGGGACTTTCGAACGAAATTCAATGTACTTACGTGTGCACTGTTATCGATAAGTTTTGACTTACTACATCAATTCTCATTTTATCGGAAACGTTATACTGCTTAAAATATTTGTATTTTTGTTACATCTTTCCCAAATATTCTTTACGACAAGTTTTCCAAGCATCTCGCGAAACAAATTATACGTAGGATTATCATTATTTGTAAAATGAAATTTTACGTAGTAACAAAGATATCTAAAATGTATGTAAATATGTTGGGAAAGTATCGAAAATTAGTAGTCGCAATACAATTGTCGTTATACCTATTATACATGTTTCATTATACTTAATGATTACTTTTCTCTGCCTTTCAATTTGTCAAGTTGATAAATGTCGCTTCTGAACGGTTCGTACAATATGAAGGTTAGTTTCAGTTTCAAAACGCTTCAAGTTACATGTAAATATTATGTACTAAAAATGTATAAATGTACTAAATATTTTATAAATAATCGCAAATAGTAAAGAATCTTTTTGATAAATGCTGTGCAAACGTAGAAGCATCATGTGGCAGTACTTGATTCGAAAAGCACACGAAGAACTCTATTTTCGTGGAATTGTTCGGACAGTTGGCATAATTAACAACTTTTCTTGCGTATTCTGCGGTGTAACATGACATTTGCAAACAGAACGTCGATATAGAAAATTGACGAGCCGAATCCGACGTTTAAATGCAAACCATGAATATCTTGACTTAATACAGTAAATGTACAGTACTGTGTGCGATTGACAAATAAATGACAGGTTTCTATGCGTTCATAACAAATATAAATATATGCAAATGTATAAGGACGAGCATAAATGTAAAAAATAAACAAATAATGAAAATTAAAATATACTTTACGACAGTTGAAATATAAAACATATTTTCATTCCTTAAACAAGCAGATATCTACAGCCTACTGGTAAGCTTTAAGAAGAATATAATTACAGACACGTCAGTTCATTTATATCTATCTTAATATCTGAATAAAACGTTGCAAAAAATAATAAAATATTATATTGGTAAATATGTTTGTAACAATGTTTTATTATATAAAATGTATTATATATAAAATGTTACTGTTAATCAATTGATAAAATGTATTTAATAAAGTAATTCTTATTTGCAATAATTAAGAATTCTTTAAAAATAATATCTAAATGTCCAACTATAACCAACCTTCAATACAAGAAACATATTCCTAAATATTCCTTAAATCCGAAACGTAAAACACCTTTTATTTTCAAAAAGACGGATGTAACGATGAAGCAACAATTTTTTTGTAGAATCCGAGCGGAATGCAGCCATCGGTCCTCGTTTCCAATAACTCGGGACAGTTTGGTACAGAAACGAGAAAGAAAAAAAGGAAAAAGAAAAAACAGAATTTTTGTCCAACAATCAACTCTCACGAGACAAGACAATGCAATAAAAAACGGTCGTTTCACGAAGAAAAAAAAAGCAAACTTTCATTCGTAACACAAAACTGACCCAGAACATTCATGGAACGAGAGAATAAAAGCGAAATGTCCAATGGGAAATATAATACTTGCCGCAACAGTACCAATAAACGTCTACCGGTGTAAACACGAAAATATTTTTCGGCAAGGTGATATTTACGAAGACAGAATGCCTCTTCCGTACATCCCTGGATGAACAGCGATGTATACAGGCATGCATTTGGCCATGCATCCCCATAAATACGTGGAAACCATCGTACACGCGACCGTACGTTTCCGTTTGCGGACGTCCAGTCCGTATGTACACGAAATACGCATCAGCGAAGTAGCCAGGCGTCTATACGTAGGTATAATCAGCAAAGGCCGAGCACAACATCTGCATAAATGCAATGGCTTACACGGATACATATCATAGACGAAACCATGCCTCCGTATCCAGTTAGGGACCTTGCCATTTACATACGTAAATACATTTCGATGATTCTCACGAAGTTGATTTAAACGTCAACGTGACACGAAAGAAAATTTACCGACGAAGATGTATTTATACACTATCGTTTATAAGCGTGTGGATACTTGGATCGATTTGGAGTAACGATATGCGAATTTGCTCAAAGTATAGAAATAAACGATGAATTGGTAATTAGAAGCAGCACTTGCTATTTTTTTAATGCAATCGATAGACTATGAGTTAAAGTTACAAAAGACTTATACTCGTTCAAATATAAGATTACACTGGTCAATCTACGCTAATAGTACGTAAATTTATAACTTAATTAACCGTTGAGGTTATTAGATGTATAAAGAGAGAAAACGCGTGGATAAAGTGTAAGGTACAAAATATATATATTTGATTTAATAGAGAAGTGTAATAATAAGTAGGAATACAATTTGAGCTGGTTCAGATCCGCACGCTAACAGTGTTACCTTATAACTGAAAACCCCGAAGCCAACGTCGCCTGTCTACTGTTTATGGTCTGCCTTCGTGCTAGTCTTTCGTCTATATGCTGTCGATGGCTTCAGCGCTTGAGAAAA
Organism: Bombus affinis; assembly: GCF_024516045.1. Classification (NCBI taxonomy): domain Eukaryota; kingdom Metazoa; phylum Arthropoda; class Insecta; order Hymenoptera; family Apidae; genus Bombus; species Bombus affinis. Next base: position 14,313,926 of record NC_066347.1, read on the forward strand.
CTAAAAAGACCAGATGTGGAGTTTTCGTAGAAGTGGCGACCACTTCAACATTAACAATTGGAAACAGCACTTTTATCGTGTTTTCTATATAGTCACGAGGTCATCTCGTAGGTTGTGTTTCAGAAAAAGAAAGAATTTCAGCAAGTTGGATAATAAAACCGAGGAACTGACAAAGAGTGAAATTGGTCGGTTTGGCTTCTGAAAAGCTGGATTAATTCAAAACGCCTATCAAGCATTGATGATCAGATTTTACTACACGTTGCTATTCATAGAAAGAAGATGATTCTATTAGGTTGCGAAAGGATAACTTTTAAAACGGAGTGCAAAAGGAAGAATACCTACTGCATCAAACGTTCCCAAACCTCGAGCGAATTATTTCCACGATGCCATAAATTGTCCGCTATCGTAATTTCGTAACAACGAGCAATTTGTGCAGAGACCGAGATATCGACGTCTCATGGGAACGATCGAATTTTAAAAGTCGAGATGCTTGCAAAAGGTCGAAAAACCATAGAATTTTCCCGATACCCAGATAAACTTCGTCGCAAAGGTCGAATACTACGAGATCAGAGAATATTCGCGTTCGCTCATGTGCATTTTTACCTCGGGGCAGTTAGATAAGTTTTTATAAAATAGCACGGGACTGCGTATCAAGTTACACAGATAGCAACCAAGAAATTCCGTTGAACTTTCAGCCTCTCTCTCTCTCTCTCTCCCGACTCGTTTTATGCTATCCGCCAAAGTTTTCTTATTTTAATTAACCCCTTAGGATAGTCGTTCCCGGTATTTGTTCTTTCATCGTGGAATCAGCCTTTGAAATCGTTACGTTCTGAACATCCGTTCGCGGAGCTGATAAACAGCGCCTTGATGAATGTAAAGATTCCCGTGGCTTTTGTTTCTTCGTTGCTCCGTTCGTTTGAACTTACTAAAGAAGCAGTAGCCCTCGTTGAATGAGAAAATAGAATTCGACTTTGGTTTTCCATATTTCATCTCAATTTCATTCAATACAGTAACTCGAGGTAACGATACGCTCTATTTCCATGTCCGTGATATTCATCATCTTAACCTGTTACATGTATGTAACTCTTTCAAGTACGGAATTCAAGCAACAGTATTACCATTTCTGATATAGAAAATAATTAAACTAGATTTCCCTCTTTTATTTTATATTTTATACTTTTAATAATTAAAGCAAACGAATTTACTATTTTTTTTTTTTTTACAAGAATATTTACATCCATATTAATACGATATAGTGGTTAGTTGTCGATAATTCTAGTATTTATTAAAAAAGGAAATAAAAAAGACAAACAATCAGTTACTGAAAATTAAGCGAAACACAGCGAGGGGGTTGAAAACGCGTGATGAAGTATAAACCGATGAATCGGATAACTCTGAAATGATAGGTAATAAGAGACGGCAAGATGATGCTTAAGGTTCGCCCACGACGAGAAGCCATGTCATCGAGTTTAATCGTCGATCAGCGATCGAAGCAACCGAACAGGGCGGTCCGCAATTTATATCCGGTCTGGGGTAACCACGCCACAGTAACGTCCGATCGCGTTCGACTCGATCGTAAATTTAATTGTGTAACGAGCGAACGTTCGCAGATCCGCTACTCTCCTCTCCTCTCTTCTGTCTCTCTTTGCTCGTCCCGATCAAGCTAACCATTCCGTTCGCGTGGTAACAGCTCGTAATTACCGGCCAATGCGGCCAGCCATTGATCCCGAGAACTATTTGTTTCCACGACTGTACGAAGATCCAAAAGTCTTGAAAACCAGAACACGGAAACAACGCGTGCACTCGAGTTTCCAACTTCTCCACTTGTATCGTATGTCGGTGCTCGGTCTACGTCTGATAACTTTAACTTTTTTCTAGTAGTCTCGATAGAAAATTGTTGCGACGCAACATAGTAGTCAGGAAAATTGCGCAACTTGCGTTGTTCGTAAACGAAGACTAATTAAGGGAGTAATCTGGCTTTACGTAGAGTTGTTGAGTCTTTAGTATTCTAATATTTCATCCATCATTTTAACGTTGTTTTCGTGTCTTTTCTTCTTTGTCAATACGTATTCTTCGACGTGAAAGATGTTTTGCTTGACTTCTTATCTTATAAACCATATTTTACCTCTTCCAGTATATTTTCTTTCGGTATGGTACAAGAATATCGTGCGTCAAATATTTAAGAAACACTATCACACGGTGTTTTAAAATAGTTTATTATCTGACATGATGTATAACTTAGTATAATGCTATGTTGCATAATAACATAATCTGCAATCTATATTAAATCTATATTACTATTAAATATAAATACTTTGAATCAACATAAAGCGATTTCTCTCTTACGTGAGAAAAGGACGTACCGAAAGTTAATGCAGATGTTTACACAGACTTATGTGCACAAGAGGAGAATTGTTGATTATCGAGGATTTATTCGATGCAAACAAGATCTGAATGTACGCGAAGCGTGAAATAAAAGGGAGGCAAAGCGGGCGAAAAGTAAAAGAGGCATCAAGAGGAATAAGAGAGAAAGCGGGACGGCATAGAAGGAAGAAACGAGTAACGGAGAGTTATGAGACTCGGGCACGCAGAATAACTCTATTTATTTTTTATACCACTTGCAGATGCAAATGAGGATGAAACGTAATGTTATAATGCCACTTGGAATATTTCAATGTTTCGAGAAGCGACTGAATTAGCCTTTTACAATTACGGTCTTACGCACTGTTGCACTTTTTACAATTTCGCTGCTCGGCTGTATAATTAAATAAAATCTGTATATTTAGCGGATTTTTTAAACATTTTTAATAACACGTTATTCTATGCTCGGAAGAAACACGATGAAAATGAAATTTCTATAATTTACTCGTTTTCAAATATTTTTACTCCGCGACTAAGTTAAAACGTTGATGTTCTATGAACAAATATTGTTTGATACTCTTCTTTCTTTTATTACAGGATTTCTTATAATAAACTTTTATCATAGTGTCACCATAGACGAGGTAATATGTGTATACATATTATAGATTTATCAGCCATTGTATATTTTTATCCCACGTGTTGGAACCTCTAACGAGAGTTTATTTATTCAGTATGAAGTAAGATAATCCGGGATATCGTAATTTGAAAACTACAGACTGTCGCAGCTTTCTCTGCAAAACGATTCGAATATATTTTACGAATGAAAATTAGAAAATGACGTCATATAAGTATAAGCTCGTAAATTTCTTATTAAAAAGTGAACAGGCATAGGAATAAAAATACGAAAAAACGATGATTAGCTTCATTTCCCTGCAATATTCCTACTTCGTATATCAGTGATAATTTCTTTGAATTTTTATACGTTTACCACGAATTTAGGTGCATGGTATACAATAATATGAAATTTAAATTTAAGGAAAGTATATAGATGTCAAAGAATTTAATTACGGCGGACTAAAATTTCAAACGATATCGTCCGAAAGGAAGAGTAGAGCCCAAGCTATTTTCATTAAAGGAAATCTACATAAAACAAATATCTGAAAGAAAATTCCAAGCATTGGTAAAGCATACGCAAAGCACGTTAAAACAGACAGAAAAGAAAATAATAGAGGAGTCGATATAAGCCCGTTGTAAAACACCAAAGGCGCGAAGTATTAAAGGTTCGGGCGCGTATAAACGCACCAAAGACACGGCTTTATGAAGCAAGTTCACGAAAGTATCCAGTATACAAAATCGACGTTAAATTCCGGCGTGGAGTGTGCTCCCGATGCGGCAAGTCCTCCGATTTCAAACTTTTCAACAGATTTGAACCCGGCCATGGAAGTTCCGTGCGATACTGCAAACTGCAAACTTTCAGAGACGACCTTCCACCTATCGAGTGCTAGTGAAGTTAAAACGGCACGTGTCTCAAATAAATTGGACTTCCAGCGACCGATTGATCAGCTGCAGTTAAGTGGCTGCATTGTCGAACATATTGGCCGCACGTGTACTAACGAGAAGTCGGAAGTATACAAGCGCAAACTTATGGAATCTCGTGTCAAACGGAAATTAAATTCAAACGTTCGATATTGAAAAGTTAGTTGAGCCGAGAAATTGAGAATGTATGATTTTTCCGAGGCAAATAAAATATTTTGAAATTGTCAATTTATGTGTCATAAAGAGACAGACGATGTTTATACATTTATGGGAAATTGTATGAAAAGTATGAAAATATGTATATATAAAATATACAAAAATAAATAAAATATCTAAAATACGATATCTGTAATAATATTACAAACCGTTGGTCAAGTTAGGTGGGAATTATTTTTTTATACCTGAATACATTCGCCGCTACTCACGCACATTTTACGTCAATTTAAATATCGTGTTTACTGCGAAATTGTAGGTAATGCATTTAACGGGTTGACTATTTTATTTTTAACTTTATGCATTTCGAAAAAAGAACTTATGAAGGGAAATAAACCGCTAAACAGCGTATGTTACAGTAAATATTCTTTAAAATTATTATTAAATATTCTTGAATATTCTCTGAAGAATAAAGATTTATCCCATGGAAACTATTATTAGGGGATGATCATATTTCAGTAACAACGAATACGTTAACAAAATTTCAGCACAATATACGGTAGGGAATTCTTTATAAATTTCATCTACGAAAAACATAAAATTCTACAAATTTTTTATGTTGCCCGAAAAACCAAAGTATTTTTATTTTCATTACAAAGTTTCCATACTTTCATAAACATCCTCGATAAATATCGAATTCTTTCTGATTTCGGATATTTTTTATTATTCCATGCAACGGTATAAGTTTCCTCAGAAAAAGGAAAAGCGTGCGTTTTCCGATAAACATCGTACACGTGTAGCTATACCAATAAAGAGACGAGAATTACGTAATTAAACGATCGTAAGAAGCAGTGACGATGTTTCGTGTTTACCATTGACAGCGTATACGAAGAACAGCGTAACAGTATCGAATTGGATTAAATTAAAGAGACGACAGACCGTGACGACCGTCGCTATTATTATGCAATATTCTCAGGTGTATAATTGCGTTGCATCACGTGTTAGTCGTGACGGTGTAACACCCCTGTAAAACGTCAATTAACTGGTCACGGTCAATTTAAATTGGCACACGTTGAACGCAACACTCGCACAGAATCGCTTCAAGTTAGAAACGCGTGTGCGAAATTAAGCGTTATAAGGTTGTAAGTAGACTAAGGATCTTTGCGTATTTAAGAGAAACGTAATTTACGTAGTATATCGTTCACTAGCATTAGGATATTTTGGAAAACATAAGTAAGATATGAGAAGAAATGAAACGAATGAATAGGAATTATTCGAATTTAAGAAATTATTCGAATCGAGATAAATTGGTAAAAATTATTAAATTTAATCTATCATTTTAAATAAAAGTCAAACTACACACTACATACCATGTACTTACTTTAGACGTTATTGATATTACTTTAGAATTTTGTTTCACGTATATCCGTGAGATTCCGCGAATATTGTATTTTTATAATGAAATATTCATAATTTCCATTGATATGACTGATATTTTGATATACTTAGTATTTTCATGGGGCAGGATGATTGCAGGAAACAATATCGGCGATATCGATATTTTATTCCGTTGAGGATTCACCTCGTTAATTCGTTGATTAAAATGCAATGAACCGTGGAACAAAAGCATCGTGAAAAAGGATTATGAAGAGGGAATTCCGTGCTGATTAAATCTTGATTATTTTGTAATGATACATCAAATTATCGATTATACTGCAACAACACAAGGAAATTTGTATCATCGCAAAGAGCGCATTATTCTGTCATAATTAAATCAACATTATTCGTTATTATTTTAAAGATACGACATTTTTTCTTTTTTTCAACAATACGCATTACTATCATGTTTATTACTATATTTATTCATAAATTACTAATATAATATTTAAATGCATAAACATTTGCGATCTAAGAATTACACTGCAGAAATTATTTCACCATCACAATGTTATCAATGATTTTCCGTTTTACGAAAGTTACAGCGAAATGAATTCTTCGTTAGTTTTATATTTAAGATAATTCGGTAACAAACGGTAATAGATGTTGACTCATTGTCGCTCGGATCACGGATAGAAATGCGGGTAGATATTTATAAAACGAGAAACGAACGGCACAGACCGCCGGTCGATCTCCTGGGAATAGATCTGTAAACCTAGTTATGAGATTTATTCCGAGCCGGATCGCCAGCTATTCGGAAACCTTCGATTTTCACCGGAGGGAAACTAGGAGGAGCTCGTGAACGAAAACGCGTTTCCCATGACCGGTTATTTGTTTCGTCTCGTTCCTTCTCATTTGCAATAAAGAACAGGAACCACGAAATAGCATATAGGTTCCCTCTCGATTCGATCCCTCCAACTTTCGTTCATTTGAAATCGAAATAGAATTTTTCGGGTATTTTCACTTTCGACCATTCAATCTTTGAAAGTAGTTTAGTCATCTAGAATTTTACGACAACTCTGTGCAAAATGGTTTCCATTATTATCGTAGAAATGTTTAGCGCAAAATTAAATTGCTTGTAACGTGAAAAGTAAGACTCGTCGATGATATTCCTCTACCTAAACTTTTTCCCCTGCTTTGATTTATAAAATTTTTAAATATCAAATATTTTCACATAACCTGTATCTTTACGATTTTCACAAATGCACATCGAATAACATTCTCGTTAGAAGCTAATTATTCCATTTGTAAATAATACTACACATATAAGTAAATCCTTCATAAATAAACAACATTTTCTAGATGTTACAATTTTTCAATGAATAGATTATTTATCCTTCGATAAGTAAAAAAGTTTTCGGCAAATATCTCTGATCATTAAGTGATTTATGAATGAAAAAATTAATAGGAATACACAAATAGCTTCTGGTATACGTATATATATATATGTATAAATCTAAAAACCTTGTATTTAAACCATTGTATTACGACAAATGTATTTACAAAATTATAAAAGCAACATTAATTAAACATACAAATACACCGACTATAGAAATATTTGTACTAACAACAGAATACTAATCACGGACCAAACATTTATTGTTAACAGCATACTGTTATGTGTTTCTACTTTTCAAGATAGGTATATTTATGCAAATAATCCTATATAATATTCGTATGCTAAACATTCATACGTTCAGACTAACTGATAAAAAGTCAAGTAAAAATCACACGTGTCTACTTCCTGACGTTCATCGGTGCTAATCAACTGGCAAATTACGAATCCAAGACCAGGATCGAATTTACTTTTCGAATTTGTCGTTCGTTTCGTTTCGTCACACGTCGTCTGGCGAGCGACGTAAAATCTATTCTTGAGGCAGGTATATGTGAGTCATCGTTCCGCGGGTGCCGCGGGCGGCAAAACTCATTAATTTAATCGACGATGCATGCCTCTTCTGGGAACGCGTTCACCGACAGAAAACCGCGAATCTCGGAGGATATCCGGGGACAAGTAATCCGGCTAAAGAATTCCCAGCAGCGAAATTAAAGTCAGAGCATTTTACATGGGAATGCACGTGCCCGTAAGCCCGCAGAAACTTCAGGAATTTTTAGGGTAACGATCCATTTTTATCGTGATCGACTTTCATCCTTATTACGGCGAAGTCTTGCCGGATTCAATTAATGCCGCAAAGTCGGCCAATTTAAAAAAGAAGTACAACGGACGAGCAATTTTAAGCTGTTTAGCTTGTAAGTATATTAAAATACGCCCTTCTAGCCGTCGACTAGTATGGAAATTAGGAAATCGATAAAAATTGGTTTATTATGTTCTCGCTGTGTGGCCCTTAATCGGTGTTCATTATTTTTCTGGGTAATGAAGAATCAAATCGATACGAAAGAATAGACGTCGCATCCTGACATTTTCTGTGCCATGCTTGCTATGTAATCTAATGGAAATGTAGAGAAAAGCTAATTACGCTAATTACATCGTGCAATTGATGTTTTGTGAATATCTTTGCTATCTTCTTCTCGGTTAAAGCAGAGCCAACAAGAATAATAAAATATTTAATCAGAGAGATAGATGCTGGAAAAATAAAGTATAAAGAAAACAAAATATGAGAATCTATAGTTACAAAGGAAAAATAACGATAATGATTATTTACGCCGATGATTTATAACGATTATTTCTTCATACTTTGACTTCTTTATTACGCACTTTGCTTCTACGATAAGTCAACCTGTTCGCCTAATGAAAGTTTTTGCTGATGATTAATAATGCATCGTAGTAAGCACAACTTCAATAGACTTTGATAAACCAATAATATGATATAATTATTCACAGTGACTAACGTGTATCTTGCATTATATAACGCTCGATAGAATCTTTATTCAAAGTTTTTGTTAAGTTTCTATAAACATTCGATTAATAAAAACGTCGAGTTAATTTTTTAACCTTACAGGCTTTTATCTAACACGTGTTTATATGGAAATCCTTCGATCACGTGTGTCTGTACAATATAATATTATTCGTATATATTTCACTACAATGTAGTATAACGCATTTTCTAATAACATAGCACTACATGTTTTAAAATAACAAAGTACTGCTTGGTTCGAAACAGCGTATGACTATGTATATCGAAATAATACAGCACCAAGAATATCGGAAAACCATAATAATATACATTTCCGGATAACTTAGAGCTACATCCTTGCGTGCAAAACGTATACCCGCAATATCAATTTTAAAACACGAATATACGATTACTACAAGTTCCACTTTAACATATTTTGATTTTAAACAACGTTATACCGCAGCTGCTCTTTTGAAAATGAACAATAAATTAATTTTTATTATACATCAATCCTTCTGCGTTCTCAAGTCTCAATTTTATAGCGTTTAATGTTATTCACGATTGCAAATGGTTTCGCCAATAATTTTTATACACATCGATCTAACTTAACGTAGAGACTAATGAATGACATCGGCTAGTTTACAACTAATTACACATTCTTCTTTTTAATTTGCTGATCGAATTGCTGGACCATGATAGAAAAATTCACTCGTTCATTTTATTGATCGACTGCGGGATTCAATGTGAACAATCTTAATGTACGTAACATAATTTTTAATTCAACTTAATCCATTTATAATTAGTATAAGTATTTATACATAATTTGTTATGGGTTATAAACGTTTGATTTTCTCTCTGTACTTTCTTAAACGATTGTTAACGATTTTCTTAAATTTGAGGAAAATATGAAAGGACTGTTATCGCGATGTACATGACTTCCTGTCTTAACTTATGAAGCAAGAAGATGATTAATTAGATATAAGAATTTAAAGACACATCACAGTTAAATAACACAAAGTGTTCCATTCAGGATGAATATTACTAAAACCATGATAAATGTGTAAAAGAAATTTCACTTCTCAAATAAAATACAGTCGCTTTCCGTAAGCGTGGTAGGATCGACATCAATCGTAGATATCGCTTGATTGGCGTCTGTAACACGATTATGCCGCGACTCAAATCCAATAATCGGATTCTGTACAGAGAAGTGATGAAACCTTCAGTTAGACAGACAGTTCTGATAGTTTGGGTAGTTATTTGTCCGAACGATCCTCGAGAGATCGATCTGTTCTCATGTACTCTGATCTCCCTCCGACCAGTCTATTTACCTGAATTCGTTTAACTCTATTGTGTATCGGTGCGCTTCAAGTTGCCATCCAGAGTTCGATGTCTCACAAAGACAGTAATCGAATCGATTTTGAATTAGCCGCGAAGTATTCGAACGAGTCGAGACAGTGAAGGTATTTAAGAGATTTGATAAAAGGTCATTTTGGAATAAAGTATCGTAAACTGAATTTTAGTTACTTACATACTCGAATTTCGAATTTTTCAGATTACCGAATTTTTGAAAATTTCAGATTAATTCAAATTCTGAAGATCAAATCATCTCGTCAAAACTTTAATCGTATATACGATGAAAAATGTTCATCGTACATAAAAATTATCGTATACAATAATACTTGTTTTTGTTCACTTTTAAGCTGAGCTTAAAATTAATAAAATTTTTAATAGCATCCGCAGTGGGAAGTAACGAATGTGTTTGGAAACCATATTTATTGCCCGTAAATACGTACACAATACGACGAGTAATTAAGCGTTCAAACACTCGAAACATTTTTCTTCCAACGAAGACAATTACTACAGTGGCATTTGACTGTCGACGTTTCTATTACCCGGTTCTTGTCGCACCTATCCGATCGTTACTCACGTTTCCAGACCGTTTGCCATCGCTTATGGACTCAATTTGTAAAACCCCGTTTCCCCAATCGCTGGACAAAGAAACGAACAGAAGCGAAAGAACAGGCGCGAACCTGATCGTATATAAACTGAGAAATAATCGGCTCAGTCAACGCTCGGGGACCGTAATTTTTCTCGACGAGTCGTATGTACGTATAGCGTTAATCCAAATGTTTCTGAATCTCTTATTTTGTGATTTAATATTTTAATAATAATTTCCAAAATATTCCGTACCAAAAATTTATCGATCAATAAAATCAAGTAAAAAGTCCATCTATATCTAATTATTCCATTATTCTGGCTACACCTTCTACTTTAAAAAAATGAAGTTTTGTTTGCAATATAAACGTTTTTGTTATCAATCTTAAGCTGTCCAAGAATTGTCGATTTGTAACCAGTTATACCTATTTGACGTAAACCGTACAAAACGTAGTAACTAACCAATTCATAGTTCGTCCATCAGTCATCTTATCGTAGGATTCGATCCGATCGTTAAAATGGTTCGCCATCGTCCACTTAGGTTCGTTCCACTTCCGCGAAACACGCTATAAGTACATCACTGTAAACCACCCGACTAATGAACCATAGTTCGAACAATAGTCGAATGCTTCCTTTCCAATGGCGCGTTATACGCCGAGTGACCGTCGAAGAAAGTAGAGTATTCACGAAAGGCGGAAATCAGAATTTTTGCCTGGCTCGATCATAGTGTTTATCGTAATGAGCCACGCTCTCTATGAACGTCGAATACAATTTGCAAATCGCTACGCCTTTAAAAGTATGTATTTCTATGGGCCACGTTTTTCTTTTGCTTGTCTTTTTCTCGCCGGATGATACAGAATAGGGGAATGTTAGAAGGAACGCGATTAGGTAAACGCAACAGCGTGAAATCGTTTCTCTCTAATACAGATACGATGTTGGATGAAATAAATATCGAGCGAGTTGACGAGAAAATATTACGTGCATTGCTTGTTAGAAGAGAAAGCGAGATGTTGCCATCGGTGAAACAAAAAATATATTACGTGTATGATTTTACGACTTTGTTTAAAATTCGTAACAGGTATTCGAACTCGTATTGGTATGTCTGTGCGTCGATTTAACAATTGTAATATATTGTACGATAAAAACTGCTTCGTGAATAAGATAAGCATTGCATATGTTATAACATTCACGTACTAATTAATTGAATCTAAATATAGTAGATTTCGTATTACTTACCAGTAATTTCAAATAACTACGAAAATTTGTTATTATAGAAAATAAAATGTAGAACGTGATTTAAAAAACGTTTCATTGAGAAATAACCTTCTGTAGCTACTGCACGTAAAATATTCAAAGTAAAGTGCTGATCATAATATTTAGTAGGTGAAATGGTCTTTTATACATATATTAAATTTCATTGATTACGTTCGCAAAGATACATACAAAGTGGCATAAAAATCAGTGTAGTATATAATATACTATAATATAATATAATGTGTATGTAGTATAATATAATAGAGTGTACTATATAATACTATAATAAGACTAACATTTTGTACAAAAATCTTGCATTTTATTCAAATGAAAAATCAATTTTAAATCACCAGTGCATTTTTTTCAAAGTAGTCCATACCTGTCCGCGATGCCATACAACTTGTCAACCTTAAGTTAGTATAAAATCCATTTACCGTTTCTCACAAAAGGCTTATTCGAATCAACGCCTAATACGTCTCGCGTGTTTCTCTTGTTAGAGATTTTACAACTAGAGTGACACGGCCACGAGCCAGGGATTCAAAGCGGCTAATGGAGGAAGCGCGTAAATTCGTGGCCATTCATTCATTATAACCGTGAATCGTTGGAAACGTCCTTCGGTTAACACTCGCTAATAACATTAGCGTGACAACGCGGCTCGAGTTTACGTTCTACAACGACGACACACGTTAATGAGCCGATTTATTGACGTTGCTTTACAACGCAATTCCTATAGATTATCGTGGTAACCGTGTCCTACCGAAGGGACGGCCGTTATCATGCAAAACTGCTTCCTCGGCCAACATGCGACAAAAATGCCAATGCAAATGATGAAACGAGCCCCTTGTTCGGAGCTAGAGGTTTTTCGAGACGGTTCGTTAGGTACTGGCGCAAATAATAATATCCTCGTGGTTGCGCCATTTAAAAATTTCCATAACAACCGCGACTTGTCCGTGAATTCTTTCTGTCCGCCGAAAAGGATAAAAACCGAGAAAATCACGATGGTAATTTGCTTTGGGAATAATTCGAAACATTTCCGTTAGGTCCGAAGCGAAATGAGCAGTTCAAATGGTAAACGATGTACGCAAGAAATGAAGATTTCTTAATAGAGAACACGCACTTGCAGTTTTACCATCCAGAGTGACTTATAAATACAAAATATTCGAAGACTTATTTTTATTTTTTGGCGGAATAACAGTATTTTACTTCCTCTTTGGGATGATATCGTAGGCTTGTGATAAAACAGTTTGTAATTTTTCGAGCAACATATTCAAATTATTGTTTTGAACGATTTTTGCTTAGGGAAAAAGGTTGTTTTGATTCTTTTGATGTGCTAATTCCAACCGTGACATTTTACTTTGCTTCGTGATCTCAAATGATGAAGTCATAGTGTGGCAAAAAGATTAAACTTGTCTTTCTTTAACCGCAAACAAGTATGTTATATAATACACGTTTCTTTGAATCCTATGAAATCACCATGTAATCCGTGAACATACAAAGCCCGTTTTTTTTCCAGCGTCTTCTTTCGCCGTACGTTTAAAACATTATTTCCAGCACAGGCTAAATAGCGTAAATTAGCAATTCTTCCCATTACTTTACGATACACAAAATATCGTAGAATAATCTTTTTTTATTACAAATCCTTGCACATAATACACGGTGTACGCATAAAGCGAGATCATAAATAATTTTCGACTTCACCGCTATGTACTTAGATTTGCATAAGTATACATATACCCTGTATATCCTTTACGTTTATGAAATATCACAACCTAGGAAACGTACGCCATTATTTTCTATGACATTTTGCCATTTCCTTGGCAACTTATCAATTCCACCTTGTGAGGATCTTGGATTCGTGATGAAAAATATTTCGAATGTGCAGAATGTATTCTACTCGTATTTCAAAGTCCTTTTCTCGTTCGAGAATGTTGTGCAGACTCGAAGATGTGAACATCTGTTGGCACCAAGTCGACGAATAATACATATCAAGTGGATACATACGAGATGTCATTTTTCCAATATATTCGATATTAACACAGGATTCCCAAGCCCTGGATCCTATTCGATGTCCAACTGTTAGAAACCACGTTAAAGAAGAACAGAAGAAGAATATTAAGTGTTAAATATCGATTCGTGAATGTCGTTTGCAAACTGAAATTTAATATGTTTCTGTTTTACGACCCCTTTCAAACCAATACTTGCTCTAGTTGTGGCTAGATCGATAAATGCTTCGATTTATAACTTCATTATCCGAAAGTAAACTTACAGTAAGCTTATCATAAAGTAAACTTCGTACCAAAAGTAGCTTTTAAGTGGCAAAGCTGTCGTAAAGAGTCAATAACGTTCTTCGGGCAAATTCTCGACTTCGAAACCGACATTAATAATACTCATAATAATCATCCTATCCTCTAGCTGCCAAAAATTCCATTTCCAAGTAACTACATCCGCCTATGAATACCTCGACCACGCGAAACGCAACAACAATCCATAGATGCGCACAATCGTTCCCGCCTGATGTACCTTTCTCCTTTCTTCGTGTCCCTTGCCGATAATATATAAGGTATCTCGGTTCGAGGACGTGTGTACACTGTACACACCTTAACGATCCCCGGGGCCGATACGTAGGAAGCTGATTACTCATCGTACCGTCTACGCCGAACGTTTAGCGACTTATTGTGCTTGGTTATTGAACCCCTGGGAGAGTACCCACTATCCGCGCTCTTCTCCTACCCTGCTCTGCCTCTCGACCCTTCCACAACCCGCGGATATATAGCTTCCATTATAATTATACGTGGCCAGTGTACCTACGTGCATTCAAACGGGTTACGCAACACGTAACAGAAAGAGATAGGACAATGACACGAACTTTATTAACGAAGGGACCATAGAGACTGAGTTTGGTCCAACGAACGGAACAGCTGAGGATTTCTCTAGCTTCCAGCTGTTTTGTATTTTGAACAATTTTGTCTTTTTTTGTTCGTGAACGTTAAGATTATTCATCCTACCAGAGGGAGTGGTTCACCGGTAAATTTTATTCATTCGTTAAATGCATATCACGTATCGTTGATTGCAATTGGTATGATTTTTAATGGTAACAAATCTCGAAGGAGAAATTGTTGGGCATGAAATGGTTTAAAAAATGGATTGGTTACAGTCTGAGTACAGAACAAACGAAACTAACATACTAAAGAGCATGCTGTTTATTACTCTCTTAAGTTTTAAGGTTCCACCTCGGAAATAGCCCTTCCTTACGAACACATCTCTGCTACAAGCTTTACCGACGAAGACACTGTTCGTTCTTTTGTGCGTCCCGAATAGAACAAAGCGCGTTTTCACCATCAACGAGCATTAGTCTTGCTCGAAGTGGTAACACGATCAGACCGTCTTCTTGTCTTATTCTAGTAGCCTAACTTGTGAATTTCTTGCCTCGGAACTTCAACGATCTTCGTTAATCTGTTAATGAGTTAACGATCTTAGACGACAGAAGGCAGGGGCTGAAATTCGCCGTGTCTAGATTGCACGACGAGACAAATGTAATTAATTAACCCATCATGACCCGAGTTTTCCGCTTTCTACGTCCGATCTAGTCGCCCTCCGCGTCTTCTTAATACACGCGAGATTGATCGCCATAATTTTCCGTTGCTTGCGTGTTCCAGAAATTCGCGGCAACCTATTCCCATGCGCTGTGCACAGACGTGACACGGGAGAAAACTGTTTGGAACTCGTGATGGGCTCCCGGGACCTTCCACTACTAACGTTAGGTTGCGCCTCTTCGGCGTTCCAAACCTACGTCTTCGTGTGCCTTGCATAGACACGCGTATTTTATAATCGCTGTTTATTATTATAAATTGAAAGTAAATCTTAATAGTTGCTTGAAAGCTTGAAAAATCAACGACAAACTGATACACGTGATATTAGAGTCAAGGGTATACGTGTAAAAAGCTCTTCGATTTTATTGAAAAATTACAAAAATATGAAACCTAATCCAACGAACCGTCATTAGCGATTCAACGCCTCGTCAAAATTCAGCTCCCAAAGAGCTAACTTAAAACTATTCTCAGTTCTCTATTGCTCGTCATCTGTACGAATTCTGACTCACGCACAATAAAGAGATTCACGACGAAAATTTTTAATTCCAACTCGTTTCGTCATCCACATCAACCCAAAAACTCGAAACTGTCAAAGCGCGAACTGTGTCCACTGCTGTTTCTGCCTAAACGTCCAACTTCCGGCACCAGCTTGGGAGCCTAGAGTCAGAGAAACTTTAGATTCGGCCACGGTGAATGACTGGCAATTTGTTACGGCTCTTTATACGCGCGGAACACCAGCCAACGCTCGGCGGAATTAATTTTCGTGAAACACGGTGGTCAGAGAGTAGACGAATATCGCGAGCAGAGTTGAAACGTAGGCGGTCCGGTGCGAAACGTTACGACGAGAAGACAAATGATCGGTTACCTACGCGAGACACGCCATCTTCTCCTCTTCGTCGAATGGATCACGGATTTTCTACGTTACTGACTCTCGATTTTCGTAATTTTCACTGAAAGCCTCACGGGGAAAATCAGAGGAGAGAATGGATCGGCGTGGGTGGCTAATCGTGTTGCAACGAACGATTCATGGGAACTGGGTGACGCGGTGTGTGGGCACGACCCTGCAATTTTGTGTTACACGATCGCTACTGACGAGAGAAGTCCAAGATCTTCCTGTGGTTGAGATAACGATTTAGTTGAAACTTTGTATAAATAGATTTCGTAATTCTGTTGATGAATTTATCTCGTTATGAGATGAGTTTGATCACTGACGCAACGTTGACGAATCGCAATCAGTTCGTAAGCGTCACCGTGTAAAATTAAACCTTCGATTAGAAATATTTAGAATCTACACAGAGAGTGGCATGCAACTGTACTGTATTAGGTCGTCCGAAAAGTTTCTTTCGTTTTATAAGGAAATAATGGATGCACAACATTTTCCATTTTATATTATTTTATCGAATTACGTATGATCCATTTTGTTCTATCAAAATAAAGATCACAACGTTCGACAAATTATGTTTCATGTTTGTATAAAGACGCGTCGTTGTAAAAGACGTGTCTGTAAAAGAAAGACACTTTTCGAACGACCTAATACTTTGATTTGATCAACGAATGTTAAAGGGGGCCAGGTGAATATTTTGCGATAATAGTCGAAATGTATTGACAACGTATAAACTACTTCAATAGAAACTGTATTATCTTCATATAAATTATTTGCTAATTTTACGTGCCGTAAACTCTGTCTACTTCGTGCCAAATGACACAGTAATGTGTTGTATATTAGTAGTAAAACTGTGATGTTTCTAAGCACTATTTTGCATCAGAAATATGACACCTGCCAAGATTTATAACGGTTTCCCGCGTATAAACTTAATAAATAATATACACAGAACGATTTACTACATTTAAAAACAAATCGTTGTGCAATAAAATCTGTGTCTTATATCCTCTAAATTTCATTGATGCTTCGAAGCAATTGTTTATCTTAGAATATGAAACTTGTTTCAAACGTAGACAAAATAAAGTATTAACGTAACACGAAAGTAACATTAATGGAAGTCATCCATCTGGCAAACTTTGCCACTTTACACAACGAAGATTCTTACGATAAAACCACTATGAACAAAACCCAATAAAATAACCACGAAAATGAAACAAAACGATAAAAGGTTTGGAAAATATCTCACAGATAAAACCGCAATAAAATCTGCGCTCCTAGCTCCAACAAACCACAATTTAAACATGGCTATCGAAAGCTCCATCGAAACTCCACCACATTCCTTTGCCAAAGCCACCCCATTCTTCGCTAAACACAATACAAATCACGGGGCCCCACCCAGAAAACCCGCATTCCTGCACGATCTTTTCACGAGTTTGCCATTTCGTTGGAAAACACATAAAAATCGGACGTACAACGGATCGTCGCATCAAATCGTCAAATTCCAAACAGTTATAAGCTTCGAATCGTGTTCCAAGTGGTTCGAATTTTTCCTCACATATTGTACAATACAGACTCGACGCGATTGAAAATATTTCAGATTCAATCACCAAGAATCAACGATTCTTCGCACGTTTATCGATACGATACAAAAAAAAAAAAAAAATGAACCAAACTTAAATAAAGATTCCTTTCATCTACTACATATTCTAACTTGTGCTTTGCTTTCGATATTTTAGGTATTTTTTTTTTTTTTTTTTTTTTTATATTATCATCCGCAATCTATTTATCGCGTTGCGTATGAAGCCTATCAGAAAGTAACCTAATACTTAAGAAGGGAAGCGTACAGAGATTCCAGGTGATCCACAAGTTTCAGACTCCATCTCCGACTACTAGTTATTCTCGAGGTCGGCTGAACACGGAATAAAATGCGGATGATCATTCGTAGGGTTGGTTATCGAGCGCGGTCTAGCATGGTGTACGCGGTATCACAGCCGGTCGACAAATCTCCAACCACGGAGCCAATATCGGGGCGTCGCGGCCGGAAAAACCGTGGAACGCGTTTCCATTTGACCGAGGGCAAGCCATGGACCGTGTCGTTGCCGGGTTCGACTGGTGTACGTGGGCATGGGCATAGGCATCGACGAGAAAGGGAAAAAAAGGATCGGACCGGTTCGGTGCCGTTGTATCGGAAGAGAATGGGAAAAAGGGGGCGAGGTGTGGCGAGGAGGCAAACGTATGACGTCGTTTTGCGGTTCGTGAAAATTCCGGCCTTTCAAATATTGGAACGAGTACCACTGACCAAACATTTACTTAACCTCAGCTCGCCTTCCTACCTTTCTTTCCGTCGGTCTTTCGTCAATCGTCTGCCATCGACCCTCTAGTTTCATCCCTTTCCTATCACGCGTTGCAAATTTGTGTCTCGAGTACTGTTTATTCCGATAATATTTGCCAGATTTTTGCGCGCGGATTTTGCCAATTTCGCCGCATCTGCGATCGTCCTTGCTATAAATATGATTTTGTTTGCGTATCAAACGTTTGGCTTGTGTTCCGCAAAGTGTCAGCCGACGATGCCGCTGTCGAATATCAACAAACACAGGATACAACGCGTTTTAAGAAATTCAGCCGATAAATGTAATTGTGCAAATGGAGAGTAGATAAAACTTTCAATCTCAAAACACGCGATAATGATCGAAGTAACGTGATGTTGCGAAAGATTTATTAAGGAGACAGCGAACCCATGTCAACCGGGAAGCAGCCTAAATTCGGGATCAACCATAGAAAACATTTTAGGGACAAGCGGTTGTTTGAAGGGTAGAGTCTGGAGCCGATCGCAAGGCAACCTTCGCAAGATTAGATATCGGTGTAACTCAATATTACAAACACTACCAAACAAATCGCTTTATAAATTTATTACATCGGCAAAATGCGAAATTCAGATGGTACAATCACGAAAATCGTGAGTTAAGTCGAAGAGGATTCACGGTTGCGCAAGATCTCTGCGAGAACACAGCCTCGTAGGATGTAATTTTCATCCAATGAGTAATTCATATCGATTCGCCGCAAGGAGGAAGTCAATCCCTCGCGAGTATAGAGCGCGTTGCACACAATGAACACGATAGATCTCTCTTCTTCTCTCTGGTGCGTCTTTCAGCAGCCATTGTGATATAGGAATGAACGAACGCGTAGGTTTCGCCAGAAAACCGTTGAAAATGTCGTCGATCCACGGACTATGCAACGAGAATAATCGAAAATGCGATGCCTTGCCGATCGTCTAGCTCGCGAAATTTTGCTGTGCGCGTATCGATCCTCTCGATATCGATGTTAACGCGAATCCGATACGGATTTTAAAGCGGCATGCTTTCGCTGAACGAACCGATTTCTTATCGCGGAGGTGAAGAGTTTTCCATTTCGCATGGATACCCAAGAACATCAAGAGAGAATGTTCCTCCTGATAAACTAGCTATAACGAAGTCTAATTAGTTTGAAAGGTTCGGATCGAAGTTAGATTTAAATCGATGTGGACTTCGCGCATAGTACTCGCACACACGTCATTGGTTAAAAGTATCTGGACGTTTACTTATTTTTTGCAAAATACATTTTGATCACACGAGTAATGGATAAATCAAATTGCGATGATTTTGTTCGTACAACAGTATACAGTATGATACTTTGAATGTTAAACATCGTAACACAACAAGTCACATACGTTCGATCTAACATTATATTCGCTTTTAACTACAAGCTTTCTGGATTTCCTCTTGTTTCGTCAACGACATTGAAATACCGTATAAAATAGAAAATCAGAAAAGACTGTGTTTAAGTGAAAACTAATTGCTTTAAGATTATCTTGCAAAATCTATAATCCTCGTCTACACTATGACTCGCAATCGCATGAAAAATCTACAATTCTCTTCTAACCCAGGGGTCCCCTTATTACAGTGCTCTTCGTAATTAAAAAAGAAAAATAGTCTAAATAATTACGCTTAACAACTTCAGGGGAACAAAGAACACAAAGAGCTCAATTTAAATCCTCGTTACTACATCCTACTATTTCACACCCGTCATTAACACGGCACAGAACATTTTCATCAGCACACAGTGATTCTACGATGTAAGCCTTTTTCAGCCTAGTAACCAATCCTGAAATCGACTTCGAATGGAACGTTTGCTTGACGAACATTACAGCAAGTCATATCTGCTCCGAGAAACTCGAACGCCAAGTGAAAGCAACGAGATTCCGCGTTTCCCGTGTTTCGAAGTGCTCTTAATTAACTAAGAACGTCATTCGGCAGCTGTGTCGATTATTGAAAGCGTGTTTAAAGCGTCGGTGAAGTCAAGGTCCCTGAGATCGCGTATCGGCAGAATGGGAAATTAACACCAACAGACTAATTTCTCTCGAGCCGGTCTTAATTAATCTTAGATGTTTATCTACGTTTTCCCTGGTTTTCCCTGACTCGCTTCTACGCGCAATTTCCGACCTCCGTGTGTGTCTGCGTCGAAATCTCGCTTAGAAAAGATAAAAAAAAAAAAAAAAGAAGAAGAAGAAAAGGTATGTATTCCGCTACTGGATGTACGAACAAAAAGTTCTGAATTAATTCTCTGCGAAAAGGAGAAACGCGAAGATGGATAATATCATGCTGCGACCTAATTACGCCTCGTCGTCAACTATCGAAGCAACGGATGACGGCTGATTGTGAAATATACAGTGAGATAGATAATTAATATAGGAAATTGAAAATACCAAGCAGATTATCGTTTTAATTTTACGAGAGAGTTGGTAAGAAATGGAGAGCGTGACTAGTTTAATTGTACATGGTTAAATAGGAAGATACAGGCTTCAGATGTCTGAATAGTAAACTTCGTCCTTCTTTATAGAGTGATTTGATTGAAATTATGTTAATCTTTCTTCTACCTCCGCTACATCCGAATTATTTGAATTGAATTTTAATCAATTTTGTGGTTACAATATACTGCAGTATGTAGATTGTGGATGTCGATGTAATTTCATATTTTTATGAACATAGTTAACTTGTGTTTGTACATTAATCAACATATTTCTATATTATGTGTTTAAATTTCCCGTAAATGTAAAAACGTTCGCGATCTAATAATATATATCAATCATTAATTGAATCGAAGAAACAAAATCTTAAAAATTACTTTCTCCAAGCTGTTAAACGTCTCTATTGGCAAACAATTAGTCCAAATTAATTACGCGTGCAGGTTATTGTATCAGATTTATTTTTTCCCAAGTAATTACGAACTTAACTTGAAATCTAGGTTTCTTGCTGGCAATCGCGTTACTGTTAATGATTGACATAAGAAAGAAAGAAAAGGAGAAAGGCGAAGAAATGTCTCAAACAAGAGTAAAGAACGTATTAAGTTCGACCGAATGAAATATGTGTCGACGAAAACAAGCCAAAATAGCCGGCAATGAAACCCGCTTTTTCCTCAATGGCGTTCTTTCCAATTCACAGTGGTATGTCAATAGCCTAGCTCGAGATCAGTGTCATCAATCTCTCACGGTCCCCTATCTACGCGATTCGTCATACTGCCTTAGTGCTGTTGATTTAATTTGATATAACACGGCTCCTGACAACGAGCTTTTTCTTATTGCATTGTCTTGCAAGTCTTTTCTCGTGAACTCGTACGCCCATCTTTCCTCTCAAATTAACGATGCTCCGATACAAAAATTTAATTAACGTATTTGATTTAAGTATCGAATAAAGAGAAAACTATATTATTCCGATAAAAAGGCATGTTTGGATGGTGCTTTATGTAGAAAGTCGAAAGATTGGTTATTTCAAACGATACATAACTACGAGTATTGTATTCCAAATCATTTCAGACAATGGAACTTTGCAATTTAAATGGATCCCTTAAATACGCATTCCACGGTTTATATCGGAGGGAAAGTTTATTCAGCTCGATATGCAACGTTAAAAGACCTTAACTCTACTACATTTACGCGATATCTTTTCGTCCTTACGCTTACTAAAAACATGCCTGCAAAGTTTGTTCATATATCTTAGGAACAGTTGCTGTATAATTCAGTTGTCCCAACACGAGGTAGGTAAAGCGCATCGAATCCCATGGGATCAAAGGTACCAGAAACGGGGCTCCAAGTTCTCCATGCATCTTGCAAGCTCGACAAAATATTTGTCTCCGACAGAGTTCCTCTAATTACTCATGATTAATCATAAAACACGTTACGTCCTAGCATCTACCGTATTGTTTTGAAATATGATACGATATGAGGTGATAATCTTCGTATACTTATAAAATTATAATAATGTTCTAAATATTTGTCTATCTTATTCGTATTCTAATCCCTATCTAACTGATTGTATAGAACATTTGTAAGGGGATGGGGTAGGTAATTAAAGTAATTAAAGCACGATGCTTGCTATTAAGGATGTCAAATGACGAGAAGACTTACTTGGTCTGGAAACCTTCGAATTCTTCCTGTTGCTCGCTGATGGAGGCTTCAAGGTCCAAATAAGCGCCATAATCGCCATCTTTATACAGCTGGAGCGCCGTATCATCAAGCTGTACAACAAATAAACAAAGGAAATCGTTATGTCGATGAATTCGATAATCGTTGTCGTTATAAAGTGTTACTAATACTAACTGTACAATATATCTTATCACTAGCTTTCAAACTTATATTTATAACCTTTAGTGGTAGTAAACTGCTTCAAAAATTTACTAACACGTATCGTCACGTGTTTATTACAAATTCTATCGAAATCTCATTCATATAAACAGCAGATTTCTTTTTCAATTACGTGGGTATCTACCGTAGCACGTATGTAAATAAGGACATCAAAATTCGACTTAATACATGACACGCAGCCAACGTGTCAGCGTTATGTCACGTTAGCCACATTACAACTTACGACGTGGCGTCAAATTAGAAGCTTCCCAGCTGTCGGAAATGATAACCGGTTAAGCATCGGTCAATTTCCTCGTAACAGTTGCCGCTTCCAAAATAACGTGTCGTTGCAAGAGTAGCCTGGAGCAGAGAGGCAGCCTTTATGTTTCGCGATCCAGGGGCGGCAACAGCTCCCGTACTCGTCGCCTAATTTTAAACTGCTGCCACTTCGCGGCCACAGAAATTTAACTACGCTACGAAAAACTATTCGTCTACAGTTTATTGCTGCGCGATATAGGCCACCATACATGAACATGATTTCCTATTTGATCAGTGGACTGAGGATATTTATGCAGATTTGTATTTTAACGACTACGACTCAAGAAATGGAATTTCGGTCTTTAAATTCATACGAATCATGCGATCCTTGAAATTGAAAAAATGTATTAAGCTACGTAGAAGTGTCTGATATTCCAAGATTTTTTTAGAAAATGTCCAACTTAATTTTCTCGCTCCGTCTAATATAAAAGCATCTCTGTGCGTACAATTACTGTACGATTATCGTCGAAGAAATTGTAACAGCTGGATGATCGGCATTTTTTGCGAAAATATAGATATCTCAACAATATATATCGAAGTGGAAAAATGAGAAAATTACGAATGCAACGTCTCGTTAACCCTTATTGGGTTACTAAAGCGAAGAATCTGGATTTTTCTCATCATCCAGTTTCTTGGTAGCATCCAAGGAATGAGTTCAACGAACGAATGGGCGCCTTACGGTTCAACAATCCGGGCTAATGCGGCTAATCTGCTAAATTTATCTGCGGATCATTTGGTCCACGCACTCCGTGTCCGTCTATGCAACATGATAATCTCTTCATCTGGCATCAGGTGGTCCCGTTTCGCTGGACACACGGCGTATTAAATCACCGGTTACATCATCGTGCTGTCTCGAAAATAGAAACGCCATAAGCTCGTGAATTATAGATATAATTTAATTATATTAGAAATACCGGGACTAATAATGACCACGGATACCACTTCATTTAATCTTTCTGGATGTTTGATTAAGTGGAAGTATCTACGTAAATCATCGAGTAGGATTAAAGTTTTGCTGCTTGAAATATTTTCTATTTCCTTGTTCACCTATCTATCCAGTTTTTAACGATCAAATAAACGAAGATGAAATTCAAGTTGAAAAAAGGAGATTCTACGCGTAGCGATGCGTTTGGAACGTTTAAAGTAATTATGCTAATTTTAACTGTAACTTTGTCGTAGATCAAAGGAGATATAATATTTGAACGTGTACAGAAATATGAAAAAAAGAAGCAGACGTATACAGTTATATATTAAAAAATGAGACAGAGACAAAAAAAATTGATGTAGTTTAATTGAGTGTATCGTTATATTTGCAATTTTAAATAAAATACGTAATTAGATGGTCCGAGTCAAGATTCTTTCAATTCGTAAAAAGTATTCTCGAACGATAATTACGTACATAATTAAACACTGGTCATCGATAAACATTTATAAATAAAAAATTTATGAACACTGGTGTTATTATTTTTTTTCCCCTATGTAAACGAATTAATCGCTGCACTCGAGAAATGCCACGGAAAATCTTCCATCGAATCGCGTCTCGACACTGTCGTTCGATTTCAACCACCATATCGTCAGACGATAAATCCTGAAAGGTAAATAATCCTAACTGAAATGAAGCCTTTCTTTTCTACGCCGTAGATTCTTTCTTCGAGACATCGCCGCTTTGCAAGATTAAGATCCATCTGTTTCCACGGCATGTTGCCAGCCTAGAAGAAATAACAGCACGAGGATACGAACGGAAAGATATTACGGGAAATGCGGGAGAAGAGAAACAGACGCGTAGCAGCGAGAGAAGAAAAAAGGTAGAACGGTTGAAGGGGGGAGGGGATGGAGGGTGCAGAGGAGAAAGTAATAGAGGATAAGCCGAAAACAAGGAGACGAGAGAGAAAAATAATGTGCAGCCAGTTGAGAAGCCATAGGCGAAAGCTAAATGTCGCTTTAAAAATAGTCGAGCTACCTAGGCCGCCATATTTGTGATCGTTGTCGCTGGAAAAGTTGTTGTCCGCTTCCGCGGCGACTGTAACGCGTTCTTTTCAACGATGTCTCGTCGAAGCATCGTTTAAGCGGTACTAATTAACGTTCAGTGGCACTTTGGTTTTTCTGTAGCTCAGAGACGATTGATCAGACTGAAATGAGATTTTCTTCTCGATCTCTAATGTACAGGATGCCTTGGAATGACTAGCGTAAAAGGAAGAAAGTGATTTTATACTAATGACAAAATAAGTTGCAACGAGCGTTCGTTTATGCGTGAATCGATTCGTTTTCATGTTGCTTCTTTAAACGAATAATTGAATGATGCTGATTGACTTGAGTTTCTAATCGATAATATGAGGATTTTTTATTGTTACCTTAAGACGAACTTTTTTGGTATCATGTAGGCTTAAGCTTGACATTTTCGAGTTTCATGAGCGTTTTTCTATAATGAAATAGTTAATAAATAGATGTATGTAAAATTAATCAATAGTTAATAAATAGGTTTATAAATAGTGAAATTCGTAAGACCGACATCGACCAGGAAAAGAAAATATACAACGAAAACCGATTACGATAAAAACGGAACTGTGGAGGCGGAAAACAAATAAGAATCGCCTTGACGATGAATTTTCAGACCTGCGTTCTCGCTAAGAGGGGAACGAAAATAGGAGAAAATCGAAGCGAAACGAGCGAGAGTTTGAAACAAAACGAGAGAACGAAATTGTGCGTGTACACGGCGTGCGCCAAGCGGGGACAGGAAGCACGCGGCTGACCCATATTTCTAAAAATCACAGCTTCAAAATAGTCTGCCGGCAACGGAGCGCCGGTTATAATGCAGAGGCTCGTTCAAGCACGCGCTGCATTTCTCCGGTTTCTAGGCGTCCCGCATTCGGTGGAAAGCGAATTGCCTTACGTAATTCACGTGACGGGAGGCTGCGTTCTCTACGATCTCTGGCCTTCAAGCCCACAACGAAATTGGTCAACCGGAAGCGACGACTGCATCGTCATCTTGGACAATGGCACTCCGCTTGTTTCTGCTTGCTGAACTTGCGTCGCTTGCGTAAGAATGTTAACGGGCTGAAGGAGAAAGGAAATGATGGTAAAAATTTGAGTTGATGGCAAAAGGAAATTGTATGGTGGATAGGAAACGTGAGATGGATTTAAGTGATCGGATGTAATCGATTTAGAGAAAGGACGATGAATTGTAATATTAGATTATAAGTAGATTACGGATGTTTATGCGAATTTAGATTTTCACGAATACAACTAAAGAAACAGAGATCTGTTATACTCTGTATATGAACAAAGTATATATATTTATACAAACTGTTGAATGAGTTAAAAGAAAAATGGAATAGACGAGGGCCGAGTAAGTATGCTCAGAATGTTTAAAAAATTAGCTTAGTTATTTGAGATTAATACCGATTAAACGTAATTACTCGACTATGAAATGCTTAATTAATTGAAAGTCTGTAAATTAATGGTTTTAAAACGGCCAACAGTGTCTCGCTTTGACAAGGAAATTATTATACTTGTTGGCTGTGTCCTTCTCTTTCGTCGCTGTTTCTCTTATGTTTGAAGAAAATAAACATTGCGCTGCATTAAAGCAAATAGTAAACGCTCAGTATCTTTAATAAATTTATCTTTCATCTTTAACAACCTTCAACAATTTTCTACGTGTTCCATATGAAAAATCATCATAAATACGGACAGAGAATAATAATACATTATAGATGATAACCCATCCATCCAAGATAACAATCCAGAATAATATTTTCAATAGGAAAGCATGTTTGTAAGAAGATGAATCTCTTTGTGAGATAAACATTTTTATAAGACGAGTTACCAAGCACGTCGACTTCGAGGTTACATAAACAGTCGCATTAACATTCGATCGCTGTTCTACGAGGAAATCTGGTCAAAGAAGATGCAGCGCGTTGTATGATCGATACATTGCCGACATCAAATGGCAAAGTGAAAACAGTACCCTCGTAGGTACACGTCAATCCTTCGAGAGATCAGGGATCTAATTAATCATAACATTAATCCAGTTTTACCACGCTCTGATAGTTTCCTATCCGATCTACGCATCATGGGAAAGTTGTTTAATTAGCCACTTAAAGTCTCACGGGTCTCGTATGTCTTCCCTACGGACAGTTCAATGTTGCCACACGTCCTCGCAAATCCACGCTGAAGAAACTTTTCACGGATGCGTCGCCGTCGACGCGTTTCAAGTGGAGGCAGCCTCGAGACTGCTTCTTTCGCAGCGACACGGAACGTCTGTTTTCTATCAAAAGATCAACTACAATCATAGCTGCCACGCGAGAATATCGTTCTAACGCGACTAAACTTCCTACAGGATTTTTAAATTCGCTGTTATAATTGATAGATTACTCGAAGATCGTATCCCCCTGGGAGTAGCCATCCACATGTTATTTAGCTATTAAGGTAGAAAAGTTTACCGAATGTCCAGCTGGACAAATTGTAAAGTACAAATTAAGTAATAATAATAAAAAAAAAAAAATAATTGATAGATTGTGAGTAAGAGATGCGGATCAATTTTGTATCGAGTTCTGTAACTAAAACAAAATATTTGAGCAACGTGGAAATTCTTATTATATATTTGACAATTAGTTTTAATTAATAACTAGACGAAAGATGTAAATTAATCGACTGAAGAAAACGGATTTCTATCGAATTTATTTCGTTTCAAATCCACAGCTGATTCGTAATTTAATTTAACTTCGTGGAATTATATCGTTAGTTTTATGTAAGAATATGGTTACTCGTATAGTATAGGATTTGCACGTTCGCCGTTCTATATTAACTAAGTCGTATGTCGATATCGATGGCGAAAGTTGTAAGGCTTCTTCCGATACTGTAATGTAGCACACGATGACACAACCGCGCTATCTCCATTACAAGTTAACGCGATAGAGCCGCGTTGGAATGTGAATTACGCAGGGATAAAGACGAATCACTTGACTGTGGAATTTCTAGCGATTAAAATTCGAAACGTATTACTACAAATTAGAAATGCAATTAACGAATCCCATAAAGATCGAAATTTTCAATAACCTGATGACTCAAAGATATTTAGTTTCCTTTCTTTTACGACTCTATCTTTGAATACTGGATGTACATGTAAAAATTCGAACTCTGATCCGTGAAAACGTTGCAAATTTTCAAAGAATATTTGAAACACAAATTTTCTAGAAATCTAAATGCTGAAAAGTTTTTAAATCCTATAAATTGTGCTATAAAATTGTGCTCCAAGATTCCCAAGAGCTACATCAACTCGCGAAATGTTGTCTTTTGTTTTATTATTGTTATTTAATTTCTACTTTATAATTTGTCTAGCTGAGCATTCGATAAATTTTTCTAGCTTAAAGTTTTTCTAGGTTAATGCTGTCTTTTATCAACATATTATGCATGTTGTGTATTGAACATATAATTTTAACTAATTTTTATTAAAACATCGAACATAAACTAACTACCTTTTTGAACCACTTATTTGATCGTACAATGCAACAACTTCAATCATTCGTACATAATTTGCATCAATTTTTTTTCCCTTTTCTTCCCTAAAATTACATTTTCCTCCGCGCACAATACAATCCACATAAGCGGCGTAATAATTAACCCTTGAAGCTCCCAGCGGTCAAGCAACACGTGTTGACGTAACGCATGTCGACTCCAGGAAGCGTGAACCGTTGAACGTCGACTCGATGATGCGGCAAACTGACCAGGGTCTGACCCTCCCTTTTGGACGTTGCTACGATTTTCCCTGACTGACGTATGCTTCGCGCCATTCTATTTCCTATCCTTCAGGGAGCGCGTTGTTTGCAGAAACTCGTTTGAGCAACTGGCAAATATCCTGCCCCAATGTCACTTTTCATCCGTATAATCGACGCTTTTCGTGCACGAAATATACGGAACAATAACAACACAAAAATGATACTGCGAGAGGTCAAACGAAGCTGTTTCAAAATTTCTGTATTTGATTATAGAATAAAAATATTAAAAAAGAAATAAATTTTATACGATTAATTTACTTATCTCTGTTACTTTTTCAGAAGAAAGATTCTTGGTAGCCTTGCTTAATACCAAATCTATAGTAAACGGTTAACAACTATTATCTGAGAATATATTGAATTTTAAAACTGTTTCTTTTTGTGAAACATAGAAAATGTGACTCATTACCAATCATTATCAATCGTTTTCTCTCTCGCTCTCTTTCTCTATGGTCTTTTGTATACTATTAACGAATAATCCCAAAACAAAGCCTAGATTATTAAATTAACTGAAATATAATCATTGTAACAAAGTTAATCACAATTAAAGAGCTATTAAATTCGTTACGAAAACGTTACAATTCCATTATGTAAATTCAGGGTCGCATGACTCGTTCCCACGAGACCGAAATAACGAAACGTTTCCGAGAACCCACGCGAGCTTATGCAGAACCGTATATCGCTAAACATAATGAAAATTCACGGACGTCCTGCGATTTGACGGAAGTCCCTCGAGACAAGATAAACGAAAGCTTTCCGAGACAATTAACCGAGATAGCCGAGCCGTTCTATTTGACCATGTGAAACTTTCACGATTCGCTTCTTTTTGTTCGCCATCACCTGCTGCGAAACTGTACACACGATGGAATAACGCGTTACAGGCCATTCACACAATTACTCTGTCGATAGATAAATCGATAGCAGAGATCGGATAACTAAGTTTCAATATTGAAAATAACCTTATCTATTAAAGGCTATTAAGTCGGTAAAGATTTGTGGCGAAATAGAAAATGCTACTTTGCTTTTATTATGGCGTGTAGCACGTATCAATGTTCCGGGTAATAAAGTTTATCGTTCTATTTAATCAATGTTACTGATATTTGTTGTGTCTGTAATACGATATGTGAATAATCGTAACAGCCTGGAAAGAATAATCTAAAATTTAGAATGTTTACTTTGTCCAGTAAGGTGTACCAAATTTTGATTGAAATTGTTGAAATTAATTAAACAGATAATTAAAATATTTCGAAGTATGCGTTTATAGTATCGTGCTACAACATTCTATAACGTTGCATTAGGAGGTATAAAATTAATGAGCCATTACTCTCTATCGTTATATTTAAATATTCGATGTTTCATACTAACAGCCAGGAGTAAAGGCAGAAAATCAATTTGCCAGCTTTAGTCTGAAACGATGCCTCTTATTCCGTTTAACGATCGTCGTAACATCAACCTCGATCGATTATACTCTCGCGATACTGTTCTGAGTCGTTACGCCAGAAATCTGTCGTTTATCAAACACTGTCGCGATCTGGCCTAATTATTAAAAGCCCTTTCTGACGTAAACTCGATGAACGGATTTACGTAACACACAGTTGATTCGAAGTAGAGCAATTACACATGGAAATACGGGAATATCGATTTCCAGCCACCATTGTTCAACGACGCACTACCGCCGATAACTTCGTCAGATTTTGTCAGCAATTAGTCCGAATTATAATTGATCGAATTACGATTGGATTATGATGAAGTAACTTTTACAGCAAGATTACATCGACTGGAAACGAATCACCGAGCTTCCGCTAAATTTCAATTAAATTTTAATGAAGCTCGTTGAATAGCGATTCAACAAGATCATTGATAAATTAAATGTAATAGTACATGGTCGCGCTTAATATCCGTAATTTCACGTAAAATTTGTAACAAGCAGCTGTAAGTAATAAATAAACGTAAGAAAACGTAGCAAAATAGAATCATAGATCTTTCATCTATGACGATCATCTTTTTTCAAAAATTTCCTTTGCACAACTTTCTAATGTAGAATGCTCCGTTATCGTATTTAAACGATTAAAACACAAAATAGTCGTTCGAGTCAAATGGCGTACGAACACCTGTTCGTTTTACAGCCACTGAATGTTACATCCGTATTTTACATTTAACATAGAAACCTTCATAGCCTTAATGTATTCACACTGTATCATTCCTTTGATGAAATGAGTAACGCAGCGTAAAAATAGCTTGAAACCTAGCCGTCGTGTCGGTAATTAATAATCGTCACCACGCGGAAAACAGACGGCAACTGATTTGAATTTGAAACGATCGCCAATAAGCGAATGATTCCTAGAACAGCTTGCGAGCGTTCGAGCCTAGCACGGTTCAATGGCGACGTGGGCGACACGTGGGCACGGGAATGCGTTCCTCTTCAATCATAAGGAACGGTAAAGGAAGACGTCGTATCGTTGTCACAAGAACGTAAAAGAGAAAGTACCCGAACCACTAACCGTAGTAAAAGTTCTCGAAAGATCAAGCATACAAAATACAAAAGAGAGAGAAACAATGAAATAGCCAATAACGATTAATGTCGATATATTGATACGTCTCTCATAGACAGAAGACTAAAAAGAAAACACCCTACTGACCTCGCTAAAGAAATAGAATAGTCAAACTCGAAGATGATATCCCGCTGGAGGTAGCCATCCACGTGTTATTTAGCAATTAAATTAGAAAAATTAACCAAATGTCCAGCTGGACAAATTGTAAAGTACGAATTAAATAATTAAAAAAAATATATTGATACAAGAAAGAGAAATATCAGGAACCTAGGAAAAAACATTTGTTACATAAAATCACTAGGCTATACATAATCTGCAAAACGATTAATTTCTCGAGCAGAGTATAGTTATACGTGTTACTATGGTATCGAACTATGCTAGATATCGGAGTCTCTCATATATAATATTTTTTTTTATTATTATTTAATTTGTACTTTACAATTTGACCAGCTGGACATTTGATAAATATATATAATACATCAATACCGACATCCTAAAATCTCAGAGCCACAGAGGTTCTTTAGGTATGTCGATCTTCCTCGAGATAGAGCTACAATGGTTGCTGGATACTCTAAATTCCTATGGAACTTTTGGACACCTCGGTTATTCACAATGGCTCTAGAACCTTCGGACGTCGCGAATATTTCCAAAACGATTTACTGTGATATATTAACTTATTAAGAACAGTTTATCGTAATGTTACAAATAGTTCGATTTTTAAAAATTTTCAAAACTGCCAAATTCCTTCTCGTAGTCGTTTGAAAAACAGAATTCGATAATACAATACCAACTGATTGAAAAAATGACAAATGAAATATTGCGTTAACGCAACGTTGCCTCCTAATGGGTTAAGGCTCTATTACTTTTGTAATTTTTGCATTTCTACCGTTTCTTACATATTTACAACGGTAAACTATAATATTTCGATCTATAACTAAGATCCATGACGACTATTTCCTTGCTCTGTTACCTTACAAGAGTAAACAGGATTGAACGAAATAAGCAATACCGAGATAAACTGTTCTTTACATTTCACCTTCTTGGAAGTAATCGATCGCCACGATTAACTACGACGACGTCCTCTCTGTTATTACAGACGATTACGGACGATGTTCCCGATTTCTGCCACGAGAACCGACAAACGCAATCGCCGAAGCAATGAACTATTCCGTCCCTTCGACTCGTAAACAAAGAAATAGGTACCTTTTACCACGCGAACGTCGCTATGAAAACTGCTCGACGAATTATGGGACCATCTGCCCGAATCACCCGTAAATGAACTTTCCTTTTACGATTCTGCGATTGAAGGGATTTAAAAAGGTGTCGAGAACATTTTAGGATGTTCGGAATGCAGAACTTCATGGTGGTCGTAAATAAAAACTGAAAATCGTTCCCAACTTGCAATTTTATCCGGACGTGTATAAATTCAAAGAAGGATCAAAATCTAGCATTAATAACTAACTTGAACCGTGATAAATATCTGGCTGCTCCAAATAAAATCCGAAAGAAATTCTAGTCAGGATCAGCCTCAACCCCCAAAAGTTCATGCAGCAAATTCACGTAGAAACGCGTGAAGATAAAAGACGACGAAGCGAAGGAACGCTAAGAAGAAGAGGAAGGAGAGAAGTACGAGCAAAGAACTCGCTTAATCGCGCGATAAATTAGTCCAGTTGCTCGAGAAGCAGGGAAGAAAACTGGCGGTGCATCCACGCCAGGAGGTGATCCCGTTGGGCGAAACGAAAAGGATGGGCATTCCCATTAGAACCGAAGAAGATTCCGGCTGGTAATGGCTAGCGATAGAATCAACTTCAATATATTGTTATTAATTCGAATCAAACGCGATACTTAAGATTCTCTTCGCAGAATTCGAACGTTAAGTAAACTGTAGCTGTTTATGCAAATTTATATTTTTAAGAATATAAATAACTAGAGATATAGAATGTACGCACACAGATTCGTTTCATCCACTAAATATCGAATATTATAACGAACATTATAGTGATTTTTGAAACAGAAAACCTAGTCGATTCCATGTAACTGCCTAACTCGTTTAATCTTATGAACGTGTAATAACCACTAATTACGCACTTTCGGCAGTCGCTAATGATTTTATTGTTAATCAGACCACCTTAAAATAAACTCATAAATAGATGAATAAAATATACTTTATATCGCTATACATCAGCGAATACTTTAAATACTTCTGTATATTATGTGCATTCTGTGCATTGTAACGGAGAATTTCTGATGAATTTCACGGTTTCGTAAATTAAAACACGGATATGCCTATTAATCACGCGTGTACACGTGCGTTTAGATACACGCGAAATAGAAGCCTCTCGCTTCAACTTACTTGCACATACTTGAGTCTATCGCTAGTCGTAACTCCGCGTTAACTTAACGTACACACGATCATGGTCCGTGTAAACTTCTACAGAAGCTGTCCGAATTATTATACGTGTACGAGATAATGAAAACTGTGGAAACAGCCAACGGCAATTCTGTTTCGGCGATGTGTTCGTGTACCTACAACTCCGTTGAAAATACATACGTACTACGACCAAAGAGGGTAGACAGTTGTGGTCCATACCTCCAGCACTGTTTTATCGGTTGACCAATTTCGAACGAGTGAGAGAACAAAATTTTCGCGGTAAAGCATCCACGCGTATCTGGCCGCTTTTCGCGCCATAATTCCGGCCGTTGTTTACCGCGACGGATGTTTCCGGCGATGGATATTCGCTTGGAAGCCGGTGTACCGTGAACGGACGGATACATCCTTGGACCGAGTAAATAATATGACGGGAATTGGAATTAATGGCGTGTCGTTATGAACATTTTTCGATGAATTAAACGGAATGTCGCGCGACCGCGAAACCGCATAAATTATCCGTTCGCTCGTCCGTTTGGGTGACTGCATTTTTTAATTTCTTTATCTTCGGTTATACTGGGTGTCCCTGGTTTGTCCGGATAACTTTATCGGAATAGTTTTATAAGTTATTTGAAGATTAATTTACCCGTTAACCGACGAAGGTGAATTAACTCGTCGGTGTGGATCAGCGATCTCTTAAACATAACGAGTTCTTCGTTTAGTTTATGATATCGCGAGTCTGTCATCATTCCCTTCATATTTCGTATTTTTGTTGTAATTCTTTTAAGAAAATTTCCAACGAGCTATATTTATATAATAATTTTTCCCTATTTATAATGCATTTACTTAAGTGCCTTTTTACGTAGAATGACGAGAATATTTATGAAAGAGAGATACTTTACAAAATAACGACGGTCCTACAAATGTATCACTCTCCGAACCATTCAACTTTTGTTCTGGAATTTTTCAAATTGCACTGAGAAAAGAACATAGGTTCGAGCAATTGCATGGATCACCTTGTACATTCGCAAAATGTTTTGATAAAGTTTGGTCGAGAGAACCGGGTTCGTAGCTGATACGGAAACACGCGTGAAACATTGAGTTGCGTGGGACGAAGTGCTGGACGGCCCAGCAAACCAAGTTGATCGACCTGGATCGCGTTCGAATGAAAATTTCCTATCCGATGAAAAGCGTACGAAGAGTCCGTGTTATAACTGCATTTCTTCTTACGAAATGATCTTGAACGAACGAGGCAAAAGTTTGTTTTCAAACGTCTGCAGATGGTGGCTACTGCAGAGTTGGAAATAGCGAATGGTTTGGGGTTTAGATAGAGCAATTCTGGAGATAGAAAGTTACTTGTTCTCGAGAACTTATTCGTCGACGCGCTCAAAAGGTGATCCGGAGAACGTTTAATGAAGTTCGACGGCCAAAATTTATTGTTTAACCAACCGCGGTGAGTTCATCTGGCGATAAAATTCTCAGCTAATTACCAGTATTTTTCAAGCGTTTCTTTTTTCCGTGTCTCTTCGAATGTCGCCCTGCAAGTTACAAGCAGTTTTATCGCAATGCTACTTCGCGGATGAAGCAGAGATTTTTTTCGAAAATAAAACTTTTCTTATCACGATGAATTAAACGTGCGAATTATTATTAATTCGATAACGTATTTACGTTGATTTAATAAAGTTTGTTATATCTAAGAACGTGTACTTATACCAATTACATTTATCTAATATTTGACCTATACTGAAGTATACTTTTCAAGTTCCCAACGTTGCCTTTCACAAAAACTTCCAATTTAAATTTACATTTCCTGTGGTCTAGCTATTTCAACAAGTTTTTTCCGCTGAAGGAACAAAGTTCGTGGATTCTACGCGAAACCAGTCGAACGTTTCCTCCCTTGTCCCTTGTGCTTACTCCGTGAAGTAGCACCTGCAGGAAGGACGATTGCTCGAGAGGTAGCAGCACGCACCGGCTTGCATAAATACGACTTGATTTTTGCACGGCCGGTGGACGGAGAATGGCGCGCTTGCTTTTGACTTCAATGGAACCTGTTTACCGCATGAATGATTGAACGGTGCCGGGAACTCGATTCGAGCATTGCCGATTACACTGACATCTCTGGTTGTGTTCTTTTTGCCGTGTCTCGAGTAGAGATAAAATTAGACATCCGTGTGCTCGTCTTCGGGGAAGGCGCACCAATATCACGTGGCCGGCCAAATAGAATGAAAAACGTGGTATTACGAGTGTTGAATATTCGACGAAGGAAAGATACAATTCTTTTAACTTCGATATTTCCCTTTTGTAAAAATTTCAAGAAAGTTTTAAGAAAGAATGCAGCATAACGCGCAACGTGGAATATTCGACGAACGAAAAATTAAATTTTCTTCAATTGTGAAATTTTACCGATCTCAAAGTATGTACCTCTTTCTCTGAAAATTTAAGAGGTACTTATTGGTAAAAATTTTGTAAGAGAACTTTAATCGAAGATATTGGACTCCCTTCGTTTGTAAAATAATAATCGACGAAACAGAAGAGACAATGTTCTTAATTTGAAGATTTAAAGGGCTGCGATCCGAGGTGTTTAAAATTTCCTTCAAGGTATTTTATTATTGTAATTCTAGTGTTGGTAACGCGACTTGTAAAGTTCAGAAAGAAATAACCTTGCAATATAATACAGACAAATTAAATTTATAACAATACGTATGAAATACGAAGCTGTTTTGAATACCACGTGTCCGCATTTAATTCGCGAACGATTCATCATCGAAGGATTAATAGAAAGTAAGCTAAGCGACGTATAAACCACATTTATCATCTGAGTAATTATACCTGGAAAACGCGTCGATTCAAATGATGCACTAACAAAAATACCCAATCATCAACGGAGCAATACGATTCTTTTCTAATCAGACTCCACGCATCTGCGTTCGAGATCGGTAATAAAAGCTAGCCGACTGAACGATCCGATCAAGGAATGAGCATTTCCATGCAATAACGCACGGCGATTGCCGTTACGTAACATCGCGTAAATAATACGATTACATTCTATCAGGATTGCACAATCGAACGTACAAATTACCATAAGTCATTAATCATCTCGCGTCGGTGTTCGACACGCTATCCATCTTTCTCCTTCTCATCTGTTCTCACTAATTCCTCCAAGTGAGAAAAAGAGAAATCTGTCACCATTGAATTAATCATAAGCAAAATTCCAGGCTCGTAAATCGTTCGTAAATATTTAACGAGCGTTACAGTTTCACTGGTTTCTCGTTGCTGTGAGACGTGAGAGGGTTCGGGGAGGACAACAAACAGAAACGAACGAGAGACGAAACCGGAGTGGCGGAACGAGAAACAGGGTGAAACGGAGAACTGGTAGGAATAATATCCTAGAAACGTCCAGCCAGCCACTCTCCAACCCCCTACCATCATTTCCGTCATCCTCCGGCTCTTGGCTCGAGTATTTCGACCAGAGAAGAGGATTCTTACCACGGGAATATTCCTTTGTTCCTACTTCACAGGTTCTTGCGCGATAAAGAACACAGGCTCGAGAGGCATGGCATCTCATCTCGAGAGGCTCCACTTCACCCACGTCCTCTTCTCGCTCGCCCTTTCTCTCTTTCTCTCTGTTCACAAGCCTCTCTCGCGTGTCTCTCTGTCTGAACTCTGAACCGTATCTATCTCACCATTTCTTGCCTAATGTCGACTTACAGCTTCTTGAATGTTCAATTATTTCTGGATATATTTGTAGTCGACTCGTCGTGTCAAGTGTATTGCGTTCGCGTTATATAACTAAATATATATGTATATATATAATTTTCGCGATAGAAAAACAAATACCGATAGTAATTGCATCATTTAATAACAGCGATGAAGGAAAAATGAATGTTACGATTGTTTGATTAAAATATGCTACTATACACGCCGGATTATATGATTCTTTTATGACAGCAGAAATTATAACGACGAATACGAATCCAGGTTTACGGTATCTCTGATTATTGGAATATTCGTCGCGTTGTCAATATCGCGATATATTAAATATAATAATTTCCAAATACATATAAATAATCTTAAATAAAATTAACGAAATAAATTTCATGATAAAACGCGAGAAAGTTATTTATTATTTCACGATATCTAAACATGCGAGTTTTGCATTAAGCGCTCGATGCCGATGGTATGCGTACGCAGGACGCGTCACAACGTCGAAAGATTTAAGGGACTGGAGGGACGATTCCTACGCACTAACCAAGCATTGCCGAAACGACAAGTTTTTCGACCAACCGTGTCCTTGACGATCGATGGCCTCTCCACGAAGACATCCGGCGGCCAACGGTTCAAGGACCGTCGCGGTTTCCACGAATTAAATCGATCGTCCCAGGAGCGAGGATTTTTTTTTCATCGATCCGGTTGCATCCGAGCTCGTTGAAACTTTAATTATGTTGGCCGCGATACACCGGTCTGCGAAACGAAGTTCGCGACGCTGAAGATCGGGCACGATCTCCAAGACCACGCGGCTCGTTTAACCGGCGATTTGAATATGAAATTAGAGCGTGACCTGGTTCGAATTAATTCCCATTCGACGCACCCTTTCGCTCCTTTCTTTTCTACTTGTACACTGTTTTGTCGACAACTGTTGCATGTAGACGATTGTATGAAGTCATCATGCAAGTTTCTGCGGTCTTGAAACATTTATTTTGAAAGACCACAGGTACGTAGTTCCTTTGAAAGTGAACACTTCTACGCGAAATAATTTCAATAATGTTCGATACGTGTTTTTCGTGATATACTACAGGAGTATCGACTTTGTATAAGTCACAATCGGAATTTGTAAGGGAAAGAAACCGCAAAAAGGTGTTCTCGATATCATTCTGTATTCCATAAATCGTTTTTTAAGCATTCGAAGGTGAAAAAATCGGTTGGAAATGAATTAGAGTAATGCGAGGAACAAGGTAGCAAATCGATACCGAATTGATGCAATTTTTGTAAGATTTGCTTTGAACCTGTTTGATGTACGTCGAATAGAAGAAAATCAGCTTCATCACGAACGCAATGGTATAAGATATATTCGATCATATTCGTGCAACATCTGGAATTTATGTGTCGTTAAAACAAAAACCGTGGATACATCCAGAAGAGTCTAATATTACGGACGAGGTACAGCTTACGACATAGGTAACATCGTATGAAATGTTATGTCATACAAGTTGAAATATCAAGCCTGGAAATGTTGAAAAGTTTTATCGTATTTTCTGCAATTTAGTGCGATAAAATTAGAAATTACATTTCAGGTGGAAATTATCGAAATTTACATGTCCGACTAATGTGAAATCTGATTTTCTATGTTATATTAACGACAAAAAGGAAACCATCAGTGCCCTAACCTAGCTCAACCATCGTACGAAAAATATAAGTATGAAAGTTACATTTTATATATTCTATTTTTTAAGCGCGATTCGTACAACTTATTAATACTCAATTGTTTTATCGATATATCATTCTATCGTGTTACATCGTATTTTATGACGAAGAAGAAAAATTTGATGCACGCAGGAGCAATTTTGATCGGTGATTCGATCAGCGAGCTATTAAGAAGTAATGAAGTGTAGCGATAACGCAACGTGTCGTGTCTATTTCGATCGATCGATCACCCTATTACAAAATTGTTACAAAATACCAATCATTTCTGTGATTTCGCTTGAACTTTCAAACAAATAATGGTTTGACTGTTGACACGACGAAAGCATGAAACTTTCTTTAAATCGGAGAAACTCTTGGCGTCGCGTCGTTAGGGTCGAGGAGAGAGTAAATTGATGCGCACTGCATTTGTCTGAACAATGGTAATCCTTTTTTCAAACGCAGGACGAATTGATA
This sequence comes from Bombus affinis, assembly GCF_024516045.1. Taxonomy (NCBI): domain Eukaryota; kingdom Metazoa; phylum Arthropoda; class Insecta; order Hymenoptera; family Apidae; genus Bombus; species Bombus affinis. Next base: position 14,353,465 of record NC_066347.1, read on the forward strand.
AATTTATCTTCAACCTGTGAACCCGGGCAAGACGAGTTGATCCGTCAGTTGGATCGACAATCTCCTGTACGTAATAATTTCTCCGTTTAGAGATCCTCGTCTTTTTACGTGCGTTCCATTCTTATTAAAGATACATTATATAATCTATTTACATTTGCAAGAATCGTCATTGTCAAAAGATAAACTCAAGTTACGTAGTTATATGTCGCTGTAATTAGACATCTCATTTTCTTCTTTGTTTTATCATCTACGCACTCTAAATGGCGAGGAACCTAAATGGTAAAAATTAAAATGATAGAATGATAGAAAATCACCTGGAAAATTGGTTCGCGTACTAATTAATTAGGACCTAATTAGACCCTAGAAACATATGTAATATCTTTAAATTTGCCTTACATTTCGACATCCTTTTCGAGTAAAAGTACATGTTCCACTATTACGTTCAAAAACAATTTTCAATGTTCGATATATAACCTGATTACTCGAGTGCCAACGATACTTACAAATTGAATAAAAACTTAATATATATACCGTCAACGAGTTCTGTAATGGTGCAATGGTTTCTCCATATATCGAAAAGAACACGGCGTGGATAATGGCGAAACGTCCGATTAGAGAAAGGTCGGTTCATCGTTTAACGCACGATTTACGGACGGTGGCATTTTATTGTCATCGGTCGTTTGAATACGATTTCTTGCGCGAGAAAGTCACCGATTTTCCCTTGGTACTCCGCACGGAGGAAAGTTAAATCGGACTCTCTCGATGCTGCAAATCGGCCTCTCTCGCTACCGTGCCCGAGGATTATAAAGTCTGATCGACTCTCGTCTTGTGTTTCTTGACACACGATCCGCAACATGCGCGCGGATTATGACGACCGGTCTCGAATACCGAGTAATATAGGAACACCGGTCCCTCATGCACCGTAGACGTAGACAATCATCCAATGTTTCATGCGGAGCTTTTATTCGTTTTATAATACCCGAAAGCGTCGATTTCCTCTTTGAAAGCGAATAACTTTCGTTGTTTTTGAAAAAAACTATTTTCTGAATAAAAAGAAGTTAAAAGAAGTTATATATGAAGGGAGAACTGAAAGAGACACGGGCAAGCGGTAGAACAAGGTATGATATACTTCACATCTTAAATGACATCATGCATAACATAATTATTAATGCTTATTTTAATATCTGATAATTTCTGATAACGGAAATGCAGGAAATATTACAGATAAAGAGATAATTATTTTCCAAATCGTTAAGTTTCAATTCTTCGTCCTTTTATAGTATTGTTATAAGAAAAACTAAGTAGCTTGAAAGAAATAAAAATTAGAAACTCATAAATTATATAATATTATATTATTTTTTAAAAGCAGAATTCAACTACTATAATATTACCATAAATATACCAAATAATAAAATAATAATCTATTTATGAATATATTTATTTAAAGTTATAAATAAACCCCAAATATACAAGATATGTATATGTTTTCAAAATTCTTTCTTCTTTAAGTTTCTTTATTAAAGTGATTTCATTGAAGCAAAACTATAAAGTTTGACGAGGGTCTTCAACGATAATCGATGGCGAAATCCGAAAATTTCACGCTCGACGACTGACGATCAACGAAGAAGAAGAGCAAAACGTCTTTCGGTCGGTTCACATTGCACGCGGACCAAGCGTAATTCCGCCGCAACTCTAAGCGAGCGTTATGCAGCTGGCGTGCGCTTTGGGTGGCCGAATACGCTTCAAAAGAAACTTTTAAACGAACTATGCTTCGCTGGTAGATATGTTAAGTACTGCTAAAGTGTTCAGCAATCCATAGTGTTCAATATCCAGCCAAACTGAGTCGATAGCTCATAGTTGAAGAAGTGAAAAATTTAAAGGAAAGTTTAATTCATTTTAAATCTCGAGATTGGAAAACTAACTTGTTTTGCTAAATAGTTTCTACGACAAGTTAATAGTAGGAAATTCGAACACACTTTCTTCGATTATTTAATAGATATACGAATTCTGTTTTTATCAGATTTTAAGTTTCCAATTTCAATTTCCAGGTTTAACAAATATTAATCAAATAACATTTTCTTATTATTTTAACTTATACACAAGAGAAATATCTAGTTTAAGATTCTAGAGTTCTAAAGTGTATAAGTTCTAATAGGATATCGGTATCCTATACTCAAAATATACAATCACGTTGTTGTCCATAGACTATAGTCGTAACAAGCTAGGTAGTTGATAAACGAAAAGTAATTAGAAAATTGTTATTTACATCGCATCATTATTTTCAGCAATATTTCAACAATAACGTAAAACACATGACAGCCACGAACCTAATTAAAGTCGATGGAATATTAATCAAACGTGCCGTTTAATTTCGACGTTCGAGCAACCGACGATCTAATAGAGTTAGTGGCAAAAAAAGGATCGTAAGAACGATTGGCGAAATTTAATTTTGACGTTCTAATTAATTTCTCGCCTGAAGAACCATCGAGCAGATAGCTATCTCCATCCGATTCACGATGCGTTTATAATGTCGTCACCGAACATTACAGCGGATGAAAAGCAAGAAGCACGATCGCCTATAAACGAAACTTCATATGTCATTAATATACCACGAGTCCCTCCCTTTTCGGTTTTAAGCTGTCGCATAATTTAGATTTTGAAGAAGCAACGCCGAATTCCAAGACTAAAAATATCATGTCAATACGATTTTTTGTGTTAGTAATTTATTTTAAATAAATGCGATGTACTAAGTGGCATAAATATTTTAATACACATTTGATACGAATAATCTGCATATTATTTAAGTTAAAAATATAAAATATAAAATGTCTATTTAAACTACGTTTCTGTAATTATTTATTTTTCAATTATACGATTAATCTCGTTAAGAAAATTTTATTATATAAAATCAAAGAGATTCTATCACTTTTATATTCTCACCACTTTTTAGAAGAACGTTAAGTTATATCCACGAGTTACATAATAAAAGGAATTCATAGTCCTGTTCCTGATCATTCCACTCGATCATTATATCACTATTCACGTCTAAGAAAACTCTTGCCTCATGCGCATATACGATCACCTAAAAGACTCCTATGATTGAACGTATACTTTCTCTAACACACGTACAATAATCTTACTTTTCAACTATCTATCAATTTCCTCCATGCCGTATCCTTCTGACTTTTAAAACTCTCAAAAACCTTCCTATAACTCTCTCTCTCTCCCTTGCTGATACAATAACCAAGAGTACCACTCTTATATCCGAGAACTTTATCCACTTTTATACCCGGCAAGTTCGATATCAATTTATTCATATACAATTTTCACAGAAATAAGTATCGTCTCTTATAAAAGACGTCTCGTTAAATGATTCTCGGATTTCCGAACGAACCGTGACCGATCGTTGAAGAAGAAAAAAAAAAAGGACAGGAGGAAGACGGAGAGGAAGAAGAAGGAGAAGTTACTTATTTCATTCGAGTGTCTATTAAACGCGGTATGAAAAATATTTTCCCCGTTTGCTGATTAAACAACGCAGCCTTCTCTCGCGGCAGATTTTATGCTAATTTAATCCCAGCGAGTAAGACGGAAAAACGGGGAACTTTTTCCACGATTTATTTTGCCCGGGGTAATTAGCGGGGGATTATAAAAGCGGCCAGCTACTTGCAACGGTAGAAGACAAATATTAAATTGCAAAAGTTAGACCCGCGAAATCGCGGGTAACTCGAGCGTTTTCCTTTTTATTTAAAGGTCTCTGTTACAAGGGACGCGAGATACCGCGTGATTAAAACCCCGCCATTCGATATCAATGGCCCATGGCGCACGAAAGTGCTCCAGTGTGCTCCGGTGTTAGTTACACGACGAATATCAGAATTTTCATGAAACATTTATCGAATTACTTGCCAAATAGTCTGTAAAATTCGTCAAATTTTGTATTGAATCGCACGCAATTGCGAAAAATATAAATATACAAAAGTGTACAGAATGGCGTACGAAAGCGCTCCAGTGTGCTCCGGTGTTAGTTACACGAAGAATATCAGAATTTTCATGAAACATTTATCGAATTACTTGCCAAATAGTCTGTAAAATTCGTCAAATTTTGTATTGAATCGCATGCACTTGCGAAAAATATAAATATACAAAAGTGTACAGAATGCACATAACGTATAAGAAGAATATTCATATACTTATAGAAATGAAAAGTAAAATTTGTTTCTTTTCTCTTTGATGACGATAGGTAAAATATTATAGCTCGAAACGAGTAACTATAATCAACCACAATATATACAGGGAATGTTTCGCAATGGGTGACTGTATCGCTGCAGCAATGAAAGGGTTAAAACAATCTCCAAACACCTGTCATTTCGTCTACGAATCCCTTTCAGCTCCCTTTCCCCTATGCCTGTTCCTTCGAAAGACCTCCGTGTTATGGTTCACCGACTCTGTTTCCACCTTTAGAATATGTTACAGAAATACGATACGCTGTTGTTAATTAGGTTTAATTAGCATTATGAAACTTAACGATGAATAGAGGGGCACGTTCCGATACAGGTAAAGCACGAAGCAGTGCCTTTTACAAAGCCACGAAATACGCGTAAAAATATAATTTAATTAACAGTTTGACTCAATGTCGGTGGAAACGTACGAACGCGTAAATCACGGTTTGCTTCGTTGAACAGCGAATTGAAATCGGTATCGCGTATCGTAATAAGTATCGTAACAATAGCGGTGACTATTGTCGGACGATACCATAAATATTCCATTAAACGTGGAGCAGAGTATTACGCGAGTGCTGATAAGTAAATTACGAATATTTACCGTAACCAGAGAGAATATTGAAAAGATGGATAATATTGGCAGGTATATACAAATTGCTTTTTAGTGGCAAAAATGAGTTAAATGTTTATATGATAAAAACGACTAATAACGAAAATATATTTATAGCGTATCTTTTACACGATACATAAGTACTTACATGTTCCAACATAAGATATCGCAGCTTGTATCCATAAAGGTCAATGACTAAAATAATCTACACCCGTCTATATCGCAGATATATACGTGTGTAAACTGATTAAATGCCACAGATAAATTAAATACCGCCGACGCTACATACACTTTTACACGATATGCCAACGATCATAACACCACATACATCACGAAACCGCTTACCACCGATACAACAAGAAATACAAAATTATTCAGATTTGAAAGCTGCTGGCACGGAGCTCGCGTATACCCAACGAAAGCCTTAATGTACCGAAATCAGCGTTTTATCTCGCCTCAGTCACCTGGCAACAATCTCGGTTATCATATTCACAGAACGATTTCGGCCTGTAAACGATCACTTAATCCGTTCTGCAATCGCCTACTTGCTAAGTAGGTTGACCAAATTGGGCCACTTGCTCGTTACGATTATCGCAAAACTCAAATAAATTTTACTTTGCATTTAGTACTTTACATGTAAGACACATACGATACGAGTGATTTAACTTTTAATTTAATTTTAATTTAACTTTTAATTTAACTTTAATTTATAATAAAATAATTAAAAAATAGAAGCAGTGCAGAGTATTCGATTCGAGTATAACGTAGTAACGTAACCAAATACTTACGATCGACGATATTGATAAACAAGAATCGCGTGCTTTTACTGAAATTTCATTGAATCGACAGGGTCGATCCAGAGAAGCAACAATGGCGACAGTCGTCGATACAAGAGGAAATTATTATCGTATGAATATCGAAGTACGAAACTAACGTTCGTTTGATCGTTTCATTCCTGATCCCTGGCCCGGCTCTCAGGAACAATGCACACAACGTTAGTGTACGCGCATCATCGCGCGATCCTGCAGTTCGATGTTATTCATTTATATGAGCTCCGCTTGCTCGAAATCTTAGAGAGAGAGAGAGAGAAAGACAGGCGTAGCTTTTGTTCTCGAGTTCATAGAGGTTGTTAACAGCTCTGCGATCAAGGATCGTGATCAGAGGTCGGTAACACGGTTTCCGGAATATAAATTCGTTGCTCCAGTTGCTCGATTTAGATTGACTCGAATCGAACTTCTGAGATATGACCTTGTTCTCTTCGCAGCGTAAGAGGTTCAAAGATGTATTGTGAACCTAGGTAAGCGATTTCGAGTGGTAGAGATCAAAGTTACGTAATTAATCTCAAATTATGAAATATTCCGCGTGGGTTATTTTGATGATTAAGTATTAGTAATAAAAATAAAGTATTTAATACCAAAATTTAGAGAAATAATATGTAAATTATAAATAAATTAATAAGCAGTACTAGAAATAAAATATAATTGAAGAAAATTTGAAATATAAATAAGAATATCAGAAATATGATTAATACCAGAACGTATATATTGATAATTTTGATAATCGAAAATTCAGCTGTCAGTACCTGTATCGGTATAACTATACTAGTATTAGCATTCGGTCACAGTTTCCATTTTACGTCCAGTTTCAGCAAATGTATAACAAATATCGCGGTTCAGCTCGTTAGGGTCTGTTTAAGGGACCGATAACAACGTTTACGAAACGAACGTAGAATCGATAGAAAACATATAAGCGTATCGCCGAAATCGATATCACCTGCCAACAAATTCGATAGTCACTTTGATGAAAGACTATCCGCAACATCGTTCTTCTATTTCGATGATAAAATTGAAGGAAATGTGAGAATAAAACAGTCGTACTATAATATGTCAAAAACAGTGAAGCTTTATCAGCTTAAGCTAAGCATATCACAATTGGGAAACACGATTACGAGAATATCAACGTTGCCTGGTTCTTATTTGCCAAATTAACAATTGTAAGTGACTGATTTTGTTTAGAATAACGAAACGGATCAAAGAGAGGAGCTTGTTTAATATTTGTACCGAAATCTCAAAATGCAAACTCAATACGATGCAAACTTTGCGTTAACAATAAGATAATTTCATAAAAATTTCAATATTTAAAGATTTCACAGATATTGCAAAATTTGTAATATTAATTGTGGTATTCTTTTAAGGATAAATATATAATAGGAGGAACAAGTCCCTTATATGTTTTATTTCTTTAATTGTATTCACGAAAATGCGAACTTGCACAAATACACATCCATTTGCATAATAAAGAACTATTATATATGATGCAAATAATTGATAACTAATTAATATATTGAAATGTTCGTCGAATACAAAAATCACAAAATACAAATTAACATTACAAAATAAAATCACTAGATTTCTTTATTTATTTCCTTGTACTATACGTGTCAAACACTTGTAACGTTACGTTCTTTTACTATAATACTGTATGCTATATACTATGCTATTTATACCATTTGTAAGAGGATAAACGTTCGTAGAATAGAAATAATTAACGCTTCAGAATGTTATTCGCAGGTAAATTGTTATCGATGTTATCAGTCGCCTGTTTCTAAGTGTTCTCTCATTCGATGCAAATAAACTCACACATACCTGTTCATTGTCCAGTGTTACTTTCCGAAGTTGGGATTAATCGATACACGAAGGCCGTGCTATAAAAGCCTGGATGTAGATCGCGCGATAAATTAACACGTACGAGTCACTTAGTCATTGCGACCGAATCGAAACGCGATCTACAGCATACATCGTTTTGTTCCATTGTCAGTTTTAATATCGCGCCGCACGCTCGATCCTATCGCTGCAGGCACAAAATGTTGTTCCAGTATGCGATTTAAAAGTCTCAGATTGTGCACCGTATATTTCAGCTTTTCATGTTCCATAGTACGATATGTAATGATCTTCGTAACGTTTCGATATTGCCCAATTTTTTGTCTCTTTTTTACGCTTTCAAGTTGCTTTATTTTGCTCCTATTCCTTTACAAAAAACATCGATTGTCAATTTTAATGCGCGTAGAAGAAATGAAACTAGGTATCAGAGCAGATACCAAAGATTTTTGTTCTTCTAACACGACTCAAAAGCTATTATTGAAAGAAATCATAGATAAAATTTAATATCTTTGAGTAGAATTGTTCGCACGATTAATCCACTTTACACAACAGATACTTTAACTACTTACGTTTCAACGAAACACTTGTAACACTTCGATTTTACCATTAGCAATTTATCAAACCGACAGACTTCATAAACACAGTCAGTGCCACTAACAACGAGAGCCAACTTGTTAATACGTTCTCCACCGATCAAAACGTGCACACGACTATCAGCTCAGGTACAACAATACCGTCAATTAATTCCAATAAAATTCATCAGGATTTACGTCTCTCTTGCTCAACGACTAGTCTGCTCGAGATAATCCCCCGCCTGCCCCCGAAGCGATAACTTGACTAAGAAGCAACAGAGACGGCCGAGGGATTAAGATCCCTGCAACAAATCTCGCGGTAATTCTCAACTTCCCGCCCTTTGTTCGTCAAACGAAAATAAAAGGAAAGAAAGAAAAAGGGTACAACGTAACGACGCGAAATGGATCATAATGAAAGGATCGTAATGAAAGAAAATGGATCGGCAATCTGGTCGTCGGACGGGTCCCTGAATCGTAACCAAAGGGGGCACGGCTCTTATTCTCTGGCGGAGAAGAAGCGTTTGACCCTTAAACCCTTAGAAGCGTGCACGGTTCAAGGTGAACCGTGCCTATGCGAGATATTACGAGGAACCTTACATAATACCCGGGACTGAGCGTTCGCGACGAATCATACGTACTTAGGTCGCGGTATGCGGCCGTAAAACTATGCGACCAGAAACGTTGCAGCCAGCCAGTTTCGCGACAATGGGCGGACTGAAACCTAGAACGCGGAGAATTCTTTCAACACGGGTGACGAATGGTGCTGGTGACTCCGTAACGGGAAGTTCGCCGACACGTGGGCGAGAAGAAAAGACAGGAATGTAAATTGCGGCGAAAGTTCGAAATTTCAGAGACAGAACTTGGTTGTTATTTTCGATTTTCCTTCCTTATCTTTTTGTCTTTTACGATCGTCGAGGTTTTATAAATTCTACGAAATTGCAGAAATTCAGTTCCTGTTTAGGCATATTTTATTATTTCGTTTTTTCTTTATATGTTACAATGGTCGAAGTTTCGTGGGATTTCGAAACCCCAGAAATAAAAATTTCATAATTAATCACGTGGATTATTCTCATTCGTGTTCTTTCTTCTCGTTGAATTTTACGGCCACCGAAAATTTGCGAATCCAATGACCAACAAAAATTCAGAAAGTAACACAGTTCTATTTCGAAATTTCTGTTAGCTAAACATAATTTACGCGTAATTGGTATCCCTCACGGCGTCAATTTGAATACGAACAATAGCAGCAAAGTTGTTAATGAAGACGAAACGAATGGGAACGATTTGATATGGAAGAAGATAAAAATCGGTATTCTATACTTTGGTCGGTAATCTCTTATCTATGCGATTAGTCAACCTCGTTGTTTTCAACCTTGGTACCTCCGAGTCAACCTTTTCACCTCGGAATGATCAATCTCTGTAAGTTGTCAGTCAACTTTTACTCTCGTCAAGTCAACCCGTACGTTCATTACTCCGAAGAAACATGGTTAAGTTGCTTCTGCGAAATTTGTCAGAATGTAAAATACTCATTTACCCACATTACCTCTCTTGGAAGTCATCAACGTCATTAGCTTATCGTTGGTTAAATCCACCGAGTAAAGGTATATTTCACAAGTCAGAGAGCAGGATAAATTAAAGTAGGGGAAATTGTAAAGTAAAATAGGATAGTTCCGTACATTGACATTTAGGATAACCAGCCGACATACATAGTTCGCTTCTAAAACTAAGTTTAATCCTCTTAAACAGGTTCCTTAAACTCGTACCTAACAAACGTGTTAAGCACTTCGGAGTTTCTTCTAGTTAGATCGCTGTTATCAAAGTCAAACTTTAGAACTTCAGAAACTTAACGCTGTTCTACTATACATTCTATGTATAGTAGAATATCGTTATCATAGCGTGAGAAAAACGTTGGATAACGTATTCTAAGTGAACATCGTTAGAAAATTTACATTACAAGAGCCACTCTTGCCAATAATCTTGTAATTTATCGTCGTTTAACATTAGAATTACTAACAACTATAGCATAAAACTTGCATCAAGAAAAATGAAACCGAAGGTACGATAAACATGTGAGAGACGTTGCGTGGTAGGTATTTCAAGCATGTAGGAAGCAAATGATAGTTTACTTGCTTTCACATGCTCAAGATTGAAATTCTTTCGTTACCTTCGTAGTTTTTCAACGTCACTGTATCTATCGCATTCTATACGGATCCGTATATTGAAACGCGGAGAAAGATAACGATAAAAAGTAGCACTAATTCTCGAAAATACATCGTTATGAATCTACAGAGATCTATTATGAAAAATTATGAATCGGCTATTTTAACCATCCTGACCATTGCGGTATTAAAACGTAAAATTTCCTGAAAATCTCGAAAGAGCGTGAAGAAACGACTTCCGTCGACTTTAATTGAAACGCAATTAAAAAGAAGCCCGTGACAACCGGCCCGTTTCGAACAATCGTAATTACCAGCCAAGTAATTTTCCTGTTCTTGGTACTTCAACTTTGGAGGTTGCAGTTTCCTGAAAGCAACGCCAGACAATTTTCTTTATTTATGATACGACCCCGGTACTTTCGGGCTTTATTTACACAGCGTACAGTGCGGTAATTAGAAGATGCTCGTTTTAATAGAACCGTTATCAACGGATGAAATTACGTCGGTTTGCGGCGTTGTTTTCGTTCATTGTTGAAAACAAGATCAAATTGGAATCGGGAGGCCACCGGGGAACAATGGAGTCGCGTTCGCTTCCATGTACCCGTCTGCTATGTATGTGACCCGAAAACTATGACGTTCCATAAAATAATTAATTCCCCTAGACCGCCAAGCGTAACAATGACACGGCATTGCCACCGAGTAGACATACAGTACCGTGGGAAGATCTTAAGTCAATTATCATAGCGATTTCGTAATGACAACTAATCGTGCTTTCAGCACACATACGGTGATGTACTGAATTATCAATAATCTCGTAATTAAATATTTATGAAGACGCAATAAAAGATTTAGAACAACATCGAGTATCCCTAATTAATTCACGAAAATAAAAAATGTCTATTTAGTAAGTTTAAGAGTTTCTTTGCAATGTAGGTATTGTAAGTTAATAGCAGAAAAACTTGGAAAAAAGATTTCTTTCCATATCGTTCGCTCGTATCTGGCGTCTCTGACAATACTCGGAAAATCACGTCCCCGTTTGCTTTTCCCTTCGCAAGAGTTCCCACTTTTTTCCGTATCAACATTGTTCCATTGGTCTCTGACAGTCTTCTAGCGGAACGCTACCATATGCGTGAAATAAGTTTTTCGTTGAACTGTCTTTATCCACGCAACAAGAAACCTCAGGAGAATTGTCAAATATGGACATTTATTTAGGTATATCTGACACGTAATTTAGATCGCGTGGGTAAAAGATCGACTAATTTGAATTAACAAGATTTATTTGATCAGTGACATTAATCAATTAGATAGAATCAAACGTACGTGATAATACGGATATTATTTATCCCTCGATCGGTTTCGTTAATAAAAGACAAGAACGTTCAAGCTTGTTAAAATCTTTCCATAAAAATTAACGAAAGGATACATCAGATACGAATCAAACGTTTTTCTAGAAGTCATTAAACACCATTAAAGGCATTAGACGAAGGTATTTCGTGCGACAAACTTGGGCGGGGCAGACACCGCACCATTGTGCTCGAACAATAAATGACTCATACAAGGGAAATAATTATACGACCCATCGTAATAAGTAGATTCCACTAAACCTCTTTAAACGTCACACACCGCAAATGCGGCACGCATTCTTCGACGTACTATATTTCAACCACATCAAACATCGCTGGAAATTCATTTCAACCCCTATACTCTCCATCCGATCGAAAGGGTTTAGTACTTTCGCACGAAAGCACATGGTGAAAGAGCGCGCGATTATTTCTCACGCGAAAATTACCATTCAAGATGCACGACGTGTCGCGTTCGAGGATCCAACGAATGGCACATGGCATTGAGAGAGGAGGAAAGGAAAACCAAAGAGGCTAGGGGCACGTAGAAGAGATGGTGCGAGAGACTCGTGCGAATAACGCGACTTATTCGACTTATGCGAGGCTCGTTGGCGGCGTAGCACGATGTTAAACAATTAGAGAAAGAGCCACTCGATCGTAAAGAGCGTGGTGGCGCGTAAGTGCGAACCAAACCGTTAACCGGACTCGCGTTCGTTATTCCTAATTAGCCAGATCTAACGTGCCACTGGACAGATACGAGACAAATCGATTCGTGGCCGAATAGAAAAGGGAACATGCATCGGGCTACAACGTATGCTGATCGCGCGATGGTAACGTGCGCGGTAAATTAAATTGGTCATTACGGTGCAGAAATTTGCCACGGAGAATCAGAGAATACGATCGAACACGAGGTTCTTTTCGTTCCTCTGTCGGATGAAATTATTTAGGTTGGTGAAGCGTGCGAGAATTGCGTGCTTAGGGTGGGATAATTATTCTATGCTGTCTACGTGGTGTGAATGGAATACAAAGCGAGTTAATTTGTGGTCGAAGAAGGGAAATACTGGTATCTATCGTTTGTAAAACTGTTATTGGAATTCTGTGTTTTGCGTATTTAGGGCCGAAATTAAATTCGTTAGAAAGTAGATTCATCGTTTTAAATTAACATCGCTTCAGTTTCTAATAAATTGATTTAAAAGTTGCTTACACGCGGAAAGGACAATGATGCCAAGTATACGGCGCAAACGTGTTATCGATTACGAAACCTTTCACCAAAGCGTGCGTAATCTCATCGAAAAACCTTGAGAGAAACCATAAATCGGGGCTGCGTGTGAGCAAACACCGGCTATGTAGCAACGTAAGAGCATCAATGATAATAAACGAAGAATTTTCATATCGAAGTGCCCCGAGCTTGTTTTGAAATTGTAGATTTATCACCATCGATATTCCATCGTAGTTTCCCGATGTTATTCTCATCAATTTAACAGAGAAACACATAGCCGTGTAATTCGGATACTTAAAGTGTTACTTTCTCTGCGATTTTCTCATCGCGAAAGTTTCAAGTGGGTATTTTAATATGCATGAAAGAAAGCCAGGGGAATTTTCGAAAATCTTTATGCCAGCAACGTAGCAAATTTGCCTTCATTTCGAAGCTTGTTGTATCCGTGTCAAGTGGCAAAGGAACTCACCTTCGAACGTAACCGCCAGGAACTGTGCAGTTTTACGTATTCGAGGCAAGTCTGTGAGTGATTCAACAAATTCACCGAATAGTTCAATATTTAACAGGAAATTTTCAGAAGTTTCGTGGCACATTCGAACTTCTAAATTGGATAAAGGAGAAAGATCAAGAGAAAGGAAGTCGTTCGTGGTTTCTGGTCGGGAAGACTTGGATAGAATAAAGAGAACCGACAAAGGGTGAAAAAGTACGGAGTGAAAAATGTTGCTCCAGATAACGAAGAAAGGAAAAATGTCTAAAGTATATACTATAGGAAATTACTAAA